>NC_058149.1:934329-1629329 GCF_011075055.1 Mangifera indica | reverse complement strand
TTTTTTAAAATCACATTTAAATCATAACTTATATTTCGTTTAATTTCTCTGTAATTAAACTGAGCAATAAAACTCTAAAGAGAGTAAAAAGGCAGTTTCAAAACTTTTAAAAACTTAGTAATATTTTACTTAAGTCAATTATAAACTTGTAAGCTTATCAAACTAATCAACATCAAACTCAAACTGAGGTCAACTTGAATCATTTGAGGTAATAGCCAACAAGCACTTCCTCTAGTGGTGAAAATACATAATTAGCAAATGAATACAAGATTAACAAGCTCTTCCCCAAGGAGATGAGCTGTTGGATGTAAGAATAACAAATGTAGACTGCGTGCAGGGTTATCTATTAATTTGATCCAAGAAACTCCTGGTTATGCTATTTACTTACCAAACTTTCCAGTTTCCGCTTCTCTTGAGAATTGGGATGCAATTGGTACATCTTACATTTGTCTATAGATACTCAGGTAATTAGCAACCAAGGAAACTACAGATTTCGATTCCATTTCAAATTATATTTGTTCCAAAATAAAATTCCTCAATTATAAATATTCTATCTTAAAGCAAACCAATTAAGATTTTATGTTTTTAGTTAAAAGAAGCATGAAAATCAAAGTTCAGCTTCAAAACATCCACTCCCCAAGGACGTGATTGTTCCAAAGGTCGTCAAACATTGAACATTCTCGCCAAATGAAAGAACATACATTCCGCAGATTTGATCGTTTGTTCCAACGGCAAGAAGAAAAAAATGTAATTGTCGAAAATAAGACAAAGTTGACAAGTTTTCTAGAGACGGAGATTTTCATCAGGAAATATTGTTTTGAGAGAAGAAATGCATATTCCATGAACTCTAAATAACAAATTTTTAGTACTTTTCAAATTCAACTGTTTCATTCTCAGTTTCAACAATTAACTCGCATCATTCAACGATTTTTCAAAGTATAAAATCAAACATTTAGAATATATTAAAGGTTTGAGATGATCCAGAGAAATCAAAATAAATAAAACATACTTCAAAGCTCAAATTCATTACTCAACCTTCATCGAAGGAGTACTTGTGTCAAATCTTTAGATAGTTTATGCAATCACTAGGCTGAATATGATCCAACCCTGCTTAGTCTTAAAAGCTAATTTGATTTGATTTAACTCAACTCAAATTTGTTTTATCTAAATTTAAATTGAACTTAAATCAAAAGATTTAATTTATTTTTCAAATTGAGTTAAATTCAAACTAAGAGGTGTTCGACTCAAATTAGTAATTCAAATACATGATTAACTTCGATTTAAATTTAACTCAATTTTGCTTGAAATAAAAAATTTAAATATTATTATGTTATTTTATCAATAAACTATAAACTCGAATCACAAATCCAAACAATTAATTTGAATTAAACCGAGCCATGAATTTGAATAATTTATTCAAACTACAAAATCAAATCATACTCAAATCGAATCAAACTAAACTATTTTTTATTCGAATCAAACTTGAGCCAAACTTATTTTAACAAACTTGATCCAAACTTAAACCATATCATTTTTTTTTTCAAATTGAATTCAAATAAAGAGGTATTAAAACTCAACTTGGTCTATATCCACCTCTAATAATCACTTTTATATCAACCTAATTAAAAACATGTTTATTTGCAGACAAATTTATATTTATTATACTGTTCGTGGAACAAATCCTATATAAATTATTGTATTAAACAAAATTGCAAATAGACTATTTCAAGGAGAAAATCCCAACAAAACTAGGGCGACATCGTGAAGAAATTAGAGTGCAATCTTAACAAAACTAATATATCAAGCTGATATATGTGAAAAGAACTTCAAGGGAGATTTCCTTGAAGAGGTGAAAGACAAAAATTGAAATAAAAACTTTAAACCACTATAAATCATTTGGACTAGTCTTGGCCACGATTCATGAATTGACGGTTTCAGTTCGAAGCCACCGGTTCACGGTTCAAAAAATTAAAAACCCTGAACCGAAACTGTAATAAGATGATTCGTTCACAATTTCGATTTGAAACTGGCATTGAACTATTAATTTTAATATATGATCTTGATTTAATTTTTAAATTATTAATTACAATAATTAAAAATTAAAATAAAGATTTGAATTTAATTTTTCAATTAAATTTCTTACGTATCTTCTTGAGATTTAAAAGAATTAAAACTTACGTAGTTCTTTTACCTTTGCATAATAAAAAATAAATTATATGATTAATTATGAAAGATAATAAAATAAATAAATAAAATTAATTATAAAAATAAATTCTATAATTAATTATAAATTATATAATAAAAATAGAAATAGAAATTAATAAAAAAAATTTAATTAAATTTGAAAGAATTTGATTGAAAGATTAAGAAAGTATTAAAAATTGAAAGAATGAGAATAAGCATAAATGAGAGAGTTTGAAGAATTTAATTGGAAGAGTTGAGAGATTAAATGGATATATATAAGAAAAATTTTAAAAAAAGAGGGGTTGAAACAAAATTTACAAAAAATTTAAATCTTTTGCAAGACCAACCCCCTGCAAAAGATTTTGAAATATGCAGGGGACCTGATCCCCTGCATATTTGTAAGGAATCGTTGGTTTTTTTTAATTTAAAAAAATAAAAAAATTCAATAAAATAAAATAAAATTATTGGTTCAAAAACCCTAAATCATTGATTCATAAACCGATGGTTTACGATTTCAAATTATATAAACCAGAACCAAACCGTCAAAATCTAGTTTCAATTTTATCCAGACTGGTTTCGATCTAGTTCACAGGCCAAACCAACCCATGGCCAAGTCTAATTTGAACATACTCTTCCTTTCTCTTTACCTAATTTCCTACTACAAGATTATCTCTATCATTTTTGACGTAACATTATAAAATATAATATTATATATATCTATTTTAAATACATAAATAGATACGTATTTATATATCATTATATGATTACATGTTATTTTATTCTTAATTTAAAATCATTAAATCACATAATAATATACGTAAATAAATATCTATTTATATAGTCAAAACTAATATATATAATTTTATTGTATAATAAACCGGCATCAATCATAATCATAGCCAAGCCTATTCCTATTCCTATTCCTTCAAAATCAAATATTACTCTGACTTGTGTTCCCCCGTTGCTTCACAAATCAACTCATCTTTCAAAAACCGGCATCAATCATAATCATAGCCAAGCCTATTCCTATTCCTATTCCTATTCCTTCAAAATCAAATATTACTCTGACTTGTGTTCCCCCGTTGCTTCACAAATCAACTCATCTTTCAAAAATAAGAAAAAACTACTAACAATAACACAAAGACTTTACATAAAATAAAAAATTATTATTCATGAAAATACCCATTGAGTAACCCAACAAAGGGAAATCAATAACGTGTTCGTTTCAATCTTTCAACAATCTACCCGAAAATTCTGGGGAAAAGGTCAGGACAATAAGACAAATCAACAAAAATCACAATTTTTTTATCTTTTAAATGGAAGTTTATACCTTCAGACTGATGTTCTCTCTTGCTGTTTCTATCTTTTCTTCACTTTGCAAAATATTACATGAAAATATGATGTACAACATGACAGATTGTGAAAACAAATCATAGTGTTATGATAGCTAGGCAAGCAGTGGAAGTTCTCTTCCGTTTTGAACCCCAGCAAAGGTTTAGTTTACTCACCTTTCTTTTGGTTCCAAGGTATCCCTGACAGGATGGAGCTCCACAATAGCATTTCACCTCAGGCCCAAATTGCACAAATCTGCAGCTCAAACAGCATGAATTAAATTTTCAAGCACCCTTAGAGATTACATCTATATTGTTTCATTTTCAAAGTACATTAATCGCAAAAGCTACATTAAAAGTGTCTATATTTTGCATATCATTGTCAACCATGATAGTCTGATAAGTTGCCTTGGTCAATTTACTTTATCACGTATAAATTCCTTTCTATTTTCTTGCTGAGTTAAGTGTGATGTAGAAATGAAAGTGTCACAAATTGAGAACATGCACGGTGACATTCATGTGATTTATGCCACAATGAAAATTTTAACAAGATAGAACAAAGGATCTGTCAACAAATACTGCTGACCCTGAACATACCGGTAATCGTATGTCAAAGGTTCTCCAACTTTTATTGATTGAGTGGCAAAAACGCCTACACGTGTCTCCCCCTCAACTTGCCTTTAAGAAAGAAGTAAACTTGAAAAGGTCAAATCATATAAAGTCCAGCATATTTCTTTGAAAAGAGGACCAAATGCAATTCTAGTTATCCTAGAATATAAATGTAGTAATATTAATAGTAAGTACCATTTCTCCAATATACAGTTGGGGTCACAACTGTGATTTAGAAAACGAGATGTATTCCCCTTAAAAGTTGCATCAATTGTAAAGTCTTTTCGAATTTCACACATGTAAAAGTTCTTTACTCCTCTGTATTTCATGTCCCACAGCCTTTGTTCGCACAAAGCATCATCAATTACTGATAAAAAAGGACAAATTAGTTAATGGTGCAAAGACATCTAAAAGATGAAACTCTAGAAAGTTCAGATCCATTTCTTTCAAAATCCTCCAAACCAAAAGCAAAAAATGAGGCAAGGCAAAGTAACCCTTAAAAAATGCTTCAATATATATATGTGTGTGTAAGCTCAGGTCCGAGTGATAAAACTACCTTCCCCTATATACTCGATAATGAACTCTCCTTTACTGATGGGTTCAGCAGCCTCCACCCCCCACCCACAAAATTCAGTCTGAAATAGAAAACAATTCGTTGATGATATGATAACAGAAAAACTTACAGAAAAATGTTAATGAACAAATGCAACAAACTAAGATACAACATTTTCTGCTCATGTGATATGAATTTCAAATGGGTATAATTGATGTTGTCTATAGGTAAAATTTCTCACCTTGACAAGTTTGATCTTCTTTTCCTTGCGGAATGGTCTATTGGTGCAATTTTCTGAACAGTGGCAAGCCTTTGAGCAGCTAATGCTTTGAACCCTATAAATAAAAAGCATATGCTGTAAAACTGGTATGTGGCAGACAAATATTAACTATAACAACATTTATAGTGCTGAGTTTCAATTGACGGATTCATGTGACATAACAAACACTAAAGATTCCCTTATAATATCTTTAGCATATATGTTGCAGTTTGTCAGTGTTGTAACTTGGAAGAAAAGTAGTAAATACCTGCACACACAGTCCTCACAGCATTCAGATCTACAACTTGTGCATCCAATTCCATCATCAGAATTATCACGTTTCTTCTTTACAAGGTAAATATCTAATATCAATTAAGGTCAGTGTGGTAGCACTGCATATGTGAAAAGTTCATCAACTATCTGCCTTAATGGAAACATCAAAACTATTCTGTTCCCCAAATGATTCTTAGTAACGTAATAAACCAATCAACTACAGAATGTAAGAGATTAGTCAATATAGCACATAGCATTTATAGGATACTGCGCTTTATGTGAACATATGGAGGCGGCTCCAATTTATTCCCCACGAGATCTTTCCATGTGAAGTCAATCTTGAACTCCTCATCGACATAAGGTAGAGGCAAGCGAGAAAAAACTTCCTAGAATATGAGGCAGGGGAAAATGTTAGCCTGTGGAGTATAAAAATGACAAGTTCATTACTCAAATACAATCCCTATGTTACTTATTGTGATAAAATAACAACATATCTCATAATCATGCCTGCATATACTACTTTCATCCTCTCCTATTTTACACTAGTTGAGAAATACCCAATGCAGTATTGGATTATTAAGGAATAGCTAATCAATTAAAGAGAATGAATTGCCACCATATAAAAATTATTATTGATTTACAATGTTTGAAATAACAATGCTGAAGCAATTAATCAACTCAATGAAAAATTCACAAGGAAAGCAACCACCATATCGTATTATGTGCCTCTCTTAAAATTTTGAAAACATTATTAGTTCGGCAAGAAATTAGTTTTATGTGTATTTTACTATTCACTAAGCTCCATGTCAAGAAGGGAGAGTGGAGGGTTTGGGGAGCCAATTTTGCAACCGACCAATGCAGACATGACATAATTCCTCTTGGAATAGTAATGCATATATTTTGAACCATCTATTACAAAATTCAATAAATCCTTACAAAAAGTTTGCACAAAATCTGACCTCTATATCACATGTTGCCTCTGCATGCTGCTCATTCAACAAATATATCAGTCCTGTCAGCCAGCCTAATCAATAAAAAATAATGGAGAAAGAAAACCTCAACAAAATGTCAAAAGATTGAAAGACAATTACAAGGTCATAATATGCTGAAAAGCATTTGATTCTTTCTGCCTGAACACAGATAACGAGCTTATACTAAATATTAAGAATAGGTCAGTTCCAAGGTCCATGTACGGTGAATACAGTAATCAGTCATTTCTGATTAAGGAAACAAGAATTTGATCTTCTGATCTACGTATAGGTTTAGATTTTATTGAAAAGGTTTAGTTTAGATGATATGCTAGTATGGTGAATATAGTAAACAGTCATTTCTGATTAAGGAAAGAAGAATTTGACCTTCTGATCTAGCTTCCAATCAGCTGGATGTCTCCAACAAATTGCTCGTCCTGGTTGGTCTTTCAAATGAATTACTTTATCTGACCATGGTGCGCATTTATCATGTGATGCTATTTCACATCGCACACATCGCCACTGCAATTTCTGTCGGCAAATGAAGCATGCCTGAATACAAAACATGTCACATATATGAGCAACAGTAGTAATTAGCACTGGCTTGACTTGTATTAAATCTGGAAAACATTACAATCCAATCATCCATGACTGGGAAAACATAGAACAAAAAATGAAATAACAAAAAACAAAGTTACTTAACCATAATGAGACTTGAGAACTATTTTATTTTGATAAGAAATTATGAAAATACATTGAAAACACAAATATATGGGTTCATAATGTGTAGTAGATGATCACTAAATCAATACAAAAGCAACCTGGTTGGGTAAAAAAATGATGCAAAAGTAATATATTAATTTATAAAACTATTTGAACACTTAAGCCAGGTCAGCCCTCAAAACTAAGAATTCAGATGAATAAAGTATAAAAAAAGGGTTTCTTGGAATATCTTTAAGACTAAGGCTTAAAGGACATTTAAAAAACTTAAATTTCTCCCACAATGTGCTATTCTTCTCCTTTCCTTCAGAACTAGCTTACAGTGATTATTGAAATTCGTAAAAGTACAGCTCCATTTGATTGATCTTCCTCAAAATCTTGCACATCATTAACTAGCCTTATCATTGAATGTTCTTTACAGCAATTTACAGAGTGCAAAGTTGCCAAAAATTTTTAAGAATATAAGAAAGATATCATTTCATGAGATCTTACATGTTGCGGACACTTGAATTTTTTGGTATTAGAGATCCCAAGTCTTTCTTTTGCACATATTAGGTGATATCCTCCTTGGCAACCACGAACTGTGCATAACAACTCCTCCCCAGGGTAGATGGTCTTATGGCAAACAAGGCATTCAGCCTGAGACAAAGCCACAGAGAAACCTCAACACTTTCATCATTTATATCAGAAGTCAGAAAGCAAACTGAAATCACACAACCTAAGCTTCAAAACAAAAACATCTAATGTCGCCCATAATATCACAATAGAGTGGTAGGAAGCATGTTTTTGAGACCATTTGCAGCTTTTTGTGTCCACTCTTAAGCAAACAAAACATTAGGACTTTCAAAAAGAACTTCTACCTCATATCTTATTTCTAATTCATTTTATGCTTAACAAGCCTTGTTGAACAAAAGAAACAAGGTACAAAAAAATAAATAAATAAACAAATAATAATTACAAAAAGCTTACAATAAAACATTCACTCAAGCTATAACCTACAAGATTTGAGTTGTCAAAAATGTGTTAGCCAACCAGTAAGATCCATGTTACTAGGGCAGCTGAGTTACAAGTTACCAATTGAAAAAAAATGAGCTTTGAGTTTTGAAAAATTTATTTTGTTTCCTCTTTCCGCAAAACAAATTGAGGCAATATGTAGCAATCTTCTACATCTCCTCCATAACTTTATTAAACCTCAAGTTGGCAAGCTGTAATAGCAGTGAAGCCAAAAAGCACCACTCCCTTTTCACGAGGTGATCTACTCAACAGACATTTAAAGACTGATCGCATGACATCAGACTTGAGAAGCCATTTTCTCAAGCTAATGCCACACCTATATATCCTGACCATAAAGTTTTGCAAATTTTATTTGAAAGCTTAAAAGATAACAGTCTATTTCTAAAAGCTCCAGAACTACTTAATAAGGCATTACCAAAAATCCTGATGCGCTATTTCAAGACTTCTAACTTAAACAATTTAACAACAAAATTGTGAGTTACACATATACAAACTCGATAAAATTTGACTTCCCCGCAACTGAAACTAAAAAAGGTATTCAGAATTGCACAGTATCCAACGAAAAGCACCGAGAGTTTCAAAAGATTTTTCTATGCTTGCGCTTAGCTAGCTAATTTAATTCTACTTATCTCGAAGTTTCTAGCATTAATTTAACTTGAATGTTACATTACCATTTTCTGCGCACCGTTGAGAAACGGAAGGTAATATTTTGACGGCAAGGCTCCTAACTCCATCTTCTTCCGAATCCAAGCCATCACGTGTTCCTCAAAACAGCTCACTTTCTTGGCTCGCACAATTGAGCCGCGGCTCCGCCTCACAACCTTGATGGCACTCCCATTTCCATTACCACAAGCCTCAAGCCTCGAGCTCCGATCCCAATCATCACAGTAGTCTCCATCGGTTGTCAATGCAAGAACCTGCGCGGACGAGTCGGCACTTGGCGACTCGGCGGCAGAGTCGTCAGAGAGCGGCTTGAGAGCCGGACACCGAGCTAGGGCTAGCGATGAGGAGAGAGAGAGATTGGCGAGGTCTGGCATTTTGTGTAATTAGTTGAAACTTAAAACAGAGAATTTATTAAACATTTGGTTTTTGATTTGGTTTGATTTACATATGGCAGGAAAGAGAGGGAAATTTGGGCGGGAAAGTTAGGGAATGTAATTTTTTTGGTTTGAAGTAACGGTGGTTGAAATTACGAGAGTGACCTTGGCATGTGGAGCCATGTGTAAGAGGGGCGCGTGAATTTGAATTGGTTATCCGTTGAGGTCTACGTACACGTGGAAGGATAAAATTAAGTTTTAATATAATCCTAAACCATATCACATTTTCCCAGGAAAAATCCACCTCCTTCAAAGAAAAATAAATAAATAGATAAAATAGTGAATTCAATATTTTATACGTTTGAAAATTTTAAAATATCATTTTTATTTGACATTTTAAATATAATAATTTAATTATTTTATATTTTTGAAAATTAGTAAATCAATCTTCAAAACCTTAGTCACCACTTTGATTGGAAAATTCACCATCACTAATCTCATCAAACCATAGAAGATGTCAAGAATAGAAATGTTATACGATAAAGAGGTGTGACAAAGATTAGAAAGAGATCTACTCACATCATGGAGGAAGATCGTGAGAATGACATTAATGCATGGACTTTTGAATGTAGATGATGAGAGAGAAATTGACGGTGATATCAATGCCAACTGAAAATTGCAATCAATGTCAAATAGAGTTGAAAAGAGGGAGATCGTTTTGTGCAATGGGTTGTTGTTAGAGTTAGATTCAAATCGAACCAAACTTGAGTTTAGCTCAATTTATATAAAATTGAGCTCAGGTTTATCGAGGTCACTTCAAATGAGCTCGAGCTTGAATTGAGTTTTTAACTAACTCATTATTAAAACGACATTATTTTAATATATATTGGTCAAAATAATATTGTTTTGTATTAAAATTTTTAGTTTCCAAGCTTAACGAGCTGAACATTCTATAGCTCGAGCTCGAGCTTGAACTCAAACAAAGTGGATTTGAATCTAACCCTAGTCATTATATGTTCAGTGTAACACCCCGTTTAGAAAGTACTATACTCAAAAAGAAAACATTACTAACATTGATCACCAGTGTATTTATTTAAATAAAAATATAGAAACAATTAAATATCTTTAATATTATATGACTAAAAACCTTTTATTTAAAAACAAAGTGTAGAAAACGTAGAAAAGATATCTTGAATATTTAAAGATAAAACCCTTATAATTCAATATAGAAACTATTCTTGTACATTGTTTATTGAAAACATAATTATAAAAAGAAAATTAAAATTGACACAATTGCCCTCCTTTGTCCACGCCCGTTGAGACCTTATGCCTCTATCATCATCACTTGCAAAATAGACAAAATAAAAAATGGTGTGTGATGATTACTTAGTAAGTAAGAGTATAATTTAAACTTTATTAAATTTCTATTTTGCCCTTAGACTCAATTCAACCTAACTTGATCATTGTGAGTAAACTACTTACCCTACTTGGATGATGTGAACCAACTCTTAGTATATCTAAACACTCTAACCTTACTGGGTCTCTCATTACATTATGCACTTACTAGTGAAAGCTTACTTGACCTTAAATTGAACTGTAACTAACTTGTCGATCGAATTAAGTCAAAATAGGGTTTTGATAGCTTGGCATGAGTATTATAACTATGTGTTCACTCCTTACACCACTATCAGACGACAATTAAACATGAGCCTACTGCGGCTCACCACACTTTACAGTGAGTGATCAAGTTCTACTACGACCCAATAGTCTTGTTATGGACCATGCCTTCAATGGGCAGTGTATAAAGTATCTCACAAATGCCTTATTGTAATGACCATAATACTTGTAACTCTTACTATGGTACCATTATACTAAACATGCATGTTATCTCAAACTGCCTAGTTGTGAGCTCATAATGCTTTCACCATTTGACTAGTATATCTTATGCTTTCTAGGCAGTATTTTAGTCTATATATCTTGTTTCTACTCTTGGAATTTTCATGATTCATTTCTCATTTGTACAATGTGACTAACAGTTTTTTCCTTCCTATGAACATTCGTTTATCCTTTGTTCATAAAGAGCAAACATTCCTAGTTTGATGAACGTTCGCTCATCATCTCTCAATGAATGTCTATTAATCCTCACCTTACTTGTTCCTAGGTTCTAATGGTAATTTAGTTTTTCTACATTAAATACATATGTTCCTACCTAATGAACAGTCATTTGATGTTTCTCTTTCGACAAAGATGAATAACGAGTAATGCGCATCAAACCTTGTTCAAAAAATTACAAGTCGTGAATGAATATTCACCACGTGTAAAAAGTTTATTCTAGTTATGAAATGTTCATTTGTCTTAGATGAATGAACGTTCGTTGCATCTAGAAAGCCTAGACTATGCTATTTTAGGCCTTACAATTCATGATATCATATTCTATCGAATTAACAACTGTTCTAACATTATTTCAACAAGTTTATACGCATCAAAATACACTAAACACAACACCAATAAGTCCTTTAACTCATTGTCTACGATATATTTTCAAACAAACCCTAATTATGCTTCTAAACACTCAAGATTCATGACAACATTTTCCAAAACAAATCATCATCGAAATAACATACAAGGACTCATTTAACATACCTAGAATCTTCTATGGTGCTGTAATACAAAGTTATACACACAACATAAATAAATAAATAATTCTTCATAAAATCTAGCCATAGCTCATCAATATATGTCACACCAATACAATATCAAATAAAGGACATTCTAGTCAACATAAAGCATCATTAAACAAACGTATGATCATAACAGATTGTCACAAAATGTTTCATATTACATATAATGGCGAAATTGCGAGTTGGCTTGTTGATAAATGATCTCTCTCTAGACTTTTCTCTTTTCGCCCTCTTGAAACCTATAAGTGATTGTCAAAAACTAGAGTTTTATGCCTCTTCTCTCTAGTGCATTATCCCTTTAGGGTTTTCTATTTTCGTGCATTTAGAAAAATGTCCCCAAAATAATGAAAAAGTGCCACTTTTAAACACGATTTTCATAACAAAATGGATGGACATTCCTTTTATAGGCAAACATTTGTTTCTATCGTTTAAAATTGTGCACGTGGCTTTTCTAACCCTCACAAACATGGAAGGCTATGAGCTAACATTCATGGACTTAAGAACGTTTGTTCATAGGCTAAAATTAAATTTTCTTATTTAATTTCAATTTATTCGGATCCATGGTCAACATATGTCAACTTATAACACTAAAAATGACTATTTTACTCTTAATTATACTAGTGGGTGTTACATTTGGTTGGTGTGAACTAAGCTAGAAAGATGAGATTGGTGTGGGTTAAGCTAAAAAATAAGAAGAGCAATGTGAGAATGAGTTGGGGATGACAAGATCAATGTTATAGTGGGTGTGTAGTTGAATCAACATCGAACATGAGTTGTTAAAAGTAAGAATAATAATGATAAGTTTTCAAAGGTAAGAAAAAAAAAATTTATATATGGAGTATAATTAAGTTGAAAAAAGATGAACAAAAAATAGATAAATTTGATTCTTAGCTTTATTACAAGAACTGGTTTCATATATGGTGAAGCCAAGAATCTGAGGCAATAGCTTTATCACCCTAATTCACTTGCTAATTAGATAATATACATGTATTAAGATAGCTTTTGGAGAAGTTAAAGGCGAAAATTAATGTTGAAAAAAGAGAATCAAGAAAACAAGAAAGATAAAGTTGAAACAAAAAAAAAAAAAACCTCGAGAGGTAGTTTGAGTGGCAAAAGAGAAGGTTTCATATATAAGAGAGTATGAGTTTAAGTCTCTTCTGACGATATATTAAAATCAAACTTTTGATTTATCTAGTTCAATGGTTGTGGCGTTGGTTATTGGACCTGAGGTTTGTCTTACTCAATATGGTTGGTTTGATTCTAATATGACAGTATAGCTTGAGAAAAATTGTGATATCAAATTATATTTAAGTGTTTATATCTTTTTTAGTTATTCCTTTCTCATAATTGTTAAAATTTTGTACTTGCATAGATTGAAATCAATAATTACTTTATCTTTAAGGCATAACACATAAAAGTCCTTGTATCAAGTTAATGGGAAGGGATCTATTCCCTAATGAGTGAGCGATAGTTGGGACAACGCCTTGAGTTATAAGTGGTTTGGGCATAACCCTTGAAAAGTTATTTTAAAAATTTTCTTATGATGAGTTTGATTTAAGTAATATTTTAGTACTTGAATTAGAATATAACCACCATGATTGATTAACTTGAAGATTAATAAATATAAATTAATATCGTGTTTGGGCAAATTGATATATATATATATATATATATATATATCATATTTGGTTGGTAATAATAAAATAATACTAATGTATTATTTACTTAAATGTCTTTAATATGTTAAACTAATTTCATCGAGTAAGGATAAAATTATAATAAAATTAATATTATCTTAATAATCTTTTAATGTATAAAATGAATTTGATAATTAGATTACTTTTTATGTTAACTATCACGTTAACTTGACAATAAAAATTGTTATAATATTTTATTACGTAATAAATTAAATAAAATAATGTTAGTAATGAAAGTAACCTTTGTAATAAGAGAAATAAAAAAGTGTTAAAATAATATTGATTCTGTTGGATCAAGATAAACATATTATTGTAGCAATGCATTAGTAAATACATTCATTTTATTTTTCGGTGAACCAAGATAATTACACATTCTTTCTCTCTCCTATTTATATAGATTTGAATGTGTTTGTTTTCTTTATTTATTTTATACATTCTCTAATTTGTATAAACTGATGTTTGAACATATATATATTAGTTGTAAGAATTATGACTTACATGACATTAAATAATTTATTTTATCAAGTATAATTATATTTATTTGATCAAGTAATTAATATTTTATAAGATTTTTAATACTTAAATAATTATGATGAATGTAAAAATGTGATTCCTTATAATTAAAAGACATGAGTCTTTATGATGAAAGGAGGTTGCTAATGGTAAGATGTGACTCTTAATAATGAAAAAATGTGACTTTTTATTAGTATGCGACTTTTGATAGGAAGTCACAATTAACACTATAAATAGAAGTTGGTTCTCTCTTTACCCCTTACACATTAGATTACTACCTAACCAACCTACAACTAATAGCAATAACTTACAGATAGAAAAAAACTTAAGTTCTCTTTATCCATTATTAAGTCAAAGGGTCAAGTGAAAGAAAATCAACATCCTCCAAATTCTTTATAAATTCATTTTATCAATCAACGTCCTCTAAATTCTTCATGAATTCTTTTTATCTTAGGTACGTTTCAAAATACAATGGATCAAGATATATTTTTCTATCTTCAGTTTATGTGAAAAACATGAAGTTTTAAGATTTATGGGCAAATTTTTAAATGTTTAATTGTTTCTTTATGAATGTAATAACGACTTACATTATGGGTATAATTAATTATTTTTTCATAAATGTAATTATGATTTACATGTGCATTAAAGTTTAATGTTTAATTATTTTGACTTACATATGGTATCAGAGCATAGTTTAGAAACTCTTGTTTTTCTATTAAAGAATATTGATTTAATGTATAATTTAAATTAAATTTGTTTGGTTACAGATAAATGTAACAGTATTGATTTGTGTATAAATGCAAATAATAAGTCTTGGTATGGTATAGGCAGATATAACATATTCTTTGTATTTTCTTTTATGAAGAATGCATATAATGGATGTCACACTCTGCAAATAAATCCATTACAAATTGTTTTGTGAGAATTATGCATTAGTGTATATATTTTTTAAACATGACAAATAAATGAGTACACCTAGATTTGCAGACAGATGTAAACAATATATACATGGCCAAAGATAGTTTTTTGAGTCAAGTGTCCATAGAGGCTATAAGATTATTTTTTTCATTCATATGCACAATAAGAAGTGATGCATACGCAAGTCTTTCTCCATTTTTTTGCTCCATATCTTCCTTAAGTCACCATGCCACCCAAGAAGCTAAGATGAATGAATTTCCAAAAACATACAAGCCTAAGGATACAATACCTCCTCAATTTTGGTCCAAATCCACCTTTTGGTATAACCTTCTTAAGTGGACTTAAGACTTACTTGTATAATTGCTTCAATTGGTCCAAAAGTGTAACTTTTGAAGTCCATTATTGGCCAAAACGTCTAAGACTCCTTTTTGAAGCCCAAATAACTCAAAGTATGCCTTTAGTTGGATTTGAACTAGAAGAGAAAATGGTTGCTTTGGTTAGGAAACAAGTTTCCTACATTTAAGGAAAAGGTATATTAGTTTGTCTTGTATTCATTAATTTGGATATGGATTTAGTTTATGATGGATGGCTTAGCATGCATTGAGGATTTTATTTGATTTTATATTAATTTTGTTGACAAAAGTATATCATTGCCATTCATGCCTCCTATATAAAGGGGTGGGCCTTCATTTGTAATTTTTGCTTGACATTTGAATGAAACTTGAATTAAAGCATTGAAGCTTTTTCCTCGTTTTCCTTTATCCAATCATCTTGATGGAAGATTGGTGTGGAAGACCTCAAGGTTGGTGGATCTCTTTCCTTTATGCCTCGGTTTTCATTAGCATATTCCTTAGAATCCAAATTGCATGCATATGAAGGGTTTTCAATCCTATAGTAGAAAGTTACAACATAATTACCATTTTTGCCACTATATTCCACTTGTAATTTGATTGTCTTATTCTATACCGATTGTCTATGTCTATAGCTTGAAAGAAAGTTTATTGTGTTGTGATTATGATGAAATGAATTCGATTGAATTCAGAGTTGATTTGGTTGGTTAAATTGCAAGAATAAAAAAATTGCACATACCAACTGAACAGTAAAAATAATTTTGTGGTTTTGGATGATTATTGTATGTTGATGAAAAATGCACCATTTGGTATCAAAGCCTAGGTTATTTTTGTGATTTGTTGATTGTAATCTTCTTCTCGAAGCTATTGTTCATGGTTAAAAATTACTGTTCACCGTAAAGTTATTGTTTACAGAAGCTTAATTTTGCCTAAGCACTTTTCAATACTCACCTCACCTTTAAATACTTATAACCATTAGTCTTCACCAACCAACCACTACCAAAAATGTCCTACAAGAGAACTTCATCCTTCTCCTTTTCACCTTCTCACCCTTAGGAGTTTGGCCAAAAAAGATTGGAAAGAAAAATCCAAGAACTCAAGAATGAATTTAGGACCCAAATGACTCAAATGATGCAATTGATTAAAGACTTGGCTATTACTCAAAACCAAGCAACCTACCCATTAAACCAAATCCCACCTCTACAACAACCGACCTTATAACCTTATCCAAAGAGACACAATAGACCTCCTCATCCTCCTCCTAGACATCATGGAGAAGAATTGATTCTCCTTAGTGTTTCAAGTGATAAAGAACATGAAAGACCACCAAGGAGGAATAATGATAATGATAGAGGCCTAAAGATTGAGATTCCGACATTTTATGGAACTATAAGTCTAGATGACTTTGTTGATTGGCTCTATGCCATTGAAAAAGGTATTCAAATACAAAAGCTACTCAAATGAGAAGAAATGCAAACCAACCATTTTGAAATTCAAGGATTATGCATCCTTGTGGTAGGAAAACCTTAAGAAACAAAAGGAAAAAGATGACAAAGAAAGAGTTAGATCTTGGAAAAAACTTAAGAAGCTTATAAAAAGGAGATTTCTTCCCAAAAACAATAGACAAGATCTATACCTCAAGTTACACACTTTGAAGCAAGGAAGTGATAGTGTTGAGTATTATATAAGAGAATTTGAGAAGTTATTGATGAAAAGTGAATTGTTGGAGGTTAAAAAACAAACCATTGCAAGGTTTCTTGATGAATTAAACCAAGATATAGCTCATATGGTGGAGCTGTAACCTTATTGCATCTTTGAGGATGTATGTAAGTTAGCCATTAAGGTTGAAATGCAAAAGAAGGCCATGAAGCCTGTGGTTGCCAAGCCATTCTCTAAAGGCACATCATTTAACAAAAACACATTTTTCACTAAGGAAACTACCTTCCATAAAAGTTCCCCATCCTACACAAAGGCTATTGATTCTTTTTCCAAGGTGAAAGGCAAGGAAAATATGGTAGAGCCAACCAAGGACAAACCTCAAAAGGTGAAGACCAACCTCTCTAACAAAATGAGCTTTAAATGCCAAGGCTATAGACAGTTCCAAGTCAAATGCCCTAATAAGAGAGCTTTATCCTTGATGGAGATAAAAGCCATTAAGAAGTCGCTTTAAAGGAGAGTTGCTAGTTGTTAAGAGAGCTTTGCATGCCAAGACTCTTCCTCATAAAGAATAAAGGCTCCGTATTTTTCAATTAAGGTGCACTATTAAAGGTAAAATATGTTCTTTAATTATTGATAGTGAGAGTTGTGCAAATGTGGTCTCATCCACCTTAGTAGAAAACTTGGATTACCAACCATACAACATCCTCAACCATATAAACTACAATGGTTGAGTAATGGAGCCAACCTACAAGTTGCAAGACAAGTGCTTATTTCCTTCTCCATTGGTAAACATTATAATGATGAAATTTTGTGTGATGTGATTTTTATGGATGCTTGTCACTTGTTATTAGGAAGACCTTAGCAATTTGATAGGGAAATGAAGCATGATGGCAAGAAGAACACTTACTCCTTTAGATTCAATCACAAAACTATCACTTTAACACCTCTTAGCCCACAACAAGTTCATAAGGTTATCAAGGGAAAAGAAATTAAGAAAGAGAGCTTGTTTATGAATGGTCAGCAGGTGGAGGGTAGTCATCTTGAGGATTTGAGGGTAAATCCTTCTCAACCTATGGATGATGCATACACGGGTCCTTCTTCATTTTTGGGCTCTATATCTTTCTCAAGTCACCATGCCACCCAAGAAGCTAAGATGAATGAATTTCCAGCAACATACAAGCCCAAGGATACAATAACTCTTTAATTTTGGTCCAAATCCACCTTTGGGTATAGCCTCTTTACGTGGACTTAGGACCTACTAGTATAATTGCTTCAATTGATCCAAAAGTGCAACTTTTGAAGTCCATTATTGGCCCAAATGTCCAAGACTCCTTTTTGAAGCCCAAAGAGCTCAAAATATGCCTTTAGTTGGATTTGAACTAGAAGAGAAGATGGTTGCCTTGGTTAGGAAACAAGTTTCCTATATTTAAGGAAAATGTGTACTATTTTATCTTGTATTCATTAATTTGCGTATGGGTTTAGTTTATGATGGATAGTTTAGCATGCATTAAGGATTTTAGTTAATTTTATATTAATTTTGTTGACAAAAGTGTATCATTGCCGTCCATGCCTCTTATATAAAGAGGTGGGTCTTCATTTGTAATTTTTGGTTGACATTTGAATGAAACTTGAATTAAAACATTGAAGCTTTTTCCTCGTTTTCCTTTATCCAATCATCCTGGTGGAAGATTGGTGGTAGAAGACCTCAAGGTTGGTAGATCTCTTTCCTTTATGCCTTGATTTTCATTAATGTGTTCCTTATAATCCAAATTACATGCATGTGAAGGGTTTTCAATCCTATGGCAGAGAGTTGCAACATAATTACCATTTCTACCTTTGTACTCCACTTTTAATTTGATTGCCTTATTATATACCAATTGTGTATGTCCATAATTTGAAAGAAAGTTCATTGTGTTGTGATTATAATGAAATGAATTCAGTTGAATTTAGAGTTGATTTGATTGGTTAAATTGCAAGAACAAAAAGACTGCACTACCAAATAAACAATAAAGATAGTTTTATGATTTTGGATGATTGTTGCATGTTGATGAGAAATGCACCAAGAAGGGAAAATTCATATAGTCAAATTGTTGTATTGAAGAAAAAGGTTGAGAAATGTTGCATGTTTAATTTCCTAACGATTATTGTTATTGGTTCATTAAGTTTAATTTTCATTATGAATTTTGTATGTATGAATGGTTTTTACTCTAAAAGTGACATAAAATAGGCCAAAGGACTATTTCCCACCCAAAGTATGCGATTTTCTCAAGTTTCCCCCCATTAACTTTGAAAATCTCATTTATTCACCTATGGATTGTTATAATTAATAGAATCCTAACCCCTGAAAAATGTATCTCATTTTCCCTCCTAAAATTGTAAAAACTAACAAATTTCCCCCAACTCAAGTTTTAAAAAACAACATTTTCCCCCCTTAGGGTTTTCAATTTTTTGGAGTTAGTTTTCTGACTACATTTCTTTCTCTTCAGTGACCTCTAGGCGACGCTTCTTCCTCTCCGGTGCGGCCTCCTTCCAATGGTTGTCCTGGGCACAGTATTGACGAAGATGATCGTGCTTCGTCTAGATGAAGACGTATCTTCGTCTCTAATGAAGAAGCCCAAGACAACCGTCTAAAGAAGGCCACGTCAGAGAGGAAGAAGCATCGCCTGGAGGTGACCGAAGAGGAAGAAATGACATTGAAAAACTAACTCCAAAAACTAAAAACTCTAGGGGTGAAAATGTTGTTTTTTAAAACTTGGGTTGGGGAAAATTGTTAGTTTTTAAGGTTTAAGGGGGAAAATAAAATCTAATTTAAGTTTATTTTTAATAATACAAATAAAATGATGATTTTACCCTTGAAACCATTAATTTTAACTGGTCACGGGTAGGTAAATGAGATTTTCAAAGTTAACGGAGAGAAACTTGAGAAAACAACATACCTTGGGTGGGAAATAGTCTTTTGGCCTATAAAATATCAACAATGACAAATGTTAAAGGATTGGATATAATTTAAATTTTATATTATTATAATTAGTTATTCACCAAAGTGAACAAATCTTAATATAAATAAATTTCAAATTATAAATATTTCTAATGATTTGAAGTTTATTATAATTTCAAATTTATATTAAAAATGATTTGTTAGTCACCAAAAGTGATCAAATCTTAAAGTAAAAGAAATTTCAAATTTATAAATATATGTAATGATTTTAAATTTATTATAATTTGAAATTTATATTATAAATGATTTGTTAGTTACCAAAATAGATTAATCTTAATGTAAATAAATTTCAAATTATAACATTTGTAATGATTTAAAAATTATTATAATTTAAAATTTATATTATAAATTATTTATTAGTCAACAAAGTGGTCAAATCTTATAAATTGTATTGCTAGTCAACAAAATTTATTGTTATTACTACATAATCAACATACAACTAATAGCAAGATTTAATAATTTATTGTTATTATTTTTAATTACCCACAAACTTTTATATTTAAAGATGACGTTAAAATGATGTAAAGACGTTTGTTTATGGGTAAATTAACCCAAAGGTTAATTATTTGTTCTTACAATTGATAAAAATGATTGTGATAATTAGTATGTTCTATTAATTTTATATTGCATATCCAAAAATAGCAAATTGATCTAATTAGTGTATATGTGGTTATCAATTGTTGTTTCTATTTGTATATCTTAGTATCACTTAAAGGTAAACTTTGATGAATTTTATATTAGACTTTGAATATGAATTTATGTGATAAGTTCATCAAAGTGTTAGTGTATGAGCATTTTAATTTTATTTGCAAGTATTTGTTCCCGTTTCACTTCATTCGCATGTTTATTTTGTTTTCTTATTTAATGTATTGAATTTCTCTGATTGAAGTGAACAAATTAAGTTTCACATAGGTGTTTTAAATCTTGATTTGACACTCCAAATTAAGAAACCTGTTACTATTATTGATATGAGTACCATTAATGAAAGTGGGAATCAATGTAAGAACTTAACAAGCCTTTCGAAAATAGTATCTTAAGTTTGGTGATACCATATTTTTTTATTTTCAAGAAAATATTGTTAATCAGTGTATATATATGAAGGTTAGTGGGAACAAGTTTATTTCTTTAGTTTTGTGTGTTGATGACATGATGATTGCTGCTAATAGAAAATATCTCTCTAAAATTTTTGAAATGAAAGATATGAGAGAGACAACTTATATGATTTGAATAGAAATATTTCATAATAGATCACAAGAATTGTAAGGGTTGTCTTAAAAAAAAAAAACTTATATTAATAAAATTCTAGAGAGATTTAAGATGAATAAATGCTTAGCAAGGGTCATACCAATTCATAAAAGGGATCAATCGGATGTGTTGGTAAAAAAATTGTTAAATATGAAAATGTTAGATTCATTGAAAATAAATAATGCATGATGTTAGTATTCAAGTAGTTGGGGCAGAAGTTGTTATACTCAAAACTTTTACCATTGTTGTTCCCTAAGTTATAGTTTAATCAAATAATAATCAAGAATGACAAATAAATGATAAATTATGACTATGGAACTTTATTTTATGACTTGGGATTGTCGATAGTATTGCTAGACCATTGAAAATTAACTTTGTTGCAGTTTTCTTCCTTAAAAACGACAAGTATGTGGGAATAAAATACTTTGTCATTAAAGAAAAAGGTTCGAAACAAAGAGTTTCGGTTGAACATATTAGCACTAATCTTATGATTGTAGATCCTTTACTAAAAGGATTACCTTCCAAAACATTTAATGAATATGTTGAAAGGATTGGAATTATTGGACGTCATTAATGATATTGTACTATGTTTATATTAAGTTTATGCATTTGATATTGTGAGCTCACTTACGTGTTTTTGATATTTCTTATTTTCTATTTATATACATAATTGTTATAAAATAATATTGACAAGAATACTCTTATAACAAAAACATTAAAGTTGTACCGTTATGAGCATCTTTAATAAAAATCATGTTAAATTGGAAGTTAGCGTTATGGTATATGGAATGGATTATGCTGAGAGAAAATGACAAACAACTACCATGACTTGTAAGAAAGATTTTGTTAGAAAATTTTGAGCATGTTACATCCTCATTATTAAATTAGAAAAGGAATATCGTATGAGCCAAGTGGAAGAATGTAAAAATTATGACTCACATGACATTAAAGAATTTATTTGTGCCAAATATAATTGTATTTATTTGATAAAATAATTAATATTTAATAAGATTTTTAATACCTGAAATTGTATTGGCTAATGTAAAGATATGATTTTTTATAATAAAAACATGTGTTTTTATGGTGTAAGAAGATGACCTTGGCTAATGGTAAGATGTGACTATTTCTGATGAAAAGATGTAATTTTGACTTTTGATGGAAAGTTATAATTAATACTATAAATAAGAGTTGATTATCTCTCTACTCTTTACACACTAGATTATTAAATAATCAACACATCAATAAAAACAATAATTTATAGATATAAAACATGAAGTTTTAAGATTTATGAATGTAACATTAAACTTTAATAGTTTAATGTTTAATTATTTTTTTATGAATGTAATATTAACTTATGTTATGGTTATAATTAATTGTTTTTTCATAAATGTAATTATGATTTGCATGCATATTAAAGTTTAATGTTTAATTATTTATGTTAGAATGTAATTCTCATGACTTACATTAATATCTTAAAACCCTGTACACCCAATGGTATGATTCAATCAAATATACTATTATTACTTGAAACCAAGAGACTAGCAAATCAACCATTGATATTTGAGCGATTTTATCAACATAGGTGTTTACAATAAAAGGTTCTTTGATTTAGATTATTGTAAGTTGTGGAAACTTTATTTAGTTGAATGACTACTCAACATCACACACACACACACACACACATATATATAAAAGGATTTGAGTCCTAATTTTATTTATTTAAATATAGCTGGAGTATTATATATATATTTTTTATTATTTATTTCCTTTGTTAGAATTTCAATTGTTAACAAAGAATATAAATCCTAGTTAACTAGGGATTAGAAATTCTAAATATATGTAATGCATTTTAGCTATTTTTCTCTAGCCATAGAATATTATTCAAACCCTTTGACTAATTTGAAGGTTGATCATCTCAAAGTGATAAAGTCTTTATCTTTCTTCCTATTTCTCTTTTCAATGGTTTTTATATTCTTTGGTACCATCCTCTCGAAGGGTTTCAATCAATCCTAAAAATATCGTATTAGCTTTCACAATACTGAAGCTGTAAACAATCAGCTATATCATCCATATATATGTTTAATGAAGTATGAATAACCAGAAAACTGTATGGTTGTATCGCCAAGAAAGAAATCAGGGTTTTCAACAAACAGTAGTTGCAGCAATTTGCTGTGGTTTGTTGTACGGGTAACTCTTTCACAGTGAGAAGTTGTCAATTAGTTTGTAATGCAAGTAACTCTGTCAAAAACGGGCTGTCAGTTTATAATGTTGTCTATTAGCTACTTAGTTCATATTGTACATAAACAGCAATTGTTAAACTGTAATTCCTTAGTGAATAAAAAGTTTTAGAAGATTTCCTTTCAAAATTCTCATTCTCTCATCATAGGTTGGGGTGGATTAAATTAGATGTAAGAAAAAGTTAATTATATTCTTCTTCTGAACTATTGAACAAAGGTAGAAAACAATTATTTTTCTTCTTCATATTACATGATATGAATCAAGAGATTGCTGATTTAAAAAATACCAAGAGATTTCTTATTTTCTTGTTTACAACAAATGAACCAAATAGTAATAAACCCCTTTAGTTAATTTCTTTAAAAGAATCTGCCGATTTGTTTTCTTCCATGCTATCTTTGTCACCTCCTCCTCCTTCCTTTGTCACCTAAACAAAGCTCAACGAGAATGCTGGCTTCATATTCACATGGAGAATTCGGATCTTTCTCATGCTCAAGCAGAGGCCAAACATGAGTGAGCAATTCTCCACCTCCCCTACGTTGCTCAGCACTGAGAGTCCCAAGGACAATTATTTGTAGCATAACACAACATTTCCACCCAAACACTAGTTATAGTACTCCGTCTGTCCTCTCTCTGTTGCAATATTCTTGTCAAATTTTGCACCTGAAGCAATACATTCATTCTGATGTGAGCACATTGTTATTGGGAATTCCCTGGAAATAAGTTTCAGCTACTACTTCTATTAAATTCCTGCACAATGTCGCTTCATCCTTTGATTATTTTGTCCTAAAAAATTCATCAACTTGAGCACAAACACCACAAAAGAGAATGTCATCAGTAACAATGTTGGAAATTTAAACATGCCAGAAAAACATTTTGTGAAATTCTGTAAACAGAAGAGCGTACCCAGATTCGTTTTTGTGACGAAAGCAATCCGAACAAGGCATGAGGTGTTGATGTTAGTCATTTCCACGACCCCATTTACTTGAGTACTGCAATCACTGAGAGACATAGTCTCTGCGTGTTTTCTGCACCAAGGGAGGAGAAGAATTTCTTTTCTGTGAAAAAAAATGCGTTCACTTGAGTGGGAGGTAATTTTTTGGATATATATATAGAGATCCAACTACCTCCCAACTTCTTCTCCAACTGCCTTTAAGTAGTTAAATAAATCGAGTTGGGTTGACCCGTTATGGGTGGACCTAGACCCAATATCTCCCACTCACACATGATAGAAGATCCGATCCAAATACTTGGCCACAAAAATCTCATATGACAATACATTTCATACCTGCAAATGTGTCGTGTGATCTCACGAACAACCTACACTTGAGAGCTAAATACTATACATCTGTGAAGAATAACATAACTGCTTCAGCTCGAATAAAAATGTAATAAATTGTTAGGTTCGTAGTACTTTAGACTTACTCGATAACAGTAGCTCTTTTTAATTTCTTATTTATCATTGTGTTATTTTCCTAACGTAATATATAAGTTTTCCTCTTCTACTCAGAATTTTCAATTTAAACTTAATTGTTTTTCTAGTCATATTCCATAAACCGAATCATGTGTGGTCATAGGTGCTAAGTTAAGATAGCAACACTAAGAGTATACATCAAACAACAACAAAGAGTTAAGGGTACCAATATGAGGTAAACCTTATAAAATTTCGCATAGTCAGAGAATAGGGATTGATCATCTCCCTACTTCAACTGGTCATCTTACTTATGCACATATGGTATGAATCATGTGCTATAATGTGTATTCTCTCAAATGTCATTATCAACACTGTATAAATCTTAGTTCAATTATTATACACAATGACTAACCTGAGTTTTTAATCATCTTCACACTTGCAAGTATTTATTCACATTAACAACTTACATTTGACATTCACAAGTTATTTGGACGTAGAAAATCCAAATCAGTTATTTTTAAATGTATTTATCAATGACCTCATCTTGTCAATCATCAAGACAATATTTTAACTTCGAAAAATCTTTTCTCAAGAAATTTGTCTCTTATTGGCAAGCCCTGTCATGTAACATCCCTCCTTAGAAGTACTACCCACCGAAGGAGGAATGTTACGAATTAATATTCGTAGCGTCTATTTTTTTTCTTTTTAAAAAATACTTTAAAATAAACGCATCATTAAAAGTGTTTAGGAAGTATTCCAAGAAAACTAAAAATCTGGAAGCGAACAAACGATGTATATACTCATATGAAGACTCATCTGAAAGTATCTGAAAACAGGGAGTAATCATATGTAACTGTACCATAATCTCAAAAGTCAAAAGTCCATAAGAACATGCTACTGTATGCATGTAATATAAACCAGAGATAACCTGCTCCAGCCGGATTTACCTACGCTGACCTGACCCTGCCTCGCAGCTACCCCGATCACCTGTACCTGTAGTCAGGAAAGAAAAGGGAGTGAGTGATAAGAACACTCAGTAAGGGGAAAAATTAAGTAAACTATCCTTTTTTCCTGTTCTAACTCACTTTTGGGACTCAACCCCACATTCTAACCTCTATAAGAGATTGAGGGGGTAATTTAGTTCACTCTTTACTATTTGGGTCATACTTTGTCCCATCTGGTGTCTATTTAATACTTTCTGGAAGCTAACTATAGGGATTTGGCACTTTTTTTTAAGCTCAAGCTCTTTTTCTTTCACTACACTATTTCTGACTCTGAATTAAGCTCTACTGCGAGCATGCTCTACTGCGAGCGGACCCTACTGGGGGTCTATGTCCTACTACGGACGTGTCCTACTGCGGACGTGCCCTACTGCGGGCGGTGTAGTGTAAAGTGCCCCCTCATAGTTTATAGCATACATACGGGTCTTATATTTTACTAAATTTGCTTCCATTTAATTTTATTCATAACTCACCAGACATTACTCTTGGGACGACCCCTAAATCTTGAGTCCCAAATTCTTTTTCTTATTTTTCTTTCTTTTTCTTTCCTTCTTTTCTTTCCTTTCCTTTCCTTTCCTTTCTTTCCTTTCTTCTTCCTTTTCTTTCTTTCTTTCTTTCTTTCTTTCTTTCCTTCTTTCCTTCTTTCTTTCCTGCCCAGAATTGCAAAATACTGTTCACAGAACAGTCATTTAACAGGGCAACCTTCTTTTTCATACAATTTAACACCCCAAACGGTTTCTAATTCATACAAGCTATATATCGTTGAAAAGAGGATTCAAAGATCTTTCCAACGAGATATAATAGCACTCATAATTCATTCAATCAGGCAGTCAAAACAGCAGATAAATTCAGTGGCAAAAACTGCCTCCCCTGTTTTTCTTTAGTAAAACAGTCCTTTCGGTTTATACAATCTTTAACAGTCCAAATGATCTCTAATTCATACAATCTATATATCATTGGAAAGAGGATTCAAAGATCTTTCCAACAAGATATAATAGCACTCATAATTCATTCAATAAGGCAGCCAAAACATGGGACGAACTCAGTGGCAAAAACTGTAAATATTCTGTAACTTTCTGCCATGAACAAAATCACATGCATAGACATCCCAAATGGCAAAACAACATTCCTCAACATCAAAATCAACATATATAATATAGATCTAAGGAACCAAAACCCTAAAACATATCACATATCAAGAAGGGTACCCCTTACCTTATTTCAAGTCAAACCTTTGCAAGTTGGTTTTCTCCTCTTTGTTTTGCTTCCTTTATCATCAAGACAACTTTAAATCAATACCAAAACACTCTAACATATTCACATAACATGCATATAAACATAGATGAAAGAAGAAGGAAGGAGATCTTTGGTTACCAAAGCTTCCAAGTGCTTCCTTTTCCTTTCTTCTTATTTTATCTTCTAATATTCCTTCAACTTCTTCCTTTGGCTTCAAGAAAGCAAAGAAAAGAACATGAAAGGAGGCTGCTGGAGTTTTTTTTACGGGAGAAGATGTAAATGATGGAAAAGTCTTCTCTTTCTCTTTATATCTAAAGCCTTATCCCTTTCTCTTTTTCTCTTTTCCCTTTTTGCCCTTTTTTGCATTTATATATATATATATTTATTTATGCATATATATATATATATATATATATATATATATATATATATATATATATATATATATATATAAGCACACCCCTACATATATATATTTAAAATGAGAAAAATCTCAAAATAGGATCAAAAGACATAATTACCCCTGGAATATACCTGAGGGTATTACAACTCTTCCCCCCTCACAAAAATTCCATCCTCGGAATTCACAAAAACAACTCTGGATGTTTCTCCTTCATGGTTTGCTCCATTTCCCAGGTAGCCTCCTCTGTCTTCTGGTTTGTCCATAAGACTTTTACTAAAGGAATCTGTCGGTTCCTTAGTTGTTTAATTCTTCTGTCAAGTATCTGAATCGGTTTTTCTTCGTAACTAAGGTCTTCTGATAACTTAATATCTTCTGTATTCACAACCTGGGAATGATCACCAAGACATTTTCTTAACGATGAGACATGAAATACATCATGAATCCGGTCCATACTCGCTGGTAAGGCTAATATGTAAGCCACTTTACCAACTCTCTCAAGTATCTCATATGGACCAATAAATCTGGGAGCTAGCTTTCCCTTCTTTCCAAATCTCATCAAATGCTTGAATGGAGCAACCTTTACAAATACAAATTCACCTACATTGAATTCCAAGTCTCGACGTCGATGATCTGCATAGCTTTTCTGTCGATCCTGAGCCTGTTTTATTCTCTGCCTGATCAGTTGGACATCATCAATCATTTTCTGGGTCAATTCGGGCCCAAGGGAGCGGGATAACACATCTCTCTCTCCTATCTCATCCCAGTGAAGAGGAGAACGACACCTCCTACCATATAATGCCTCATAAGGTGCCATCTGAATAGTCGTCTGGTAGCTATTATTGTAAGCAAACTCCACCAAGGGCAACATTTCTACCCACGTGGCTTTATGATCTAGGCAACAAGCTCTCAACATGTCTTCCAAAATCTGATTAACCCTCTCCGTCTGACCATCTGTCTGAGGATGATAGGCTATACTAAATGCCAAATTAGTACCCAAGGATCTTTGGAGACTCTTCCAGAAAGCTGATACAAATTTTGTATCACGATCAGATACTATGGTCCTGGGTACACCATGTAATCTAATAATCTCCCTAACATATAATCTCCCCAACTGATCTGTGGTAGCAGTATCTTTGATGGACAGGAAATGAGCTGACTTAGTCAATCTATCAACAATCACCCAAATAGCATTACATCTATTCTGAGCTCTAGGGAGTCCACTAATGAAGTCCATGGAGATATGCTCCCATTTCCATTCTGGAATAGGTAGAGGCTGAAGTAACCCTGCAGGTCTCTGGTGTTCGGCCTTAATTTGCTAATAGGTGAGACATCTAGTAACAAACTCACCTATATCCTTTTTCATGCCTGACCACCAAAAATGTCTTTTTAAATCTTGATACATCTTTACACCCCCAGGGTGGGCAGTGTAAAGAGAACTATGAGCCTCTGTAAGAATTTTCTGTCTCAAATCAGTTATCTGGGGAACATATACTCGATCTCTGAATTTGAGAATTTTATTCGATACTTGAAAATCTGTCTCAAGACCCTCTTGAACCTTTTGAAGTTTCTGTTGACACCATTCATCTTGTGTCTGAGCCTCTCGAATCTCATCTAGGAGAGTGGATTGAATCTCTAACCTGGTGAGGGCCCCAATCACAAGCTCAATCTGTTCTCGGTCCATCTCTCTCTGAATTTCTCTCTGGACCGTCAATTGTGATATCATTACATTTCTACTGAGGGCATCTGCAACTACATTAGCCTTGCCTGGATGGTACTTAATATCACAGTCATAGTCTTTTACTAACTCGAGCCATCGCCTCTGTCTCACAGGCATCTGACCACTGAAATGGCATTGCTTTCTTCGTGAGGGTTGTAAGAGGTCTAGCTAATCTGACAAATCCTTCCACAAACCTTCGATAATACCCTGCCAAACCCAGGAAACTGCGAACCTCTTTGACTGTCTTTGGTCTCTGCCATTCAACTATTGCCTCAATCTTACTGGGATCCACTGATATACCCTCTGCTGAAATCACATGCCCCAAAAAGGTAACTCTATCTAGCCAAAATTCACATTTCGAGAATTTGGCATACAGTTGTTTTTCTCTCAATCTCTGGAGGGTAAACCTCAAGTGTTGTTCATGCTCCTCTCGACTGCAAGAATATACTAAGATATCATCAATGAATACCACAATAAATTTATCCAGGCAGTCATGAAATACCCTATTCATCAAATCCATAAATACTGCAGGGACATTTGTCAATCCGAATGGCATCACTACAAACTCAAAGTGGCCATACCTCGTTCGGAAAGCTGTCTTGGGTATATCCTTCTCTATCACTCTCACCTGGTGATAACCAGATCTCAAATCTATCTTGGAGAAGACCACAGATCCCTTCAACTGATCAAATAAATCATCAATCTTGGGTAACGGGTACTTGTTTTTAACTGTGGCCTTATTTAGCTCTCTGTAATCAATGCACATTCTCATAGACCCGTCTTTCTTTTTCACAAATAGGATGGGAGCTCCCCAAGGAGAATGGCTCGGTCTGATAAAACCATGATCTAATAACTCTTGAAGCTGCTTTTTCAATTCTTGTAACTCGGCAGGGGCCATTCGATAGGGTGCTCTTGAAATAGGTGCTGTGCCAGGTGCCAACTCTATGCTAAACTCAATCTCTCTCTCGGGAGCTAATCCTGGTAGCTCACTTGGAAACACATCTGGAAACTCACGTACCACTGGTGTTTCCTCAATAGTTGGGCCTGACTCAACTTTGCTCACTATATGAGCCAAATATCCTGTACACCCTTTTTTCAATATTTTACTAGCTTTTAACATACTGATCATCAGACTCCGGATATGACCTTCACCGAACTCGAATTGATCTCCAGAGTCTAGGTTAAATCTCACTTTCTTCTTTTTACAATCAATTTCAGCTCCGTATCTCCCCAAAAAGTCCATCCCTAAAATCATGTCAAAATCTGGCATTTCGAACACAATCAGGTCCACTAGTAACTGTCGACCCTGAATCATAATACTCTGTCCTAGTAGCATCATCTCACTAATGACTGACCCCCCATCCGGCAACTCAATCATAATCCTCTGGGCTATTCTAACAGGTTGCAACTTTAACCTCTCAAGTAAACTCTTGGCTATAAAACAATGAGTAGCCCCACAATCAATTAAAACATAAATAGGAGTATCAAGATAGAGAATCTGACCCGTGACTGCTGATGGGTTAGCCTCTGCTGGGCCCTGGGTGATCGTATAAACTCTGGCTGTGGCCCCTCCTATAGGCTGTTGCTGCTCTACTCTCACTGGGGCAGCTGTACAGAAACGAGCAATATGTCCAGGCTGACGACATCTGAAACAAACTGCCTGATCTGTCAAACATTGTCCTCTATGGTGCTTCCCACATTTCTGGCAAGCTGGTATCTCAGGTACTCTTTGTTTCTTTCCACTCTTCCAGTTCTTTTTTATGCCTCTGAACTGGAGAGGTCGTTTACCCTTCCTGTCTCGCTCTGGCGGAGGGCCTCTTTGTGCTGAAGCTGAATCACTACTCACCGGGGGAGCTGGCATGGTAGTAGGAGGTGTAACCTTTTGCCCTGTAGTCTGACCAAACCTCCTCCTAACAAAAACCTCTGCCCTCAAAGCTCTATCAAGGGCCTCTGCATAAGTTCTGGGTGGCTGCGCCCCGGTCATAACATCTCGAGCTATCTCTGGATCCAGCCCGTACACAAACTTCTGCATACGCCCCATTTCTGTGCTAGCTATCTCAGGGGCATACTGGGACAATTGATTGAACTTTGTGGAATATTCTTTTACAGAGTCTGTCCCTTGCACTAGACTGATAAACTCTTGGGCCCTGATACAAGTAACATCGGCGCCCCTGTACTCTGCCTCGAATCGGCGCCTAAACTCTGTCCATGTCATTTCTGAGACGTTGACCGTCTCCCTGACTAAGTTCCACCATATTCTTGCCCCTGACTTGAAAAGATAAGTGGCATATCTCACTCTTTCTTGGTCAGTCATGTCAAATAAGGCCATGGCACTCTCTACTGATTCCAACCACTCTTCAGCTGCTAATGGGTCTCTTACACCATCAAATTTTTGAGGTTGGTGCATACTAGGGAGGTTAAAAATAGGATGCAACTGAGTCCTCACTGGGGCTGTTGTAGATGCTGAAGTAACCTCTCTCATATCATGCCCCTGGATTGGCGGCGTATGAGCCGTCTCACTTCCCTGTGTAGGAGCACCTTTGTGCTCTCTCATCATCTCTCTGAAAATCTCTCGCACATCATGTGCACTGAGTGCCCCCTGGGGTACCTGAGGGGCTGCTCCTTCATTTTGGCCCCTCTGAGAGGGATCTACTGGTGGTTGACTCATAGCTCCTGAAAATGAACACATTAGTTTCATAAAACTCAGCAGGTATAAATGAAAACTTAACTTACAGTGATCGGCTGCGAGGGTGGTCAGCGTGGCTGAAGGGTATTTCATCTCTGTGTTACTTTGATTACTCCATTTTGTTTTAGAAAACATCTTTTGGGTTCCAAAATCATGCTCTGATACCAACTGTAACATCCCTCCTTAGAAGTACTACCCACCGAAGGAGGAATGTTACGAATTAATATTCGTAGCGTCTATTTTTTTTCTTTTTAAAAAATACTTTAAAATAAACGCATCATTAAAAGTGTTTAGGAAGTATTCCAAGAAAACTAAAAATCTGGAAGCGAACAAACGATGTATATACTCATATGAAGACTCATCTGAAAGTATCTGAAAACAGGGAGTAATCATATGTAACTGTACCATAATCTCAAAAGTCAAAAGTCCATAAGAACATGCTACTGTATGCATGTAATATAAACCAGAGATAACCTGCTCCAGCCGGATTTACCTACGCTGACCTGACCCTGCCTCGCAGCTACCCCGATCACCTGTACCTGTAGTCAGGAAAGAAAAGGGAGTGAGTGATAAGAACACTCAGTAAGGGGAAAAATTAAGTAAACTATCCTTTTTTCCTGTTCTAACTCACTTTTGGGACTCAACCCCACATTCTAACCTCTATAAGAGATTGAGGGGGTAATTTAGTTCACTCTTTACTATTTGGGTCATACTTTGTCCCATCTGGTGTCTATTTAATACTTTCTGGAAGCTAACTATAGGGATTTGGCACTTTTTTTTAAGCTCAAGCTCTTTTTCTTTCACTACACTATTTCTGACTCTGAATTAAGCTCTACTGCGAGCATGCTCTACTGCGAGCGGACCCTACTGGGGGTCTATGTCCTACTACGGACGTGTCCTACTGCGGACGTGCCCTACTGCGGGCGGTGTAGTGTAAAGTGCCCCCTCATAGTTTATAGCATACATACGGGTCTTATATTTTACTAAATTTGCTTCCATTTAATTTTATTCATAACTCACCAGACATTACTCTTGGGACGACCCCTAAATCTTGAGTCCCAAATTCTTTTTCTTATTTTTCTTTCTTTTTCTTTCCTTCTTTTCTTTCCTTTCCTTTCCTTTCCTTTCTTTCCTTTCTTCTTCCTTTTCTTTCTTTCTTTCTTTCTTTCTTTCTTTCCTTCTTTCCTTCTTTCTTTCCTGCCCAGAATTGCAAAATACTGTTCACAGAACAGTCATTTAACAGGGCAACCTTCTTTTTCATACAATTTAACACCCCAAACGGTTTCTAATTCATACAAGCTATATATCGTTGAAAAGAGGATTCAAAGATCTTTCCAACGAGATATAATAGCACTCATAATTCATTCAATCAGGCAGTCAAAACAGCAGATAAATTCAGTGGCAAAAACTGCCTCCCCTGTTTTTCTTTAGTAAAACAGTCCTTTCGGTTTATACAATCTTTAACAGTCCAAATGATCTCTAATTCATACAATCTATATATCATTGGAAAGAGGATTCAAAGATCTTTCCAACAAGATATAATAGCACTCATAATTCATTCAATAAGGCAGCCAAAACATGGGACGAACTCAGTGGCAAAAACTGTAAATATTCTGTAACTTTCTGCCATGAACAAAATCACATGCATAGACATCCCAAATGGCAAAACAACATTCCTCAACATCAAAATCAACATATATAATATAGATCTAAGGAACCAAAACCCTAAAACATATCACATATCAAGAAGGGTACCCCTTACCTTATTTCAAGTCAAACCTTTGCAAGTTGGTTTTCTCCTCTTTGTTTTGCTTCCTTTATCATCAAGACAACTTTAAATCAATACCAAAACACTCTAACATATTCACATAACATGCATATAAACATAGATGAAAGAAGAAGGAAGGAGATCTTTGGTTACCAAAGCTTCCAAGTGCTTCCTTTTCCTTTCTTCTTATTTTATCTTCTAATATTCCTTCAACTTCTTCCTTTGGCTTCAAGAAAGCAAAGAAAAGAACATGAAAGGAGGCTGCTGGAGTTTTTTTTACGGGAGAAGATGTAAATGATGGAAAAGTCTTCTCTTTCTCTTTATATCTAAAGCCTTATCCCTTTCTCTTTTTCTCTTTTCCCTTTTTGCCCTTTTTTGCATTTATATATATATATATTTATTTATGCATATATATATATATATATATATATATATATATATATATATATATATATATATATATAAAGCACACCCCTACATATATATATTTAAAATGAGAAAAATCTCAAAATAGGATCAAAAGACATAATTACCCCTGGAATATACCTGAGGGTATTACAACTCTTCCCCCCTCACAAAAATTCCATCCTCGGAATTCACAAAAACAACTCTGGATGTTTCTCCTTCATGGTTTGCTCCATTTCCCAGGTAGCCTCCTCTGTCTTCTGGTTTGTCCATAAGACTTTTACTAAAGGAATCTGTCGGTTCCTTAGTTGTTTAATTCTTCTGTCAAGTATCTGAATCGGTTTTTCTTCGTAACTAAGGTCTTCTGATAACTTAATATCTTCTGTATTCACAACCTGGGAATGATCACCAAGACATTTTCTTAACGATGAGACATGAAATACATCATGAATCCGGTCCATACTCGCTGGTAAGGCTAATATGTAAGCCACTTTACCAACTCTCTCAAGTATCTCATATGGACCAATAAATCTGGGAGCTAGCTTTCCCTTCTTTCCAAATCTCATCAAATGCTTGAATGGAGCAACCTTTACAAATACAAATTCACCTACATTGAATTCCAAGTCTCGACGTCGATGATCTGCATAGCTTTTCTGTCGATCCTGAGCCTGTTTTATTCTCTGCCTGATCAGTTGGACATCATCAATCATTTTCTGGGTCAATTCGGGCCCAAGGGAGCGGGATAACACATCTCTCTCTCCTATCTCATCCCAGTGAAGAGGAGAACGACACCTCCTACCATATAATGCCTCATAAGGTGCCATCTGAATAGTCGTCTGGTAGCTATTATTGTAAGCAAACTCCACCAAGGGCAACATTTCTACCCACGTGGCTTTATGATCTAGGCAACAAGCTCTCAACATGTCTTCCAAAATCTGATTAACCCTCTCCGTCTGACCATCTGTCTGAGGATGATAGGCTATACTAAATGCCAAATTAGTACCCAAGGATCTTTGGAGACTCTTCCAGAAAGCTGATACAAATTTTGTATCACGATCAGATACTATGGTCCTGGGTACACCATGTAATCTAATAATCTCCCTAACATATAATCTCCCCAACTGATCTGTGGTAGCAGTATCTTTGATGGACAGGAAATGAGCTGACTTAGTCAATCTATCAACAATCACCCAAATAGCATTACATCTATTCTGAGCTCTAGGGAGTCCACTAATGAAGTCCATGGAGATATGCTCCCATTTCCATTCTGGAATAGGTAGAGGCTGAAGTAACCCTGCAGGTCTCTGGTGTTCGGCCTTAATTTGCTAACAGGTGAGACATCTAGTAACAAACTCACCTATATCCTTTTTCATGCCTGACCACCAAAAATGTCTTTTTAAATCTTGATACATCTTTACACCCCCAGGGTGGGCAGTGTAAAGAGAACTATGAGCCTCTGTAAGAATTTTCTGTCTCAAATCAGTTATCTGGGGAACATATACTCGATCTCTGAATTTGAGAATTTTATTCGATACTTGAAAATCTGTCTCAAGACCCTCTTGAACCTTTTGAAGTTTCTGTTGACACCATTCATCTTGTGTCTGAGCCTCTCGAATCTCATCTAGGAGAGTGGATTGAATCTCTAACCTGGTGAGGGCCCCAATCACAAGCTCAATCTGTTCTCGGTCCATCTCTCTCTGAATTTCTCTCTGGACCGTCAATTGTGATATCATTACATTTCTACTGAGGGCATCTGCAACTACATTAGCCTTGCCTGGATGGTACTTAATATCACAGTCATAGTCTTTTACTAACTCGAGCCATCGCCTCTGTCTCACAGGCATCTGACCACTGAAATGGCATTGCTTTCTTCGTGAGGGTTGTAAGAGGTCTAGCTAATCTGACAAATCCTTCCACAAACCTTCGATAATACCCTGCCAAACCCAGGAAACTGCGAACCTCTTTGACTGTCTTTGGTCTCTGCCATTCAACTATTGCCTCAATCTTACTGGGATCCACTGATATACCCTCTGCTGAAATCACATGCCCCAAAAAGGTAACTCTATCTAGCCAAAATTCACATTTCGAGAATTTGGCATACAGTTGTTTTTCTCTCAATCTCTGGAGGGTAAACCTCAAGTGTTGTTCATGCTCCTCTCGACTGCAAGAATATACTAAGATATCATCAATGAATACCACAATAAATTTATCCAGGCAGTCATGAAATACCCTATTCATCAAATCCATAAATACTGCAGGGACATTTGTCAATCCGAATGGCATCACTACAAACTCAAAGTGGCCATACCTCGTTCGGAAAGCTGTCTTGGGTATATCCTTCTCTATCACTCTCACCTGGTGATAACCAGATCTCAAATCTATCTTGGAGAAGACCACAGATCCCTTCAACTGATCAAATAAATCATCAATCTTGGGTAACGGGTACTTGTTTTTAACTGTGGCCTTATTTAGCTCTCTGTAATCAATGCACATTCTCATAGACCCGTCTTTCTTTTTCACAAATAGGATGGGAGCTCCCCAAGGAGAATGGCTCGGTCTGATAAAACCATGATCTAATAACTCTTGAAGCTGCTTTTTCAATTCTTGTAACTCGGCAGGGGCCATTCGATAGGGTGCTCTTGAAATAGGTGCTGTGCCAGGTGCCAACTCTATGCTAAACTCAATCTCTCTCTCGGGAGCTAATCCTGGTAGCTCACTTGGAAACACATCTGGAAACTCACGTACCACTGGTGTTTCCTCAATAGTTGGGCCTGACTCAACTTTGCTCACTATATGAGCCAAATATCCTGTACACCCTTTTTTCAATATTTTACTAGCTTTTAACATACTGATCATCAGACTCCGGATATGACCTTCACCGAACTCGAATTGATCTCCAGAGTCTAGGTTAAATCTCACTTTCTTCTTTTTACAATCAATTTCAGCTCCGTATCTCCCCAAAAAGTCCATCCCTAAAATCATGTCAAAATCTGGCATTTCGAACACAATCAGGTCCACTAGTAACTGTCGACCCTGAATCATAATACTCTGTCCTAGTAGCATCATCTCACTAATGACTGACCCCCCATCCGGCAACTCAATCATAATCCTCTGGGCTATTCTAACAGGTTGCAACTTTAACCTCTCAAGTAAACTCTTGGCTATAAAACAATGAGTAGCCCCACAATCAATTAAAACATAAATAGGAGTATCAAGATAGAGAATCTGACCCGTGACTGCTGATGGGTTAGCCTCTGCTGGGCCCTGGGTGATCGTATAAACTCTGGCTGTGGCCCCTCCTATAGGCTGTTGCTGCTCTACTCTCACTGGGGCAGCTGTACAGAAACGAGCAATATGTCCAGGCTGACGACATCTGAAACAAACTGCCTGATCTGTCAAACATTGTCCTCTATGGTGCTTCCCACATTTCTGGCAAGCTGGTATCTCAGGTACTCTTTGTTTCTTTCCACTCTTCCAGTTCTTTTTTATGCCTCTGAACTGGAGAGGTCGTTTACCCTTCCTGTCTCGCTCTGGCGGAGGGCCTCTTTGTGCTGAAGCTGAATCACTACTCACCGGGGGAGCTGGCATGGTAGTAGGAGGTGTAACCTTTTGCCCTGTAGTCTGACCAAACCTCCTCCTAACAAAAACCTCTGCCCTCAAAGCTCTATCAAGGGCCTCTGCATAAGTTCTGGGTGGCTGCGCCCCGGTCATAACATCTCGAGCTATCTCTGGATCCAGCCCGTACACAAACTTCTGCATACGCCCCATTTCTGTGCTAGCTATCTCAGGGGCATACTGGGACAATTGATTGAACTTTGTGGAATATTCTTTTACAGAGTCTGTCCCTTGCACTAGACTGATAAACTCTTGGGCCCTGATACAAGTAACATCGGCGCCCCTGTACTCTGCCTCGAATCGGCGCCTAAACTCTGTCCATGTCATTTCTGAGACGTTGACCGTCTCCCTGACTAAGTTCCACCATATTCTTGCCCCTGACTTGAAAAGATAAGTGGCATATCTCACTCTTTCTTGGTCAGTCATGTCAAATAAGGCCATGGCACTCTCTACTGATTCCAACCACTCTTCAGCTGCTAATGGGTCTCTTACACCATCAAATTTTTGAGGTTGGTGCATACTAGGGAGGTTAAAAATAGGATGCAACTGAGTCCTCACTGGGGCTGTTGTAGATGCTGAAGTAACCTCTCTCATATCATGCCCCTGGATTGGCGGCGTATGAGCCGTCTCACTTCCCTGTGTAGGAGCACCTTTGTGCTCTCTCATCATCTCTCTGAAAATCTCTCGCACATCATGTGCACTGAGTGCCCCCTGGGGTACCTGAGGGGCTGCTCCTTCATTTTGGCCCCTCTGAGAGGGATCTACTGGTGGTTGACTCATAGCTCCTGAAAATGAACACATTAGTTTCATAAAACTCAGCAGGTATAAATGAAAACTTAACTTACAGTGATCGGCTGCGAGGGTGGTCAGCGTGGCTGAAGGGTATTTCATCTCTGTGTTACTTTGATTACTCCATTTTGTTTTAGAAAACATCTTTTGGGTTCCAAAATCATGCTCTGATACCAACTGTAACATCCCTCCTTAGAAGTACTACCCACCGAAGGAGGAATGTTACGAATTAATATTCGTAGCGTCTATTTTTTTTCTTTTTAAAAAATACTTTAAAATAAACGCATCATTAAAAGTGTTTAGGAAGTATTCCAAGAAAACTAAAAATCTGGAAGCGAACAAAAGATGTATATACTCATATGAAGACTCATCTGAAAGTATCTGAAAACAGGGAGTAATCATATGTAACTGTACCATAATCTCAAAAGTCAAAAGTCCATAAGAACATGCTACTGTATGCATGTAATATAAACCAGAGATAACCTGCTCCAGCCGGATCTACCTACGCTGACCTGACCCTGCCTCGCAGCTACCCCGATCACCTGTACCTGTAGTCAGGAAAGAAAAGGGAGTGAGTGATAAGAACACTCAGTAAGGGGAAAAATTAAGTAAATTATCCTTTTTTCCTGTTCTAACTCACTTTTGGGACTCAACCCCACATCCTAACCTCTATAAGAGATTGAGGGGGTAATTTAGTTCACTCTTTACTATTTGGGTCATACTTTGTCCCATCTGGTGTCTATTTAATACTTTCTGGAAGCTAACTATAGGGATTTGGCACTTTTTTTTAAGCTCAAGCTCTTTTTCTTTCACTACACTATTTCTGACTCTGAATTAAGCTCTACTGCGAGCATGCTCTACTGCGAGCGGACCCTACTGGGGGTCTATGTCCTACTACGGACGTGTCCTACTGCGGACGTGCCCTACTGCGGGCGGTGTAGTGTAAAGTGCCCCCTCATAGTTTATAGCATACATACGGGTCTTATATTTTACTAAATTTGCTTCCATTTAATTTTATTCATAACTCACCAGACATTACTCTTGGGACGACCCCTAAATCTTGAGTCCCAAATTCTTTTTCTTATTTTTCTTTCTTTTTCTTTCCTTCTTTTCTTTCCTTTCCTTTCCTTTCCTTTCTTTCCTTTCTTCTTCCTTTTCTTTCTTTCTTTCTTTCTTTCTTTCTTTCCTTCTTTCCTTCTTTCTTTCCTGCCCAGAATTGCAAAATACTGTTCACAGAACAGTCATTTAACAGGGCAACCTTCTTTTTCATACAATTTAACACCCCAAACGGTTTCTAATTCATACAAGCTATATATCGTTGAAAAGAGGATTCAAAGATCTTTCCAACGAGATATAATAGCACTCATAATTCATTCAATCAGGCAGTCAAAACAGCAGATAAATTCAGTGGCAAAAACTGCCTCCCCTGTTTTTCTTTAGTAAAACAGTCCTTTCGGTTTATACAATCTTTAACAGTCCAAATGATCTCTAATTCATACAATCTATATATCATTGGAAAGAGGATTCAAAGATCTTTCCAACAAGATATAATAGCACTCATAATTCATTCAATAAGGCAGCCAAAACATGGGACGAACTCAGTGGCAAAAACTGTAAATATTCTGTAACTTTCTGCCATGAACAAAATCACATGCATAGACATCCCAAATGGCAAAACAACATTCCTCAACATCAAAATCAACATATATAATATAGATCTAAGGAACCAAAACCCTAAAACATATCACATATCAAGAAGGGTACCCCTTACCTTATTTCAAGTCAAACCTTTGCAAGTTGGTTTTCTCCTCTTTGTTTTGCTTCCTTTATCATCAAGACAACTTTAAATCAATACCAAAACACTCTAACATATTCACATAACATGCATATAAACATAGATGAAAGAAGAAGGAAGGAGATCTTTGGTTACCAAAGCTTCCAAGTGCTTCCTTTTCCTTTCTTCTTATTTTATCTTCTAATATTCCTTCAACTTCTTCCTTTGGCTTCAAGAAAGCAAAGAAAAGAACATGAAAGGAGGCTGCTGGAGTTTTTTTTACGGGAGAAGATGTAAATGATGGAAAAGTCTTCTCTTTCTCTTTATATCTAAAGCCTTATCCCTTTCTCTTTTTCTCTTTTCCCTTTTTGCCCTTTTTTGCATTTATATATATATATATTTATTTATGCATATATATATATATATATATATATATATAAAGCACACCCCTACATATATATATTTAAAATGAGAAAAATCTCAAAACAGGATCAAAAGACATAATTACCCCTGGAATATACCTGAGGGTATTACATGTCAACACCACTTTTCTTAAGAATAATGTTTCATCTTTACTTGCTCTCATAGTGTCAAAAACAATTGCTCGTATGAGTGAGCCAATTTATAACTTATGTGTAAAAAAACAATTGCTCTTATGAGTGAGCTAAAAACGATGTGTATATAGTGAAAAACCCAGAAATTTTGGGATGCAAGTTTAAAACAAAATGAACTTGAATTAATGGTTTTCGATGTTATGTCACAAATACAATATATATGTTCAATAACTTATCAATAACAATCTACGCAATCAAGAGTTTAACATGTGCAAGATATGCATCACTTGAAACAAGTTCGGTCAAAGGATCAGTGACCATACGATGCATAAAATTATATTGTACGCTCATTTCCCTCTTGGAAATGATGCCTCTTAAAACATTGTGCCTAGTGTTGATATGTTTGGTTATTCTACAAAACTCGAGATCTTTTATAATAGTTATCCCATCTTGATTATGTCAACGGACAAGTATTGCTCCAACAATATCATTCTGTTTACCTAGATTTATGAAGAATCTTCTTAACCAAACAGTTTTCTTGCACAATCATTAAACATGCCATGCACTTGGCCCCCACTATGGATAAGGCTATGCATTCTATTTTTTTTATCATTCTAAGATATGGGCCCATTTGGAGTAAGAAAACTTAACTAAAAATTAATTTGCGTTGGTTTAAATCACCTCCCCAACTAGTATCTTAATAGCCAATCAAAATGCAAATTCAATCCTTAATCGTATAAACAATAATCCATAGAGCCTTTTTGATATATCAGTATCCTCTTGAAAATCTTTCAATGCTCTTTTAAGTATTTGACTCATATTGACAAACAACCTGATAACAAAAACAAATGTCTAGGTATGTATGCACCATAACATACATAATATATTTGATAACATTTGAATAAGTAACTATTGATATTTCTCTACTTTCATCTTAAGTTTTAGGACATATCTCTTAGCTCAATAATTCATCATTTGACACAAGAGTATTAACGAGTTCATAGTTTACCGTATTGAGTATTTCTAAAATTTTTTTAATATTATACTTTTGTGATAGAGTCAAAAGTTTCTTTAAACAATCCTTCTAGATTTTAATTCTCAATATATAATCTGCTTAGCCATATCCCTTAGGTCAAAAGCACGGATAACCATCCTTTGATGATCATCACTTGCTTCAAATCATTTCCAACTATCCATATATCATCACATACAAAGATAGAATTGCAAATTTGTTATCAAACTTTGTCACATAGACATAATAGTCTTGATTAATCATCTCAAAGTCATAAGACATTATAGTATCATAAAATTTCAAGTATTATTGTCTAGATGATAGTTTTAGGTCATATAACATTCTTCAAGCTTGTATACTCTATGCTTTAAACCCTCAATCATGAAATTTGTACATTGTTTCATATAGGTTTCTTTGTCAAGTTCTCTACCAAGGAAAGTTTTCTCGACATTTATCTTATACAAGTCTAAATCCAAATATGTTATTATAGTTAGAATCAACCTAATTGAAGTAAATCTTGTGATTGGTGAAACATTTTTCTACATAATCTATACCTTTTATTTGGATATAGTTATTCACTATAAGACAAAATTGTATTAATTTATTAAGTCATCCACCTTACAATTGATTTAGAAAATCTATTTGTTGTTCCCAATGGGTTTTTGACTCGACGGTGGGTCAACTAAAATCTATACTTGGTTTGTTTTTATGTATTTTGTTTCTTCTTTCAATACATCTTACCATTTTTCCTTATCAAGAAATGCAGCAATTTTTTTTATGATTGTAGGTTATTTGTCATCATAGGGAATAGTTATGAAAACCTCGTTTTCAATTTAAAAACATCACTAGGATACTTTCGAACGTCCACTTTTATGTAAATTGAAGATCTTCCCTCTTATTATTCGAAATAGATTAAAGCTTAATTTCAATGTTTCCACTAGGTTGAGATAGATGAAACAAACAACTAAGAATCATTACTCCTACTATCTAGAATAGGTTAGAGCTTAATTGCATTTGACCCCACTGGCTAGAATAAGTCTAAGAATTATCTCTTAAGACTTAACTAATAGTCGTTAAGATGTACATATCATTATTCTTCTCTTATCTCATACAAATGAAACATTTTTCAGTATCATCTATATTAGGAAGAATATCCTCTATGAATGTAGCATCTTTTGATACAATTTCAATTAATCTTCCAGTAGAATTCCCCCTAATGAACACATACTCTTTGGAGTGTTTAATGTATCTTATAAATATACATTTCTTTCTTCTCAGTCCCAATTTTTCAAACTCATATGAAAAATTATGGATAAACACCACTAATCACTAAGGTCACAATTAATTAACTTAGGTTGACTTGTTAACCAGCAGGTTTGGACAACCTATTGACCAAACAGGTCAGGTAATCCGATTTTTCCAACCTGATTACAACCCGAATCTAGCGAAAAACTCTAATTTTTGATCGATTCAATTGACCATCTTTCGACCATCTTCCAATGATGAGACCATAGGGCTATTAAAGCTTCTTTAACAACGATTCTGCTCGTATCAACTTTTGGTGCCAAAGTCATCGGAATTTGACGAAACGGTGGCATGAAAGTCATAGTGTGGGTCATAGTTTTTGGTCGGATTTCGTCTATTCCCATGCCGTTTTTAGGCCTTTTTTTAATTCAGTGCATGTAAAACAACTTTAAGCAATACTTAAACACATTTCCAGTCCCTAATTTCATGCATATTGGATGAATTGAATCCGGATAAAAAAATTCAAATTTTAACAAATATTCATAGAAAAACCAAAATTCAAATTATATAATTCACAGAATCAATAGGCATATTCACAACCTATGCTCTGATACCAATGTTGAAAAATTTAAACATGCTAAAAAAAACATTCTATGAAATTCTATAAACAGAAATGCATACTCAGATTTGTCTTTGTGACGAAAGTAATCCGAATACAACACGAGGTATTGACGTTAGTCATTTTCACAATCTCAATTGCCCGATTGTTGTAATCCATAGGAGATGTGATCTTAATGTGTTTTTTGTGCCACGGGAGAAGAAGAATTTTTTTTTGAGAAAAAAAATATGTTCACTTGAGATGGGAGGCAATTTTTTGGACATACATATATAGAGGTCCAGCTACCTCCCAACTTTTTCTCCAACTACCTTTAGGCAGTTAAATAAATCAGGTCAGATTAACCTCTCATAAGTGGACTCAGACCCAATAAACAATATATACAATATCAGGAATCATGTTCAATAGATACATCATATAATCTGATAATTTTTTTTTTGTAACAAGGAACCCCACCTAAGCTAGACCATTCCTTTATGATCGAATCAACCACATCGAGTAAGTAAAATCGTGGCTCTAATAACTAGCCCAACAACTATTATACCAACTAAGTTAAAAGTTTAATCTTGAAATGTCATTAAAAAGGATTTAAACTCATGCCCTCTTATGTATTAAACCTTTTCATTACCACTCAAACCTCTCAACTAATATGATTGTTTTTCTCATTTCACATTGGGAGTGATATATATTATTTTCTGATGGACCATCATCTTATCCTGTAAATATCCCATAGCACTTTGCTCTTTGTTAACACAGATTATTAGATCCCTCATGGAATGGAAGTGAACACGCCATCTCTGAAACCTATAAGATCATGGATAATAATGATAAGTTTTCCAAGGAAATAAATATTCACAGTTGAAGTGATAACGCAATGGTGTTAAAAACGATTGAGAATTAATTATTTTAAGAATAAGAAATGCCATAATAATTAATCCAAAATATAAACAAATCTTATTATCTTATTTATATGATATCATATGATAATATTTAATTAAGTAATTTTAAAGGTGGATAAAAATAAATAATTATATCGCTTAATCATATATTGTTACTTCATTTTTTGTAATTAATTTATAAAATTTATTTGTATATGTAATTTTATTTGTTCAAAAAAATACCCCAAGAATTTGATAAGATAACTTCATAATCCTCAGTTCATTTGCTAATTAGTGTGTATAAACGTATTAAGACAACATTAGGTAGACACGTCAATTTGGAGGCTCGGCTCAAAGCACGAGAATTTGATAATTAATTTAGTAAAATTTATTTGTATATATAAGTTTATTTATTCAAAAAAATATGCCAAGAATTTGATAAGATAGCTTCATAATCCTCAGTTCATTTGCTAATTAGTGTGAATACACGTATGAAGACAGCGTTAGGTAGACGCATCAATTGGGTCGGGCCTCCATTTGGCCAGACCCAAAGCACGAAAAAGAAGCTTGACATGAGAAGACCCAACTTGACACAATAGCATGTTGGGTAGGGCTTGGAGCTTTAATATTAAGCTCATGAGTTGGCCTAACCCGGCCGACACTATATAAAAACTAAAAATAATTTTTTTTTCCTTTGGAGAAGCAAAGCTTTTGCCAAGGCAGAAGCCATGCCTCTTCAACGGCTACTAGCCAGTAGCTGTTGCTTAATTTTTCTTTTTAAAATTTTTAAATTTATTTATGTTTTTCTATATAAACCCATTTAATTTTTCTTCATTTTCAATTTTATTTACAAATCTCTCAATCTCTTAATCTTAATTATTTTATTATATTTTCGATCTCATTTCTCTTATCAACTCTCTTTCGAAAAATATATGAATTCATAAATAATAATTCTTTGTGTTTATAAATGTTATATAGTAGATAAATTTTATTTATGTTTTGTAATGTATACAGTATGTAAATTAATTTATTTATACTATATTATCAATTTATAATATTTTTCATCATGTAACCATGATATTCGTCTGTCATATGTGAGAGATTATAAATAAAATATTCGAGATACTATCATCGGTTTTAATAATTGAAAAATAATTATATTTAAAAATTTTAATTAATTTTTTAAAAAATATTAATTAAATGGGTCGGGTCAACCCAGCCCAACCCAATTAAAGCTCATTATTATATGGGTCAGGCTTTGGGCTTTTATATATCAATAGGCCAGCCCAACTCGAAGGTCCATTATTGTTTGGGGCTTAAGCCCGACCTAACCCATTAGTCTGATGGGCCGAGCCAAAGCCAACCCAATTTGGTCTAGCCCATTGACACCTCTGGCGTCAGGAAACATTAAAATTCATATAAAGTTAAAGTGAAAAAAAAAAAAAAGGCAGACATATGGTGGTGGGAAATTTTTTATGCTAAAATTGAAAAAAGACGAGCGCGAAAACAGGAAAGTTATAATTAGAAAAAAAAAAAAAACAGTGAGATATCTGTAATAATATATATTATATTTCAGTGCTTAATATTTTTTTTCAATTATCCCTGTCTTTATAAAATAGTTATAATACTGTCTTCTTCCTCTTCTTCTTCTTCTTATTATTATTATTTGACCAAATGACTATTTTCTACTAAGGTTAATTTGATGAAGTATTCCTAATTTTAAGTTTTAAAAAAACCAAAATTTCAGTCATTTGTTAACATACTAGGATGCAAACTGATATTTTCTCTATTTTGTTTAAAAAATTATCATATTCAATCCATATATTTTTAAAATATATTTATATTCTTAATAGTTTTAATATGATATTTATCTCCGTAATTTGATATATTTTATTCATTTATTTGGGAGTGTAATATAATTTTTAAAACTATTGAGGGCATATAAAAATTTAAAAATTTCAAATACACCCCTAACATTTTTAGAATTACTAAATACCCCTAAAATTTTTTATTATCACACCTAAAAATTTTAAAAATTACAATACATTTCAAACATATAAATATATGTCATTGACACCCCAATCCATAATACTTGTGATAGTAATTTTTCTATTTTTAATTAAAATTAATATAAAATGAGCGTATAAATAATGCTTTTTAAAATTTTAGGGGAACAGTATTATTTAGTTAGAAGGTTTTTTCTTTTTATCTTATCAATATTTTTATAAAAGAAATTAACAGATTTTTTAAACAAATTTAATAGATGGCTAAGAAATTGACTTTTTCAAAATTAAGGGGTGAAATATGTCTTTTCATCAAACTTTTAAATGGGAAAACGTTTGGCCATTTTTTTTTCATTAACATAACCATATTTTGAGAATCTGTAAGAAAAATAAGGAACTCTTTAAGAACCAAACTACTATAATTAAAAAACTTAATCAAATACAATTTTTCTTACATCCCTAACTAGAGGAGGCAGTGGGTAGGACCTTACAGTAACGGGCCGGTCCATTATTATTTTTTAATATGTTTTATTTAAATTTTTTTTTTAAATTACGTTTTCTAAACCATTTTTCAATTATTAAAACCAATGACAGTGCCTTAAATATTTCGTTGATAATCTCTTATTTGTGATGGAAGAACATCGTGGTTACATCATGAAATATGTTATAACATAGTATAAATAAATTGATTTATATATTGTATAATTACAAATATAAATACAATATATATACCATCTATCTACTTATCTTTTATGTTTAGATTTTTTAATTCTTCAAATAGATCTTTTGCAATCCAATTCTGTAATTTGAATTTAGCTTTACCTCAATCCTTCATACACATGATTGCCTTAATCATATTTGGGTATAAATTAGATCGCTTATCATCCAGAATGTATCTGCTTGCACTAAAAGCGAATTTTGATATTAGAGGCGACACCGGAAGGGTTAGTAGATCTCAGGGCATGACAACGAGCATAGGAAAAGTTTTTGCCTTCTCATTCCACCGTATCAAAACATCTAATTTCTTAGGACCATATCGTTGAACAATTTTTGGATAATGGTCAGTACTGATATAATTATAAAACTCATCATAATTTGTATTTTGACTCGCAGTTTATTTACCTTTGCAGAAAACTGACCATATACATGACTTTTTTCTACTTGAACTTACCTTTATTTCTGAACTTTCTCTAACCCTTCCATTTTTTTGTTCATAAATGCTATACATTTCCATTAAAAAATGTTTAACATTGTAACATTAGTAATTTACAAATTATCATTAATAGCATCAAATAAAGTTTTTAGTCCTAATGTTTTTGCCTAGGATCAAAGACAGTGGTAGTGACATAACATAAAGAAATTTCATTCCAACATTTTTAAACTTTTGTTTCATTTGCCTAGATATATTTTAAAAAATATTATGATACCTATGTTATTTAAAAACATCATTAATTTGTACCATACTATATAAAATTGAATAAGTAGTTGGATAATATACATCTGAACATTGGTCCATGGTTATTGTCAATAGCTGTAACATGTTCATTAGAGCCATAACAATCTCTCAATCTTGATTTGTTAGAAAAATAGGATTTTTTGAATCTTTTGGTTAGGTATTGTAGAACGTGTTATAGAAACTTTATACTTTCACATGTTTTTAACATAAGGTATGTTGAATTTTATCTAGTTTTAATGTACACTTTTAATTTTTTTCGTCTTAACCTCATTGATTTACATAATTCATAATATGCTTGTACCTGTGATAGGAATGATGAAAAATATGTGATGGCATGTCTAATTGTTTGTATATGCTTATTAGCCATATTTAAACTATCTTGAGCTATTAAATTAATAACATAACATGCACACTTAGTATGAAATAATTTTCTATTAAATGGAGGTGATAAATGATTATACATTAATTAAATAACTATTATTATTTTTAGCATTACCAAAAGTAATTATAAAAATAAAATTATTAATTTTATATTCTTAAAAAGATTTGCTAATGCATGATAAACTATAATACCGTCATGCAAATATTCTAAAATTTTAAATGTAATAATTTCTTTACACAACAACCAAACAAAATTAATGTAATGAGTAACTACAGATAGATACCCTATATCTTTATTTGTAACTATCCATAAATCAGAAGTTATTAAAATAACACCATTAAAATTATTTAATTATCCAATAATTTTTAATTTTATTAATTTATAATTGCTAAGGATGTCTCACTTAAGAGTTGATCAAGAAATTCTTCCAAATGTGGGTTGAACATTATTTTGCATCACTCATTCTAAGATTCCATCTCCGTATAACTAAAAGGTTGATCAGAAGTAACAACATACTTGACCATATAGTATCGCATCTTCATTTAATTGTACATGAACGTTGACATTTTTCCCATGTGTTTGAAACAACTCAGACCTTTTACTGAACTGGCATGGGACCGACGCATCATCATCAGGTAAAGACAATTGATTTTTGCCCTTCGAGCTCGTGTGGAATTTTTTTTACAATAGTTAGTAATATGTTGGCAAAGATGTCCTGTGTCACTTGTACATGTTAAACATGAACTGCAGTGTTTACATACTACTTCATGAATTACTTTTTCTTTGATTATTTCCTATATTTGATCAAAGTGCTCCCACATTATTAACTTTTGCTTTCTTTTTCTCTCTGTTGAGTTTGTGTTTGTACCACTTTCACTAGTTAGTGCTCCACTTGTTCTATATTATGCATCATCAATAATGTCATCGGCGCTAACATGATAATAGTCAAATGGATTGAATTCATTTAACCATGAATTTATTTGTTAAATATTTTTTATTGGCAAAAGTGAAATGAAAACGAAATTATAAATACAGAAAATTATTGTTTGAGAATTTAGACAGTTTTAGAATGAGAGTTTATTAGAAAAAATGAGATTAAAAATAAAGAAAGATTGAGAGATTGAGATTTGTGAGAGAACAATGAAATTTGTAAAAGGAAGGAGGGACACGAGTTGCGTTTATATAAGAAAAAAATTAATTTGAATGGTTTTTACCCTTCAAATATAACTTTTTTTTTTTAAAACCCTTAATAGTAACAAGTCATGTTGGCTTGACCCATGGGCCTATTGCTTAGGCCCACGCCTGACCTGCTATGTTAGTGAGTTAGACCCTTCCGTGTCAGGTCTTTTTTCCTAGACTTTGACTTATGCTGTGGGCCAACCTAACCCAATCGACTCATCTATTCTTAAAGTTACAACAATAATAATAAAGTTCTCCGATCTTAATTGTCATTTTCTTTTAACATGGAAGATCATACACAAATTTCACACAAAAAGCATAAATTCAAGTAGGAAATATCGGTTAATCCAGATAAGAATTTCTATACTTACTTCTTTTTTTCTTTTTTATTTAATAAATTGTATTGTTAAAATTATAGACAAAATTGCGAAATTTTGATGAGCTGAAGACATTTTCTAGAAGTTTAGTGTATAAGCTAAATTTCAAACACGGAACTTCAATTTGGAAGATAAGTGCAAGGTTTAAGACTATAAGGCGTTTTCAATAGTGTTTTCAAGGGTGTAGGTGCAACATATAAAAACTAAATATTTTCATGAAATATAGTGTTCCCACTAAATTTTATATTGGAATGCTAATATTTGATATCTACTAGGTGGGTGGGTTGTTAAGTCTATGTATATCTAATCTATGGGGTTTTATCATAATTTCCCTCAGTAACACAAGTTTGGCCCTCTTAGTTTTTAAGAGTTACATATACTCCCCTAAATTAATCTAAATAGTGCTATAAAGGATAATTACAATAAAAGTATTCTCTTTCTATCAATTTACCCTCATATGTAAAATTTGGCATATAGGCAAAACTTTTTCTTATGAACTCTCGTGTTTAGGGTTATACATCAGTATTAAAAAAAAAATTTAAGCCTCCTTAGCTTATAATATTTACATATGCACCATCAAATTAAACTTCCTAGCACCACATAGGAAATTTATAAAAACCTTATGGCTTTTATATTTATCAATTTACCCCTCATATTTAAAGTATGACGAGCATGGAATCTCGAGTCTAGGGTTAAACATTAGTATAACAATTTTTTTTGCCTTTGAGCTTATAATTATTACATATGCACCCCCAAATTAAACTTTGTACTGCCATAAATGAAAATAACAGAAAACCCCCTCGCTTTTATATCTATCATTTACCCCATATTTAAGTTTAGCACATATATACCAAACTTTCTAGCATGAAATCTCAGTTCTATGGTTAAACATCAATATAACAAAATTGATTGACCCCTTAGCTTACAATATTTTCACATACATTCCCAATTTATACATTTAAGTTTACATAGTAAATTGCCATAAAACCTCCTTGTTTCAAAGTTTGGCTAAGGTCTCCCCTTGGCCAAAAAAAAAAAAAAAAGAATTGAAAAAAACTTGGTTCATTCAGTAAGAAAATCTGAGAGAATAATTCCACTCATATGGAATAACATTTACACCCTTTATGAAGGGCATTATTGATCTCTTGCAATAATTTAAAAATCCAAATATCTTTTTTCGCTGTTTATTGTTCTTTTTATAATCTAGCTTAAATGGGTGACAATATAGTATAACACAACAGTGGATGTTTTCATAGATAATATTAAATTGAATAACAACCTAATTTTATTGTAATCACAGATTTAAGTGGACGTTGACATTTGTGAGTAGGCTTAATAGAAATATATAATCTTATATCTGAGAGTGATAAATTAATTATTAATTCACTATAGTTTTTATATATCTCTCAGTATAACTAATTACCACCATTATGATCATTCTTTCTTATGAACTACATTGGATTGATGTCAAATTATACTAATCCATGTGTAAAATAGTTTAGTAACCTCAAATCAAAAGATTACATGTATTACCGTTTGTCAATGGATGTGTTCCATAAATACTAGAGTTATTATCCATATTAAACCCTTTTGGTAGATCTGTATAATGAACATGTTTATTCAATATACCACTTATATGTTACATCAGATTGTCAATGAGTAATCTTGACACATGAGACCTATAATTATTTTTTAGTATAATTACTCAACATTAAGATAGTCTTAACCATATTATTTGTGTCATAGGTCAAAATATTACTGAGCGTACAAACATTTTCAAAATGACTATTATGTATGCACATAAGATTCTTACGACCATTGATATACATTGATTCTTTTGAGACAATTCTACCATAGATATTCATCTAATTTAAAAAATGTGAAATAAACATGACACAAATACAAATCAATATTAATGAATCAACAAGATAATTGACTTTAGAACATCCACTCTAACACCGTACTCACGCACATAATAAAATGTTGACATACAACTCTCTTAAACCACATATTACAATTCAAGGGACAAATCATGGGCTGATCTTTCTCATGCTCAAGCAGAAGCCAAATATGAGTGAGCAATTCTCCACCTTTCCTAAGTTGCTCTGCATGGAGAGTCCAAGGACAATTAATCGCAGCATAAAACAACATTTCCACCCAGACACTACTTATAATACTCCATTTGTCGTCCCTCTCTTGCAATATTTTTGCCAATTTTTGCACCTGAAGCAATACATTCCAATCTGATGTAAACACATTGTTATTGGGAATTCCTTCGAAATAAGTTTCAACTAGTAAATTCCCGCACAATGTCACTTCATCCTTTGATTGTTTTGCCTTAAAAAATTCATCGACTTGAGCACAAGCACCATGAAAGAGAAGGTCACCAGTAACAATAGATAACATATCAGGAATCATGCCCAAAAGATACATCATATAATCTGATAAAACTTTGCTCATTTCACATAAGGGTTGATTTAAGGAACTTTCTGATGCACTATCATCTAAATAGTAGCAAACTGTGGTGGCAATATGCCATATAATAATGGCTTTGCCGAAATTTGTTTGCTTCTTTGCTGGGGTATCAAAATCTGTTTGAATACTCCATTCCAAATCCTGGAGACAGTTACATCTTTCAAGAGCCCCTTCCCCCCTTTTAGAGAAAGATTGCCAGCCTCTTTGAGCTCTTACCTCCATAATTTGTTCCAGTATCAGCTTCTTCAACTCTTCAGGTACTGGATTGTCTTTCGTGACACAATACTTCATGTACTCCTTGTAGTAGCCCTTGACCTTGAAAATTCTTCTAATCAACCCGCCAAGCTTTGTAGTATCTTCATAGAGACAATAGCTTAGTAAGTTGAATTGATCTATGCAATGAGACCACCTATGATTCTTTCTTGGAATTTTTGGAGCAATTCTCGATATGGATCTGCTGATAAATGTGCTCCTATTTTGTTTCCTCATTTGAAGTACTACCCAATCTGAGAACAAAAACTCCTTCATCTCATAAATTTCAAGTACAGTTACTCCTAATAAATAAAGTAAGAGAATTATGTCTTCTACACCTTGAAAACCTGGCTCAACAAACCAAATTATAGTTAATATCACCAAAAGCAAAGCTAGAGCAAGAAAGAAAATGATGCGACCCCATAAACTTTTGTTGGAATAGCTAATTGACGCCTTCGTGTAGAGCATATCATACATAAAACTAAGCTCAAATTCTGTGATTCTAAAAACATCCTTAGGAGGACAGTCTTCTACACTCATCGAAGAAAGATAAACTGATGCAGGATGGCCTAGCCAATTCTCAAGATAGGGCTTTAATCGATCAAAGCGTTGATAAGCCTTCACAAGCAGAAACAGATCATGAGAATAATTGGAAAATGAGCTAGACTCAAGTGAGGTTTCTTCTGTTCGAATATCATTTTTGGCAAAACTAGCTATCACGACATTTTCAGTAATACTTATTGACCAGTGAGCTCGGAGTCTCTCTGCAACTTTAACTATTCCAGCTACATACAAAAGTATATTGAGTATGATACCTAAGTTGCCTAAACTTAGAAATTTAGGAAAGATCCAAAGTGAGATGGCGACCTGGGTGGTTAGCCCAATAAGTTGCCTAAACTTCAACTTATTATCCTCAACGGAGTAAGAAATAACACTAGGGCTACCAATTTGCAGCAAAAGGAATGGTGCAAACCAAACTATGTAGGAGTAGAGATATTCGTCAAAGAATTTGCTAGGCACTAGCTGATTTCCTTTCACATCAAAAACCTCAGCATTAATTCCTGAAAGCTTGCCCAATGCCAATGTTACCACGGGACTTGCCGTCAAGTAGGACAACCAAAGGAAAAATCGGGTCAGATATCTTAAACGGTACCTTCTACGATTGCCGAAGATGGTAAGAATGGTTTGTGCTCCAAGACCCAATAGTAGTAGACTTCTGATCCCGTATATATCCCATAGCTTTTTTGTCTTTGTCGTCACATAAATAGTTGATCCGCCACCGTATTCGTTTGCAAGTGAGCAGTTTATCCGATAGTCGTCCATCTCTGAAAGCTCCAACGTCATGAACAATAATGAGAAGTGTTCAAGCGAAGTAAATTTGCCCGATTCTCAGTCCGCAGCGCGGTAAATGGGTGGTGGTGAAAGCTACTGAGGATTAATATTTTTAAGAAGAGATTATGCCACTACATTGTTGAGATAAAATCTGACGTGACAATATATGATGTGACGGAGTGATTTATTTATATACATAATTTTGTTTATTCAAAAAAGTACACTTCATTATATTCAATTATGCAATAGTGAAGCGAAGAATCTGATGGACACACGGATGATGGCGGGAATTTTTAATGTTAAAGTTAGAAAAAAAGACAAATAGAGTTGCGTATAATTTACTTTAAATCGGAAAATTAAATTAATTGTTTAAAAATTATAATTTAATTTAAATTAAAAAATTTTTAAATTATTTTTAAATTACAGTTTAAATAATTTTTAAATCGAATTAAATAATAAATTATAATTTTTTAATATATATAAAAATTATATTTGATTAAATTTTTTAATAAACAATTAAGTGAATAATTTTTTTATTTTTTTAAATATTTATTTTATATTTATTTTACATATTTATATTATATTTTAAAAATATAATTCAGTTAATTTTATTAAATTATATATATACATATATATATGAATGATTTTAAAAATTTCAAATTATAATGGTCAAATTATATATTTTATCGTATATTAAAAATTTAATTTTTTATATTATATATAATATATAATATAATATAAGATATTTAAAAAAATAAAAATAAAAAATATAATAAACACATAATAATTTTAAAATATCATATATATATTTTTAATAATTAAAAATTATATCACTGTTGCAAAAGGTGGATTTTCCACCAAATGTATTTGACTTTGGCCAAAAGATAATGGGAAGACATTAAATGCCTTGAAAAATTGGCTTGGAATATTACCATTTTTGTTGACGGAAGGGATGGCTAAATTTCCTAAAATACCCCCCTCCTCTCATCATGTAATGCACACTTCATCCAATTAAGCTTTCTATTGCTTTAATTCATCCTATCTGATTTTCCTTTATAAATTATTTATTTCTCTCTTTTGCTTCTTGTTGCGGGCGGCAAGCTATCCTTATTTTCAATGATTCCAAGTTTACGGAGAATGATTTTAATTTAACATTGTGATGTTGTCTCTTCAACTATTCCGATTTTTTTTTTATCCTCTGTTCTTCAGTCCATGTTCAATTGACAGTGGACCGTCTTTTTCAGCCAAATTCCAACCGATATGGGATGGCAATATTCAGTTTTCAATAGTTTCTCTTAATATTTTTTATTCTAATACAATAATATAGTAAAATAGATTCGGTTAGCAATCAACTTTTATATAAAATCATTCCGCTTTTGGTTTAAAATTTTCTTTGAACTGAAAATTTAATTCAATTCACAAATCCTTTAAACAAATTCAATTATCTGGTTTTAAACACCCCTAAATTGTTGTCCACTGTGCCCATTGATTCGATTGCATGCCGAGCACCTTACTTCCTACGTTGTGCATATTCATTTTGTCATAAGGTTGCACCTCCATTTGAAATTTGCGCCTTATAATGACACTAAGTCTTGCACGTGGTCAATCTTCTTGAATACACAAAAAAATGTTTAAAAATAGACGACTTGATATACTGGAAATGAACCCAACCTTTTATTATATAAAAAATAATTTACATTAGAGTATAAAATTATTTAATAAAATTTTAGAGGACGGTGTTATTTGGCAAGAGGGTTTTTCGTCTTTTTAATATTTTTATAAAAAATTTTACAATTTTTATAACAAATTTAACAGATAAGTGAGAATTTGACTTTTTTGGATTTAAATCATGAAAATCTGTCAATTCATTAACCCTTAGACGGGAAGTAGTCATTTGGCCTTTTTTTTTAGATTTAACCGTTTGTATTATTAGATTATATTCGTATTGTGTTAGTTCAGATTTTATGTCAAAAATCTTCAACTCTAACCCACTCCGAATTAAAATAGTATTAAAATTTTTTAACCTTAACCCAATCCTATAATATTCGAATTGATCTAATTTGACTTAATTTGACCCAAAATTATCTATTATTTTCACTCTCTAAAGTATTTTTATCGTTTTAATTTTTTTACCAAATTACCTCGACCTATTATTAATAAAACACACAATATAACATTTTGTCTTATTGACAAATGCTCTCAAAAGTTTATATACTAAGACTTTTAAAAAACATATTTATAATCAGATTAACCAAATCAAATTCTTATTACTTAATAATAAAATAAAATATTTAAACAAAAATAAAAAATAATATAAGTAATTATAACTATATAAAGATACAACTATATGTAATCTATTAAAGAAATATTTCTCCAAAACATTCGTATCGTGATAAGTTACTTTCTTGTGAACTCTAATACTATCTGATTTAATTTCAAGTCATGTCAGATTGACCTAAAATAAATTTCGTGCTAATAAACTTAACTCTAACCTGATATTTTTTGTGTCGTATTGTATAGTATTGAAAATTATCAGATCTACTTTTTTAATTAAAAAGTTAGGGGTTACTGATTAAAATAAACATATTTGGAGAGATTATATGAAAACAACCAGTCTCTTTAAGAAACAAACTACTATAGTTGAAGAATTGGCCAAAAGACTTAGTCCCACCCAAGGTATAGTGAATTCCCAAATTCCCATACACCAACTTTCAAAAGCCCAAACACCCACCCATAGTTTAGAAAATTAACACCTACCCTCCAAAATTAAGATAAAATTACAGGCAAAATCATAATTTAACATTTTCATCATTTTACCCCTTTAATTTGAAAAACTAACAATTTCACCCAAAATTAATTTTTGAAAAGTGACATTTTACCCCCTACCTAGGGTTTCCAATTTCGCAGACAAATTTTTGGCCAACGATGGCCAATCTCTCTCCCTCTAGATGTCGTCTCTCCCTCCGGTGTTCAATATTGGATTAACGATGTTTGGATTCAACAAAATCCAAACGAAGAGTCAAAACTCTTCGTCCGGATCTTCGTCATCCAGACGAAGTTAGCTTCATCTATAATTTATCACATTTTTCCACGAAAATCAGCCTCCTTTAGGGGAGTAAAAATAAATAAATCTAATATTTTATAAATTTAAAAAATTAAAAATAATATTTTTATATATTATTTTAATATTTTAAATATAATAATTTAACTCTTTTATATATATTTGAAAATTAATAATTTAGTTTTCAAAATCTTAATCACATCTTTAATTGGAATCTTACCATGACATGGAGGATGAAATAATCATAATTAAGAAATATATTTATCTTGATATAAAATAAAACTTTAAAATCAGTGTAAATCTGAATTAGGCTATCACCCAAATACCACATTTGTATAAAAACCCAAAGCCCATGTCAATTAAAATTAAGAAAACTAATTTTAGAAACTGGAGTTCTTTCTCCAAATCTTCAACTTGATTTTGGCAACTATACCTCACGATTTTGTTTCCAAAGATAAGGTTTCAATCTATCGAAACACGATGTTAAACTAAATAATTAATATTAAAAAATATATTATTCTGACTTGATTATTTTATCAATACATAGTGAGACCGTGTGGATATTTAATTTAAATGATTAAGTTTTGCTTTAACAATTGAATTTGAAGTTATAAACCCAAAAATTAATTGACAAATTGTCTAGTGAATATTTTTTGTGGATTGTTATTGATATAAACACTTTTGATTATATTTGATTTAATTAAATTGTTAGATTCATGTGATTTTTTTGTTCTCTTTATATTTCTTTTACATTCTCTCCTTTACTCAAGGATTGATGTTTTTTATTTTTTAAGTTTTCATTACTTGATTAATAAACAATGATAGAGCCATGAAGGTAAGGTTGAACCCAAACTGCACCAATTCGGTCTCGAAAGCTAGCTTAATTTAGTTCAATTTGATTTGAATTTGTTTAATTTGAATTCAAGTTAAAATATTTGACTCGTTTTTTAAATTGAGTTAAACTTAAGTTAAAAGGTATTTGACTCAATTCAACACGAGTTCAATTCGAATTTATAACTTGAATTTGTGGTTTGAATTCATGACTTGATTCATAGCTTGATTTATCTTGAATTCATAGTTTGAATTAGTGGTTCGAATTTGTGGCTCAGTTTAGTTCGAATTCATGACTCAAATAAGTGGTTTTGCTTATTATTTAAATAAAACGATATCGTTTTACCGATGAGCTATAAATTCGAATAACTAATTTAAGTCATAAAGCTATAAATTTGATCCAAACTTGAGCTAAATTAAAGTGAATAATTTTTTATTCAAATCAAACTTAATTCACCAATAATATTGGCTCGATGAACTTGTTTTAAACTCAAATCAACTATTTTTTATTCAAATTGAAATCAAACTAAGAGGTGTTTTAACTACCCCCATTTGGAGGCCTCCTCTCAACAAAAATATTGGATTCACCATTGTATATGGTTGTATGGGGGTTGTACACGTGGTGGAACCAAGTTTTCCTGCCAAGAGAGGTTTTATTGGCTTTGCCATTGTTTACCAATCACCTAACTCTCAATTTTAAGAAATTTACTTATATATAAAATATCAAATTTTTTTAAACTTGTGCTTAGTTTTGAACATACAACAGGAAATGAAAATGAATTTCTCATCGAAATCTCTTAAATGAGATAGAAGCAACAGCTCCATGACTAATTACACCCCCAAAAAAAAGGGAAATTAATTAAAATAAGCAAAAATTTGTCTATTTATACGTTTTTAGGCCAATTATAGTAGTTTTTACTTTTATAAACAAACCAATATTTTTATTCCAATAATACCCCCTTCTCATTTCATATAACTAATTTACTTATGTAATTTTTATCTTATTTCACCATCATCTCCCCTCTCAACGCTCTTCTTCTATCAACACTCCAACGATAACACATTTTATCTGTGCTCTCTGTGTCATTCATCATCATCATATATCAAGTTTCTTTTGCGTTTCCTTTATATAATTAGCAATTTGTATTCGGAAAACTGTAAAGCTAATAACTTTTTTAGAGATAAAAAGTTAAAAACTGTAATCAACACCTCTGAGTGCTTGAATCTTTTTATAAATATTTACATTTGTGCATTTAATAGTTTTGTTACTCAAATCTAAGTAAAAACGAAAATCACAGTACATTTATGGTAAACTAAATTAATTAAAATAAGCAAAAATTTGTCTGTTTATACATTTTTAGGCCAATTATAGTAGTTTTTACTTTTATAAACAAACCAATATTTTTATTCCAATAATACCCCCTTCTCATTTCATATAACTAATTTACTTAGGTAATTTTTATCTTATTTCACCATCAGCTCCTCTCTCAACGCTCTTCTTCTATCAACACTCCAACGACAACACATTTTATCTGTGCTCTTTGTGTCATTCATCATCATTATATATCAAGTTTCTTTTGCGTTTCCTTTATATAATTAGCAATTTGTATTCGAAAAACTGTAAAGCTAATAACTTTTCTAGAGATAAAAAGTTAAAAACTGTAATCAACACCTCTGAGTGCTTGAATCTTTTTATAAATTTTTATATTTGTGCATTCAATAGTTTTGTTACTCAAATCTAAGTAAAAACGAAAATCGCAGTACATTTCTGGTAAACTGCGTGGTTTGCGTTTTGCGTGTTTGCGTTGTTACTTATCTCTTTTATATTTCTTTTTTGTGCAGATGTTATGAGAAATTTCTAATTATTAATTATCACTTGATTATTAATTGAAAATTTCTGAGAAAACACGTTTAAAATGAAATGTTATGAGTTTCATTCAACAAAGTTTAGATTTAAATAGTTACAAAGCAGATATCACAGTCTGTGAACATGATTTTGCGTGACTTTGCAAGCAGTTTGCGTGATTTGAACAATGTTTGCGTAGGTGAACAGTGTTAGCGCGATTAGAGCGATTTGCATAGTTTGCATGATTTGAACAGTGTTTGCGTAGGTGAACAGTGTTTTGCGTGGGTTGAATAGTGTTAACGCAGTTAGAGCGATTTGTGCAGTTTGCGTTATTTGAATAGTGTTTACGTAGGTGAACAGGTTCTGCGCGGGTTGAATAGTGTTAACGCAGTTAGAGCGATTTGTGCAGTTTGCATTATTTGAACAGTATTTGCGTAGTTGAACAGTGTTTGTGTGGTTAGAGTGATTTGTACAGTTTGCGCGACGCTATAAATTTGCACACTTTTGTCTCTCGAAGGCTACACTTCCAGACATCTATTAACATCGAAACTACATCATTTTATATCATTTGAAACATTCAAAAACATCCATATACATAATTCGGTAGATTTAGGGTTTCACTGTAAAATCCCTAGCCACCATCGTAACCACCCTAAATCGACGCACATTCTTAGAAAAAATATTTTTTCCATCCAATCAATAGCATCCCAACATTAAACCATACCCACAATAGATTATTTACACCCGATTGATAAAGATTACATAAACCAAATAAATAAATACAAATGTTAACTAACTTGTGAAGTCATTGTTGATATATTGTCGCTTCTATATATTTTGCTGCTTTTACTACTTTTAGGATATTCGCCAATGATTCTTGCTCTGTATTTTCAAATTTCTGATTTCGGCCTTCTCTTTTATGTTTTCGGTAAAAGTAATTTTCAAAGTGTTTCACTTTGGATTTTACTTGGTTTTTCAACATAAGGGTAAAATGAGTAAAAAAATTAATGTTTGCTTAATTTGGTGAAACTTTTTTATGTTGGCCTAAAAACGTATAAACGGACATATTTTTGTTTATTTTAATTAATTTCCCAAAAAAAAAAAAGGAGTTCCATGACTAATATTTTTAATTTTGTGGAAATATCAAATAAAATCGCCTAATCGAATAGATATTAATACACTATACTAACTTTTATTCCATTTACTATTGCTTACAATTTTCCTGGCTATAATAATTCAAAAAATTTGCGAGAGTTTAGCTAAAATGGAACTTAAAAATAACGATAATGGTTAATAATAAAAAAATTGTTACACAAATGATTAACATGCAAAGATTTTGCAAAAAAAAAAGGGTGTAAAAGTTTTTATTTCTTATAACATAATCACACACAAAAAAATTGTTCCTTTTTTTTTTCCTTTGAATGTAAGCTACCAAATGAAATATAGAGAGCATTGAACAATCCAAATATCCAGCAAAAGCAAAATGAACCAGAAGGGCAAGAAGCTTTCAAATCTAATCTTGATAGAATTTAATGTTCAATCACAAATCCATCTATAGAAGTTCTGTGACGTTAGTTTATAATACACAATATGTATGAGAAATAGTCAAACTACATACCAAAATAAAAAAAATAATGTTATGTGCACTCAATTTTAAATACACACTTAACAAGTCACGTATCATCTAAGTATTTAATTGGGTAATTAAAATTAAATACATATAATTTTATTAAAATAAAAATGATGAATAAAAATATTGATAGCAACATACAAACATCTTTCCTAATACAAACATTTTTTACTATAATCAGTAATATGTTGGCAAAGATGTCCTGTGTCACTTGTACATGTTAAACATGAACTGCACTATTTACATACTACTCGGTGAATTACTTTTCCTTTGATCATTTCCTATATTTGATCGAAGTGATCCCACATCATTAACTTTTGCTTTCTTTTTCTCTTTATTGAGTTTGTGTTTGTATCACTTTCACCAGTTAGTGTTCCACATGTTCTATATTATGCATTATCAATAATGTCATTAGCACTAACATGATAATAGTCAAATAGATTGAATATATTTAACCATGAATTTATTTGTTAAATGTTTTTTATTAGCAAAAGTGAAATGAAAACGAAATTATAAATACAAAAAATTATTGTTTGTGAATTTAGATAGTTTTAGAATAAGAGTTGATTAGAGAAAATGAGATTAAAAATAAAGAAAGATTGAGAGATTGAGATTTGTGAGAGAATAATGAAATTTGTAAAAGGAAGGAGGGACAGGTGTTGGGTTTATATAAGAAAAAAATTAATTTGAATGGTTCCTGCCCTTCAAATATAATTTCTTTTTTAAAACCCTCAATAGTAACAAGTCATGTTGGCTTGACCCATGGGTTTATTGCTTAGGCCTATGCCTGACCTGCTACATTAGTGTGTTAGACCCTTCCATATCGGGCCTTTTTCCTATACTTTAACTTGTGCTTTGGGCCAACCTAACTCAATTGGCGCATCTATTCCTAAAGTTACAACAATAACTATAAAATTCTTCAATCTTAATTGTCATTTTCTTTTAACATGGAAGATCATACACAAATTTCACACAAACAACACAAATTCAAGTAGGAAATATAGCTTAATCTAGATAAGCATTTCTATACTTACTTTTTTTTTTTATTTAATAAATTGTATCATTAAAATTATAGACAAGATTACGAAATTTTGATGAGCTGAAGACATTTTCTAGAAGTTTAGTGTATAAGCCAAATTTCAAACATGAAACATGGAACTTCAATTTGGAAGCTAAGTGCAAGGTTTAAGACTATAAGGGGTTTTCAATAGTGTTTTCAAGGGTGTAGGTGCAAAATATAAAAACTAAATATTTTCATGAAATATAGTGTTCCCGCTAAATTTTATATTGGAATGCTAATATTTGATATCTACTAAGTGGGTGGGTTGTTAAGTATATATATATAATCTACGGGGTTTTATCATAATTTCCCTCGGTAACACAAGTTTTGCCCTCTTAGTTTTTAAAAGTTACATATACTCCCCTAAATTAATCTAACTAGTGCTATAAAGGATAATTACAATAAAAGTATATATTCTATTTCTATCAAGTTACCCTCATATGTAAAATTTGGCATATAGGCAAAACTTTTTCTTGTGAGCTCTCGTGTTTAGGGTTATACATCAGTACAAAAAAAAAATTTTAAGCCTCCTTAGCTTATAATATTTACGTATGCACCATCAAATTAAACTTCCTAGCATGACATAGAAAATTTATAAAAGCCCTATGGCTTTTATATTTATCAATTTACCCCTCATATTTAAAGTATGACAAGCATGAAATCTCGAGTCTAGGGTTAAACATTAGTATAACAATTTTTTTTGCCTTTGAGCTTATAATTATTACATATGCACCCCCAAATTAAACTTTGTACTGCCATAAATGAAAATAACAGAAAACCCCCCAGCTTTTATATCTAACAATACCCCATATTTAAAGTTTAGCACATATATACCAAACTTTCTAGCATGAAATCCCAGTTCTATGGTTAAACATCAATATAACAAATTTGTTTGACCCCTTAGCTTACAATATTCTCACATACATTCCCAATTTATACGTTTAAGTTTACATAGCAAATTGCCATAAAACCTCCTAGTTTTTTTCTGTATCATTAACCTCCTTGTTTCAAAGTTTGGCCTATACACTTTCAAGGCTTAAAATCAAATTAATTCTTGAAACCTATTCAAATTAACGTAGTATACTCAAACACAAAATTTGTTTCTCATCAATGTAATAGAATATATGGGAGGTTTGTAATTCAATGAAAATAGAATAAAAATATGGCTTTATTATTCATGCTGTGGCAGAACCAGCACCTAGGCCTACCCTTAAAATTCAAAATCTTCTAGTAAGTAAATGTTAGACCCACTCTCATTCCAGTCTGCGTCCTTCAGACTACCTTCATTAGCCTGTTTCTTTCAATTCGATTCCGTTAACCAGTGATGTGCACTTAAGTGAAATCTATAACTCTACAAATTTTATTAACTATTTTTGGTTATTTTAATTTTTGTGTAAGAAATCGTATGAATTTTATCTTCCTGGTATAGGTTATTTAATGAGTCGCATGACAAAATGTCTTATTTATCACTAAATGATTATTTTTTAATCTTTAATCTTGGTGTTTAGATTGTCTCTTATTTCATTGATTGGAATTTAGAGTCATTTAACCTAATTTTTAGGAGTTTCTTACTGCTGTTAGGAGAGATGTTTGTTTGTTGCTATCAATATTTTCATTCATCACATTTATTTTGGCATGTAGTTTGATTATTTCTTGTACATATTTTAAGCTTGCTAAATTTGAATGATTTTAAGCTTGATTCATCACATTTAGGAAATTTTAAGCAATAGTGAACAGAAAAAAAAAAGGGTTAGAATTGTATATCAATATCCATACTATTAGACATTTTATTGCCATTTTTACAAAATTAAAATGATCACTCATGGAACTGTTGCTTTTGTCTCATTTAAGAGACATTTTACTGAGAAATTCATTCATTTCTCGTTCTATGTTCAAAACTAAACATAAATACTAAAAAGAGATTTGCATCCATTATAACTTCTTAAAATCGAAACTTAGATTTTAATTGGTAAACAATGACAAAATCGCTGAGGTCTCCCCTTGGCCAAAAGAAAAAAAAAAGGAACTGAAAAAAACTTGGTTCATTCAATAAGAAAATCTGAGAGTATAATTCCACTCATATGGAATAACATTTACACCCTTTATGAAGGGTATTATTGATCTCTTGTGATAATTTAAAAATCCGAATATCTTTTTTCGCTATTTGTTGTTCTTTTTATAATCTAGCTTAAATGGGTAACAATATAGTATAACACAATAGTGGGTGTTTTCATGGATAATATTAAGTTGAATAACAACCTAATTTTATTGTGATCACAAATTTAAGTGGACATTGATATTTGTGAGTAGGCTTAACAGAAATATATAATCTCATATCTAAGAGTAATAATTCATTTATTGATTTAATATAGTTTTCATATATCTCTCAGTATAGCTAATTACCACCATTATGATCATTATTTCTTATGAACTACATTGGATTGATGTCAAATTATATTGATTTATGTGTAAAATAGTTTAATAACCTCAAATCAAAAGATTACATGTATTGTTGTTTATCAGAGGATGTGTTTCATAAATACTAGAGTTAATATCCATATTAAACCTTTTTGGTAGATCTGTCCAATGAACATGTTTATTCAACATACCACCTATATGTTACATCAGAGTGTCAATGAGTAATCTTAACATATTAGACTTATCACTATTTTTTAGTATAGTTACTCAACATTACGATAATCTTAATTATATTATTTGTGTCATAGGTCAAAATATTACTGAGAGTACAAACATTTTCAAAATGACTATCATGTGTACACATAAGGTTCTTATAATCATTGATATACATTGATTCCCATGAGACAGTTCTACCATAGACATTCATCTAATTTAAAAAATGTGAAATAAACATGACTCAAATACAAATCAATATTAATGAATCAACAAGATAATTGACTTTAGAACATCCACTCTAACACCATACTCACGCACATAATAAAATGTTGACATACAACTCTCTTAAACCACATATTACAATTCAAGGGACAAATCATGGGGCTGATCTTTCTCATGCTCAAGCAGAAGCCAAATATGAGTGAGCAATTCTCCACCTTTCCTAAGTTGCTCCGCATGGAGAGTCCAAGGACAATTAATCGCAGCATAAAACAACATTTCCACCCAGACACTACTTATAATACTCCATTTGTCGTCCCTCTCTTGCAATATTTTTGCCAATTTTTGCACCTGAAGCAATACATTCCAATCTGATGTAAACACATTGTTATTGGGAATTCCTTGGAAACAAGTTTCAACTAGTAAATTCCCGCACAATGTCGCTTCATCCTTTGATTGTTTTGCCTTAAAAAATTCATCGACTTGAGCACAAGCACCCTGAAAGAGAAGGTCACCAGTAACAATAGATAACATATCAGGAATCATGCCCAAAAGATACGTCATATAATCTGATAAAAGTTTGCTCATTTCACATAAGGGATGATTTAAGGTACTTTCTGATGCACCATCATCTAAATAGTAGCAAACTGTGGTGGCAATGTGCCATATAATAATGGCTTTGCCGAAATTTGTTTGCTTCTTTGCTGGGGTATCAAAATCTGTTTGAATACTCCATTCCAAATCTTGGAGACAGTTACATCTTTCAAGAGCCCCTTCCCCCCTTTTAGAGAAAGATTGCCAGCCTCTTTGAGCTCTTACCTCCAGAATTTGCTCCAGTATCAGCTTCTTCAACTCTTCAGGTACTGGATTGTCTTTCTTGACACAATACTTCTTGTACTCCTTGTAGTAGCCCTTGACCTTGAAAATTCTTCTAATCAACCCGCCAAGCTTTGTAGTATCTTCATAAAGACAATAGCTTAGTAAGTTGAATTGATCTATGCAATGAGACCACCTATGATTCTTTCTTGGAATTTTTGGAACAATTCTCGATATGGATCTGCTGATAAATGTGCTCCTATTTTGTTTCCTCATTTGAAGTACTACCCAATCTGAGAACAAAAACTCCTTCATCTCATAAATTTCAAGTACAGTTACTCCTAATAAACAAAGTAAAAGAATTATGTCATCTACACCTGGAAAATCTGACCCAACAAACAAAAATATAGTTAATATCACCAAAAGCAAAGCTAGAGCAAGAAAGAAAATGATGCGACCCCATAATTTTTTGTTGGAATAGCTAATGGACGCCTTCGTGTAGAGCACATCATACATAAAGCTAAGCTCAAATTCTGTGATTCTAAAAACATCCTTAGGAGGACAGTCTTCTACACTCATCGAAGAAAGATAAACTGATGAAGGATGGCCTAGCCAATTCTCAAGATAAGGCTTTAATCGATCAAAGCGTTGATAAGCCTTCACAAGCAGAAACAGATCGTGAGAATAATTGGAAAATGAGCTAGACTCAAGTGAGGTTTCTTCTCTTCTAATATCATTTTTTGCAAAACTAGCTATCACGACATTTTCAGTAATACTTATTGACCAGAGAGCTCGGAGTCTCTCTGCAACTTTAACTATTCCAGCTACATACAAAAGTATACTGCTTATGTCAAACCAATATCCAAGTAATCTAAAAAAGATCCAAAGTGAGATGGCGACCTGGGTGGTTAGCCCAATAAGTTGCCTAAACTTTAACTTATTATCCTCAACGGAGTAAGAAATAACATTAGGGCTACCAATTTGCAGCAAAAGGAATGGTGCAAACCAAACTGCGTAGTAGAGATATTCGTCAAAGAATTCGCTACGCACTAGCTGATTTCCTTTCACATCAAAAGCCTCAGCATTAATTCCTAAAAGCTTGCCCAATGCCAATGTTACCACCGGACTTGCCGTCAAGTAGGACAACCAAAGGAAAAATCGGGTCAGATATCTTAAACGGTACCTTCTACGATTGCCGAAGATGGTAAGAATGGTTTGTGCTCCAAGACTCAATAGTAGTAGACTTCTGATCCCGTACATATCCAATAGCTTTTTTGTCTTTGTTGCCACAAAAATAGTTGATCCATCACCGTATTTGTATGCAAGTGAGCAGTTTATCCGATAGTTGTCCATCTCTGAAACCTCCAACGTCATGAACAATAATGATAAGTGTTCAAGAGAAGTAAATATGCCCGATTCTCAGTCCGCAGCCTCAAGCTGTAAATGGGTAGTGGTGAAAGCTACTGAGGATTAATATTTTTAAGAAGAACTAATGCCACTACATTTTTGAGATAAAATCTGACGTGGCAATATATGATGTGACGGAGTGATTTATTTATTCAAAAAAGTACACTTCATTATCTTCCATTATGCAACACTGAAGCGAAGAATTTATTCAAAAAAGGATGATGGCGGGAACTTTTATGTTAAAGTTGAAAAAAAGACAAATAGAGTTGTGTATAATTTACTTTAAATCGTAAAATTAAATTAATTGTTTAAAAATTATAATTTAGTTTAAATTAAAAAATTTTTAAATTACAGTTTAAATAATTTTTAAATCGAATTAAATAATAAATTATAACTTTTTAATATATATAAAAATTATATTTGATTGAATTTTTTAATAAACAATTAAGTGAATAATTTTTTTATTTTTAAATATATATTTTATATTTATTTTACATATTTATATTATATTTAAAAAATATAATTCAATTAATTTTATTAAATTTTATACATACACATATATATGAATGATTTTAAAAAATTTAAACTATAATAGTTAAATTATATATTATATCGTATATTAAAAATTTAATTTTTTATATTATATATAATATATAATATATTTTTTAAAAAATAAAATAATAAAAAATATAATTAACACATAATAATTTTAAAAAATCATATATATTTTTAATAATTAAAAATTATATCACAATCTTCTACCAAAAAAAAGTTGTATCAAAGATACGTTTACTAAATCTATAGCTTCTCTCTTATATATTTCTTTGCACTAAATTGAGTGGCTTTTTCTATTTCCTATTTCCCTTACAGATTGCAGCAATCTGACAGCCTCATTGACTTGGCATTTTCTTAGAGTTGGATCCGTACTGAGCGGGTTCCACCGCAAAAGTATTTATATTGATTTGAAATTTTTTTATTTTGAATGTAAATTAAGTTTAAATTAATATATTTGATTAATTTAAAAATTAAATCAAATTTAAATTATAAAAAATTTGATTTAATTTAAATTATATTAAATAATTATTAAATGATATTACTTTATCAATAAATTATAAATTTAAATCACATATCTAAGTTATAAATTTAAATAATAATTTTAATTAAATTCAAATTAAATTTAAATTATATTCAATATTAATTTAATAAATTTAAATTAAATTATTTTTTATTTTTTAGTTAAAAAAATAAATCTCGACAATGGCTGAAGTCTTTCCAGATGTCTACCATGGATGTTGTTGTCATCATCTTCTGTGTAATGTGCGGGCAAAGTATAAACGAGATTTAAATGTATAGTTTTTAAATAAATAATTAAATTCAAATTTTGTTTATCCTTTTCATATATTTTGATTATAATCAATTCTCATAATTTTTTTCCATCTTACAGGTTGCGGGGGCATATTGGAAAGCGACAAAAACATACACAAAATCAAAATTTGGGGCGATGATGCAATCTCTCGACTCAATGAACCCTCGAGCTGGAGTTTATCTACGTGATTTCGGATTTGAATGTTGGAGTAGAGCATACTTTTCGAGACATTGTTACAACATCATGACCACTAACATTGCTGAGTCATTTAATGCCCTTGTCAGACATGCACGAGGCCTACCCATCACAATGCTCTTGGAGTTCATTCGGGATACCATGCAACGATGGTTTTACGAGAGGAGAAACCATGCAAGTAAGTATCAAATCGTTATTAATTAAAAGTTTTTTCTCATGTACTTTTTCACCTTAGTTTTAGATATTACCAAATGTGTTGTTAATATTTTTTCAAATTACAGACGAATGTCCTAACTTTGTCACCCCTTGGGCAGAGGAGAAGATTAGCAGTCGTTTAGCAAAGTCTACACGTTTCAGCTTTCACATGTACATGTCCTGCACATGTAGAAAGTTTCAGCTTTCACATATTTCGTGTAAGCATGCCATCACCGTTGCATGACATTTGAGGCTCACGAATGTCAATGCATGGATTCATTCATTCTTTCGGACTGATATCTACCATGCAATATATCAGGAACCTGTCAATCATCTTGGAAACCAATCTGATTGGTTGCACTCACCAGAAGGAATGGTTATTCTACCCCCGTCCTCGATACTCATCGTCTAGGTCGTCCCTCCAACAAAAATTGATGTCCTTCGTAGGGAGAAAATGTGACACTGAGGATTTGTAGTCGTTGCCATGAATCAGGACACGTACGAACCCAATGTAAAAGCCCAACACCCGTGCCAAGCTCTGCCCCACAGCGTTCATCTAAAAAAAGCAAAGGGACAAGATCTTGACATGCAGTGGAATCAGTTTTGTTAGTTATATGGTTCATCATTGTTGTACTTCAGTTATATGTAACCGATATGTTTTTATTATTGTTTCAAATATGTAATTGTATTGATATGTGATGTAATAACTTTGTTGCAAATAATTTTTTAATTTTATATTTGTTAGAATGAGTTGTTTGAGTATTTCTTTATTTCATCTAATGTTTGATAGTAACATCATTCAAATTAGAAATAATTATTTCCGTGACAAGTTATTTAAAAAATAAAATCAAATACATATCTATACATAATGACAGATAAAGTACATCATACACATACGCATATACTTAGATGAAAAAAGGTAAAAAGTAAGATTTTGGTATCTTAAAATGGTGAAAATAAAAAAACAGAACTGTAATTCAAATTCTATACTTTGAAATACCTCAAAATATCAATAATCAAAAAATTCTTCAGAAATCTAGAAAATACGAGTCGATATATCTTAAAACGATGAAATTAAAAAAAACGGAACTGAAATTCAAATTCTATACATTGAAATACCTTAAAATGTCAATACTCAAAAAATTCTTCAAAAATCTGGAAAATACAAGTCGATATATCTTAAAATGATGAAATTCAAAAAAATAAAACTGAAATTTGAATTCTATACATTGAAATACCCTAAACTGGCAACAAATGAAAATTTTTTCGGAAATATGAAAAATATGAGTCGATATATCCCAAAACGGTAAACATAAAAAAAAACGGAACTGAAATTCGAATTCTATACATTGAAATACCCTAAAATGACAACAATCGAAAAATTCTTTAGAAATTTGGAAAATACAAGTCGATATATCATAAAACAGTAAAATTTTAAAAAACGAAAATAAATTCGAATTCTATATGTTGAAATACCTTAGATTGGTAACAATAAAAAAATTCTTCAGAATTATGAAAAATAAAAGTCGATATATCCTAAAACGGTAAAACTAGAAAAAAACGGAATTGAAATTCGAATTCTATACATTGCAATACTCTAAAATGGCAATAATTGAAAAATTCTTCGGAAATATAAAAAATACGAGTTGATATATCCTGAAACGGTAAAACTCGAAAACACGGAACTGAAATTCAAATTCTATACGTTGAAATACCCTAAAATAGTAACAATCGAAAAATTCTTTGAAAATCTGGAAAATACGAATCGATATATTATAAAACTTTAAAATTTTAAAAAATGAAACTAAAATTTGAACTCTATTAGTTGAAATATGTAAGAATGTCACTAATCGAAAAATCATTCGAACATTTGAAAAATACAAATCAATATATCATAAAAAGCAAAATTCAGAAAAACAAATTAAAATTCAAAAATACGAATTAATATATCCTATAAACAAAAAAATCGAAATATTTAGTTGAAATTACGTCATTACAACGTAAAATATCCCAAAAAACACAAAATTCGAAAAACCGAATCTCAAACTCAAAAACTATATATGGAAAAACCCTAAAACATAAAAAATAGATATAAAATTCAAAAACTACATGTTGAGAAAACCTAGATAAGAAAAATTTCAATGTACCCCCTAAAGAAATTCCTACAAACAGGTCCAATATTTCTCTCTGGCCCCTTAGTAATTTTCTAATCTTTTAGCAACCTTACAGTTTCAAAAAAGCAAATTTCCCCCCAACCCATGGTATACACGGCAATAGCCCGCTGTCACGTGGGAAATTTCAGAAAAGCCTATCGTGGAGTGAGGACTCTCACACAGCTCTCTAATGTTTTGAAAATGCTAATTAACCCCCCTAACCTATGGTCAATCCCTCCTGACTGTGGGAGAAATCGTTTGACCGTGGGAAACACTATTCTCATGATTGAACTGCCAATCGCTTCGGAAGGATTTTTAGGCCAAAAATTCGTCGTTTCGACCTCCAATTTCAACACAAATAAAATCTATATAGACTATAACACAAAACCCCTCGACTAATTCAATGAAAATAACCAAGAATCAAAACATTTCAAGCATTGTTCAAAATCGAAACCCTAAAGTTTCAAACCGTAAAATCTCACTCAAATCTCAAATAATATGAACAATAACTTGATTCAAACAAGATGATGAAAAATATGTTAACGTTTTTTGCCATTTGCGGTTGTCGGAAAGCACTACAATCACCGAAAATCTGGGCGACCGTGGGGCAGGGGAAAATTTTGAATTTTCCTCTGTTTTTGAACAGTGAAATGCCCAAAGATTAAAAATTTTCCCCTATTTTTAAACAGTGAAATGCCCAAAGATTACCGTGAGAACCGGGGAAATTTGCTATGTTTATATATGGGACAGTGTCGATATTTCACAAAAGTTAAACATTTTTGCTTGAATCTCAATTTTTTGAGTAATTTCGTTTAAACCCCTTACTTTTGGCTGTTTATTATAATTTCCCAAAATTATATCACAATCTTCTACGAAAAAAAAAGTTTTATCGGAGATAGGTTAACTAAATCTGTAGCTTCTCTCTTCTTTATTTCTTTGCACTAAATTGAGTGGCTTTTTCTATTTCCTATTTCCCTTACAGATTGCAGCAATCTGATAGCCTCATTGACTTTGTATTTTCTTAGGGTTGGATCCGTACTGAGCAGGTTCCACCGCAAAAGTATTTAACTTGATTTAAAATTTATTTATTTTGAATGTAAATTAAGTTTAAACTAATATATTTGATTAATTTAAAAATTAAATCAAACTTAAATTATAAATAATTTGATTTAATTTAACTTATAAATTAGATAAATAATTTGCCTTTAATTTAAATTATATTAAATAATTATTAAATGATATTACTTTATTAATAAATTATATTAAATAATTATTAAATGATATTACTTTATTAATAAATTATAAATTTAAATCACATATCTAAGTTATAAATTTAAATAATAATTTTTAATTAAATTTAAACTAAATTAAACTAAATTTAAATTATTTTTTATTCAAATAAAACTTAAACCAAAAAATATTTAAAGTCAGTACATTTGGTATTCACCTATTTTTTTCTCCTGCACTTGCCTAGTGGTCTCTAACTTATTTTAATTATTTAATGATTTCAAGTTTTTTTTTTGGGGGTAATTACTTGATAAACTATAGGGCAATACAATGTGTAAAAAGAAAGAGCGTACAATTGGAAGTGCTTGACAACTCATATGGTTTACCACAGCTAGAGAAGATGACAAGACTTGAATGCTTCACATCACATTCTCTCTCCTTCTCAGCTTCCGTTATTATCAACTGGCAAAATTTGTCAAAAAAAAAAATGGATCATTCATTTTCTGACAAGGATAATATGTCGTCTCCACCTCTCAAACAAAAATGATGTATCATTAACTTTTAAACGAAGATAATATATAATTGTTATCTCTCGTTTTCGTCAATCACTTTTCTGAGTCGATAATGGCAAGAAATAGATGAGAAAGAGAGTGAATATAGTCATTGTTGTCACCAGACGCTAGCAATAATGCTTGAAAAATTTTTAGAAAGAATATTTATTTTTTAAACTTTGGGTGTGAGACATTTGTTAAATTTTTAAATTTAAAAATAAAATATAATAAATTTTTTAGTTTTTATAAATATTTTTTTGTTAAATAACAATTTTATTTTTGACAATAACAATAAAATTTAATATATGAATAAATATTTAAATTTTTTATAATTAATAAACAAGAAATTGAGTTTGTACTAAATCTTGGGTAAAAAATAGTTATTTGGCCTTAAAAATATCTATTGTTGAATAATTATTACCTTACGCTATAAGAAAAGAAATTCAATTTATGTAACGTGATTTCGCCTTTAACAAAGTGGCTCAGCAATCAAATTCTTTTTCTAAAGTAAATTAAACTTTGGTCATCATAATTCAGACATGCTTGGTCCCATAGTCAATTTTTTCAGGCACAAGGCTCAAAGAAACATTTGATTTTTAATTTAAGAATGATTATATTAATTGACATTAATCCAAAATTCTCCCCTCCAATAAAAAATTAAGAGTGATTTGGCGGCTAAGCCATTGACATTGTGAAGTGTGAACAATGGGATTGGCAGTGTTGAGCAATTTGGAAAGCTTCAACATTAAGCAATATGGCACTTTATTCTTTCCCAAAATTGATAACCATCATATTCTCTGCCAAACACTTTTGTCGTCCACTAGTGTTTGTTCATTTCCGCTCCCTGCCTCCTGCATCGCGTTTTTGGTAAATCCTTCTTTGAATGGAGATGATATTTATAATAAAATAAAAAATATAAATTACTAGAATCTCCATTATTAAAGATGAAAAATAAATATATATCCTATCAATCTTTATTCTGATTCGTTTTTTTTTTGTTATATATTTATTATATTTTTATATATTAAATTATTTATAAAAATTTTAAATTATTATAAATATATTTTAATATTTAATAAATATTTAATTATTTTTTAAATAAGATGAGAAGGGAAAAAAATATGAAAAACTTTTCTAACGGGAATAAAGAAGAAAAAAAAAATTAATTAACAGAACTAACACAGAAAATGCTTTGCTTTAAACGAAAAATATTAAATAAATGAAAGAAATTCTTCTTTATAAGGCATGGAAATTAATTAACAGAAGTAACACAGAAAATGCTTCACATCACATCACATCACATTTGATTTTCCTTTATAAATTATTTATTTCTCTCTTTTGCTTCTTGTTGCGGGCGGCAAGCTATCCTTATTTTCAATGATTCCAAGTTTACGGAGAATGATTTTAACATTGTGATGTTGTCTCTTCAACTATTCCGATTTTTTTTTTATCCTCTGTTCTTCAGTCCATGTTCAATTGACAGTGGACCGTCTTTTTCAGCCAAATTCCAACCGATATGGGATGGCAATATTCAGTTTTCAATAGTTTCTCCTAGTATTTTTTATTCGAATACAATAATTATCGTGATATTTATTTTTTGTATTATAAATTTTAGATTTTTTATCATACATTCAAAGAATGGATAACTAAAAATTTGATTTGATTATATAGTAAAATAGGTTCGATTAGCAACCAATTTTTATATAAAATCGGTCCAATTTTGGTTTAAAATTTCTTTGAACTGGAAATTTAGTTCAATATACAAATCCTTTAAACTAATTCAATTATCCGATTTTGAACACCCTTAAATTGTTGTCCACTGTGCCCATTGACTCAATTGCATGCCGAGCACCTTACTTCCTACTTGTGCATATTCATTTTGTCATAAGGTTGCACCTTGATTTGAAATTTGCGCCTTATAATGACACTAAGTCTTGCCGGTAGTCAATCTTCTTGAACATACAAAAAAATGCGAAAAACTAGAGTACTTGATATACTTGAAATGAACCCAACCTTTTATTATATCAAAAATAATTTACATTAGAGTATAAAATTATTTAATAAAATTTTAGAGGACGGTGTTATTTGGCAAGAGGGTTTTTCGTCTTTTTAATATTTTTATAAAAAAATTTACAATTTTTATAACAAATTTAATAGAGAAGTAAAAATTTGACTTTTTTGGATTTAAGTGGTGAAAATCTGTCAATTCATTAACCCTAAGATGGGAAGTAGTCATTTGGACTTTTTTTTTAGATCTAACCGTTTGTATTATTAGATTGTATTCGTATTGTGTCAGTTCAAATTTTATGTCAAAAATCTTCAACTCTAGCCCACTTTGAATTAAAATAGTATCAAAATTTTTTAACCTTAACCCAATCCTATAATATTTGAATGGATCTAATCTGACCTAATTTGACCTAAAATTATCTATTATTTTCACTCTCTAAAGTATTTTTATCGTTTTAATTTTTTCACGAAATTACCTCAACCTATTATTAATAAAACACACAATATAAGATTTTGTCTTATTGACAAATGCTCTAAAAATTTATATATTAAGACCTTTAAAAAACATATTTATAATCAGATTAATTAAATCAAATTTTTATTACTTAATAAAAAAATAAAATATTTAAATAAAAATAAAAAATAATATGAGTAATTATAACTATATAAAGATACAATTATATATAATCTATTAAAGAAATATTTCTCCAAAATATTCGTATCGTGTTAGGTTACTTTCTTGTGAACTCTAATACCATCTGATTTAATTTCAAGTTATGTTAGATTGACCTAAAATAAATTATGTGCTAATAAACTTAACTCTAACCTGATATTTTTAGTGTCGTATTGTATCAAGTTAATAGATCGTATTGAAAATTATCAGATATACTTTTTTAATTAAAAAGTTAGGGGTTATTGATTAAAATAAGCATATTTGGAGAGATTATATGAAAATAACCAACTCTTTAAGAACCAAACCACTATAGTTAAGGAATTGGCCAAAAGACTTAGTCCCACCCAAGGTATACTGAATTCCCAAATTCCCACACACCAACTTTCAAAAGCCCAAACACCCACCCATGGTTTGGAAAACTAACACTTGCCCTGCAAAATTAAGATAAAATTAAAGGCAAAATCACATTTAACAATAATATTTAACATTTATATCATTTTACCTCTTTAATTTGAAAAACTAACCATTTCACCCAAAATTAAGTTTTGAAAAGTGACATTTTACCCCCTACCTAGGGTTTTCAATTTCGCCGACGAATTTCTGGCCAACAATGGCCAATCTCTCTCTCTCTCGATGTTGTCTCTCCCTCTAGTGTTCAATATTGGATTGACGACGTCTGGATTCGATAAAATCCAAACAAAATCCAAACGAAGAGTCAAAACTCTTCATCTGGATCTTCGTCGTCCAGACGAAGTTGGCTTCATCTATAACTTATCACATTTTTCCATGAAAATCAGCCTCCTTTAGGGGAGTAAAAAAAAAAATTTAATATTTTATAAATTTAAAAAATTAAAAATAATATTTTTATATATTATTTTAATATTTTAAATATAATAATTTAACTCTTTTATACATATTTGAAAATTAATAATTTAGTTTTCAAAATCTTAATCACATCTTTAATTGGAATCTTACCATGACATGGAGGATGAAATCATAATTAAGAAGTATATTTATCTTGATATAAAATAAAACTTTAAAATTAGTGTAAAACTGAATTAGACTATCACCCAAATACCACATTTGTATAAAAACCCAAAGCCCATGTCAATTAAAATTGAGAAAACTAAATTTTAGAAATTGGATTTCTTTCTCCGAATCTTCAACTTGATTTTGGCAACCATACCTCACGATTTTGTTTCCAAAAATAAGGTTTCAATCTATCAAAATACGATGTTAAACTAAATAATTAATATTAAAAAATATATTATTCTGACTTGATTTTTTTATCAATACATAGTGAGATGTGTGGATATTTAATTTAAATGATTAAGTTTTGATTTAACAATTGAATTTGAAGTTATAAACCAAAAAATTAATTGACAACTTGTCTAGTGAATATTTTTTGTGGATTGTTATTGATATAAACACTTTTGATTATATTTGATTTAATTCAATTGTTAGATTCATGTGATTTTTTTCGTTCTCTTTATATTTCTTTTACATTATCTCCTTTACTCGAGGATTGATGTTTTTTATTTTTTAAGTTTTCATTACTTGATTAATAAACAATGATAGAGCCATGAAGGTAAGGTTGGACCCAAACTACGTCAATTCGGTCTCAAAAGCTAGCTTAATTTGGTTCTATTTGGTTTGAATTTGTTTAATTTGAATTCAACTTAAAAGATTTGACTCATTTTTTAAATTGAGCTAAACTTAAGTTAGAAGGAGTTTGACTCAATTCAACTTGAGTTCAACTCAAATTTATAACTTGAATTTGTGGTTTGAATTCATGACTTGATTAATTTCGATTCATGCCTTGATTTATCTTGAATTCGTAGCTTGAATTAGTGGTTCGAATTTGTGACTTAGTTTGGTTCAAATTCATAACTCAAATAAGGGATTTTGCCTATTATTTAAATAAAACGATATTGTTTTACTAATGAGTTATGTATTCGAATAATTAATTTGAGTCATAAAGCTATAAATTCGATCTAAACTTAAGCTAAATTAAAATGAATAATTTTTTATTTAAATCAAACTCAATCCACCATTAATATTGGCTCGATGAACTTGATTTAAACTCAAATCAACTATTTTTTATTCAAATCAAAATCAAACTAAGAGGTGTTTGAATTACCCCTGTTTGGAGGCCTCCTCTCAACAAAAATATTGGGTTCACCACTGCATATGGTTGTATGGGGGTTGTACACGTGGTGGAACCAAGTTTTCCCGCCAAGAGAGGTTTTGTTGGCTTTGCCATTGTTTACCAATCACCAACTCTCAATTTTAAGAAATTTACTTATATATAAAATATCAAATTTTTTTAAATTTGTGCTTAGTTTTGAACATACAACAGGAAATGAAAATGAATTTCTCAAATATCCAGCAAAAGCAAAATGAAGGGCAAGAAGCTTTCAAATCTAATCTTGATAGAATTTAAAGCTTAATCACAAATACATCTGTAGAAGTTCTGTGACGTAAGTTATGTGCACTTAATTTTAAGTACGCAATTAACAAGTCATGTATCATCTAAGTATCTAATTGGGTAATTAAAATTAAGTATATAAAATTTTATTAAAATAAAAATGATGAATAAAATTATTGATAGCAACAGACAAACATCTTTCCTAATACTAATAAGAAAATCCTAATAATTAGTTTAAAGACTCTAAGTCCCAATCAATGAAACATTATCCAATATAAATGCACAAGATTAAAGATTAAAACTAATTATAAATTGATATTTTAGTCTATTTTCCTAGAATTACAAACCTCATATATTTCTATTGCATTGATGAGATAATTAAATAAATTTTGTGTTTGAGTATATTACTTTGATTTGAATAGGTTTCAAGAATTAATTTGATATTAGGTCTTGAAAGTGTGTAGGCGAAACTTTGAAATGAAAAAGTCAATGATTTAAAAGAAAAACCTAGGGGATTGTATGGTGTTTTGCTAAGTAAACTTAAAATGTATAAATTGGGTATGCATATGAAAATATTATAAGCTAAGGGGGCCAAACAAAATTTGTTATATCGATGTTTAACCATAGACTCGAGATTTCATGCTAGAAAGTTTGGCATTTGTGCTAAGCTTTTGATATGGGGGTAAATTGACAGATATAGAAGTTAGGGGCTTTATGTAATTTTCCTTTATAGCACTAGTAAGTTTAATTTGGGGGTGCCTGTATAAAAATTAAAAGCTAAGAGGGCATACAAAATTTGTTATACTTATGTTCAACCCTAGACCCGATATCTCATACTAAAAAGTTTTGTGTACATGTCACACTTTAATAATGAGGGGTAAATTGATAGATAAAAGGCTTGGGGATTTTATGTATATTTCTATATAGTGCTAGTAAGTTTAAATTGATGGTGCATGCGTAAATATTATAAGCTAAGGGGGTCCAGCAAAATTTTTTTATATTAATGGTTTTGTTGGAATTTCTTATGTGGGCATATATTGATTATCCTTTTAATTTGATTAAAATAAAACTAGATAAATTTATAGTTTAAAATCAATTTATTGGATATTATGTGATCATATTACAGAGCTTATTACACTTTATACAATGCTTTTTTTAATTTGAGTGATAAATGTAAGTTATTGTGGTCTATTGAATATTTAATGTGAGGATCTTAGGTCCCTTCCCTAAATAGACATACGATACTTTTATTCCATTCCAAAAACTATCTCTTTTGGTCATTGTTACTTGAAAGGAAGATTAGCCTACAAATTGACATTCAATTACGTGTTTTTTTGCATTAAATCAATCTATATTAGGAAATGACTCAATCATCTTTGTCTAAAATCCTATTATTTTAATTACAATATTTTATAACCTTATGTATGAAATTATTGAATTGACATGTGAAAGTTTGATTATACAAATTCTTTGGTCAATTCATATTTTAATAACAAGTTTAACCCTAAACACGAGATGTTAAGAGAAAGAGTTTTGCATATATGCCAAATTTTAATTAGGGGGGTAAATAATAGAATTAGGAGATATAGAGTTTCATTATAATTTTCCTTTACAACACTAGTTAGATTAATGTAGAGGAGTATGTGTAAATTTTAAAAGCTAAGAGGACAAAACTAGTTTTATTAGGGGAAATGATATAAAATCCCATAAATTATATATGTTTTCCCAACCCACCCAACCAATAAATATAGAAGTTTAGCATTCCAAAATAAAGCCGTCCATCTCTGAAAGCTCCAACGTCATGAACAATAATGATAAGTGTTCAAGAGAAGTAAATATGCCCGATTCTCAGTCCGCAGCCTCGAGCGGTAAATGGGTGGTGGTGGAAGCTACTGAGGGATAATATTTTTAAGAAGAAATAATATCACTACATTATTGAGATAAAATCTGACGTGGCAATATATGATGTGACGGAGTGATTTATTTATATACATAATTTTATTTATTCAAAAAAGTACACTTCATTATATTCAATTATGCAACACTGAAGCGAAGAACTTATTCAAAAAAGGATGATGGCGGGAACTTTTTATGTTAAAGTTGAAAAAAAGACAAATAGAGTTGTGTATAATTTACTTTAAATCGTAAAATTAAATTAATTGTTTAAAAATTATAATTTAGATTAAATTAAAAAATTTTTAAATTACAGTTTACATAATTTTTAAATTGAATTTAATAATAAATTGTAACTTTTTAATATATATATATAAATTATATTTGATTGAATTTTTTAATAAATAATTAAGTGACATTTTTTTATTTGTTTAAATATGTATTTTATATATTTATATTATATTTTAAAAAAATATAATTCAAATAATTTTATTAAATTTTATATATATATGAGAATAATTTTAAAAAGTTCAAACCATAATAGTTCAATCATATATTATATCGTATAATATATTTTTTTAAAAATAAAATAAACACATAATAATTTTAAAATATCACATATATTTTTAATATTTAAAACTTTATTACAAATACTTATATTATATCACCATCTTCTACCAAAAAAAGAAAAGTTGTGTCGGAGATACGTTTACTAAATTGAGTGAGTTTTTCTATTTCTGATTTCCCTTACAGATTGCAGCAGTCCGACAGCCCCATTGTCTTTGCATGTTCTTAGGGTTGGATCCGTATTGAGCGGATTCCACCGCAAAAGTTGGTCCAATTTTATTTAACTTAATTGAAATTCATTTATTTTGAATATAAATTAAGCTCAAATTAATATATTTGATTAATTTTAAAAGGGATATTAATTAAAATAGGCAGCACCATTCCCGCCTAAACCTTTTTCGGCAACAATTATTACGTTTTACCTTTTTAAGCAAATCGATGTTTTCATTCCAAAAATACCCCTCGTCTAATTTCTCAAACGCAACACTTACCTTTCGTCGATTAATTGATTAACTTTCACGAAAAACATTCAGATTAAATTATGTGTAATGAATAAAATTTATAAATTGAAATTCTTACATATCAAAAATAATGGATATATAAAAAATAATATGTTTTTCTTTAAATTATTTGTAATGAATAAAATTTATAAATTAAAAAACATATTAAATTTTTATAAAATAATTGATTTTTATATATCGAAAATAATAGATATATCAAAAACCGTTTGTTTTTCTTGAAACTGTGCATTTTCTTTTCAAAGAGGTTGTAGTGAAGAGATCCGGGAATTTGGAAGGGGCGTGGGAAGGGAATGGGTGTTTTAAGAGGTGCGTAAATTTGAGAAAGGGTGCAAAAATGGTTGATAATTTGGAAAGGGGCGCGGAAACCTTGGAATGGAAAGGGGTGTGGTTGTGGGAATCTGGAAAGGGGTGTGGGAATATCTGAAGGAGTGTGGCAAGTTTCTGAAAGGGTCGAAAGGGTGCATAGAAGGTGCGGTAATTGCGGAAAGGGTGCGACAATTGTCGAAAGGGTGCGACAAGTGCCGAAAGGGTGCGAGAATTACCGAAAGGGTGCGGAAATTTCTGAAAGGGTGCGGCAAGTGCCAAAAGGGTGAGGGAATTGCGGAAAGGGTACAACAAGTGTCAAAAGGGTGCGGGAATTTGCTGAAAGGTTGCAAAAATTTCTGAAAAGGTGCGGCAAGCATTGCGGGGTGCGTGAAAACCCTAATGTGTGGACGTGTGCATGCATGCACAACTTATCATCTTTAATGAAAACCCTTTATTAAGAAAATTTAAAAGAATTTAATGATTAATTTTAATAAGAAGAGAATTCAATTTTTCATTAATTTTTAGTTAGGGTAGATTTGTGGCAGATAAAAGTATTTACTGCAATATTAATAAAACTACGATTATTTACTTCCTCCATAAAGAAATCTTTATTGTTATTTCACAAAGATTTCTTTCTTTCTTCCCTTATTTTTAAAAGTCCAAATCTGCGTTATAACTCTAATCTCATCTTTTTGTTCTTGAATCCATCCATCAGAAAGAATGGTAGGAGTGATGTTTATGGTTGGATTCAGTGGAGAATGGCACAACGAAGAGGGTAATAACCTCAAATATATCGGTGGATTTCAGAAATTATTTTCGACCAACAGAAGAATCAATTACGAAGGATTTATGGAAGGAGTATGTTCTCGTTTAGGTATCAATCAAAGTTTTAATGAAATTAAAATTTATATGCCAAATCCAACCAAGTTTAGCGATTCGCCTTATTTATTGAAAGATGATTATGATATCTGAATGATGATGCAACTATGTAAGTCTCGCAAAAAGTCTCTGTTTTTTCTTGAAGTGGTTTTACAATAAAATGAATTTCGAGATAATTATCAGCAACATTCACAACCAGATTGAGAGATTCATCAAGAGATTCATCAAGGGATTCAACAAAATCCATCAACCGAAGTTCATTCCATGGATGAACATATATACACAACTAGAAAGTGTACTAGAAAGTGTACCAGGAAGTAGCAGGATAAATATAGATCGTATTGAGAATGATATTGGTTGAAATCCTTTTTCTCAAGACTTGGCACATGGTGAAAGAGGCCCAAAACCAATATGGGGTACACCTGAAGGCTGTTATCAAATAAATGATTTACTAAGAAATGATATTAACCTTCAAGAAGAAGATGAATATTGTGGTTGTGATAATGAGGGCAATAGAGATTATAATGGTGCAAAAATGTGTGATGATGATGCAGGGGTTGGTACGTCAGTGACAGCACCTGAAAGTTTAGTTGATATTGCTCCAATACATCATAGTTGCAATCTATTTTTTGGTGGTCCAGAACCCTATAGAGATGTTGAAAATGAATGAATTGAAGTTCATATTGTTACACCATTAGATGACAAATTCAAAGTGAGAGACTAGTTTGCATCTAAACAAGTTTTAAAAGATACATTATATAGAGATGCAATAGAAAATGGTTATCAATTCAAGGTCTCGAGCTCAAATAAGAAGAAATGGGATATAAAGTGTTTACATCAACAATGCAAATGGAAAGCGAGAGGGGTCAAGTTAAGTAATAGCAATATATTTGTGTTACATAAATTAGGAACACATACTTGTCCCCGTGATATAATAAGACCTCACCACAGGCAAGCAGGTAAAAGAGCACTTGAAAAAATCTTACAGACCTTATTTACTGCTAGTAACCGTGTGTATAAGTCGAAAGAAATTATAACAGATATGGCAGATAGGTTTCAAATTGATATATCTTATGCACAAGCTTGACGTGTAAAGAATTAGGCGTTGAACGAGATTAAAGGTTCACCAGAAGAGTCATTTAGATTATTATCGATATTTTGTTATAACCTTCAACATCGAAACCCTAGTACTATTACACAAATTGAAATTGACTCGGATAATCGATTCCAATTTATTTTCATATCTTTAGGATGCTCTATTAGAGCATTCCATCAGTATTGTCGTCTTGTTATTTGTATTGATGGGGTATTCCTGAAAGGGCAATATTGGGGTACTATTTTTATTGCTGTGGGCAAGGACAGAAACAATCAAATTTATCTAATTGCTTTCGGAGTTGGCAGAAGGGAGGAAACGATGACTTGGACCTTGTTTCTCCAAGCATTACATAGATGTATCAGTGATCTCACAAATCTAGCAATCATCTCAAACAGGCACCATGCCATCACTTATTCTGTGAGAGAAGTGTTTTTGAATGTGCATCATGGCTGGTGTAACCATCATATAAAAGGAAATATGCGTGCTCAGTACAAGCAAACAAAACATATAGAAGGATTATTTTGGAGAGTAGTGAAGGCTTATCGAATAGAAGATTTTAAGGAAGCTTTGTATATGATTAAAGCTGAAAACCCCACTGCAGCTGCTTATTTGGAAGGAATTGATTACACATGGTGGGCTCGTGCGCACTTTCCTAGTATCCAATATAATATTATGACCACAAATATTGTTGAATCGTTTAATGCTTTGGCACGACATGCACGTAAATTGCCAGTGGTGATGCTTATTGAATTGCTACGTTCGACCTTACAAAAATGGTTTTATACTCGTCGCAATATGACAGGTACAAACCATCATACATTTGTTACTCTTTGCAATATGATAGATATAAACCATCAATTCAGTTTTTTTTATTTTTTCAATGGTTATAATATCTTTCAGATACTTATACTCATCCTCTGACTTCGTGGGCTAAAGAAAAGTTAGCCAATCATATTTACAAATCAGCTAATATGATTGTCAAACCAATAACCATTGATAGATATGAAGTGCATAGTTTCGGTAGACCTGTCGCTATAGTCAATCTTACAATAAAAGAATGTAGATGTAAAAAATTTCAACTATCACAAATAGCATGCACACATGTTGCGGCAATTGCTAGATTTCAAAACCTCTCAAATTGTTATCCTTGGGTAAATAAATATTACTCAATTGAATATTGGAAAACTGTTTATCGGGAGGTTGTTGAACCTTTGGGTGATTCTTCCAAATAGGTGCAACCTGAAGATATATGTATAGTTAATCCACCACAAATGCAATAGCGACGTTCTATCGTCCCTCAGAACATAATAGAAGACCATCAAAAGAAGAAGAAATACGTCAAGTTAAATGCAGCATATGTCACCAAAAAGGGCACACACATTTAGTTTGTAAAAATCCCTTAACTAAGGCTACAACATCTTCAGCAGGTATGGGTTCATCAGGAAGAATATAAATTTAGATAATGTTGAATTGGTATATTAAACTGCTTTTTGCGCATATGGTATATATGTTGAATGTCTTGTGAATACAAACAGAATATAAATTTTGTTTCTTCAGCGGAAAATAAACCGCACCCTTTCAGACTGTTATTTTTTTCTCTTTTCTTATTCTCAAGCTGAAAATAATTCATTACTTTGTCAATAAAGATTAGGAATACGAATTTAACAAATTAACAGAATTATTTAACCAATTATTTACACAATTACGTAAAAATTTAGGCAGCATCTCCTCTGTAATTTCAACAATTCCCAACCTGTATATAACAAATCCAAGGAAACTGCACTCCAATATATATATATATATATATCCATCAACCCAAACTCCATCCACATCAACATATCAATCAAAATATGCAATATAAATTGCCTGAAATGCAATTAATCAACCCATTCATACAATGAAACCCTAATACACCTTAACCAATCAATACAAAATATATATATATAATTTACATAATATACAGAAAAAATAAGAATATTCATAAGTTTACATATCAATCAAAAATTGAATTCCTGCCATGCTTCCATATTTTGGATGCAAGCATGTAACGCATATAAGAAGCATTTTTTGCCCTAAAATTTAATCTCTTGCCAGTGGCGAGATACTCTAAAATATATAATGAGAATATCCCGCAATCATCGGAGACAGTGCCTTGTTATGGTACATCCATGCTTCTCGTAATGGTCAATGGTTCTAACTTTGGCTCAAGACCCTGTGACTCCCAATAGTTGGTCACATTAATAATAGCCGAAAGATAAGAATAACCATTTCATAGCCTCCAGAAACCTCTCTGTAGAGTTAAAAAATGCTTTCGATGAGTCATACACGGTCAAAGTCTACGCATTTAGGTCCAATTCACCACATGCCCAGTGTTGACATTCATAATTGATTGGAATATAAACCTATAATACAATAAATTCATTACCATCAGTCAAATTTTGTCTATATACTTATCAAAATAATATATAAAATATCAATTTAGATAATACAAACCCGATCAATATCAACCCATGAGATATAACCTCTATGTAAGTCTGGATCATTTATCCCTTCGATCGGATCTAATAATAGTCATGGCCATTGATAATTATCTAACCCATAATTTTCCCGTTCTTTTATTATATGCGGTAACCACCCATCAAAAGAAGTTTTGACACAAGTCCATTTAGCTGATGGAAATGTATGTTGTAATACCACTAAATAACTATCAATATGCTAAAAAGTAAAATAAAATAATATTACAACAAACGAGCAAACATTAGAAAATAAAAATATAATGAAAAAATAATGTAACTTTTGCCTTTTAAAGATTAATATACCTGATCCAGTAGCCATTGGTTATCTTCACATAATAGTTTCTACCACTTAATTCTATCACATGGTCCATATAAATAAATGTTGCCCAAACCCGATTCTGGAGGATCCCCGTACCATTGCAAATATTCCCACATATTATTTTCTGTATTCTCTTTGGAGGATGGCTGATACACCGCCCGTGCATGACGATGTTTGAAAGGATCAGTGTATGGGCTCCGAAGTACTATACCTTTCTTCATTATCCTTCTGCGTAATGTCCTCTGAGTAATGGAACGGTGCTCTGATTAAGTTTCATTCGTGTCATTCGTCGTTTGTTGGATAACCGTATCAAACTGATCAAAATACTCAAACAGTACTTCTATTGGCTCATCCTGAAAATAAAAAACAAAACACTTGTTAATTTTCAAAATAACATTATTCAATTATTCAAAAATGTAATATGTTAGAATATAGTTTAAAGACATACCAATTCTATTGGGCTTGTTGGGTTTGCATGGAACGTATGTTGAAGCTCTATCAACTTGGCTTCCATGGATGCTTGAAGTGCTTCAAGCAGTGTTTGCCGCTCATCGATGTTTCCAAGTCGTTCATCAACTTTTTGCATGAACCCTTGTAGAAGCTCTTGAAGTCTATCAAATTTATCATCATCTATCCGGGTAGATACACTTGGAATATTGCAAGTATGTGTTTCTTCAGCTGGCTAAGGCGATGATGTAAAAGTTGATGGTACAGGATGACTTATAAATGAACTCCGTCGCCTACGAACAAGAGTACTCCAACTTACAAGTGCAAGTTGGATGTTTGGAGGGGATGTTACGCCAGGTAAGATGTCTGGAGGGGATGTTACACCAGGTAGGATGTCTGGAAGGGATGTTACACCAGGTAGGATGTCTGGAAGGGATGTTACACCAGGTAGGATTTCTAGAAAGGATGTTACACCAGGTAGGATGTCTGGAAGAGATGTTACAGCGATAGGAGAAGTAGTATCAGATTCTTTTGGATCATTAATGTCATCCATAACATCTTCGTAATACGATGATTGCCTCTCAACTTTGGATGTAATCATACGAGAGGTGACAACATCATAAATATATTCAAATCAAGTTTATTAAGAGAGGTTTAAGGTCAACTAATAATAAATTATGTACCATGCATAATAACTTACTTCAGAAGAGTTCAAAATACAATCCATCTCCTCCCAACTTGAAACTTCTAAACTTCTCCACCTTAACATTGAAGGGATTCTCTAAACCGATTTACAAACCACAAAACTTTTCAAATTATTAAGCGTCTCATATATCCAAATCTGTCATTCAAAAATGCATATACTGTAAATAAATAAAATGAGCAAACATGTATACTTATGAAATATTAAAAAGGGGTTAATATTACCTGAAATGCTAAGGTACATTCTCATATACCGTAAGTTAATATTAGGATATCTTTTGAATTTGGTGGATACAATTTAGAAACTTCATTGTATTGTTTTAGTAAAGCATCACCCAAAGATTTAATTGTCATCCTCCAAACAAGAGTCCCCAAGGATATGAGTTAAAAGTATCCCAATCATAAAAAATACTTAAAATATTCTCTGAAATAGTTTTTCTATTGTCTGATCCCAACAATGCAAAACGAAGTAGATATAGAGCAGATATTTTAATGGCATCCTCATCATTGTCTACCCATACTCTTTCTTTAGATACTACTGCTAGATCAGCATAGGTAACAACCTTTTTACCCGAAAAATACTGAGATTTCAATCGTGATTTTCCTATAACCTTCCTTTTAACCATTTCCTTACTGAATTTTAATCCTGTTATGAGAGCAAATTCAACAGGCTAAATCTGCATTCCACCCCATTAAGCCGAAACCACAATTCCTCTCCCACCACTCCTTTGTTGATTTGTCTAAACAACAGAGAATGCAATAAACTGGAGCTATGCTTCAAAGTCTCCATCTTTAAAAATCGTCTGAAACAACATGTTTTAAACAATTTTTTCTTGGCATGGGTAAAGGCATTTCTGATTTCTTTGACAGTTTCCACATGACCTCTAACTTTTAACTTCGCAAAAAAATAATGACTGTCATTATACTTTCTTTCCCTGGGATGTTCATTAACTCCATTTTCCTAAAAAACAATCAACATGTTCAAAAAATAAGGAAAATGTTGAAAGGTTAAAGTAATACAACTAATATAATCCAACAAATTGCAAAACATGTGAGAAAATATGTGAAGGGGTGCGGGAAAATGTTAAGGGGTGCGTGGAAGTGCAAAGGGGTACGGGAAAATGTTAATGGGTGCGTGGAAGTGTGAAGGGGTGCGGAAAAATGTTAAGGGGTGTATGGAAGTGCAAAAGGATGCGACAAAATGTTAAAGGGTGCGGGAAAGTGTGAACGGGTGTGGAAAAATGTGAATGGGTGCGGCAAAGTGTGAAGGGGTGTGGCAAAATGTTAAAGGGTGCGTGGAACTACAAAGGGGTGCTATAAGGTGTGAATGGGTGCGGCAAAGTGGTAAAAGGTGCAGGAAAATGTCAATGGGTGCGGCAAAGTGTTAAGGGGTGCGTGGATGAGTGAAGGTTGCGTGGAAGTGTTGCGAAGGGGTGCGTGGATAAGTGAAGAGTGCGTGGAAGTGGTAAGGGGTACGTCAATGAGTGAAGGGTGCGTGGAAGTGTTAATGGGTGCGTCAATGAGTGAAGGATACATGGAAGTGCTAATGGGTGCGATAGCTTTGTGAAACGGTGTGGTAAAATTTGAATAGGTGTGTGAATGTGTGCGTGAATATGTTAACGGTGTGAAATCAACCAATGCAACGCAATAAATCCAGCAAAATCACATATCCAGAACCAACACAGTTAAACCGGCAAATCAATCACAAACCCTAAACAATGATAAACCAATTGATATACATACATCTAACCAACCAAAAGAAAACCTAAATCTCATCCAATGTGCCAAAGCTGAATCAATGTTAACAAAAATACAATGTGCCAAAGCCGAATAAATTGTAACAACAAACACGCACCTGAGACGACTGAGATGACTCGGATGACATTGTCATCGTTTTTCGATGACGGTTTTCTGACTGTGAATCAAGTGTGAGTAAGTTTGGTTTTAGCGAGACTGTCGATGTTTGGTTGAAGTTTTGATTTGCTATATGAAAGTTATTATCAAAATGTTAGGGTTAAGTTTATAACTGAACGCTATACGCCATGCGCCCAACAGTGAGTTGTCACACACTTCCACGAACCCTTTCAGAAATTATCGCACCCTTTCAAAAATTGTCACACCCTTTCAGAAGCTGTTGTACCCTTTCGTAATTGCCGTAATTTCCACACACCCGCCACAGTTGCCGTACCATTTCAGAAGCTGTCGTATCTTTTTTGCACCCTTACAGAACTTGTCACACCCTTTCTACAATTACCACACCCTTTCAGAAACTATTGCACCCTTTTAGAAACTGTCACACCCTTTCAAAAGCTACTGCACCCTTTCAGAAGTTGTCGCACCTTTTTGTAATTGTCACAATTTCCATGTACCCGCCAAGGTTGTCGCACCCTTTTCGCACCCTTACAAAACCTATCGTACCCTTTCCACAATTACTGCACCCTTTCAGAAACTGTCGCGCCCTTTCAAAAACTATCGTACCCTTTCAGAAGCTATCGCACCTTTTCATAATTGCCACAATTTCCACGCACTTGCCATGGTTGTCACACATTTTCAGTAATTTTCACACCCTTTCAGAAGCTGTCGTACCCTTTCTGCACCCTTACAGAACCTATCGCATCTTTTTCGCATTTGTCACACTCTTTCAAAAACTGTCATACCATTTCAGAAACTGCCATAACCTTTCAGAAGTTGTCGCACCCTTTCATAATTGCTGTAATTTCCATGCACCCGCCAACGTTGTCGTACCCTTTTAGCAATTCCAGCACCATTTTCGCACCTTTACAGAACCTGTCGCACCCTTTTCACAATTGCCACACCCTTTCAGAAACTACCGCACCCTTTCAGAAGTTGCCACACCCTTTCACAATTGTCACAATTTCCAAGCACCCGCCACGGTTGTCGCACCCTTTCAGCAATTCTCGTACCCTTTTTCACACCCTTACAAAACCTGCCGCACCCTTTCTGTAACTGTTGCACCCTTTCAGAAATTGCCACACCCTTTCAGAAGCTGTTGCACCTTTTCTGCACCCTTACAGAACCTGTCGCACCCTTTCAGAAGCTATCGCACCCTTTTGCTTTTTGCATTGTTTTCTATATAAAGGAATAAATTATTTTATAAAAATTAATCTGTTTTTCAATTTATAAATGTTATTCATTGCAGATAATTTAGAAAAAAAACGTAACATTTTCGATATATCAGAATTAATTATTTTATAAAATATTAATCTATTTTTTTATTTATAAATTTTATTCATTACAGATAATTTAGAGAAAAACGTAATATTTTTTATATATAAAAATCAATTATTTTATCACATATTAATCTGTTTTTTAATTTATAAATTTTACAGGTAGTTTAATCTTAATGCTTTTCGTGAAAAAAAAACAATTAATAGGGAAAATGCTACGGTAAAGTGAGAAATTAGGCAAAGGGTATTTTTGGAATGAAAACAACGGTTTGCTTAAAAAGTAAAACGCAATAATTGTTGTCGAAAAAGGTTTAGGCGGGAATGATGTTGCTTATTTTAATTAATATCCTATTTTAAAATCAAATCAAACTTAAATTATAGAAAATTTGATTTAATTTGACTAATAAATTAGGTAAATAATTTGATTCGATTTAAATTTAACTCAAAATTTAATTTAAATTGTATTAAATAATATCACTTTATCAATAAATTATAAATTTAAAAATTTTAATTAAATTCAAACTAAACTTAAACCAAATTTAAATCACTTTTAATATTAACTTAATAAATTTAAATAAAATTTAAATAAAATTATTTTTTATTCAAATAAAATTTAAATAAAAAAATATTTAAACTCAGATCATTAGCTATTCACCTATTTTTTTCTCCTGCACTTGCCTAGTGGTCTCTAACTTATTTTAATTATTTAATGATTTCACTTTTTTTTTTGGGGGGTAATTACTTGAGAAGATGACAAGACTTGAGTGCTTCACATCTCATCAAGTATAGCACAGCACGAGAAGATAGCAGGACTTAAGAGCAGCGCATCTTCACGCAAAACTAATAGCTCGTAAGCCTCTTTTAGCAATTGATTTTCATCAGCTTCACACTATTTGATTTTCCTTTATAAATTATTTATTTCTCTCTTTTGCTTCCTGTTGCGGGCAACAAGCTACTCTTATTTTCAATGATTCCAAGTTTACCGACAATGATGTTAACATTGTGATGTTGTTGTCTCTTGAACTATTCTGATTTTTTTTTTCCTCTGTTCTTCAGTCTATGTTCAATTGACAGTGGACCGTCTTTTTCAGTCAAATTTCAACCGATATGGGATGGCAATATTCAGTTTTCAATAGTTTCTCTTAGTATTTTTATTCAAATACAATAATTATCGTGACATTTATTTTTTGTATTATAAATTTTAGATTTTTTGTCGTACATTCAAAGAGTGGATAACTAAAAATTTGATTTGATTATATAGTAAAATACGTTCGGTTAGCAACCAATTTTTATATAAAATCAGTCCAATTTTGGTTTAAAATTTTCTTTGAACTGAAAATTTAATTCAATTCACAAATCCTTTAAACTAATTTAATTATCTGGTTTTAAACACCCCTAAATTGTTGTCTACTGTGCCCATTGACTCGATTGCATGCCGAGCACCTTACTTCCTACTTGTGCATATTCATTTTGTCATAAGGTTGCACCTCCATTTGAAATTTCCGCCTTATAATGACACTAAATCTTGCACGTGGTCAATCCTCTTGAACACACAAAAAAATGTAAAAAACTAGAGTACTTGATATACTGGAAATGAACCCAACCTTTTATTATATCAAAAATAATTTACATTAGAGTATAAAATTATTTAATAAAATTTTAAAGGACAGTGTTATTTGGCAAGAGGGTTTTTTGTCTTTTTAATATTTTTATAAAAAATTTTACAATTTTTTTAACAAATTTAATAGAAAAATGAAAAATTCTCTTTTTTGGATGTAAATGGTGAAAATCTGTCAATTCATTAACCCTTAGGTGGGAAATAGTCATTTGACTTGTTTTTTAGATCTAACCGTTTGTATCATTAAATTGTATTCGTATTATGTCAGTTCAGATTTTGTGTCAAAGACCTTCAATTCTAACCTAATCCGAATTAAAATAATATTGAAATTTTTTAACCTTAACCCAACCCTATAATATTCGAATTGATCTAATCTAACCCAATTTAACTAGAAATTATCTATTATTTTCACTCTTTAAAGTATTTTTATCGTTTTAATTTTTTTATCAAATTACCTCAACCTATTATTAATAAAACACACAATATAACATTTTGTCTTATTGACAAATGCTCTAAAAATTTATTTACTAAAACCTTTAAAAAACACATTTATAATTAGATTAATCAAATCAAATTCTTATTACTTAATAATAAAATAAAATATTTAAATAAAAATAAAAAATAATATTAGTAATTATAACTATATAAAGATACAACTATATGTAATCTATTAAAGAAATATTTCTCTAAAACATTTGTATATTGTTAGGTTACTTTCTTGTAAACTTTAATACTATCTGATTTAATTTTGAGTCATGTTAGATTGACCTAAAATAAATTTTGTGCTAATAAACTTAACTCTAACTTGATATTTTTCATGTCATATTATATCAAGTTAATAGATCGTATTGAAAATTATCAGATCTACTTTTTTAATTAAAAAGTTAGGGGTTACTGATTAAAATAAGCATATTTGGAGAGATTATATGAAAATAACCAACTCTTTAAGAACCAAACTACTATAGTTAAAGAATTGGCCAAAAGACTTATTCCCACCCAAGGTATAGTGAATTCCCAAATTCCCACACACCAACTTTCAAAAGCCTTAACACCCACCCATGGTTTGGAAAACTAACACCTACCCTCTAAAATTAAGATAAAATTAAAGGCAAAATCATCATTTAACAATAATATTTAATATTTATATCATTTTACCCCTTTAATTTAAAAAACTAACAATTTCACCCAAAATTAAGTTTTGAAAAGTGACATTTTACCTCCTACCCAGGGTTTCCAATTTTACTAATGAATTTTCGGCCAACGATGGCAATCGCTCTCCCTCCCAATGTCGTCTCTCTCTCTGGTGCTCAATATTGGACTGATGATGTCTGGATTCGATAGAATCCAAACAAAATCCAAACGAAGAGTTTTGACTCTTCATCTGAATCTTCATCGTCCAGACGAAATTGGCTTCATCTATAACTTATCACATTTTTCCACGAAAATCAGCCTCCTTTAGGGGAGTAAAAAAATAATAAATTTAATATTTTATAAATTTAAAAAATTAAAAATAATATTTTTATATAATATTTTAATATTTTAAATACAATAATTTAACTATTTTATATATATTTGAAAATTAATAATTTAGTTTTCAAAATCTTAATCACATATTTAATTGGAATCTTACCATGACATGGAGGATTGAAATCATAATTAAGAAGTATATTTATCTTGATATAAAATAAAACTTTAAAATCAGTGTAAAACTGAATTAGACTATCACCCAAATACCACATTTGTATAAAAAGCCAAAGCCCATGTCAATTGAAATTAAGAAAACTAATTGTAGAAACTGGATTTCTTTCTACGAATCTTCAACTTGATTTTGGCAATCATACCTCACGTTAGACCTGGCCACGGGCCGGTTTGGTCCGTGAACTGAACCGAAACCAGCCCGGCTAAACCTGGAACTGAAACCGGCAGACCCGAAACTGGACTGAACCGGAACCGAAACCGTGGCTCTACGGTTTGGTTCCGATTCACATAAATTGAAACTGTGGAACCGCCGGTTCACCCCGGTTTATGAACCGGCGGTTTACTGTGCTGAACCGAAAAAAATTTGAAAATTTTTTGATTTTTTTTAATTTTATTTAAAAAGGCAACGGTTCCCTGCGCAGGGAACCGTTGCCTTTTGAAGGAAATTTGCAGGGGACCAACGGTCCCCTGCAATTTTCAGTGAAGTTGCAGGGGACCGTTGGTCCCCTGTAATTTTTTGGAATTTCAATTCACCCCCCTATTTCTAATTTTTTTCAAAAAATTTTTTTTCTATATATATCCCTTTAAATTCTATTCTCTCAAATCTCAATCTCTCTACTCTCTCACTCAATCCTTCAAACTCTCATTCTCATTCTTTAAACTCTTAATATTCTCTCAATCTTTCAATTCAATTAAATTTTCTTAAATTTAATTAAATTCTTTCTGAATTTTTTATTAATTTCAATTTCAATTTTTTTTATACAATTCATAATTAATTATAGAATTTATTTCTATAATTAATTTTATTTATTATTTATTTATTATCTTTTATAATTAATCATATAATTTATTTATATAATTAATTTTATTTATTATAAAAAAATGGCAAGTAGTGGAAATTCTTTCGGTTCACGAAGATTTGGTCAATATTCACATATATCAAATGTGAATGAAAATCAATTTATAGATGATTTTCATTCACAATAAAGTGAAAACCAATATGAAGAGGTGGAGCAACAACAACAACATCAACAACAGATGGAAATGGAGATGGAACAACAATCTCAAAAAATTCCTACATCCGATATTTTCAAAATTCATTTCAAGAAAATACAAAAGGAAGATGGTAATTTTGATGTTGCTTGCAATTATTGTAGGCAAATTTACAAATTCAAACAAGGAGGTGGATACGGGACATTCAAAAGGCACTTGGAGTCAAAACATCCAGAAAAAATGGGACAAAACTGAGGCCAAACACAAATAACCGGGTATGGTTCTTCTACACACAATTCTTTATTTATGTATAGTGATAATAAAAGTAAAGAAGAATTTGCAAAAATGGTAGCAATAGATCATTTAGCATTTAGTTTTGGTGAAAATTTAGGTTTTAATAATTATTGTAAAACTGCATTAAATCATGCATATAAAACTATTCTAAGAAATACATTAAAAAGAACATTATTTAGTTTATATAAAAAACAAAAAAAAGAGTTAATTCAATTTTTTACAAATTTTAATGGACGTGTATCTCTATATAGTGATATTTGGAGTGACCATTGGCAAGTTCACTCTTATATGGGTATAACTTGTCATTGGATAGATGATGATTTTCTATTACAAAAAAGAATTTTATCATTTAGGGTGTTTGATGAACGACATACGACTGATAATATTTATAGAATAATTAAAGAAATATTAGAAGAATATAAATTACTTTATAAAATTTTTTCAATTTCATTTGATAATGCACGTTCAAATATTGCCTCAATAAATAATTTAATTGATATTTGCAGACCTAATTTAGGTGGTAGATTTTTTCATATTAGATGTGCATGTCATGTGTTAAATTTATGTGTACAAGATGGTTTAGAATGTCTTAATAATTTTATTAGTCCAATAAAAATAGCAATTTCATATTTATGGACACATCCCCAAATTATGAAAGAATAGGGTAAATTTTGTAAACAACATAATAAAAGACCAAAAAGATTTCCTAAAGATGTGCCGACTCGTTGGAATTCAACATATGAATTACTCAACGAGTCATTTGATTATAAGGATTTATTATGCTCATTTATTTCACAAAATGTGCCACAAATTATATTATATCCCCAACATTGTGATATTTGTAAAAAAATAAATGTATTAAGAAATTTTAATAATGCAACATATACTTTAAGTGGGGTTTATTATCCCACTTCTCATTTATTTTTAAATGAAGCTGTTAATATTATTGGAGCTTTACAAGAAGCCGAACAAGATATTATTTTACAAGAAGCTGTTTCTTTAATGAAAACAAAATGGTTAAATTACTATAAAATAATTCCAGAACTTTTTCTTGTTGCATGTTTTTTTTATCCTAGATTTAAATTAGATGGTGTCACAGATTATTTGACATTATATTATGAATGTTTGCAATTAGATGAAGTTAATATTCCATTAACTATAACTAATATTATGAATTTAATTAAAGAAATTTATGCTGAATATGCATTAATTTATGGTTGTTCTTCTTCCTCTCTATCACCTATTGCCCCATCATCAACCCAAAATATGAGTTATGGTGATCGTATTATGATGCAAAGGGGCGAAAGACCAAGAGGAACATTAGGCTCCACCTCGGAGCTTGATATTTATTTAACTACTATTTTTGAGTTTGATGACAGCAATATAAGTAAAGACTTTCCAGTTTTAGAATGGTGGAGTCGACACGCATCAACTTTTCCAATATTGACAGCTATTGCTAAACAAGTTCTAGCAGCACCGGTATCAACTGTCGCAATAGAACAAGCTTTTAGTCAAGGGGGTAATATATTGAATGAGAGACGATCAAGTTTGGCTCCCGAATCTATTGAAGCTCAAGTATGCGTGGACGATTGGACAAGAGCCGAATTACAACAAGAAGAAATAAAAGTGGACTTCAATGAAGAATCGCTTGATTTAACTACGGATAGTTCGATGACGACGAGAAATAATACTCAAAATAGTGGAGGTGAATGATAAGGTAAGGGGGTACTGTCAGCTATTAGATATGCAAAGGTAAGAGAACTACGTAGGCTTTGATTATTCTAAACCCCAAGAAGATACGTATGAAGCTTAATTGAAAAATTAAGTCCAAGCCTTTCTTTTAAATTTTAATTATTATAATTAATAATTTAAAAATTAAATCAAGATCATGTATTAGAATTGACGGCTCAATATCGGTTTCGAATCGAAACCGTCAGTTCTGAACCGGGGCCATGAACCGGAACCGACTGTTCTGAACCGTGGACGAACCGTCCTGTTACGGTTTCGGTTCAAGGTCCTTATATTTTCGAACCGTGAACCGGCGGTTCATGAACCGTGGCCAGGTCTACCTCACGTTTTTGTTTCCAAAGATAAGGTTTCAATCTATTAAAACACGATGTTAAACTAAATAATTAATATTAAAAAATATATTATTCTAAAAAAAAGGAGTTCCATGACTAATATTTTTAATTTTGTGGAAATATCAAATAAAATCCCCTAATCGAATAAATATTAATACACTATACTAACTTTTATTCCATTTACAATTGCTTACAATTTTTCCTGGTTATAATAATTCAAAAAATTTGCGAGAGTTTAGCTAAAATGGAACTTAAAAATAATGATAATTGTCAATAATAAAGAAATGATTAACATACAAAGATTTTGCGAAAAAAAGGGCATAAAAATTTTTATTTCTTATAACATAATCACACACAAAAAAATTGTTCTTTTTTTTTTTTTGCCTTTAAATGTAAGCTACCAAATGAAATATAGAGAGCATTGAACAATCCAAATATCCAGCAAAAGCAAAGTGAACCAGAAGGGCAAGAAGCTTTCAAATCTAATCTTGATAGAATTTATTGTTCAATCACAAATACATCTATAGAAGTTCTGTGACGTAAGTTTATAATACACAATATGTATGAGAAATAGTCAAACTACATACCAAAATAAAAAAAAAAAATATTGATAGCAACATACAAACATCTAAGTATCTAATTGGGTAATTAAAATTTTAAATACACACTTAACAAGTCACGTATCATCTAAGTATCTAATTGGGTAATTAAAATTAAATACATATAATTTTATTAAAATAAAATTGATGAATAAAAATATTGATAGCAACATACAAACATCTTTCCTAATACAAACATTTTTTACAATAATCAGTAATATATTGGCAAAAATGTCTTGTGTCACTTGTACATGTTAAACATGAACTGCAGTGTTTACATACTACTCGGTGAATTACTTTTCCTTTGATCATTTTTTATATTTGATCGAAGTGATCCCACATCATTAATTTTTGCTTTCTTTTTCTCTTTGTTGAGTTTGTGTTTGTACCACTTTCACCAGTTAGTGCTCCACTTATTCTACATTATGCATCATCAATAATGTCATTAGCGCTAACATGATAATAGTCAAATGGATTGAATTCATTTAATCATGAATTTATTTGTTAAATATTTTTTATTAGCAAAAGTGAAATGAAAACGAAATTATAAATACAGAAAATTATTGTTTGTGAATTTAGATAGTTTTAGAATGAGAGTTGATTAGAGAAAATGAGATTGAAAATAAAGAAAGATTGAGAGATTGAGATTTGTGAGAGAATAATGAAATTTGTAAAAGGAAGGAGGGACAAGTGTTGGGTTTATATAAGAAAAAAATTAATTTGAATGGTTTCTGCCCTTCAAATATAATTTCTTTTTTAAAACCCTCAATAGTAACAAGTCATGTAGGCTTGACCATAGGCTTATTGCTTAGGCCTACGCCGGACCTGGTACATTAGTGTGTTAGACCCTTCCATATCAGACCTTTTTCCTAGACTTTAACTTGTGCTTTGGGCCAACCTAACTCAGTTGACGCATCTATTTCTAAAGTTACAACAATAACTATAAAATTCTCCAATCTTAATTGTCATTTTCTTTTAACATGGAAGATCATACACAAATTTCAAACAAACAGCACAAATTCAAGTAGGAAATATAGCTTAATCTAGATAAGAATTTCTATACTTACTTCTTTTTTTTTTTATTTTATAAATTGAATCGTTAAAATTATAGACAAGGTTGTGAAATTTTGATGAGCTGAAGACATTTTCTAGAAGTTTAGTTACAAATATTTATTCACATTAACAACTTACATTTGATATTCACAAGTTATTTGGACGTAAGAAATCTAAATCAGTTATTTTTAAATGTATTTATCAATGACCTCATCTTGTCAATCATCAAGACAATATTTTAACTTCGAAAAATCTTTTCTCAAGAAATTTGTCTCTTATTGGCAAGCCCTATCAACACAATTTTTCTTAAGAATAATGTCTTATCTTTACTCGCTCTCTTAGTGCCAAAAACAATTGCTCGTATGAGTGAGCCAATTTCTAACTTATGTGCCAAAAATAATTACCCGTATGAGTGAGCTAAAAACGATATGTATATAGTGAAAAACCCAAGAATTTTGGGATGCAAGTTTAAAACAAAATAACTTGAATTAATGGTTTTCGATGTTATGTCACCAATACAATATATATGCTCAACAACTTATCAATAACAATCTATGCAATCAAGAGATTTAACATGTGCAAGATATGCATCACTTGAAGCAAGTTCGATCAAAGGATTAGTGACCACACGATGCATAGATTATATTGTACGCTCATTTCCCTCTTGGAAATGATGCCTCTTAAAACATTATGCCTAATGTCGATATATTTGGTTATTCTACAAAACTCAAGATCTTTTATAAAAGTTATCCCATCTTGATTATGTCAACAGACAAGTATTGCTGCAACAATATCATTCTGTTTACCCAGATTCATGAAGAATCTTCTTAACCAAACAGTTTTCTTGCACAATCATTGAACATGCCATATACTTGGCCTCTATTGTGGATAAGACTATATATTCTGTTTTTTTAATATCATTCCAAGATATGGGCCCATTTGGAGTAAGGAAACTTAACTAAATATTAATTTGCGTTGGTTTAAATCACCTCCCAAACTAGCATCTTAATAGTCAATCAAAATGCAAATTCGATCCTTAATTATATAAACAATAATCCATAGAGCCTTTTTGATATATCAATATCCTCTTGACAATCTTTCAATGCTCTTTTCAGTATTTGACTCATATCGACTAACCAAGATAACAAAAACAAATGTCTAGGCATGTATGCATCATAACATACATAATATATTTGATGACATTTGAATAAGTAACTATTGGCATTCCTCTGCTTTCATCTTGAGTTTTAGGACATATTGCTCAGCTCAATAATTCATCATTTGACACAAGAGTATCAACTAGTTCACAGTTTACCGTATTGAATAGTTCTAAAATCTTTTTAATATTATACTCTTGTGATAGAGTCAAAAGTTTCTTTGAACAATCCTTCTAGATTTTAATTCTCAATATGTAATCTGCTTAGCCACATCCTTCAAGTCAAAAGCACGGACAACCATCCTTTGATGATCATCACTTGCTTCAAATCATTTTCAACTATCTATATATCATCACATACAAAGATGGAATTGCAAATTTATCATCAAACTTTGTTACATAGACATAGTAGTCTTGATTAATCATCTCAAAGTCACAAGACATTATAGTCTCATGAAATTTCAGGTACCACTGTTTGGATGATAGTTTTAGGTCATATAACGTTCTTCAAGCTTGTATACTTTGTGCTTTAGACCCTCAATCATGAAATTTGTACATTGTTTCATATAGGTTTCATTGTTAAGCTCTCTACCAAGGAAAGTTTTCTTGACATTTATCTTATGCAAGTCTAAATCCAAATGTGTTACTATAGCTAGAATCAACCTAATTGAAGTAAATCTTGTGATTGGTGAAACATTTTTCTACATAATCTATACCTTTTATTTGGATATAATTATTCACTATAAGATGAAATTGTATCTATTTATTGAGTCATCCACCTTACAATTGATTTAGAAAATCTATTTGTTGTTCCTAATGGGTTTCTGACTCGACGGTGGGTCAACTAAAAACTATACTTGGTTTGTTTTTATGTATTTCGTCTCTTCTTTTAATACATCTTACCATTTCTCCTTATCAAGAGATGTAACAATTTTTTTTATGATTTTAGGTTCTTTGTCATCTTAGGGAATGGTTATGAAAACCTCGTTTTCAATTTAAAAACATCACTAGGATATTTTCGAACGTCCACTCTTATGTAAATTGAGGATCCTAGCTCTCACTATCCGAAATAGATTAAAACTTAATTTCAATGCTTCCACTAGGTTGAGATGGATGAAACAAACAACTAAGGATCATTACTCCCACTATCCAGAATAGGTTAAAGCTTAATTACAGTTGACGCCACTGGGTAGAATAAGTCTAAAAATTATCTCTTAGGACTCAACTAATAGTCGTTAAGATGTACATATCATTTTTCTTCTCTCATCTCATATAAATGAAACATTTTTCAATATTATCTATATTAGGAAAGATATCCTCTATGAATGTAACATCTTTTGATACAATTTCAATTAATCTTCCAATAGAATTCTCCCTAATGAACACATACTCTTTAGAATGTTCAATGTATCTTATAAATATACATTCCTTTCTTCTCAGTCCCAATTTTTCAAACTGATGTAAAAAATTATGGATAAACACCACTAATCACTAAGGTCACAATTAATTAACTTAGGTTGACCTGTTAACCAGCAGGTTTGGACAACCTATTGACCAAGCAGGTGGGGCAATTCGATTTTCCCAACCTGATTACAACCCGAATCTAGTGAAAAACTCTAATTCTTGATCAATTCAATTGATTGTCTTTCGACCATCTTCCAATGATAAGACCATAGGGCTATTAAAGCTTCTTTGACAACGATTCTGCTCGTATCAACTTCTAGTGCCAACGTCATTGGAATTTGATGAAATAGTGTCATGAAAGTCATAGTGTAGGTCATAGTTTTTGGTCGGATTTTGTCTATTCCCATGCCATTTTCAGGCCTTTTTTTAATTCAGTGCATGTAAAACAACTTTAAGCAATACTTAAACACATTTCCAGTCCTTAATTTCATGCATATTGGATGAATTGAATCCGAATCGAAAAATTCAAATTTTAACAAATATTCATAGAAAAACCAAAATTCAAATTATATATTTCATAGAATCAATAGGCATATTGACAACCTATGCTCTGATACCAATGTTGAAAAATTTAAACATGCTAAAAAAACATTCTATGAAATTCTGTAAACAGAAATGCATACTCGGATTTGTTTTTATGATGTAAGCAATCTGAATACGACATGAGGTATTGACGTTAGTCATTTTCATAATCTCATTTGCCTAACTGCTGCAATCCTTGGGAGATATGATCTTAGTGTGTTTTTTGTGCCAAGGGAGAAGAAGAATATTTTTTTGAGAAAAAAAAATGCGTTCACTTGAGATGGGAGGCAATTTTTTGGACATACATATATAAAGGTCCAACTGCCTCCCAACTTTTTCTCCAACTACCTTTATGTAGTTAAATAAATCAGGTCGGATTGACCTCTTATAAGTGGACTCAGACCCAATAAACAATATATACCATATCAAGAATCATGCTCAATAGATGTATCATATAATCTGATAATTTTTTTTGTAACGAGGAACCCCACCTAAGCTAGACCATTCCTTCATGATCGAATCAACCATATTGAGTAAGTAAAACCGTGGCTCTAATAACTGACCCAACAACTACTATACTAGCTAAGTTAAAAGTTTAATCTTGAAATGTCATAAAAAGGGACTTAAACTCATGTCTTCTTATGCATTAAACCTTTTCATTACCACTCAAACCCCTCAACTAATATGATTGTTTTTCTCATTTCACATCGGGAGTGATATATATTATTTTCTGATAGACCATCATCTTATCCTGTAAATATCCTATAGCACTTTGCTCTTTGTTAACACAGATTATTAGATCCCTCATGGAATGGAAGTGAACACACCATCTCTGAAACCTATAAGATCATGAACAATAATGATAAGTTTTCCAAGGAAATAAATATTCACAGTTGAAGTGATAACGCAATGGTGTAAAAAAAGATTGAGAATTAATTATTTTAAGAATAAGAAATGCCATAATAATTAATCCAAAATATAAACAAATCTTATTATCTTATTTATATGATATAATATGACAATATGTAATTAAGTAATTTTAAAGTGTGGATAAAAATAAATAATTATATCGTCTAATCATATGTTGTTACTTCATTTTATCGAATTAATTTAGTAAAATTTATTTGTATATATAATTTTATTTATTCAAAAAAATACGCCAAGAATTTGATAAGATAGCTTCATAATCCTCAGTTCATTAGCTAATTAGTGTGTATACACATATTAAGACAGCTTTAGGTAGACACGTCAATTTGGAGGCCCAACTCAAAGCTCAAAAAAGAAGTCCGGCACGAGAATTTGATAATTAATTTAGTAAAATTTATTTGTATATATAAGTTTATTTATTCAAAAAAAATATGCCAAGAATTTGATAAGATAGCTTCATAATCCTCAGTTCATTCGCTAATTAGTGTGTATACACGTATTAAGATAGCATTAGGTAGACACGTCAATTGGGTCGGACCTCCATTTGGCCTAACCCAAAGCACAAAAAAGAAGCTCGATATGAGAAGACTCGGCTTGGCATAGTAGTATGTCGGGCCGGGCTTGGGGCTTTAATAGTAAGCCCATTGGTTGGCCCAACCTAACCCAACACTGTATAAAAACTAAAAATAATTTCTTTTTTTCCTTTGGAGAAGCAAAGCTTCTGCCAAGGCAGAAGCTAGGCCTCTTCAACGGCTACTGGCCAGTAGCCGTTGCTTAATTTTTCTTTTTTTAAAATTTTAAATTTATTTATTTTTTTCTATATCAACCCATTTAATTTTTCTTCATTTTCACTTTCATTTACAAATCTCTCAATCTCTTAATCTTAATTATTTCATTATATTTTCAATCTCATTTTCTTTCATCAACTCTTTTTGGAAAAATATTTGAATTTGCAAATAATAATTCTTTGTGTTTATAAATGTTATATAGTAGAAATATTTTATTTATGTTTTGCAATTTATACATTATGTAAATTAATTTATTTATACTATATTATCAATTTATAATATTTTTCATCATGTAACAATGGTATTCGTTTGCCATAAGTAAGAGATTATAAATAAAATATTCGAGGTATTATCCTCGGTTTTAATAATTGAAAAATAATTTATGTTTAAAAATTTTAATTAAAATTTTTTAAAATATTAATTACATGGGCCGAGTTAGCCCAATCCAACCCAATTAAGGCCCATTATTATATGGGTCAGACCTTGGGTTTTTATACATCAATAGGCCAACCCAACTCAAAGGCCAATTATAGTTTGGGCCTTAGGCCCGACCTGACCCATTAACTTGATGGGCCGAGCCAAAGCCAGCCCAGCCTGGTCTGGCCCATTGACACCTCTGGCGTTAGGAAACATTAAAATTCATATAAAGTTAAAGTGAAAAAAAAAAAGGCAGCCATATGATGGTGGGAATTTTTTAATGCTAAAATTGAAAAAAGACAAGGCGAAAACAGGAAAGTTATAATTAGAAAAAAAAAAAAACAGTGAGATATCCGTAATAATATATATTATATTTCAGTGCTTAATATTTTTTTTTCAGTTATTTCTGTCTTTATAAAATAGTTATAATACTGTCTTCTTCCTCTTCTTCTTATTATTTGACCAAATGACTATTTTCTACTAAGGTTAATTTGATGAAGTATTCCTAATTTTAAGTTTTAAAAAAACCAAAATTTCATTCATTTGTTAAAGTGATTCATTTGCTTTAATAGTTAAAAGGTATTTATATCATTTTATCTATTTGTCATAGAGTAATGTTATGTGTACCCATTTTTGGTACACAATTCATGTACACAGTGATGTGTCATCATGTAATTAGATGATTTTAAAACATGTGTCATCATATGATAAAGAAATATCCAATCATATGATAACACCTCATCTGTGTACACAAATTGTGTACCAAAAATAGGTATACATAGTTTTATTGTTTATCATAATATAGATTTTAAATGGGGATGTGAGTATTATCTTTCAAAACATACTATGATGCAAACAGATATTTTCTCTATCTTATTTAAAAAATTATCATATTCAATCCATATATTTTTAAAATATATTTGTACTCTTAATAGTTTTAATATGATATTTATCCCCGTAATTTGATATATTTTATTCATTTATTTGAGGGTGTAATTATAATTTTTAAAACTATTGAGGGACGTCTAAAAATTTAAAATTTTCAAATACACCCTTAACATTTTTAGAATTACTAAATACCCCCAAAATTTTTTATTATCACACCTAAAAAATTTAAAAATTACAATACTTTTCAAACATGTAAATATATGTCATTGACACCCCAATCCGTATGTACTTGTAATAGTAATTTTTCTATTTTTAATTAAAATTAATATAAAATGAGTGTATAAAAAATGCCTTTTAAAATTTTAGGGGAACAATATTATTTAGTTAGAAGGTTTTTTTTTCATCTTATCAATATTTTTATAAAAGAAATTAACAGATTTTTTAAACAAATTTAATAGATGGCTAAGAAATTGACTTCTTCAAAATTAAGGGGCGAAATATGTCTTTTCATCAAACTTTTAAATGGGAAAACACTTGGCCATTTTTTTTTCATTAACATAACCATATTTTGAGAATCTGTAAAAAAAAAAAAAAATAAGGAACTCTTTAAGAACCAAACTGCTATAATTAAAAAACTTAATCAAATACAATTTTTCTTACATCCCTAACTAGAGGAGGCAGTGGGTAGGACCTTACAGTAACGGGCCGGTCCATTATTTTTTTAAATATTTTATATTTAAATTTTTTTTAAAATTATGTTTTCTAAACCATTTTCCAATTATTAAAATCGATGACAGTGTCTTAACTATTTTATTGATAATCTCTTATTTGTGATGGAGGAACACCGTGGTTACATAATGAAATATGTTATAACATAGTATAAATAAACTGATTTATATATTGTACAATTACAAATATAAATACAATATATATACCATTTATCTACTTATTTTTTATGTCTAGATTTTTTAATTCTTCAAATAGATCTTTTGTAACCCGATTATGTAATTTGAATTTAGTTTTACCTCAATCCTTCATACACATGATTGTTTTGACCATATTTGGGTATAAATTAGGTCGCTTATCATCCAAAATGTATCTGCTTGCACTAAAAGTGAATTCTGATGCTAGAGGCGACACCGGAGGGGTTAGTAAATCTCAGGGCATGGCAACGAGCATAGGAAAAGTTTTTGCCTTCTCATTCCACCATATCAAAACATCTAATTTCTTAGGACCATATCGTTGAACAATTTTTGGATAATGGTCAGTACTAATATAATTATAAAACTCACCATAATTTGTATTTTGACTTGCAGTTTATTTACCTTTGCACAGAAGTGATCATATGCATGACTTTTTTCTACTTGAACTACCAAAACTTACCTTTATTTATGAACTTTGTCCAACCCTTCCATATTTTTGTTCATAAACGCTATACATTTCCATTAAAAATTGTTTAACATTGTAACATTAGTAATTAACAAATTATCATTAATAATATCAAATAAATTTTTTAGTCCTAATGTTTTTGCCCTAGGATCAAAGACAGTGGTAGCGACATAACATAAAGAAATTTCAGTCCAACATTTTTTAAACTTTTGTTTCATTTGCTTAGATATATTTTAAAAAGCATTATGATACCTATGTTCTTTAAAAACATCATTGATTTCTACTATACTATACAAAATTGAACAAGTAGTTGGATAATATACACCTGAACATTGGTCCATGGTTATTGTCAATAGCTCTAACTTGTTCATTAGAGTCATAACAATCTCCCAATCTTGATTTGTCAAAAAAACAGGATTTTTTGAATTTTTTGATTAGGTATTGTAGAACGTGTTATAAGAACTTCATACTTTTGCATACTTTTAACATAAGGTATGTTGAATTTTATCTAGTTTTAACATCTACTTTTAATTTTTGTCGTCTTAACCCCATTGATTTACAGAATTTATAATAGGCTTGTATCCGTGATGAGAATGATGAAATGTATGTGATGACGTATCTAATTATTTGTATATGCTTATTAGTCATGCTTAAATTATCTTGAGCTGTTAAATTAATAACATGACATGCACACCTAATATGAATTAATTTTCTATTAAATGGAGGAGATAAATGATTATATGTTAATTCAATAACTCTATTATTATTTTTATCATTATCAAAAGTAATTGTAAAAATAAAATTATTAATTTTATATTCTTAAAAAGATTTGCTAATGCATGATAAATTATAATATCGTCATGCGAATATTCTAAATTTTTAAATGCAATAATTTTTTTACATAACAACCAAATAGAATTAATGTAATGAGCAACTATAGATAGATACCATATATCTTTATTTGTAGTTATCAATAAATCAGAAGTTATTAAAATAACACCATTAAAATTGCTTAATTATCCAATAAATTTTAATTTCATTAATTCATTATTTCTAAGGATGTATCACTTAAGAGTTGATCAAGAAATTCTTCCAAATGTGGGTTAAACATTATTTTGCATCACTCATTCTAAGATTCCATCTTCTGTATAACTAAAAGGTTGATCAAAAGCAACAATATACTTGACCATATAGTACCATATCTTCATTTAATTGTACATGAAAGTTGATATTTTTCCCATGTGTTCAAAATCGCTTAGACCTTTTACTGAACTGGCATGGGACTAACGTGTTGTCATTAGGTAAAGACAATTTATTTTTGCCCTTTGAGCTCGTGTGGAATTTTTTTACAATAATTAGTAATATGTTGGCAAATAAGTCCTGTGTCACTTATACATGTTAAACATGAACTGCAGTGTTTACATTCTACTCGGTAAATTACTTTTCCTTTGATCATTTCCTATATTTGATCGAAGTGATCTCACATCATTAACTTTTGCTTTCTTTTTCTCTCTGTTGAGTTTGTGTTTGTAACACTTTCACCAGTTAGTGCTCCATCTGTTCTACATTATGCATCATCAATAATGTCATCAGCGCTAACATGATAATAGTCAAATGGATTGAATTCATTTAACCATGAATTTATTTGTTAAATATTTTTTATTGGCAAAAGTGAAATGAAAACAAAATTATAAATATAGAAAATTATTGTTTACAAATTTAGACAGTTTTAGAATGAGAGTTGATTAGAAAAAATGAGATTGAAAATAAAGAAAGATTGAGAGATCGAGATTTGTGAGAGAATAACGAAATTTGTAAAAGGAAGGAGGGACAGGTGTTGGGTTTATATAAGAAAAAAATTAATTTGAATGGTTTCTGCCCTTCAAATATATATATATTTTAAAACCCTCAATAGTAACAAGTCATGTTGACTTGACCCATGGGTCTATTGCTTAGGCCTATGCCTGACCTGCTACATTAGTGGGTCAGACCCTTTCGTATCGGGCTTTTTTCCTATACTTTGACTTGTGTTGTGGGCCAATCTAACCCAATTGATGCATCTATTCCTTAAGTTATAACAATAACTATAAAATTTTCCGATCTTAATTGTCATTTTCTTTTAACATGGAAGATCATACACAAATTTCACACAAAAAGCACAAATTCAAGTAGGAAATATAGCTTAATCTAGATAAGAATTTCTATACTTACTTTTTTTTTTCTTTTTTATTTAATAAATTGTATTGTTAAAATTATAGACAAGATTGCGAAATTTTGATGAGCTGAAGACATTTTCTAGAAGTTTAGTGTATAAGCTAAATTTCAAACATGAAACACGGAACTTCAATTTAGAAGCTAAGTGCAAGGTTTAAGACTAGAAGGGGTTTTCAATAGTGTTTTCAAGGGTGTAGGTGCAAAAGATAAAAACTAAATATTTTCATGAAAGATAGTGTTCCAGCTAAATTTTATATTGGAATGCTAATATTTGATATCTACTAAGTGGGTGGGTTGTTAAGTATATATATATAATCTACAGGGTTTTATCATAATTTCCCTCAGTAACACAAGTTTTGCCCTCTTAGTTTTTAAAAGTTACATATACTCCCCTAAATTAATCTAACTAGTGCTATAAAGGATAATTACAATATAAGTATATATTCTATTTCTATCAATTTACCCTCATATGTAAAATTTGGCATATAGGCAAAACTTTTTCTTGTGAACTCTCGTGTTTAGGGTTATACATCAGTATAAAAAAAAATTTTAAGCCTCCTTAGCTTATAATATTTACGTATGCATCATCAAATTAAACTTCCTAGCACCACATAGGAAATTTATAAAAACCCTATGGATTTTATATTTATCAATTTACCCCTCATATTTAAAGTATGACGAGCATGAAATCTCGAGTCTAGGGTTAAACATTAGTATAACAATTTTCTTTTTTGCCTTTGAGCTTATAATTATTACATATGCACCCCCAAATTAAACTTTGTACTGCCATAAATGAAAATAACCGAAAACCCCCTAGCTTTTATATCTATCATTTACCCCATATTTAAAGTTTAGCACATATATACCAAACTTTCTAGAATGAAATCTCAGTTCTATGGTTAAACATCAATATAACAAATTTGTTTGACCCCTTAGCTTACAATATTTTCACATGCATTCCCAATTTATACATTTAAGTTTACATAGCAAATTGCCATAAAACCTCCTAGTTTTTTTCTGTATCATTAACCTCCTTGTTTCAAAGTTTGGCCTATACACTTTCAAGGCTTAAAATCAAATTAATTCTTGAAACCTATTCAAATTAACGTAGTATACTCAAACACAAAATTTGTTTCTCATCAATGTAATAGAATATATGGGAGGTTTGTAATTCAATGAAAATAGAATAAAAATATGGCTTTATTATTCATGCTGTGGCAGAACCAGCACCTAGGCCTACCCTTAAAATTCAAAATCTTTTAGTAAGTAAATGTTAGACCCACTCTCATTCCAGTCTGCGTCCTTCAGACTACCTTCATTAGCCTGTTTCTTTCAATTCGATTCCATTAACCAGTGATGTGCACTTAAGTGAAATCTATAACTCTACAAATTTTATTAACTATTTTTGGTTATTTTAATTTTTGTGCAAGAAATCGTATGAATTTTATCTTCCTGGTATAGGTTATTTAATGAGTTGCATGACAAAAATGTCTTATTTATCACTAAATGATTATTTTATAATCTTTAATCTTGGTGTTTGGATTGTCTCTTATTTCATTGATTGGAATTTAGAGTCATTTAACCTAATTTTTAGGAGTTTCTTAGTAGTATTAGGAGAGATGTTTGTTTGTTGCTCAGTATGTTCATTCATCACATTTATTTTGGCATGTAGTTTGATTATTTCTTGTACATATTTAAGCTTGCTGAATTTGAATGATTATAACCAAGGAAATTTTAAGCAATAGTGAAAAGAAAAAAAAATTGAAAAAAACTTGGTTCATTCAATAAGAAAATCTGCGAGTATAATTCCACTCGTATGGAATAACATTTACACCCTTTATGAAGGGTATTATTGATCTCTTGCGATAATTTAAAAATCCAAATATCATTTTTCGTTGTTTATTGTTCTTTTTATAATCTAGCGTAAATGGGTGACAATATAGTATAACACAATAGTGGGTGTTTTCATGGATAATATTAAAATGAATAACAACCTAATTTTATTGTGATCACAAATTTAAGTGAACGTTGACATTTGTGAGTAGGCTTAAAAGAAATATATAATCTCATATCTGAGAGTGATAAATCATTTATTGATTCACTATAGTTTTCATATATCTCTCAGTATAGCTAATTACCACTATTATGATCATTCTTTCTTACGAACTACATTAGATTAATGTCAAATTATACTAATTCATGTGTAAAATAGTTTAGTAATCTCAAATCAAAAGATTACATGTATTTCTGTTTATCAAAGGATGTGTTCCATAAATACTAGAGTTACTATCTATATTAAACCCTTCTGGTAGATTTGTCTAATAAACATGTTTATTCAACATACCATTTATATGTTACATCAGATTGTCAATGAGTAATCTTGACACATGAGACCTATCACTATTTTTTAGTATAGTTACTCAACATTACAATAGTCTTATCCATATTATTTGTTTCATAGGTCAAAATATTACTGAGAGTACAAACATTTTCAAAATGACTATCATATGTACACATAAGGTTCTTACGATTATTGATATACATTGATTCCCTTGAGACAATTCTACCATAGACATTCATCTAATTTAAAAAATGTGAAATAAACATGACACAAACACAAATCAATATTAATGAATCAACAAGATATTTGACTTTAGAACATCCACTCTAACACCATACTCACGCACATAATAAAATGTTGACATACAACTCTCTTAAACCACATATTACAATTCAAGGGACAAATCATGGGGCTGATCTTTCTCATGCTCAAGCAGAAGCCAAATATGAGTGAGCAATTCTCCACCTTTCCTAAGTTGCTCCGCATGGAGAGTCCAAGGACAATTAATCGCAGCATAAAACAACATTTCCACCCAGACACTACTTATAATACTCCATTTGTCGTCTCTCTCTTGCAATATTTTTGCCAATTTTTGCACCTGAAGCAATACATTCCAACCTGATGTAAACACATTGTTATTGGGAATTCCTTGGAAATAAGTTTCAACTAGTAAATTTCTGCACAATGTCGCTTCATCCTTTGACTGTTTTGCCTTAAAAAATTCATCGACTTGAGCACAGGCACCATGAAAGAGAAGGTCACCAGTAACAATAGATAACATATCAGAAATCATGCCCAAAAGATACATAATATAATCTGATAAAAGTTTGCTCATTTCACATAAGGGGTGATTTAAGGTACTTTCTGATGCACCATCATCTAAATAGTAGCAAACTGTGGTGGCAATGTGCCATATAATAATGGCTTTGCCAAAATTTATTTGCTTCTTTGTTGGGGTATCAAAATCTGTTTGAATACTCCATTCCAAATCTTGGAGACAGTTACATCTTTCAAGAGCCCCTTCCCCCCTTTTAGAGAAAGATTGCCAGCCTCTTTGAGCTCTTACCTCCAGAATTTGTTCCAGTATCAGCTTCTTCAACTCTTCAGGGACTGGATTGTGTTTCTTAACACAATACTTCATGTACTCCTTGTAGTAGCCCTTGACCTTGAAAATTCTTCTAATCAGCCCGCCAAGCTTTGTAGTATCTTCATAGAGACAATAGCTTAGTAAGTTGAATTGATCTATGCAATGAGACCACCTATGATTCTTTCTTGGAATTTTTGGAGCAATTCTCGATATGGATCTACTGATAAATGTGCTCCTATTTTGTTTCCTCATTTGAAGTACTACCCAATCTGAGAACAAAAACTCCTTCATCTCATAAATTTCAAGTACAGTTACTCCTAATAAACAAAGAGAATTATTCCATCTACATCTGGAAAACCTGGCTCAGCAAACCAAAATATAGTTACTATCACCAAAAGCAAAGCTAGAGCAAGAAAGAAAATGATGCGACCCCATAAACTTTTGTTGGAATAGCCAATGGACGCCTTCGTGTAGAGCACATCATACATAAAGCTAAGCTCAAATTCTGTGATTCTAAAAACATCCTTAGGAGGACAGTCTTCTACACTCATCGAAGAAAGATAAACTGATGAAGGATAGCCTAGCCAATTCTCAAGATAAGGCTTTAATCGATCAAAGCGTTGATGAGCCTTCACAAGCAGAAACAGATCATGAGAATAATTGGAAAATGAGCTAGACTCAAGTGAGGTTTCTTCTGTTCGAATATCATTTTTTGCAAAACTAGCTATCACGACATTTTCAGTAATACTTATTGACCAGAGAGCTCGGAGTCTCTCTGCAACTTTAACTATTCCAGCTACATACAGAAGTATACTGAGTGTCTCAATCCAATATCGAATTGATTTAGAAAAGATCCAAAGTGAGATGGCGACCTGGGTGGTTAGCCCAATAAGTTGCCTAAACTTTAACTTATTATCCTCAACGGAGTAAGAAATAACATTAGGGCTACCAATTTGCAGCAAAAGGAATGGTGTAAACCAAACTGCGTAGTAGAGATATGCGTCAAAGAATTCGCTACGCACTAGCTGATTTCCTTTCACATCAATAACCTCAGCATTAATTCGTGAAAGCTTGCCCAATGCCAATGTTACCACGGGACTTGCCGTCAAGTAGGACAACCAAAGGAAAAATCGGGTCAGATATCTTAAACGGCACCTTCTACGATTGCCGAAGATGGTAAGAATGGTTTGTGCTTCAAGACCCAATAGTAGTAGACTTCTGATCCCGTATATATCCCATAGCTTTTTTGTCTTTGTCGTCACATAAATAGTTGATCCGTCACCGTATTTGCATGCAAGTGAGCAGTTTATCGGATAGTCGTCCATCTCTGAAAGCTCCAACGTCATGAACAATAATGATAAGTGTTCAAGAGAAGCAAATATGCCCGATTCTCGGTCCGCAGCCTCAAGCGGTAAATGGGTGGCGGTGAAAGGTACTGAGGATTAATATTTTTAAGAAGAAATAATGCCACTACATTATTGAGAAAAAATCTGACGTGGCAATATATGATGTGACGGAGTGATTTATTTATATACATAATTTTATTTATTAAAAAAAGTACACTTCATTATATTCAATTATGCAATATATGATGTGGTAATATATGATGTGACGGATGATGGCGGGAATTTTATTTATTCAAAAATCTGATGGACACACAGATGATGGCGGGAATTTTTTATGTTAAAGTTGAAAAAAAGACTAATAGACTGTGTATAATTTATTTTAAATCGTAAAATTAAATTAATTATTTAAAAAATATAATTTAGTTTAAATTAAAATTTTTTAAATTACAGTTTACATAATTTTTAAATCGAATTAAAGTTTTTAATAAATAATTGTAACTTTTTAATATATATAAAAATTATATTTGATTGAATTTTTTAATAATCAATTAAGTGAATAATTGTTTTATTTTTTTAAATATATATTTTATATATTTATATTATATTTTAAAAAATATAATTCAATTAGTTTTATTAAATTTTATACATATACATATATATGATTGATTTTAAAAAATTTATACCATAATAGTCTAATTATATCCTATATTGTATATTAAAAATCTAATTTTTTATATTATATATAATATATTAAATGGTATAATATATCTTTTAAAAAATAAAATATTTAAAATTATAATTAACATATAATAATTTTAAAATACCGCATATATTTTTAATATTTAAAAATTTATCACAAATACTTATATTATATCACCATCTTCTACCAAAAAAAAGGTGTATCGGAGATACGTTTACTAAATTGAGTGACTTTTTCTATTTCCGATTTCCCTTACAGATTGTAGCAGTCCGACAACCCCATTGTCTTTGCATTTTATTAGGGTTGGATCCGTACTGAACGGATCCACCGCAAAAGTTGGTCCAATTTTATTTAATTTGATTGAAATTTATTTATTTTGAGTATAAATTAAGTTTAAATTAATATATTTGTTTAATTTTAAAATCAAATTAAATTTAAATTATAAAAAATTTGATTTAATTTGATTCATAAATTAGATAAATAATTTGATTCGATTTAAATTTAATTCAAATTATATTAAATAATATTACTTTATCAATAAACTATAAATTTAAATAATAAATTTTAATTAAATTCAAACTAAACTTAAATCGAATTTAAATTATTTTTAATATTAATTTAATAAATTTAAACTAAATTTAAAATCAAATTATTTTATATCCAAACAAAATTTAAACCAAAAAATATTTAAACTCAGTTCATTAGGTATTCACCTATTTTTTCCTCTGGCACTTGCCTAGTGGTCTCTAACTTATTTTAATTATTTAATGATTTTACTTTTTTTTTTTGGGGGGTAATTACTTGAAAATCTGTTGGACAATACAATGTGTAGAAAGAAAGAACGTGCAATTGGAAGTGCTTGACAACTCATATGGTTTACCACAGCTTGAGAAGATGACAAGACTTGAATGCTTCAACTGTCATAAAGTATACCACAGCTAGAGAAGATGGCAGCACTTGAGAGAAGCTCATCTTCACGCAAAACTAAGAGCTCGCAAGCCTCTTTTAGCAATTGATTTTCATCGGCTTTACACTATTTGATTTTCCTTTATAAATTATTATTCTCTCTTGCTTCTTGTTGCGGGGAACAAGCTACTCTTATTTTCAAAGATTCCAAGTTTACTGACAATGATTTTAACATTGTGATGTCTCTTCAACTATTCCCTTTTTTTTTTCTCCCCTGTTCTTCAGTCTATGTTCAATTGACAGTGGACCGTCTTTTCCAGCCAAATTTCAACCGATGTGGGATGGCAATATTCAGTTTTCAATAGTTTCTCTTAGTATTTTTTATTCTAATACAATAATTATCGTGATACTTTTTTTTGTATTATAAATTTTAGATTTTTTATCATACATTCAAAGAGTGGATAACTAAAAATTTGATTCAATTATATAGTAAAATAGGTTCGGTTAGCAACCAATTTTTATATAAAATCAGTCCAATTTTGGTTTAAAATTTTCTTTGAACTGAAAATTTAATTCAATTCACAAATCCTTTAAACCAATTCAATTATCTGGTTTTGAACACCCCTAAATTATTGTCTACCGTGCCCATTGACTTGATTGCATGCCGAGCACCTTACTTCCTACTTGTGCATATTCATTTTGTCATAAGGTTGCATCTCAATTTGAAATTTGCGCCTTATATTGACACTAAGTCTTGCACGTGGTCAATCTTCTTGAACACACAAAAAAATGTAAAAACATAGAGTGCTTGATATACTGGAAATGAACCCAACCTTTTATTATATCAAAAGTAATTTACATTAGAGTATAAAATTATTTAATAAAATTTTAGAGGACCGTGTTATTTGGCAAGAGGGTTTTTCGTCTTTTTAATATTTTTATAAAAAATTTTACAATTTTCTTAACAAATTTAAAAAATGAGTGAAAATTTGACTTTTTTGGATTTAAATGGTGAAAATCTGTCAATTCATTAACCCTTAGGTGGGAAGTAGTCATTTGGCCTTTTTTTAAGATCTAACTGTTTGTATCATTAGATTGTATTCGTATTGTGTCAATTCAGATTTTGTGTCAAACACCTTCAACTCTAACCCACTTCAAATTAAAATAGTATCGAAATTTTTTAATTTTAACCCAACCTTATAATATTCGAATTGATCTAATCTAACCCAATTTGACCCGAAATTATCTATTGTTTTTTTTCTAAAGTATTTTTATCGTTTTAAATTTTTCATTAAATTACCTCAACCTATTAATAAAACACACAATATAACATTTTGTCTTATTGACAAATGCTCTAAAAATTTATATACTAAGACCTTTAAAAAACACATTTATAATCAGATTAACCAAATCAAATTCTTATTACTTAATAATAAAATAAAATATTTAAATAAAAAAATATGAGTAATTATAACTATATAAAGATACAACTATATATAATCTATTAAAAAAATATTTCTCTAAAACATTCGTATCGTGTTAGATTACTTTCTTGTGAACTCTAATACTATTTGATTTAATTTAGAGTTATGTTAGATTAACCTAAAATAAATTTTGTGCTAATAAACTTAACTCTAACCTGATATTTTTCGTGTCGTATTGTATCAAGTTAATAGATTGTATTGAAAATTATCAGATCTACTTTTTTAATTAAAAAGTTAGGGGTTACTAATAAAATAAGCATATTTAGAGAGATTATATGAAAATAACCAACTCTTTAAGAACCAAACTAGCATAGTTAAAGAATTGGCCAAAAGACTTATTCCCACCCAAGGTATAGTGAACTCCCAAATCCCACACATCAACTTTCAAAAGCCCAAACACCCACCCATAGTTTGGAAAACTAACATCGTCCCTCCAAAATTAAGATAAAATTAAAGGCAAAATTATCATTTAACAATAATATTTAACATATATATCATTTTACCTTTTTAATTTGAAAAACTAACAATTTCACTCGAAATTAAGTTTTGAAAAGTGACATTTTACCCCCTACCTAGTGTTTCTAATTTCACCGACGAATTTCCGATCAATGATGGCCAATCTCTCTCTCTCTTGATGTCGTCTCTCCTTTCAGTGTTCAATATTAGACTAACGACGTCTGGATTCAATAGAATCCAAACAAAATTCAAACGAAGAGTCAAAACTCTTTGTTTGGATCTTCGTCGTCTAGATAAAATTGGTTTCACCTATAACTTATCACATTTTTCCACGAAAATCGGCCTCCTTTAGGGGAGTAAAAAAAATAAATTTAATATTTTATAAATTTAAAAAATTAAAAATAATATTTTTATATATTATTTTAATATTTTAAATATAATAATTTAACTCTTTTATATATATTTGAAAATTAATAATTTAGTTTTCAAATCTTAATCACCTCGTTAATTGGAATCTTATCATGGCATGGAGGATGAAATCATAATTAAGAAGTATATTTATCTTAATTAAAATAAAGGGAAATTATAAAAAATAGGCAAAAGTAAGGGGGTTTAAGCGAAATTGTCTAAAAAATTCAGATTAAAGCAAAAATACCCAACTTTTGTGAAATATCGAAACTACCCTTATATATAAACAAGACAAATTTTTATATTTTCTACTGTGAAACTTCCACTGTCACTGTGCAAATCTAAAGAAAAATCAGTTTATTTTCCCACTGTCCACTAGGGATGACAATTTGGGTCCGACTTTAGGGACTCCGACTCTTCCTAATCTTAACGGAGAGGGGATTCCCCGATAAAAACGGAGAAGGAGACGGGGATGGGGATGGGGATGGGGATGAAAAAAATCTCTGTAATCGAGGACGAGCCTGAGATGGGGATACATGTGTCCCCTCCCCGCCCCGACCCTTCCCTTCCCGCCTCTATCCTTGTTCCTTTATATTAATATATTTATTTAAAATACTAATATATTTTTATAGTTTTAAATTATTTATGTTTTTCAAATTTATTTAGGTTTTTGTTGTGCATATTAAATGAGTTAATATATTATATTTATGATATTTGAACTAGTAGATTAATTTTAATTTTGCTTAATTTTGTTATTTAATATATTTATATTATGTTTACAAGGTAAAAAGAATATATTTTTTTTGCGGGTACGAGAAGGGGATTTTTCTTTTCGAGGAGGGGACGGGGAATCATTTTCATCCCCATAACGGAGACGGGTTGAGGACAGGGATTGATATCCCCTATAGGGACTAGGACGGGGATTAAGATCCCTCCTCGACCTCCCCGTTGCCATCCCTACTGTCCACTGTCAAGCCGATTTTCACCGATTTTCAAGCTTTCTGACGACCGAAAATGGTCAAGAAGGTTAGCATATCTTTCGTAATCTTGTTTAAATCAAGCTATTGTTCATATTATTGAGATTTGAGTGAGATTTTATGGTTTGAAACTTTAGGGTTTTGATTTTGAACAATGCTTAATATGTTTTGATTTTTGGTTGTTTTCGTTGAATTTGTTGAGGGGTTTTGTGTTATAGCTTATGTAGATTCGATTTGTGTTAAAATTGGAGGCCGAAATGACTGATTTTTGGCTGAAAAATGCTTCTGAAGCATTCGACAGTCCGACGTTCCCACTGTCATAACGAACACTCTCACTGTGACAGTGGGTTAGGGGGGTTAAGCAACTTTTTTAAAACATTAGGGATCTGGTCGTCATAGATTAGTCCACTGTGGGCGTTTCGAAAATTTGTCATGTGACAGTGGGCTACTGGTGAACAGCGTGGGTTGGGGTGAAAATTTATTTTTTTGAAACTGTAAGGGCGACAATAGATTCAAAAATTATTGAAGGGGCAAGGGTAAATAATAGACCTGTTTGTAATAGAAATTTTCTCAGGGGGTAAATTGATATTTTTCACATCTAGGGTTTCTGGACGTGTAGTTTTCAAATTTTATATCTATTTTTTTGTTTTAAGATTTTTCAATATGTAGTTTTCGAATTTGAGATTAAGTTTTCGATTTTTGTGCCTTTTGGACACATTTTACGATGTAATGACCTAATTTCACTTAATATTTCAGTTTTTTCATTTATATGATATATCGATTCGTACTTTTGAATTTTAGTTTCGTTTTTTTGAATTTTACCTTTTTATGATATATCGATTCATATTTTCCAGATTTCTGAACGATTTTTTCGATTAGTGATATTCTTATGTATTTTAACTGACAGAGTTCGAATTTCAATTTCGTTTTTTCAATTATTCATATTCTAGGGTATATCAACGTATAGAATTCGAATTTCATTTTCGTTTTTTCAAATTTCACTGTTTTAGAATATATCGGCTGGAATTTTCCAGATTTTGGAACGATTTTTCGATTATTATCATTCTAGGGTATTTCAACGTTTAGAATTCAAATTTCAGTTTCATTTTTTCTAATTTCACTATTTTAGGATATATCGACTTGTATTTTCCAGATTTTGGAACAATTTTTCGATTGTTGTCATTCTAGGGTATATCAATGTTTAGAATTCAAATTTCAGTTTCGTTTTTTTCAATTTCACAGTTTTAGGATATATCGACTTGTATTTTCCAGATTTTAGAACGATTTTTCTATTATTGTCATTCTAGGGTATATCAACATATAGAATTTGAATTTCATTTTCATTTTTTCAGATTTCATTGTTTTAGAATATATCAACTCGTATTTTCCAGATTTTGCAACAATTTTTTGATTGTTGTCGTTCTAGGGTATTTCAACATTTAGAATTCGAATTTCAGTTTCGTTTTTTTTAATTTCATCGTTTTAGGATATGTCGACTGGTATTTTTCAGATTTTAGAATGATTTTTTGATTGTTGCCATTCTAGGGTATTTCAACATTTAGAATTCGAATTTCAGTTTCGTTTTTTTTAATTTCACCGTTTTAGGATATATCGACTTGTATTTTTCAGATTTTGGAACGATTTTTTGATTGTTGTCATTCTAGGGTATTTCAACATTTAGAATTCGAATTTTAGTTTCGTTTTTTTCAATTTCACTGTTTTAAGATATATCGATTCGTATTTTCCAGATTTTAAAATGATTTTTTGATTGTTGTCATTCTAGGGTATTTCAACGTTTAGAATTCGAATTTCAGTTTCATTTTTTTTAATTTCGCCGTTTTAAGATATATCGACTCGTATTTTTCAGATTTTAGAATGATTTTTCAATTGTGGTCATTCTAGGGTATATCAACGTATAGAATCCGAATTTCATTTTTGTTTTTTCAAATTTCATCGTTTTAGAATATATTAACTCATATTTTCTAGAGTTTGGAACGATTTTTCAATTGTTGTTATTCTAAGGTATTTCAACATTTAAAATTCGAATTTCAGTTTTTTTTTTCAATTTTGACCATTTTAGGATATATCGACTCGTATTTTTCAGAATTTCGATTGATTTTTTGATTGTTAACATTCTATGATATTTTAACGTATAAAATTCGAATTTCATTTTCATTTTTTGGAATTTCACCATTTTAGGATATATCGACTCGTATTATTCAGATTTTCGAATAATTTTTCGTTTGTTGAAATTCTAGGGTATGTCAACGTATAAAATTTGAATTTCAGTTTCGTTTTTTCCTTTTAACTGTTTTACTATCCTGAAATCTTATTTTTAAAATTTTGTGATCACATTTTATATTGTTTTGTATTTTTGATCTTTTTTATGATTTTTCCATGAAGACATTTGCTTACATATTTACTATTTATGAATGACTAATGAATTTTGTAAATTTTCATAGGATATTTCTCGTAAAAGAAAACGTGTTGAAAGCGAGCTGCGAATCCCTGATGAGTCCAGACACTTCTGGACAGATCTGATATGTCATACACAACGCACATCATTATGTAGGATTAAGTCTACACTGACCCCAGATCAGCTACGACTATTTGGATTGACCTTGTTGATCTCTATGCGTCCCCACGGATGTTTAGATAGCTTACGCAAGACGTCCCTAGTTGGACTCATATAGGTCATATTTCCACTGGTGATCTGATATGTACTCGTTAATTAATAAGTCGATTAATTTATTATATGTTGCAATTATTTTAACTTATATATCTTCATCATTAGAAGGATGTCACATTCCCCTTTTGTCCATCATCAATCGAGGAGGGTTTGCCATGATATGCTGAGATTCACGAGTACATCGGTTTACTCGATGCTAATTCCTCCTCATCTTTTTTGGTTCCTCTCGTGATCGGAGATGGGGCTTCTCCAGTCTTAGGACCTTCAGATGTACCCGTTAAGACTTCTAAGACACATGAGGAGCCTATTTAACCTCCTGTTGTGGAACAGCCTCTATGTTCCCCTATAGTTCAGACCATCCTGGAGTGGAGGACCGTATTACCCATCATGCCATTGAGCAGTGGCCCCCATTCGTATCATCTAGTATTTCTATATTAGATGCTACATTAGCGTACTGGGGTGCTATAATTTTACGTGAGATATCAAGTTTTCGCGACAATATCTCTTCCCAGATGACTCGATTACGCGATGATATAACTCGATTACAGGATCGTATGACTAGTTTAGAGGACATCGTCACGCGTACATATCCAGCCCCTGTCGCTCAGGTTGTAAAACCACTTCTAATTCATTACCTATAAAAAATTTCTACAGTATTATTATTCTGACAACTATTATTACATTCGTATAGGAGAGGGACGAGAATATCCGATCGACATCCCCCATTGATATCGCAATACCATCCCATCAATCACACGAGGTCTGTATGACATTTGAAATTTATATTTAATGGTAAATGTCGTTATTATATTATAGTATTGTTATATATGAAATGTCACTGATTAAGTTATTATTATTATTATCTTAGGGTAGTCGCTAGGAAGAGGCATCGGTTAGCCCTTCTGTTTCATCACCTGTCCGAGCTGAGGTATGTCACTTATCAATGGAACTTTATTTTTATGATTGTTCGGTTATCGATTAATATAGGGTATATATATTCGTATAGGGTCTTTCTTATGAAGGTCATCCAGTCAAATTTCTAGTTGCTTTAGATCCTCTACTTGAGGTATGATAATTATTATAGATATTATATTTATATGAAATATCATTTATTATTTTGTCCTTTTCATGCATATAAGAAACCAGCATTGATATATTATCGATCGATGGTTCTCCTCGAACACCTTCTCCAAAAGTTGAGGTTAAATTTTTTTTAAAAATGTCATTGATCGATTTGTCTTTTCAATTATATTGTTTGTTTAATAATGTTTTGACTATTTTTCAAGACGAGCGATTATGGTTACTTACTGATATCCCGAGCTCAACAAAAAAGATAGTGGATATTGGTTCATAGGAAGAGGACTTCCAAGAAGACGTTTCTGAGGCCATCCATATTGAGGTATATCAATTATACTTAGTATATAAATATTCATATATATTGGTCACTGAGATGTTCAAAATTACAATTTTGAAGTCCGCCGAGGGAGCACGCATGGTGGACTTGACCGTGATTCAGGATTCTCCAGCTAAACGTCCTCCCGCATACATGAAGAAAGTAAAATAAATCGATTAATGTTAATTGTTACATAGGATGAAATGATAAATTAATTGTTTTTTGGGATCATGCAGTTGATTCATACAGCAGGTGGTCGGATTGTCTGAAAGGGTCTACTAGTTCACACCTCGTATACAAATCCACTCAAAGGGAGGGCGAAACGATAACTTAGGACCATTCCATCCTCTGCCTCAGAGCGTGAGGAATCTTTCCTCACGTGGTACACTAGAGCTGCGACTTTCGACGCACATGATGTTTGCTCATTGGGTCGAAGTCAAAGGATAATTTTTGGCGACTTGTGGTAGAGTTGCGTGAGTGGCTGACCGACGATGTAAGTTGTCTATACTATATAATTTGAGAAAAAGTTTGATATATTTATCAATAACTAACACATGTGAACTTGTTTATACCATTTTAGCATGTGGATTCTTTTTTGGCTTTATTACGTCGGCACCAGGATGACTACCGTGTGACTATTTCATAGTGTTAGGCGACTACCCACACATTCTTCAAAGGCCATATTGAGATGGCTTGGAAGAGTTGGCAGACCACACCGTTTGAGGAGTTTGAGTTTTCGGGGCTCTTCACGAGGTTGGTTGAGGCAGCGTAAACCCCGAGATTGTTGTACAAACCATGGGGGATGGTTGATCAAGTATAGTATATATATATTTTCATTACATTGAATTAGTTGAATTAGTCTATAATTAACTAAAATTTGTCACTGTTTATAGGTTTACATCCCTATAAACTTCGACTGTGCACATTGGGTGGCCAGAATTATAGATTTTCGTGAGTGATCGATTATAGTATATGATTAAGATGTATCATATTTGGGGAATATGGGGTCTCTTGAGCAGCGTATGCGATCATATATGACATTCATACCCGCGTTATTAGAGGTGACGAGTTTTTGGACAACTTCTGGACAGACTCCACGACGTGATTCTCTCGCTTTATATCGAGCGACAGATGTCCCTCAGCAGGGACTGGGCTTCGGTGACTATGGAGTGTTTATGTTACATTTTTTTGAGTGTTTGGCGTTATCACGGAACGTCGATTTTTCTCGAGAGTCATCTACCTCTATGTGTCAACGTTTAGCGTCGCAGTTGTATTTTCACTATATCGAGTAGCTTACGGATGTATGTTTAGTTAGCTCATTGTTTATTTATCGTTCTTCATATGTTCGTATGTATATATTTATTGTATGTGCGTATGTGTATGATGTAATTTATCTGTCACTATATATAGATATGTATTTGATTTCATTTTATATGTGATTTGAGTGATGTTACTATTTAGCAACAATCAAAAAATTCTTCAAAAATCTGAAAAATACGAGTCGATATATCGTAAAATGGTGAAATTCTAAAAAACGAAACTAAAATTCGAATTCTAAAAGTCAAAATACCTTAGAATGGAAACAATAAAAAAATTCTTCAGAAATCTGAAAAATACGAGTTGATATATCGTAAAACGATGAAATTCGAAAAAATAGAACTGAAATTTGAATTCTAAAAGTTGAAATACTCTAGAATGGCAATAATCAAAAAATTCTTCGAAAATCTGGAAAATACGAATCGATATATCATAAAATGGTGAAATTCGAAAAAACGGAGTCGAATTCTAAAAGTTGAAATACCCTAGAATGGCAACAATCGATAAATTCTTCAAAAATCTGAAAAATACGAGTCAATATATCGTAAAACGGTAAAATTTGAAAAAACAAAACTGAAATTCGAATTCTAAAAGTTGAAATACCCTAGAATGGCAACAATAAAAAAATTCTTCAGAAATTTAGACAATACGAATCGATATATCATAAAACGGTGAAAATCGTTAAAATGGAACTGAAATTTGAATTTTAAAAGTTGAAATACCCTAGAATGACAACAATAAAAAAATTCTTCAGAAATTTAGAAAATACAAATCGATATATTGTAAAACGGTGAAATTCGAAAAAATGGAACTAAAATTCGAATTTTAAAAGTTGAAATACCCTAGAATGGCAACAATTGAAAAATTCTTCGAAAATCTGAAAAATACGAGTCGATATATCGTAAAACGGTGAAATTCAAAAAAAAGGAACTGAAATTCGAATTTTAAAAGTTGAAATACCCTAGAATGACAACGATCGAAAAATTTTTCAGAAATATGGAAAATATGAGTCTATATATCGTAAAACGATGAAATTCGAAAAAACCTAAAATTTCATTTATAATGCTCCTACAATGTTTAATATCAAAATGCCCCCCAATTTTAATAACATTTCATTTGACCCCTCAATTATCTATTCCTAAAATTTCATTGAGAAATTTATAATGCTCTTATAATGTTTACTATCAAATGCCCCCCTAATTTTAATAAAATTTCATTTAACCCCTCATAATGAGTGAAGAGGGTTTATATAAATGAGGGGAAGGGTAATTTTGGTATTTTAGAAAAAGTCATGGGCATTTTTGCTTAGGAATAATGAATTTGGGTATTTTTGCTTGTAAATAGTGACTTTGGGCATTTTTACTTAGTGGGAGGGTATTTTGGCAATTTTTTATAATTTCCCTAAAATAAAACTTTAAAATCAGTGTAAAACTGAATTAGACTATCACCTAAATACCACGTTTGTATAAAAACCCAAAGCCCATGTTAATTAAAATTAAGAAAACTAATTTTAGAAACTGGATTTTCTTTCTCCGAATCTTCAACTTGATTTTGGCAACCATACGTCAGGATTTTGTTTCCAAAGATAAGGTTTCAATCTATCAAAACACGATATTAAACTAAATAATTAATATTAAAAAATATATTATTCTGACTTGAATTTTTTATCAATACATAGTGAGATGTGTGGATATTTAATTTAAATGATTAAGTTTTGATTTAACAATTGAATTTGAAGTTATAAACCTAAAAATTAATTGACAACTTGTCTAGTGAATATTTTTTGTGGATTGTTATTGATATAAACACTTTTGATTATATTTGATTTAATTCAATTATTAGATTCATGTGGTTTTCTTGTTCTCTTTATATTTATTTTACATTATCTTCTTTACTCAAGGACTGATGTTTTTTATTTTTTAAGTTTTCATTACTTGATTAATAAACAATGATAGAGCCATGAAGGTAAGGTTGAACCCAAACTGCACCAATTCGGTCTCGAAAGCTAGCTTAATTTGGTTCAATTTGGTTTGAATTTGTTTAATTTAAATTCAAATTAAAAGTTTTGACTTGTTTTTTTAAATTGAGTTAAACTTAAATTAGAAAGTGTTTAACTCAATTCAATTTGAGTTCAATTCGAATTTATAGTTTGAATTCATGACTTGATTCATTTTGGTTCATGGCTTGATTTATTTTGAATTTATGGTTTGAATTAGTGGTTCGAATTTGTGGCTCAGTTTGGTTTGAATTTATGACTCAAATAAGTGGTTTTGCTTATTATTTAAATAAAATTATACCGTTCTACCAATAAACTATGAATTCGAATAACTAATTTGAGTCATAAAGCCATAAATTCGATCCAAACTTAAGCTAAATTAAAGTGAATTATTTTTTATTCAAATTAAACTCAATTCACCATTAATATTGGCTCGATGAACTTGATTTAAACTCAAATCAACTATTTTTTATTCAAATCAAAATCAAACTAAGAGGGGTTTGAACTACCCCTATTTGGAGGCCTCCTCTCAACAAAAATATTGGATTCACCACTGTATATGGGGGTTGTACACGTGGTGGAACCAAGTTTTCCTGCCAAGAGAGGTTTTATTGGCTTTGCCATTGTTTACCGATCACCTAACTCTCAATTTAAAGAAATTTACTTATATATAAAATATCAAATTTTTTTTAAATTTGTGCTTAGTTTTGAACATACAACAGGAAATGAAAATGAATTTCTCATCGAAATCTCTTAAATGAGATAGAAGCAACAGCTCCATGACTAATTACATAACCAACCCCACACCACCAATCCTTCCCCTCCCAACAAAAAAAAAGGGTATAAAAAGTTTTTATTTATAACATAATCACACACAAAAAAATTGTTCCTTTTTTTTCCCTTTACATGTAAGCTACCAAATGAAAAATAGAGAGCATTGAACAATCCAAATATCCAACAAAAGCAAAATGAACCAGAAGGGCAAGAAGCTTTCAAATCTAATCTTGATAGAATTTAAAGCTCAATCACAAATACACCTATAGAAGTTCTGTGACGTAAGTTTATAATACACAATATGTATGAGAAATAGTCAAACTACATACCAAAATAAAAAAAAATAATGTTATGTGCACTCAATTTTAAATACACACTTAACAAGTCACGTATCATCTAAGTATCTAATTGGGCAATTAAAATTAAATACATATAATGTTATTAAAATAAAAATGATGAATAAAAATATTGATAGCAACATACAAACATCTTTCCTAATACAAACATTTTTTACAATAATCAGTAATATGTTGGCAAAAATGCCCTGTGTCACTTGTACTTGTTAAACATGAACTGCAATGTTTACATACTACTCGATGAATTACTTTTCCTTTGATCATTTTTTATATTTGATCGAAGTGATCCCACATCATTAACTTTTGCTTTCTTTTTCTTTTTGTTGAGTTTGTGTTTGTACCACTTTCTTCAGTTAGTGCTCCACCTGTTCTATATTATGCATCATCAATAATATCATTAGCGCTAACATGATAATAGTCAAATGGATTGAATTCATTTAACAATGAATTTATTTGTTAAATATTTTTTATTAACAAAAGTGAAATGAAAACAAAATTATAAATACAGAAAATTATTGTTTGTGAATTTAGATAGTTTTAGAATGAGAGTTGATTAGAAAAAATGAGATGGAAAATAAAGAAAGATTGAGAGATTGAGATTTGTGAGAGAATAATGAAATTTGTAAAAGGAAGAAGGGACAGGTGTTGGGTTTATATAAGAAAAAAATTAATTTGAATGGTTTCTGCCTTCAAATATAATTTCCTTTTTAAAACCCTCAATAGTAACAAGTCATGTAGGCTTGACCCATAGGCTTATTGCTTAGGCCTACGCCTGACCTGGTACATTAGTGTGTTAGACCCTTCCATATCAGGCTTTTTTTCCTAGACTTTAACTTGTGCTTTGGGCCAACCTAACTCAATTGACGCATCTATTCCTAAAGTTACAATAATAACTATAAAATTCTCCAATCTTAATTGTCATTTTCTTTTAACATACAAATTCAAGTAGGAAATATCGCTTAATCTAGATAAGAATTTCTATACTTCTTTTTTTCTTTTTTATTTAATAAATTGTATTGTTAAAATTATAGACAAGATTGCAAAATTTTGATGAGCTGAAAACATTTTCTAGAAGTTTAGTGTACAAGTTAATTTCAAACATGAAACACGGAACTTCAATTTGGAAGCAAAGTGCAAGGTTTAAGACTATAAGGGGTTTTCAATGATTTTTTCAAGGGTGTAGGTGCAAAATATAAAAACTAAATATTTTCATGAAATATAGTGTTCCTGCTAAATTTTATATTGGAATGCTAATATTTGATATCTACTAAGTGGGTGGGTTGTTAAGTATATATATATAATCTACGGGGTTTTATCATAATTTCCCTCGGTAACACAAGTTTTGCCCTCTTAGTTTTTAAAAGTTGCATATACTCCCCTAAATTAATCTAACTAGTGTTATAAAGGATAATTACAATAAAAGTATATATTCTATTTCTATAAATTTACCCTCATGTAAAATTTGGCATATAAGCAAAACTTTTTCTTGTGAACTCTCATGTTTAGGGTTATACATCAGTATAAAAAAATATTTTAAGCCTCCTTAGCTTATAATATTTACATATGCACCATCAAATTAAACTTCCTAGCACCACATAGGAAATTTATAAAAACCCTATGGCTTTTATATTTATCAATTTACCCCTCATATTTAAAGTATGACGAGTATAACAATTTTTTTTGCCTTTGAGCTTATAATTATTACATGCACGCCCAAATAACATAAACCGAGCCGAGCCCGAGCTCGGCTCGGCTCGAATCCAACTCTATTTGTCAGAGGATGTATTCCGTAAATACTAGAGTTACTATACATATTAAACCCTTTTGGTAGATCTGTCTAATGAACATGTTTATTCAACATACCACCCATATGTTATATTAGATTGCCAATGAGTAATCTTGACACATGAGACCTATCACTATTTTTTAGTATAGTTACTCAACATTAAGACAGTCTTAACCATATTATTTGTGTCATAGGTCAAAATATTATTGAGAGTACAAGCATTTCCAAAATGACTATTATATGCGCACATAAGGTTCTTACGATAATTGATATACATTGATTCCCTTAAGATAGTATTACCATAGACATTTGCCTAGTTTACTAAATATGAAATAAACATGACACAAATACAAATCAATATTAATAAATCAACACTTCAGAACATCCACTCTAACACCATACTCATGCACATAATAAAATGTTGACATACAACTCTCTTAAACCACATATTACAATTCAAGGGACAAGTCATGGGGCTGATCTTTCTCATGCTCAAGCAGAAGCCAAATATGAGTGAGCAATTCTCCACCTTTCCTAAGTTGCTCTGCATGGAGAGTCCAAGGACAATTAATCGCAGTATAAAACAACATTTCCACCCAGACACTACTTATAATACTCCATTTGTCGTCCCTCTCTTGCAATATTTTTGCCAATTTTTGCACCTGAAGCAATACATTCCAATCTGATGTAAACACATTGTTATTGGGAATTCCTTGGAAATAAGTTTCAACTAGTAATTTCCCGCAGAATGTCGCTTCATCCTTTGATTGTTTTGCCTTAAAAAATTCATCGACTTGAGCACAAGCACCCTGAAAGAGAAGGTCACCAGTAACAATAGATAACATATCAGGAATCATGCCCAAAAGATACATCATATAATCTGATAAAACTTTGCTCATTTCACATAAGGGGTGATTTAAGGTACTTTCTGATGCACCATCATCTAAATAGTAGCAAACTGTAGTGGCAATGTGCCATATAATAATGGCTTTGCCGAAATTTGTTTGCTTCTTTGCTGGGGTATCAAAATCTGTTTGAATACTCCATTCCAAATCTTGGAGACAGTTACATCTTTCAAGAGCCCCTTCCCCCCTTTTAGAGAAAGATTGCCAGCCTCTTTGAGCTCTTACCTCCAGAATTTGTTCCAGTATCAGCTTCTTCAACTCTTCAGGGACTGGATTGTGTTTCTTGACACAATACTTCATGTACTCCTTGTAGTAGCCCTTGACCTTGAAAATTCTTCTAATCAACCCGCCAAGCTTTGTAGTATCTTCATAGAGACAATAGCTTAGTAAGTTGAATTGATCTATGCAATGAGACCACCTATGATTCTTTCTTGGAATTTTTGGAGCAATTCTCGATATGAATCTGCTGATGAATGTGCTCCTATTTTGTTTCCTCATTTGAAGTACTACCCAATCTGAGAACAAAAACTCCTTCATCTCATAAATTTCAAGTACAGTTGCTCCTAATAAAAAAAGTAAGAGAATTATGCCATCTACATCTGGAGAATCTGACCCAACAAACCAAAATATAGTTAATATCACCAAAAGCAAAGCTAGAGCAAGAAAGAAAATGATGCGACCCCATAAACTTTTGTTGGAATAGCCAATGGACGCCTTCGTGTAGAGCACATCATACATAAAGCTAAGCTCAAATTCTGTGATTCTAAAAACATCCTTAGGAGGACAGTCTTCTACACTCATCGAAGAAAGATAAACTGATGAAGGATGGCCTAGCCAATTCTCAAGATAAGGCTTTAATCGATCAAAGCGTTGATAAGCCTTCACAAGCAGAAACAGATCATGAGAATAATTGGAAAATGAGCTAGACTCAAGTGAGGTTTCTTCTGTTCGAATATCATTTTTTGCAAAACTAGCTATCACGACATTTTCGGTAATACTTATTGACCAGAGAGCTCGGAGTCTCTCTGCAAGTTTAACTATTCCAGCTACATACAAAAGTACACTGAATATGGCAGTCCAATATCTAAGTGATTTAGAAAAGATCCAAAGTGAAATGGCGACCTGGGTGGTTAGCCCAATAAGTTGCCTAAACTTTAACTTATTATCCTCAACGGAGTAAGAAATAACATTAGGGCTACCAATTTGCAGCAAAAGGAATGGTGTCAACCAATCTGCGTAGTAGAGATATTGGTAAAAGGATACAATATGCTCTAGCTGATCTCCTTTCTCATCTAAAGCCCCAGGATACATTCGTAAAAGCTTGCCCAATGCCAATGTTACCACGGGACTTGCCGTCAAGTAGGACAACCAAAGGAAAAATCGGGTCAGATATCTTAAACGGTACCTTCTACGATTGCCGAAGATGGTAAGAATGGCTTGTGCTCCAAGACTCAATAGTAGTAGACTTCTGATCCCGTATATATCCCATAGCTTTTTTGTCATTGTCGTCACATAAATAGTTGATCCGCCACCGTATTCGTTTGCAGGTGAGCAGTTTATCGATAGTCGTCCATCTCTGAAAGCTCCAACGTCATGAACAATAATGATAAGTGTTCAAGAGAAGTAAATATGCCCGATTCTCAGTCCGCAGCCTCAAGCGGTAAATGGGTGGTGGTGAAAGCTACTGGGGATTAATATTTTTAAGAAGAAATAATGCCACTACATTATTGAGATAAAATCTGACGTGGCAATAATGATGTGACGGAGTGATTTATTTATATACATAATTTTATTTATTTAAAAAAGTACACTTCATTATATTCAATTATGCAACACTGAAGCGAAGAGCCTGACGGACACACGGTTGATGGCGGGAATTTTTTATGTTAAAGTTGAAAAAAAGACAAATAGAGTTGTGTAAAATTTCCTTTAAATCGTAAAATTAAATTAATTGTTTAAAAATTATAATTTAGTTTAAATAAAAAAATTTTTAAATTACAGTTTAAATAATTTTTAAATCAAATTAAATAATAAATAGTAACTTTTTAATATATAAAAAAATGATATTTGATTAAATTTTTTAATAAATAATTTAATTTTATTAAATTTTATATAAACACATATATAAAAATGATTTTAAAAAGTTTAAATTATAATAATTTAATTATATATTATATCATATATTAAAATTTTATTTTTTTATATTATATATAATATATCATTGTTTAATATATTTTTTAAAAAATATAATTAACAAATAATAATTTAAAAAAATTATATATATTTTTAATAATTAAAAATTTATCACAAATACTTATATTATATCACCATCTTTTATCAAAAAAAAGTTGTACCGGAGTACGTTTACAGATTGCAGCAGTCCGACAGCCCCATTATCTTTGTATTTTCTTAGGATTGGATTCATACTGAACGGATTTCACCTCAAAAGTTGGTCTAAATTTATTTAATTTGATTAAAATTTATTTATTTTAAATATAAATTAAGCTTAAATTAATATATTTATTAATTTTAAAATTAAATTAAATTTAAATTATAAAAAATTTAATTTAAAATTTACTTGAAAATCTGTAGGACAATACAATGTTTGAAAATAAAAAACGTACAATTGGAAGTGCTTGACAACTCATATAGTGTACCACATGTCATAAAGTATACCACAGCTAGAGAAGATGACAAGACTTGAATGCTCCACATGTCATAAAGTATACCACAGCTAGAGAAGATGGCAGGACTTAAGAGCAGCTCATGTTCACGCAAAAGTAGGAGCTCGTAAAGCCTCTTTTAGCAATTGATTGTCATCAGCTTCACACTATTTGATTTTCCTTTATAAATTATTTATGTCTCTCTTTTGCTTCTTGTTGCGGGCGACAAGCTATTCTTATTTTCAATGATTCCAAGTTTACCGAGAATGATTTTAACATTGTGATGTTGTCTCTTCAACTATTCCGATTTTTTTTTTTTTTTCCCCTCTGTTCTTCAGTCTATGTTCAATTGACAGTGGACCGTCTTTTTCAGCCAAATTTCAACCGATATGGGATGGCAATATTCAGTTTTCAATAGTTTCTCTTGGTATTTTTTATTCGAATACAATAATTATCGTGATATTTATTTTTTGTTAGCAATTAACACAAAGTGGTAGTAGATATTTTTGGGTTTTCATCTAGTTATTAATAATTTGATTATTATTTAACCCTTCATAAAGATAAGAGACATTAAGCTAAAGAGGGGGTCAAAAATGATTTTTATGTATGAAAACATAATGTAACGGATTGTTACATTAATATCACATTCATACAAAAAAATACCCTGTAACAGATAGTTAAACATTGCTTATAGGTTTGAGGATGTTATTCACCCTCGCTAACTACCCTGGTAGTGGAACCTTCAGTATGTATTAGCATAATCCCTTATATACGAAGTAGTTTCCTTTCCAATCGAAGACATAGGGTATATTCCCATAAACAGTTTATCAAAATTTAACAAAATTTTATATACCAAATTTTCAGTACACAATTGAATACTTAGATGATGTATTATTATGTGATATGATAATTTTGAATTAAGAGTAAAATAACAGTTAATCATATGATGATACATTATCTTATACTCAATTAAATATTCGTAACTAGATTTACATAATATTATTCATCAAAATTGATGTTTTTTAATATAATATCTAACATTTGCAACCCTTTTCAACAAAGGCTAGCTCCTTCAAAAGTAGTTTAACACATGTTTAATTAAAGTTAAATGTTGGCAAAATAGTTGTAAAATTGTCTAAATTAAAAAATCACTAGTAAAATCCGAAAAACTTCTTGAACACTTTATGACCATGGTATTAAAGTGTTCAAATTAATTATATGCAAATTTGAACATTTTAATACCATGGTCATAAAGTATATAATACTTTGAAAAATAGAAATCTTACATCTAACTTAAGAAATTGGAATTAAAGTGTTCAAATTTGGTTGGCGTGACTAATCACATTTTAGTTGAGAAATAAGGGGAAAAGAGGGTGATTGACTTTAAAAGGTGGAGCAGTGTTACATGGTCCCGGCGGGCCTTGCTTATGTGATGGTCTATTTGTAGTCATCGTAAATAGCATTCCAATTTTTCTTTTCTTGTTTTTTAAATTTTTATTTAATTAGTTTATTATCTTCTTTATCATGTGGCGAGACTTTGGGGGATCCTCTGGGTCACATGTTATTTGGAACTGATTATGTTCACACGTACTTAAAATTATGAATCTCCCCGTTTAAAATTATTTAAATATTAATTTGCTTTCTTAGATATTTTACCATATAAATTGGTTTTATTATTTGTCTATGCTCTTACTTTACCTTTCAATTGTCATAGTAACATTATGTTTTCTTACATAAAAATCATTTTTGACCCCCTCTTTAGTTTAATGTCTCTTATTTTTATGAAGAGTTAAATAATATTCAAATTATTAATAACTAGATGAAAGCCCAAAAATATCGTGATATTTATAGTAAAATAAGTTCGGTTAGCAACCAATTTTTATATAAAATCAGTCCAATTTTGGTTTAAAATTTTCTTTGAGCTGGAAATTTAGTTCAATTTACAAATTCTTTAAACTAATTCAATTATCCGGTTTTGAACACCTTTAAATTGTTGTCCACTGTGCCCATTAACTCAATTGCATGCCGAGCACCTTACTTCCTACTTGTGCATATTCATTTTGTCATAAGGTTGCACCTCCATTTGAAATTTGCGCCTTATAATGACACTAGGTCTTGCACGTAGTCAATCTTCTTGAGCACACAAAAAAATGTAAAAAACTAGAGTACTTGATATATTGGAAATGAACCCAACCTTTTATTATATCAAAAATAATTTACATTAGACTATAAAATTATTTAATAAAATTTTAGTGGACGGTGTTATTTGGCAAGAGGGTTTTTCGTCTTTTTAATATTTTTATAAAAAATTTTACTTTTTTTTTAACAAATTTAATAAATAAGTGAAAATTTGACTTTTTTTTATTTAAACGGTGAAAATCTGTCAATTCATTAACCCATAGGTGGGAACTAGTCATTTGGCCTTTTTTTTAGATCTAACCGTTTGTATCATTAGATTGTATTCGTATTCTGTCAAAAACCTTCAACTTTAACCCACTCCGAATTAAAATAGTATCGAAATTTTTTAATCTTAACCCAACCCTATAATATTCGAATTGATCTAATCTGACCCAATTTGATCCAAAATTATCTATTGTTTTTTTTCTCTAAAGTATTTTTATTGTTTTAATTTTTTCACCAAATTACCTTAACTTATTATTGATAAAACACACAATATAACATTTTGTCTTATTGACAAATGCTCTAAAAATTTATATACTAAGACCTTTAAAAAACACATTTATAATCAAATTAACAAAATCAAATTCTTATTACCTAATAATAAAATAAAATATTAAAAAAATAAAAAATAATATGAGTAATTATAACTATATAAAGATACAACTATATGTAATCTATTAAAGAAATATTTCTCCAAAACATTCATATCGTGTTAGGTTACTTTTTTGTGAACTCTAATACTATCTGATTTAATTTCGAGTCATGTCAGATTGACTTAAAATAAATTTCATGCTAATAAACTTAACTCTAACCTGATATTTTTCGTGTCGTATTGTATCAAGTTAATAGATCGTATTAAAAATTATCAGATCTACTTTTTTAATTAAAAAGTTAGGGGTTACTGATTAGAATAAGCATATTTGGAGAGATTATATGAAAATAACCAACTCTTTAAGAACCAAACTACTATAGTTAAAGAATTGGCCAAAAGACTTATTCCCACCCAAGGTATAGTGAATTCCCAAATTCCCACACACCAACTTTCAAAAGTCCAAACACCCACCTATGGTTTAGAAAACTAACACCTACCCTCTAAAATTAAGATAAAATTACAGGCAAAATCATTATTTAACAATAATATTTAACATTTATATCATTTTACCCCTTTAATTTGAAAAACTAACAATTTCACCCAAAATTAAGTTTTGAAAGTGACATTTTACCCCCTACCTAGGGTTTCCAATTTTGCTAATGAATTTTCAACCAACGATGGCCAATCTCTCTCCCTCCCCATGTCGTCTCTCCCTTCGATGTTTAATATTGGACTGACGATGTCTAAATTCGATAGAATCCAAACAAAATCCAGACGAAGAGTTTTGACTCTTCGTCTGGATCTTCGTCGTCCAGACAAAGTTGGCTTCATCTATAACTTATCACATTTTTCCACAAAAATCAACCTCCTTTAGGGGAGTAAAAAAATAATAAATTTAATATTTTATAAATTTAAAAAATTAAAAATAATATTTTTATATATTATTTTAATATTTTAAATATAATAATTTAACTCTTTTATATATATTTGAAAATTAATAATTTAGTTTTCAAAATCTTAATCACATCTTTAATTGGAATCTTACCATGACATGGAGGATGAAATCATAATTAAGAAGTATATTTATCTTGATATAAAATAAAACTTTAAAATCAGTGTAAAACTGAATTAGACTATCACCCAAATACCACATTTGTATGAAAACCCAAAGCCCATGTCAATTAAAATTAAGAAAACTAATTTTAGAAACCGGATTTCTTTCTCCAAATCTTCAACTTGATTTTGGCAACTATACCTCACGATTTTGTTTCCAAAGATAAGGTTTCAATCTATCAAAACACGATATTAAACTAAATAATTAATATTAAAAAATATATTATTCTGACTTGATTTTTTTATCAATACATAGTGAGACGTGTGAATATTTAATTTAAATAATTAAGTTTTGATTTAACAATTGAATTTAAAGTTATAAACCTAAAAATTAATTGACAACTTGTCTAGTTAATATTTTTTGTGGATTGTTATTGATATAAACACTTTTGATTATATTTGATTTAATTCAATTATTAGATTCATGTGGTTTTTTTGTTCTCTTTATATTTCTTTTACATTATCTCCTTTACTCAAGGATTGATGTTCTTTTATTTTTTAAGTTGGCCAAAGGACTATTTCCCACCCAACTATGTTGAATTCTCAAAGTTTCCCCTGTTAACTTTAAAAATCTTATTTACCTACTCATGACTGTTTAAATCTGTTAATTTTAAGAGTAAAATTATTATTTTATATTTAATATTAAAAATAAACTTAAATAAGATTTCATTTCCCCCCCTAAATTTAAAAAACTAACTTTTCTTCCCTAAACCAAGTTTGAAAAAATCACATTGCCCCCCTAGGGTTTGGTTTCAAAACCTGTTAACTTTCTCCGATGCCATCACCGGTCGTCCCTCCCTCTTAACGAAAGATGATTTCTCTTCTCAGATGATATCTCTTAGCGTTGGATGGGTTGAAGTGGAGTTGAGGCAAACCATTAGAGGAAAGGAAACTGTTGGGAGGGAGAGACGACCAACGATGGCGTTGGAGAAAATGAACGGGTTTTGAAACTAAACCCCAGGGGGGGAATGTGATCTTTTCAAACTTAGCTTAGGGGATAAAATGTTAGGTTTTAAACTTTGGGGGGGGGGGAATGAGATTAAATTTTCAGGGGTTAGGGCTCCATTAAATTTAATCGGTCATGGGTGGGTAAATGGTATTTTCAAAGTTAACTGGGGGAACTTTGAGAATTTAACATAGTTTGGGTGGGAAATAGTCCTTTGGCCTTTTAAGTTTTCATTACTTGATTAATACACAATGATAGAGCCATGAAGGTAAGGTTGGACCCAAACTACGCCAATTCGGTCTCGAAAGCTAGCTTAATTTGGTTAAATTTGATTTGAATTTGTTTAATTTGAATTCAAGTTAAAATATTTGACTCGTTTTTTAAACTGAGCTAAACTTAAATTAGAAGTTGTTTGACTCAATTCAACTTGAGTTCAACTCAAATTTATAACTTGAATTTGTGGTTTGAATTCATGACTTGGTTCATTTCGATTCATGGCTTGATTTATCTTGAATTCATAGCTTGAATTAGTGGTTCAAATTTGTGGCTTAGTTTGGTTCGAATTCATGACTCAAATAAATGGTTTTGCCTATTATTTAAATAAAACAATATTGTTGTGAGTGATAACCGTGAAAAGATTCACCAAAAACTTCATACATGTTTTATAATGCGATTGTCTTGATTTGTCTTTGTGCATATTTCCTTGTGAAGTTTGATGATGATGTGTGTTGTTGCTTGAGTCTTCGTTGGTTTGAATCCTAAGGTATGCACACTTTTTGTTATCATGAGAAAAGAGATTGATGAAACCTTTTTGTTTTTGTTTTTGATAATTTTGTTTTACTCGAGGACGAGCAAAAGATAAGTGTGGGGGAATTTGATAACGTCGTTAATTGTTATTATTTTGAGTTCTAATTCTCTTATGTTGTATAGAAATTTAATGCAATCTAATGGAATTATTTATTTTTTGCACTTAGGAAGCTTTGAATATTTTTGGAGTGAAGTTTGGGCCAAAGAGACTAAAATTCGAGCAGGCTTATTAGTTAACAAAATATGTGATGTTGACTAGGCGTGGACACGTGAAATGACGAGAGTATATTTCGAAAATTAAAATTGGATGTCTAGATCAGTTGAGATATTCTAGAAAAGTCAAGATTTGCTTCCTAGAAAAGGGATGATTATTAGCTAGAAAAAAAAAATTATTTTAGATAGATAAGGAAGGATATTTTTGAGGGAAGAATATACATTTAAATATATATATATCTTTTCCTTTCTTTTTGGAAAGATATGTATCACATTTGCTTGGCTAGATTACAAGATTAGTATTACCTTTTATTTCTATATCTGAGTAGGGTGAAAATATATTTTTTTATTTTTAGTTTGCTGGGATTCATCATTGTAATTGGAGAAACATTTTTTTTCTGGAATTTTGGTTGGCTTAGGATGGTTTACAATGGCTGAATAGTTTCTCTTGGTTGAAAGGATCTGAAATGATGGAACTACAAGAATTGTGAGATTAAGTTTTGCTTTTTAATGCATCCTTTAATTATTCAAGTATTGATTATTTTCCTGGATTATTTATTATGATTGTATTAGTTGATTGCTAAGGCGCGATTAGTTTATTAATTAATACAATCTAATGCTAGTTTAGATGATGAATTCGTAGTTGTTCAATCCATCTAATCAAAGTGGCAATTGGGATTTATTGTTTGCTGCGTCAGAAACTGTAATTCATAAGGAAAATATTCAACTAGATTAAATGCAATGTCATATGCTTGTGTTGTCTTGCTTCGTTGGTCTTTCTAATTCTTAATGTTATTGTTTAATTAAATTTGAGATCGTATCCGAGTTGTTAATCAATAAGAGTTAACTGAAATACATATTTTTGGTTAACTAATCGTAAGGAAAGGCATGTAACTAATACTACAACGAGTATTTAAATAATTAATTTGATAGTTTGTTGGTATCGATGATCAATCGTAGTTCAATAGTAGATGTGATCGTAGACCATAGTTTGTTTAATTGATTATTTGTTTTAAATTATTTTTCTGAATTTTTATTTACTGTTTTTAATTATAATTCGCGTTCAATTCAAAACCCCTCTTATTTCTTTGTTTTGATTGATTTGTGACGACGTACTAATTAGAACTCTTCAAGGGAACAATCTCCACTTTCTTTTACTACATTTTTGTTACAGGAATTTAATATTTTAATTTGGGTGTTGACGACAAAATTTACCACTTCATCATCCTTTGTCGTCACGTCTAGATGACACGACGAGTGATGAAGGACGACAAATTGTTTGGGTGGTGTAATGAATAGATCTTTGTCTCATCATCGCATCACCATCGTGGCACTAGGAGAAGAAGGAGGCCAGAGACGATGCTGAAAGATAAAATTGAAGAGTGAGGGTGAAACTACTATTTTTGACAATTATGAAGGGTGACTGATTTTGAGAAAATATGAAAACCCTAGGTTTGAGGGTAAAAATATTATTTTTCAAAGTTTAAAAACTTTAGGTAAAGGTGAAATGTTAGTTTCTAAAACCTGGAGGGTGGGAGAGAATAAACTTTATAACTTTTTAATATAAATAGTAAAATAACTATTTTACCCCTTATTTTAATAGAAAAACTTAATAGAAGTTTGGTTATGGGTGGAAGTTTAGGTTTTTCATCATTCATAGGTGTGGGTTTGAGATTGGGCTAAAATTTGGGTGGGAAGAAGTCCTTTTCCCTTTATAAAATCCCTTGGCTTTTATATCTATCAACTCACCCCTCGTTTTTTAAGTGACATGTATGCAAAACTTTTTAGCATGAAATCAAATGTCTAGGGTCAAACATTAGTATAACAAATTTTGGGGGGCCTCTTATGTTACAATTTTTACACATGCACCCCCAAATTAAACTTACTAGTGCTGTGAAGGAAAATAACATAAAGCCCCCTAGCTTATAGATCCATCATTTACCCCCGTATTTAAAGTTTAGCGCGTATACCAAACCCTCTAGCATGAAATCTGGAATCTATGGTTAAACATCCATATAAAAACCTTTTTTGGCCCCCTCAGCTTAAGATAGCTTTAGGAAACATTAAAATTCATATAAAGTTAAAGTTTGAAAAAAAACTACAGCTTTTGGAAACATTAAAATTCATATAAAGTTAAAGTGAAAAAAAAAAAGACGGGCATACGCATGATAGTGGGATATGTTCGAAAAATGACAAGCGAGAAAACTTGAAAGTTGAAATTAAAAAAACAAAGTGAGATATGTTTAATAATATATTATATTTAAGTGCTTAATATATTTTTCAATTATTCCTTTCTTTCGAAAATAGTTAAAATACTGTCTAATTGATATTTTTAGGCCAAATGACATTTCCCACCCAAGGTTTTATGAGATGACATGTACCCATCCTTTAAGTTCGAAAAAGCCACTTTTCCACTGGTTTTTTAAATTCAATAGTTAGTTTTAACTATTTAAGAATATTTATGTCATTTTATCCATATATCATAATATGAAGTGTAAATATCATTTTTCAAAACTTACTAAATGGTAAATAGACATTTTCTCTTATCTTGTTAAAAAAATTATTGTATTCACTTCATATATTTAAAAAATATGTTAAAAATCTTAATAGTTTTAATATGATATTTACACTGATAGTTTGTTGTATTTTATGCATTTTTAAAACTATTGAGAATCATATTAAAATTTAAAATTTTCTAAAAACCCCTAAATTTTTTAAAATTTTTAAAACCCCGTAAAATTTATCTTATCACATCTAAAAATTTTAAAAATTACAATAAATTTCAACCATATGATTATATATCATTGGTAGCCCAATCAATACTTGTCGTGGTTGATGTTGCTTGTTCGAATGGTGCGTGTGCGCTTGGTGTGCACACTTGTCTGCCCAGCCAACGTTTTTTTGCCTACTTTTCAGCCCCTCTATTTGAATTATTAATTCCTATTGTATTTTTAATGTTTCCTGAGTCTCTCAAAGCCATTTGGAGGTGTCACTATGCATTTCTCGCACATAGCGTCTTCGATTGTGCGCGCACCCCGCACACCCAAGTTTGTTTGTATACATGCACCTACCTCCCCATATGTGTTGATGCATGCTATCCACCGTACCCATCGACTCAACTGCATGCCAAGCACCTTCGTTTCTACAAGCAAATATGCATTTTGTCACAAGGTCAGACCCCGATTTGAAATTTACGCCTCAGTTTTTCGAATACATGCACCTAAAAAATGTAGAAAATTAGAGCACTTGATATACAGGAAATGAACCCAACTTTTTATTATATCAAAAGAAATTTACATTAGGTATAAAATTATTTAATAAAATTTTGGAAAACGGTGTTATTTAACAAGAGGGTTTTTTGTCTTTTTAATATTTTTGTAAACAATTTTACAATTTTTTTAACAAATTTAATAGATGGATGGAAAATTAACTTTTTCAAATTTAAAAGATAGATATCTATCAATTCATCAACCCTAAACAAGTCATCCTCTATTTCATTTGATTCATCTTCATCTTGGAGTGTCGATAGAGAAAAGGTCAACAAAGAAGATGAGTGAAAAAACAAAATCAATCGAAACAAAAAATGGTTGTCAAAAAATGAAGAGAAAAAATCCCTAAAGATACAAAATAACTTTTCAAAGGTAAATTAAAAAAAATTATTATTTTTTAAAATTAAAATAAAAAAATAAAATAAAATTTTAGTTTTTTAATATGATTAATTAAATAACATTTTTTACCTCTATAATTAATAATAAATTTTAACAAAAATTAGATAATCAATAGATATTTAAATTTTCAAAAATTAATAAATATCACTTTGACAATAGACTAAACCTTGAGTTAGAATAAGTCTTTTGGCCGGATGGAAACACTAAAACTATTCCTTTCACCAAGTGATTCTTAGTAATGTAATAAACCAGTCAACTACAGAATGTATGAAATTACTCAATATATCACATAGCATTTATAGGATAAGGCGCTTGATGTGAACATATGGAGGTGGCTCCAATTTATTCCCCGTCAAATCTTTCCATGTGAAGTCAATATTGAACTCATCCACATAAGATGTAGGAAAGCGAGAAAACACTTCTAGAACATGAGGCAGGGGAAAAGTTGGCCTGTGGAATATAAAAATGACAAGTTTATTACTCAAATACAATATATCTATTTTACTTAGTGTTATAAAATAACAACATATCTAGTAATCTTACCTGCATAAACTACTTTCAGCCTCTCCTATTTCACACTATTTGAGCGACGCTCAATGCAATATTGGATTATTAGGGAATAGCTAATCAATTAAAGAAGAGAAAGCACTGGAACCATTTAAAATTATTATTGATTAACGAAGTTTGAAATAACAATGTCATAAAGCAATTTAGCAACTCAATGAAAAATTCACAAGGAAAGCAACCTCTATACAGTATTATGTGCCTCTCTTAAAATTTTGAAACATCTTGCATCAAGAACAATTATTAGTAAGGTAAGAAAGAAGTGCTTTGTGTATTTTACCATTTACATAGCTCCATGACAAGAAGGGAGAACAGGGGGTTTGGCGGGCTATTTTTGCAGCCGACCAATGGAGACATGACATAATTTCTCTTGAAATAGTAATGCATATATTTTGAACCATCTACTACAAAATTTTAAAAATCCGTACAATAAGTGTGCAAAAAAAAATTTGACCTCTATATCACATGTTGCTTCTGCATGCTGCTCATTCAACAAATATATCAGTCCTGTCAGCTAGCCTAATCAATAAGAAATAATGGAGAAAATTAAAAAAAAACCTCAACAAAATGTCAAAAGATTGAAAGACAATTACAAGGTCATAATATGCTGAAAAGCATTTGGTTCTTTCTGCCTGAACACAGATAACTAGCTTATACTAAATATCAAGAATAGGTCAGTTCCATAGTCCATTTATGTGATGAAGTTTCATTTACACGAGGCTCAGGTCACCCTCTTGTAGACATTTGATGGTCAGTTAAACAAGAACTTGAAGGCTTGTAAAAGGTAACCAGTTCATTGACCAAACAGACAAATACAAGAACACAAACGAGCACGGGCGGGTCTTGTGGGATACAATAACCATGAGAGAAAACAAGAACTTGGGGCTCACATGCACATTTCACTTTGAGCTGCTATACGTTTTCATACTCAACAGATTATATATGTGAACCAATAAGCATGATAGTTATAAACGATAAAAGTAAGATCTCAATCTAAGCATAGGATTTACATTTTATTGAAAAGGTTTAGTATAGACGATACGTTAGTATGGAGTATACAGTAAACAGTAATTTCTGATTGAGGAAAGAAGAATTTGACCTTCTGATCAAGCTTCCAATCAGCTGGATGTCTCCAACAAATTGCTCGACCTGGTTGGTCTTTCAAATGAATCACTTTATCTGACCATGGTGCACATTTATCATGAGAAGCTATTTCACATCGCACGCATTGCCACTGCAATTTCTGTCGGCAAATGAAGCATGCCTGAAACAGAATATATCACATATATGAGCAACACAAGGAGTGGTAATTAGCACTGGTTTGACTTATATTACATCTGGAAAACATTACTATTCAATCATCCGAGACGGGGAAAACATAGAACTAAAAACAAAATAACAAAAACCAAAGTTACTTGACCATAATGTGACTTGAAAATTATTTTATTTTGATAAGAACTTATGAAAATACGTCAAGAACAAAAAAATAAGGGTACATAATGTGTATCATAGTTGCCAAAGGCACACCTAGGCAAGGCTTTCCTGAAGGTGATTTAGTCGCCGCCTTGAATATGGTCAAGTAGACTAGTGGTCCAAAGGTGATCACCTTTAGCACTACTTTTGGAGAAGTTTTAGGCAACAGAAAAGCATACTTCATTATCACAAAATACTTCAATGATGTTTGAGGCAATATTGAGAGTTATCAACGAATTTTAGGATCATTATAGAGGTTGACAAGGAATTCTAAGATTGATAAAGAGATCTTTTGTCGGTTTTGAGTTTGTTGAAGATGTTGGAGAGATTTAAGGTTGTTATAAAGATCATCAACGAGTTCTAAAGTTACCCTAGAGGTTATCAAAGTTTTTACATGTCACATTAAATGCAATCACCTACCAATTTTTTTTTACCAATTTCTCTTCCCTTTCACTTAACCCTATGCTCCATTTTTTCGTTCACTCACTGTGCTTTTTATTTATTTATTTATTTTTTGCCTTAGGTCTAAAGGTGATGCCTTTGCCTTTTTCTTTTTTTTAACTATGATGTGTAGTAGGTTATCACTCAACCAGTACAGAAGCAACCTGATTGGGTATTAAAACAATTCAAAAGTGATGCATGAATTTATAAAACTATTTGAACACTTCCGCCAGGTCAGCCCTCAAAACTAAGAATTCAGATGAATTAAGTATAAAAAGGGTTTCTTGGTATATCTCTGAGGCTAAGGCTTATGGACATTTTAAAAACAAAATTTTGTCCCACAATGTGCAATTCTTCTCCTTTTTCTTCATAACTAGCCTATAGCAAATTTCAAATTCATAAGAGTACAGCTCCATTTGATGTTCCTCAAAACCTAACTCGTCATTAACTAGCCCTATCGTTGACTGTTGTTTACAGCAATTGGAACAGTGCAATGATGCCCAAAACTGTAAAGATCACAGGAATGATATCATTTCATGAGATCTTACATGTTGTGGACACTTGAATTTTTTGGTATTAGAGACCCCAAGTCTTTCCTTTGCACATATTAAGTGATAAACTCCTTGGCAACCACGAACTGTGTAGAACACCTCCTTCCCTGGGTAGATAGTCTTACAGCAAACAAGACATTCAACCTGAGATGAAGCCACAGAAAAAACCCCAGCACTTTCAGCATTTATATCAGCTGTCAAAAAGCAAACTGAAATCATAGAACCTAAGCTTCAAAACAAAAACATCTAATGTCACCGTTAATCTCACCATAGAGAGGTAGGAAACATGTTTTTGAGCCCATTTGCAGCATTCCGTGTCCACTCTTAAGTAAACAAAACATTAGGACTTACAAAAAGAACTTCTACCTCATATCTTATTTCTAATTCATTCTATGCTTAACAAGCCTTGTTGAACAAAAGAAACAAGGTGCAAAATAAAAAGGCTTTTCAATAAAACATTCACTCAAGCTATAACCTACAAGATTTAAGTTGTCAAAAATGCGTTACCAACCAGTAAGATCCCTGTTACAAGGGCAACTGAATTAGAGGTTAGCAATTTAAAAAAAATGGCTCCTGAGTTTTGAAATTTTAATTTTGTTTCCCTAGCAATCTTCCATATCTCCTCCGTCACTTGATTGAACCTTAAATTGACAAGCTGTAATATGGTGAAGCCAAGAAGCACCCACCCTTTTCACGAGATGATCTACTCAACAAATATTTAAAGATTCATCGCATGACATCAGACTTAAGAAGCCATTTTCTCAAGTTAATGCTACACCTAAATATCCTGACCATGAAGTTTCGCTAATTTTATTTGGAAGTTTGAAAGATATCAGTCTATTTCTAAAATCTCCAGAATTACTTAATAAAGCATTACCAAAAATCCTGCTGCACCATTTCAACACTCCTAACTTAAACAATTTAACAACAAATTGTGACTTACACATATACAATCTCTACAAAATTTAACTTCTCCGCTACTGAAACTAAAAAGGTGTTTCAGAATTGCACAGCATCCAACCAAAAGCACCGAGAGTTTCAAATTATTTTTCTATGTTTGCGCTTACCTAGCTGATTTAATTCTACTTACCTCGAAGTTTCTAGCATTAATTTAACTTGAATGTTATATTACCATTTTCTTCGCCCCGTTGAGAAACGGAGGGTAATATTTTGACGGCGAGGCTTCTAACTCCATCGTCTTCCGAATCCAAGCCATCACGTGTTCCTCAAAACAGCTCACTTTCTTGGCTCGCACAATTGAGCCGGCTCCGCTTCGCAACCTTGATGGCGCTCCTATTTCCATTACTACAAGCCTCGAGCTCCAATCCCAATCATCGCAGCAGTCTCCATCGGTGGTCAACGCAAGGACTTGGGCGGACGAGTCGGCACGTGGCGACTCGGCGGCTGAGTCGGAAGAAAGCGGCTTGAGAGCCGGACACCGAGCTATGGCTAGCGATGAGGAGAGAGAGAGAGAGACTGGCGAAGTCTGGCATTTTGCGTAATTAATTGAAACTTAAAAAGGAGAATTTAATAAACATTTGGTTTGATTTTATATGGGAGGAAAGAGAGGGAAATTGGGCGGGAAAGTTAGGGATTTGTATTTTTTTCGTTTTGAAGAAACGTTAGTTGAAATTACGAGAGTGACCTTGGCATGTGGGGCCATGTGCAAGGGGGGCGCGTGAATTTGAATTGGTTAGCCGTTGTGGCCTGCGTACACGTGGAAGGCTAAAATTAAGTTTTAATATAATTCTATAACTTACCACATTTTCCCGCGAAAATCGGCCTCCTTTAGGGGAGTAAAAAAATAATAAATTTAATATTTTATAAATTTAAAAAATTAAAAATAATATTTTTATATATTATTTTAATATTTTAAATATAATAATTTAACTCTTTTATATATATTTGAAAATTAATAATTTAGTTTTCAAAATCTTAATCACATCTTTAATTGGAATCTTACCATGGCATGGAAGATGAAATTATAATTAAAAAGTATATTTATCTTGATATAAAATAAAACTTAAAAATCAGTGTAAAACTGAACTAGACTACCACCCAAATACCATACTTGTATAAAAACCCAAAGCCCATGTCAATTAAAATTAAGAAAACTAATTTTAGAAACTAGATTTCTTTCTCCGAATCTTCAACTTGATTTTGGGAACCATACCTCACGATTTTGTTTCCAAAGATAAGGTTTTAATCTATCAAAACACGATGTTAAACTAAATAATTAATATTAAAAAATATATTATTCTGACTTTATTTTTTTATCAATACATGGTGAGACGTGTGGATATTTAATTTAAATGATTAAGTTTTGATTTAACAATTGAATTCGAAGTTATAAACCTAAAAATTAATTGACAACTTGTCTAGTGAATATTTTTTGTGGATTGTTATTGATATAAACACTTTTGATTATATTTGATTTAATTCAATTGTTAGATTCATGTGATTTTTTTCGTTCTTTTTATATTTCTTTTACATTATTTCCTTTACTCAAGGATTGATGTTTTTTATGTTTTAAGTTTTCGTTACTTGATTAATAAATAATGATAGAACCATGAAGGTAAGGTTGGACCCAAACTGTGCCAATTCGGTCTCGAAAACTAGCTTAATTTGGTTCAATTTAGTTTGAATTTGTTTAATTTGAATTCAAGTTAAAAGATTTGACTCGTTTTTTAAATTGAATTAAACTTAAGTTAGAAGGTGTTTAATTCAATTCAACTTGAGTTTAATTCAAATTTATAACTTGAATTTGTGATTCGAATTCATGACTTGATTTATTTCGATTTATTGCTTGATTTATCTTGAATTCATAGCTTGAATTAGTGGTTCGAATTTGTGGCTCAGTTTGGTTTGAATTCATAACTCAAATAAGTGGTTTTGCCTATTATTTAAATAAAACGATACCGTTTTACCAATAAGCTATGAATTCGAATAACTAATTTGAGTCATCAAGCCATAAATTCGATCCAAACTTAAGCTAAATTAAAGTAAATCATTTTTTATTCAAATCAAACTCAATCCACCATTAATATTGGTTTGATGAACTTGATTTAAACTCAAATCAACTATTTTTTATTCAAATCGAAATCAAACAAGAGGTGTTTTAACTACCCCTCTTTGGAGGCCTCCTCTCAACAAAAATATCGGATTCACCACTGTATATGGTTGTATGGGGGTTGTACACGTGGTGGAACCAAGGTTCCCTGCCAAGAGAGGTTTTATTGGCTTTGCCATTGTTTTCCGATCACCGAACTCTCAATTTTAAGAAATTTACTTATACATAAAATATCAAATTTTTTTTTAAACTTGTGCTTAGTTTTGAACATACAACAGGAAATGAAAATGAATTTCTCAAATATCCAGCAAAAGCAAAATGAACCAGAAGGGCAAGAAGCTTTCAAATATAATCTTGATAGAATTTAAAGCTCAATCACAAATACATCTATAGAAGTTCTGTGACGTAAGTTTATCATACACAATATGTATGAGAAATAGTCAAACTACATGCCAAAATAAAAAAAAATAATGTTTTATGCACTCAATTTTAAATACACAATTAACAAGTCACGTATCATCTAAGTATCTAATTGGGTAATTAAAATTAAATACTTATAATTTTATTAAAAAAAAATGATGAATAAAAATATTGATAGCAACATACAAACGTCTTTCCTAATACAAACATTTTTTACAATAATCAGTAATATGTTGACAAAAATGTCCTGTGTCACTTGTACATGTTAAACATGAACTGCAGTGTTTCCATACTACTCAGTGAATTACTTTTCCTTTGATCATTTCCATACTAATCGGTGAATTACTGCAGGGTAAAATTAATTCTTGAAACCTATTCAAATTAACGTAGTATACTCAAACACAAAATTTGTTTCTCATCAATGTAATAGAATATATGGGAGGTTTGTAATTCAATGAAAATAGAATACAAATATGGCTTTATTATTCATGCTGTGGCAGAACCAGCACCTAGGCCTACCCTTAAAATTCAAAATCTTTTAGTAAGTAAATGTTCGACCCACTCTCATTCCAGTCTGCGTCCTTCAGACTACCTTCATTAGCCTGTTTCTTTCAATTCGATTCCGTTAACCAGTGATGTTCACTTAAGTGAAATCTATAACTCTACAAATTTTATTAACTATTTTTGGTTATTTTAATTTTTGTGCAAGAAATCGTATGAATTTTATCTTCCTGGTATAGGTTATTTAATGAGTTGCATGACAACAATGTCTTATTTATCACTAAATGATTATTTTATAATCTTTAATCTTGGTGTTTAGATTGTCTCTTATTTCATTGATTGGAATTTAGAGTCATTTAACGTAATTTTTAGGAGTTTCTTATTAGTATTAGGAGAGATGTTTGTTTGTTGCTATCAATATTTTCATTCATCACATTTATTTTGGCATGTAGTTTGATTATTTCTTGTACATATTTTAAGCTTACTAAATTTGAATGATTATAACCAAGGAAATTTTAAGCAATAGTGAACAGAAAAAAAAAAAAGGTTAGAATTGTATATCAACATCCATACTATTAGACATTTTATTGCCATTTTTACAAAATTAAAATTACCACTCATGGAATTGTTGCTTTTGGTCTCATTTAAGAGACATTTTACTGAGAAATTCATTCATTTCTCGTTCTATGTTCAAAACTAAACATAACTACTAAAAAGAGATTTGCATCCATTATAACTTCTTAAAATCGAGACTTAGATTTTAATTGGTAAGGTCTCCCCTTGGCCAAAAAATTAAAAAAAAAAAATTGAAAAAAACTTGGTTCATTCAATAAGAAAATCTGAGAGTATAATTCCACTCATATGGAATAACATTTACACCCTTTATGAAGGGCATTATTGATCTCTTGCGATAATTTAAAAACCTATATATCTTTTTTCGCTGTTTATTGTTCTTTTTATAATCTAGCTTAAATGGGTGACAATATAGTATAAGACAATAATGGGTGTTTTCATGGATAATATTAAATTGAATAACAACCTAATTTTATTGTGATCACAAATTTAAGTGTATGTTGATATTTGTGAGTAGGTTTAAAAGAAATATATAATCATGAGACAATTCAAGGGACAAATCATGGGGCTGATCTTTCTCATGCTCAAGCAGAAGCCAAATATGAGTGAGCAATTCTCCACCTTTCCTAAGTTGCTCTGCATGGAGAGTCCAAGGACAATTAATCGCAGCATAAAACAACATTTCCACCCAGACACTACTTATAATACTCTATTTGTCGTCCCTCTCTTGCAATATTTTTGCCAATTTTTGCACCTGAAGCAATACATTCCAATCTGATGTAAACACATTGTTATTAGGAATTCCTTGGAAATAAGTTTCAACTAGTAAATTCCCGCACAATGTCGCTTCATCCTTTGATTGTTTTGCCTTAAAAAATTCATCTACTTGAGCACAAGCACTATGAAAGAGAAGTTCACCAGTAACAATAGATAACATATCAGGAATCATGCCCAAAAGATACATCATATAATCTGATAAAACTTTGCTCATTTCACATAAGGGGTGATTTAAGGTACTTTCTGATGCACCATCATCTAAATAGTAGCAAACTGTGGTGGCAATGTGCCATATAATAATGGCTTTGCCGAAATTTGTTTGCTTCTTTGCTGGGGTATCAAAATCTGTTTGAATACTCCATTCTAAATCTTGGAGACAGTTACATCTTTCAAGAGCCCCTTCCCCCCTTTTAGAGAAAGATTGCCAGCCTCTTTGAGCTCTTACCTCCAGAATTTGTTCCAGTATCAGCTTCTTCAACTCTTCAGGGACTGGATTGTCTTTCTTGACACAATACTTCATGTACTCCTTGTAGTAGCCCTTGACCTTGAAAATTCTTCTAATCAACCCGCCAAGCTTTTTAGTATCTTCATAGAGACAATAGCTTAGTAAGTTGAATTGATCTATGCAATGAGACCACCTATGATTCTTTCTTGGAATTTTTGGAGCAATTCTCGATATGGATCTGCTGATAAATGTGCTCCTATTTTGTTTCCTCATTTGAAGTACTACCCAATCTGAGAACAAAAACTCCTTCATCTCATAAATTTCAAGTACAGTTACTCCTAATAAAGAAAGTAAGAAAATTATGTCTTCTACACCTTGAAAACCTGGCTCAACAAACCAAGATATGGTTAATATCACCAAAAGCAAAGCTAGAGCAAGAAAGAAAATGATGCGACCCCATAAACTTTTGTTGGAATAGCTAATTGACGCCTTCGTGTAGAGCATATCATACATAAAACTAAGCTCAAATTCTGTGATTCTAAAAACATCCTTAGGAGGACAGTCTTCTACACTGATCGAAGAAAGATAAACTGATGAAGGATGGCCTAGCCAATTCTCAAGATAAGGCTTTAATCGATCAAAGCGTTGATAAGCCTTCACAAGCAGAAACAGATCGTGAGAATAATTGGAAAATGAGCTAGACTCAAGTGAGGTTTCTTCTCTTCTAATATCATTTTTTGCAAAACTAGCTATCACGACATTTTCAGTAATACTTATTGACCAGAGAGCTCGGAGTCTCTCTGCAACTTTAACTATTCCAGCTACATACAAAAGTATATTGATTATGTCAAACCAATATCCAAGTAATTTAGAAAAGATCCAAAGTGAGATGGCGACCTGCGTGGTTAGCCCAATAAGTTGCCTAAACTTTAACTTATTATCCTCAACGGAGTAAGAAATAACATTAGGGCTACCAATTTGCAGCAAAAGGAATGGTGCAAACCAAACTGCGTAGTAGAGATATTCGTCAAAGAATTCGCTACGCACTAGCTGATTTCCTTTCACATCAAAAGCCTCAGCATTAATTCCTAAAAGCTTGCCCAATGCCAATGTTACCACGGGACTTGCCGTCAAGTAGGACAACCAAAGGAAAAATCGGGTCAGATATCTTAAACGGTACCTTCTACGATTGCCGAAGATGGCAAGAATGGTTTGTGCTCCAAGACTCAATAGTAGTAGACTTCTGATCCCGTATATATCCAATAGCCTTTTTGTCTTTGTTGCCACAAAAATAGTTGATCCATCACCGTATTTGTATGCAAGTGAGCAGTTTATCCGATAGTCGTCCATCTCTGAAAGCTCCAACGTCATGAACAAAAATGATAAGCGTTCAAGAGAAGTAAATTTGCCCGATTCTCAGTCCGCAGCCTCAAGCGGTAAATGGGTGGTGGTGAAAGCTACTGAGGATTAATATTTTTAAGAAGAAATAATGCCACTACATTATTGAGATAAAATCTGACGTGGCAATATATGATGTGACGGAGTGATTTATTTATATACATAATTTTATTTATTCAAAAAAGTACACTTCATTATATTCAATTATGCAACACTGAAGCGAAGAATTTATTCAAAAAAGGATGATGGCGGGAACTTTTTATGTTAAAGTTGAAAAAAAGACAAATAGAGTTGTGTATAATTTACTTTAAATCGTAAAATTAAATTAATTGTTTAAAAATTATAATTTAGTTTAAATTAAAAATTTTTTAAAATACAGTTTAAATAATTTTTAAATCGAATTAAATAATAAATTATAACTTGGTTGCATGTATATACCACTTACAATTTTCGGCCGCGCACTTAATTTCCCACCGTTTTTTGTCAGACTTTTTGACATCAAATTGAAATCCTTTAAGTAAGGCGAATTGCTTCACGGCGTTTTTCAATTGGACTTTATTATGAAAAATATCGCTAATCTTGACACCATTCTCCTCTCGGATCGATCTGGAACCACCTGATGAAGCTGATGGCTGTGGAGGAAAATCTGGAAGCCACCTAAATGGATCAGTGGGGACATTGTCAAAAAATGGCCCAGAATAATTTCCACCACCTGAAATAGGATCTTCAAGCTGCAAACTATCCATACCTTCGATAACTGATATCACATACTCAGGCTCTACATTTTCTGAAGGAATGTCGGGTATATTATTTCCATCAAAGTCACCCCAATAGAGAACTATATCTTTTTCTCCATGAGCCCATAAGTTTGCAACATACAAAGAGTCATTACTAAAATCAATCAACTTTTCCAAACGTATTCTTTTTTGACCCAACTACTTTCTTTTTCATCTTCATCTTCATCTTCATCCTCCTGCCTTTCAATTGGGGTACATGTAACAAATACAAGAATACATTCCTGAAAGTACTGGGACATATCAAGAAGACTCTAGACATCTTCATCATTTTGGATCTGGATAAGGCAGTCGAGCTCAATTTTTCTTAGCTTCATTGATACTTGAATGTAGTTTTTCATTGGATCAATACTGCATGACTCCGTCAAAAGCTCAATAAATCCCTCGAATGTTGTTCCATAAGGGATTTTAATCAATTGTTTGGCTCCTCCAACATATTTCATTGTGTTGTTGCGACCTTGAATCCATTCTCCCTGGTAACGAACCGATGTATAACCATCCATTTTAATTATCAATCCTGCAATGACCAGTTTTTGAAGATAATTATTCATTTATAATAAAAAACTCAATAATAACTATGGGAAACAGTCGTACAATTATTAATAATTAAAAAAAACTCATCATATTTTTCTAATATTTTATTTATCCCCTTATAATTATTTAAAAATTTATATAACACTTTCGTATATTATTTTATATCAAAATGCATCTATCTGTTTGTAACGTTCCATTTAAAACGTTTTTATAATATCTATATTTTGAAATAGATATTCAAATTCTATACTTTGAAATGGTTTAAAATGTCAATAATAAAAAATTTCTTCAGAAATCTGAAAAATACTAGTGGATATATCCTAAAACGATAAAATTCAAAAAAACAGAATTAAAATTCGAATTGTAAAAGTTGAAATACCCTAGAATGGTAATAATCGAACAATTCTTTGAAAATCTGAAAAATATGAGTTGATATATCCTAAAACGGTGAAATTCAAAAAAACAAAACTAAAATTTGAATTCTAAAAGTTGAAATACCCTAAAATGGCAACAATCGAAAAATTCTTCAAAAATCTGAAAAATACGAATCGATATATCCTAAAGGAATGAAATTCGAAAAAATGAAACTAAAATTCGGAATCTAAAAGTTGAAATACCCTAGTATAGCAACAATCGAAAAATTCTTCAGAAATCTGGAAAATATGAATTGATATATCCTAAAGCGGTGAAACTCGAAAAAACCTATAATTTCAATTATAATGCACCTACAACGTTTAATATGAAAATGCGCCCTAATTTTAATAACATTTCATTTGACCCCTCAATTATCTCTTTCTTTATTTAACACCCTTATATGTTGTCTTGTATCAAAGCAATACCTATCTATTTTTAACATGTTATATAAATCCTGTATATATTATAAAATATCCAAAAACCCCCATATTTATCTAAAATTATTTTAACCCCCCATATTTACCCTAAATTACATTTAACCCCCCATACTTGTCAAACATTGCATTTAACCCCCATATTATGATATAAAAACTAGACTTAACAAATAAAATTAAGTTTTAGGCTAAGATTGACATAAATACCTTTTTTTGACGAATAGTATTTTTACGAGTCGAATTTAGAAATACGAACTTCTTTCGTCCGAACGAATCCCTATTAATTGATCTTAAATAAAAATGAAAGTGAGAGTGAGTGTTTGAGTGATATGAGAAGTGTGTGTAAATAAAGTGAGTGAGGAGGGTTTATATAGATGAGAGGAAGGGTAATATTGACATTTTAGAAAAAGTTTGAAATAAATAAATAAATATCAAAATGCCTTTACAATGTAAAATATCCAAAAACCTCCATATTTACCCTAAATTACATTTAACCCCCCATACTTGTCAAACATTCATTTAACCCTCATATTATGACATAAAAACTAGACTTAACAAATAAAATTAAGTTTTAGGCTAAGATTGACATTAATACATTTTTTTGATAAGTAGTATTTTTTCGAGTCGAATTTAGAAATACGAACTTCTTTCGTCCGAACGAATCCCTACTAATTGATCTTGAATAAAAATGAAAGTGAGAGTGAGTGTTTGAGTGATATAAGAAGGGTGTGTAAATAAAGTGAGTGATGAGGGTTTATATAGATGAGAGGAAGGGTAATATTGACATTTTAGAAAAAGTTTGAAATAAATAAATAAATATCAAAATACCTATACAATGTAAAATATCCAAAAACCCCCATATTTACCTTAAATTACTTTAACCCTCCATACTTGTCAAACATTGCATTTAACCCCCATATTATGACATAAAAACTAGACTTAACAAATAAAATTAAGTTTTAGACTAAGATTGACATAAATACATTTTTTTGATGAATAGTATTTTTCTGAATCGAATTCAAAAATATGAACTTCTTTTGTTCAAACGAATCCCTACTAATTGATCTTGAATAAAAATGAAAGTGAGAGTGAGTGTTTGAGTAATATGAGAAGTGTGTGTAAATAAAATGAGTGAGGAGGGTTTATATAGATGAGGGGAAGGGTAATTTTGACATTTTAGAAAAAGTTTGAAATAAATAAATATCAAAATGCCTTTACAATATAAAATATCCAAAAACTCCATATTTTTATCTAAAATTACATTTAACCCCCCATAGTGAGTGAGGAGTTATATAAATGAGGGGAAGGGTAATTTTGATATTTTAGAAAAGTTTGAAATAAATAAATAAATATCAAAATGCCTTTACAATGTAAAATATCCAAAAACCCCCTATTTTATCTAAAATTACATTTAACCCCTCATAGTGAGTGAGAAGAGTTATACAAATGAGGGAAAGGGTAATTTTGATAATTTAGAAAAGTTTGAAATAAATAAATAAATATCAAAATGCCTTTACAATGTAAATTATCCAAAAACCCCATATTTTATCTAAAATTATTTAACCCCCCATAGTGAGTGAGAAGAGTTATATAAATGAGGGGAAGGGTAATTTTGATATTTTAGAAAAAGTTTGAAATAAATAAATAAATATCAAAATGCCTTTACAATGTAAAATATCCAAAAACCTCCTATTTTATCTAAAATTATTTTAACCCCCCATAGTGAGTGAGAAGAGTTATATAAATGAGGGGAAGGGTAATTTTGATATTTTAGAAAAAGTTTGAAATAAATAAATAAATATCAAAATGCCTTTACAATGTAAAATATCCAAAAACCTCCTATTTTATCTAAAATTAATTTAACCCCCCATAGTGAGTGAGAAGAGTTATATAAATGAGGGAAAGGGTAATTTTGATATTTTAGAAAAAGTTTGAAATAAATAAATAAATATCAAAATGCCTTTACAATGTAAAATATCTATAAACCCTCCATTTTTATCTAAAATTCATTTAACCCCCTATAGTGAGTGAGAAGAGTTATACAAATGAGGAGAAGGGTAATTTTTGCTTAGGAATAGTGGATTTGGACATTTTGGCTTGGAAATAGTGATTTTGGGCATTTTTGCTTAATGGGAGGGTATTTTGGCCATTTTTTAAAATTTCCCATCAGATTCTCTGCCAAACGCTTTTGTCGTCCACTAGTGTTTGTTCATTTCCGCTCTCTGCCTCCTGCATCGAGTTTTTGGTAAATCCTTCTTTGAATGGAGATGATATTTTTAATAAAATAAAAAATATAAATTACTAGAATCTTCATTATTAGAGATGAAAAATAAATATATATCCTATCAATCTTTATTCTGATTCGGTTTTTTTTTTGTTATATATTTATTAAATTTTTATATATTAAATTATTTATAAAAATTTTAAATTATTATAAATATATTTTAATATTTAATAAATATTTAATTATTTTTTAAATAAGATAAGAAGGAAAAAAAATATGAAAAACCTTTCTAACGGGAATAAAGAAGAAAAAAAAAGAATTTTTTGTTATTCTCGTATCGAGGGTAAGACAATGATGAGAAAAATTTTTATCTGTAATAACATAACAATAAAATTATGTGTATCTATTTTAGGTATACAAATATATACATATTTATATGTGTTATCATATGATTGAATGGTTTTGAATTAAGAATAAAACAATAATCAATCATATGATGACACATATGAGTGTGTATATATTTATGTACCTAAAGTAGATACACATAGTATTGCTCATGACATAATTGACGATTAAGATATTCAATCTCCAATGTTGGAAGCCATCTCTGAGTGCATTCAAAACAAGTGACATATTCAAGTGATCTTATACTGCATATGCTTGATCACCATTTCTGGAGAAAATTGTGCCCTTGATTCTTCAGATTCACCACGTGTAACACGTTCATAAGTTTGATGCATGATGAGGTATCAACCTGGAGAAAACGTGTAAGACAAAGTCAACTTAATGGCTTGACTTATTCTCAGTGTGCTCACGATGGCAATGTCCATTTAGCTACTCGTTCTAAATCAATCTGAGTCAAAGTCAAAGTCAAAGTCAAACCAAAGCTTTGCTTTAAACGAAAAATATTAAATAAATGAAAGAAATTCTCCTTTATAAGGCATGGAAATTAATTAACAGAACTAACACAGAAAATGCTTCACATCACATCTCACATCACATTTGATTTTCCTTTATAAATTATTTATTTCTCTCTTTTGCTTCTTGTTGCGGGCGACAAGCTATTCTTATTCTCAATGATTCCAAGTTTACCGATAATGATTTTAACATTGTGATGTTGTCTCTTCAACTATTCCGATTTTTTTTTTTTTTCCTCTGTTCTTCAGTCTATCTTCAATCGACAGTGGACCGTCTTTTTCAGCCAAATTTCAACCGATATGGGATGGCAATATTCAGTTTTCAATAGTTTCTCTTAGTATTTTTTATTCAAATACAATAATTGTCGTGACATTTATTTTTTGTATTATAAATTTTAGATTTTTTGTCGTACATTCAAAGAGTGGATAACTAAAAATTCGATTTGATTGTATAGTAAAAGACGTTTAGTTAACAACCAATTTTTATATAAAATCAGTCCAATTTTGGTTTAAAATTTTCTTTGAACTGAAAATTTAGTTCAATTCACAAATCCTTTAAACTAATTCAATTATCTGGTTTTGAACCCCCCTAAATTGTTGTCCACTGTACCCATTGACTCGATTGCATGCCGAGCACCTTACTTTCTACTTGTGCATATTCATTTTGTCATAAGGTTGCACCTCGATTTGAAATTTGCGCCTTATAATGACACTAAGTCTTGCACGTAATCAATCTTCTTGAACACAAAAAAAAAAGTTAAACAATAGAGTACTTGATATACTAGAAATGAACCCAACCTTTTATTATATCAAAAGTAATTTACATTAGAGTATAAAATTATTTAATAAAATTTTAGAGGACGGTGTTATTTGGCAAGAGGGTTTTTCGTCTTTTTAATATTTTTATAAAAAATTTTACAATTTTTTTAACAAATTTAATAGATAAGTGAAAAATTGACTTTTTTGGATTTAAATGGTGAAAATCTGTCAATTCATTAACCCTTAGATGGGAAGTAGTTATTTGGCCTTTTTTTTTAGATCTAACCGTTTGTATTATTAGATTGTATTTGTATTGTGTCAGTTCAGATTTTATGTCAAAAATCTTCAACTCTAACCCACTCTGAATTAAAATAGTTTCGAAATTTTTTAACCTTAACCCAATCCTATAATATTTAAATTGATCCAACCTGACCTAATTTGACCCGAAATTATCTATTATTTTCACTCTCTAAAGTATTTTTATTGTTTTAATTTTTTCCCCAAATTACCTCAACCTATTATTAATAAAATACACAATATAACATTTTGTCTTATTGACAAATGCTCTAAAAATTTATATACTAAGACCTTTAAAAAACATATTTATAATCAGATTAACCAAATCAAATTCTTATTACTTAATAATAAAAAAAAAATAATATGAGTAATTATAACTATATAAAGATACAACTATATGTAATCTATTAAAAAAATATTTCTCCAAAACATTCGTATCGTGTTAGGTTACTTTTTTGTGAACTCTAATACTATCTGATTTAATTTCAAGTCATGTCAGATTGACCTAAAATATATTTCGTGCTAATAAACTTAACTCTAACCTGATATTTTTTGTGTCATATTGTATCAAGTTAATAGATCGTATTGAAAATTATCAGATTTACATTTTTAATTAAAAAGTTAGGGGTTACTTATTAAAATAAGCATATTTGGAGAGATTATATGAAAATAACCAACTCTTTAAGAGCCAAACCACTATAGTTAAAGAATTGGCCAAAAGACTTATTCCTACCCAAGGTATAGTGAATTCCCAAATTCTCACACACCAACTTTCAAAAGCTCAAACACTCACCTATGGTTTGGAAAACTAACACCTACCCTCCAAAATTAAGATAAAATTAAAAGCAAAATCATCATTTAACAATAATATTTAATATTTATATCATTTTACCCCTTTAATTTGAAAAACTAACAATTTCACTCAAAATTAAGTTTTGAAAAGTGACATTTTACCCCCTACCTAGGGTTTCCAATTTCGCCGACGAATTTCTAGCCAACGATAGCCAATCTCTCTCCCTCCCGATGTCGTCTCTCCCTCCGATGTTTAATATTGGACTGACGACGTTTGGATTCAACAGAATCCAAACAAAATCCAGACGAAGACTCAAAACTCTTCGTCCGAATCTTCATCGTCTAGACGAAGTTGGCTTCATCTATAACTTATCATATTTTTCCACGAAAATCGCCTCCTTTAGGGGAGTAAAAAAATAATAAATTTAATATTTTATAAATTTAAAAAATTAAAAATAATATTTTTATATATTATTTTAATATTTTAAATAAAATAATTTAACTCTTTTATATATATTTGAAAATTAATAATTTAGTTTTCAAAATCTTAATCACATCTTTAATTGGAATCTTACCATGACATGGAGGATGAAATCATAATTAAGAAGTATATTTATCTTGATATAAAATAAAACTTTAAAATCAGTGTAAAACTGAATTAGACTATCACCCGAATACCATATTTGTATAAAAAGCCAAAGCCCATGTCAATTAAAATTAAGAAAACTAATTTTAGAAACTGGATTTCTTTCTCCGAATCTTCAACTTGATTTTGGCAACCATACCTCACGATTTTGTTTCCAAAGATAAGGTTTCAATCTATCAAAACACGATATTAAACTAAATAATTAATATTAAAAAATATATTATTCTGACTTGATTTTTCTATCACTAAATAGTGAGACGTGTGGATATTTAATTTAAATGATTAAGTTTTGATTTAACAATTGAATTTAAAGTTATAAACCTAAAAATTAATTGACAACTTGTCTAGTGAATAATTTTTGTGGATTGTTATTGATATAAACGTTTTTGATTATATTTGATTTAATTCAATTGTTAGATTCATGTGGCTTTTTTGTTCTCTTTATATTTCTTTTACATTATCTCCTTTACTCAAGGATTGATGTTTTTTATTTTTTAAGTTTTCATTACTTGATTAATAAACAATGATAGAGCCATGAAGGTAAGGTTGGACCCAAACTGTGTCAATTCGGTCTCGAAAGCTAGCTTAATTTGGTTCAATTTGGTTTGAATTTGTTTAATTTGAATTCAAGTTAAAAAATTTGACTCATTTTTTAAATTGAGTTAAACTTAAGTTAGAAGGTGTTTGATTCAATTCAACATAAGTTCAATTCGAATTTATAACTTGAATTTGTGGTTTGAATTCATGACTTGATTCATAGCTTGAATTAGTGGTTCAAATTTGTGGCTCAGTTTGGTTTGAATTCATAGCTTGAAAATGTCAAATAAATAGTTTTGCCTATTATTTAAATAAAACGATATTGTTTTACTAATGAGTTATGAATTCGAATAACTAATTTGAGTCATAAAGCCATAAATTCGATCCAAACTTGAGCTAAATTAAAGTGAATAATTTTTTATTCAAATCAAACTCAATCCACCATTAATATTGACTCGACAAACTTGATTTAAACTCAAATCAACTATTTTTTTATTCAAATCGAAATCAAACTAAGAGGTGTTTTAACCACCCCTATTTGGAGGCCTCCTCTCAACAAAAATATTGGATTCACCACTGTATATGGTTGTATGGGGTTGTACACGTGGTGGAACCAAGTTTTCCTGTCAAGAGAGGTTTTATTGGCTTTGCCATTGTTTACCAATCACCTAACTCTCAATTTTAAGAAATTTACTTATATATAAAATATCAATTTTTTTTTTTAAATTTGTGCTTAGTTTTGAACATACAACAGGAAATGAAAATGAATTTCTCAAATATCCAGCAAAAGCAAAATGAACCAGAAGGGCAAGAAGCTTTCAAATCTAATCTTGATAGAATTTATTTAAAGCTCAATCACAGATACATCTATAGAAGTTCTGTGACGTAAGTTTATAATACACAATATGTATGAGAAATAGTCAAACTACATGCCAAAATAAAAAAAAATAATGTAATGTGCGCTTAATTTTAAATACACAATTAACAAGTCACGTATCATCTAAGTATCTAATTGGATAATTAAAATTAAATGTATATAATTTTATTAAAATAAAAATGATGAATAAAAATATTGATAGCAACATACAAACATCTTTCCTAATACAAACATTTTTTACAATAATCAGTAATATGTTGGCAAAAATATCCTGTGTCACTTGTATATGTTAAACATGAACTCCAATGTTTATATACTACTCGATGAATTACTTTTCCTTTGATCATTTCCTATATTTGATCGAAGTGATCCCACATCATTAACTTTTGCTTTCTTTTTCTCTTTGTTGAGTTTGTGTTTGTACCACTTTCACCAGTTAGTGCTCCACCTGTTCTACATTATGCATCATCAATAATGTCATTAGCGCTAACATGATAATAGTCAAATGGATTGAATTCATTTAACCATGAATTTATTTGTTAAATATTTTTTATTAGCAAAAGTGAAATGAAAACGAAATTATAAATATAGAAAATTATTGTTTGTGAATTTAGATAGTTTTAGAATAAGAGTTGATTAGAGAAAATGAGATTGAAAATAAAGAAAAATTGAGAGATTGAGATTTGTGAGAGAATAATGAAATTTGTAAAAGGAATGAGGGATAGGTGTTGGGTTTATATAAGAAAAAAATTAATTTGAATGGTTTCTGCCCTTCAATTATAATTTCTTTTTTAAAACTCTCAATAGTAACAAGTCATGTTGGCTTGACCCTAGGCTTATTGCTTAGGCCTACGCTTGACCTGCTACATTAGTGTGTTAGACCCTTCCACATCGGGCTTTTTTCCTAGACTTTAACTTGTGCTTTGGGCCAACCTAACTCAATTGACACATCTATTCTTAAAGTTACAACAATAACTATAAAATTCTCCAATCTTAATTGTCATTTTCTTTTAACATGGAAGATCATACACAAATTTCACACAAACAGTACAAATTCAAGTAGGAAATATAGCTTAATCTAGATAAGAATTTCTATACTTACTTTTTTTTTATTATTATTTAATAAATTGTATCATTAAAATTATAGACAAGATTGCGAAATTTTGATGAGCTGAAGACATTTTCTAGAAGTTTAGTGTATAAGCTAAATTTCAAACATGAAACATGGAACTTCAATTTGGAAGCTAAGTGCAAGGTTTAAGACTATAAGGGGTTTTCAATAGTATTTTCAAGGGTGTAGGTGCAAAATATAAAAACTAAATATTTTCATGAAATATAGTGTTCCCGCTAAATTTTATATTGGAATGCTAATATTTGATGTCTACTATGTGGGTGGGTTGTTAAGTATATATATATAATCTACGGGGTTTTATCATAATTTCCCTCGGTAACACCAGTTTTGCCCTCTTAGTTTTTAAAAGTTACATATACTCCCCTAAATTAATCTAACTAGTGCTATAAAGGATAATTACAATAAAAGTATATATTCTATTTCTATCAAGTTACCCTCATATGTAAAATTTGGCATATAGGCAAAACTTTTTCTTGTGAACTCTCGTGTTTAGGGTTATACATCAGTACAAAAAAAAAATTTTAAGCCTCCTTAGCTTATAATATTTACGTATGCACCATCAAATTAAACTTCCTAGCACCACATAGGAAATTTATAAAAGCCCTATGACTTTTATATTTATCAATTTACCCCTCATATTTAAAGTATGACAAGCATGAAATCTCGAGTCTAGGGTTAAACATTAGTATAACAATTTTTTTTTGCCTTTGAGCTTATAATTATTACATATGCACCCCCAAATTAAACTTTGTACTGCCATAAATGAAAATAACAGAAAACCCCCCAGCTTTTATATCTATCATACCCCATATTTAAAGTTTAGCACATATATACCAAACTTTCTAGCATGAAATCCCAGTTCTATGGTTAAACATCAATATAACAAATTTGTTTGACCCCTTAGCTTACAATATTTTCACATACATTCCCAATTTATACATTTAAGTTTACATAGCAAATTGCCATAAAACCTCCTAGTTTTTTTCTGTATCATTAACCTCCTTGTTTCAAAGTTAGGCCTATACACTTTCAAGGCTTAAAATCAAATTAATTCTTGAAACCTATTCAAATTAACGTAGTATACTCAAACACAAAATTTGTTTCTCATCAATGTAATAGAATATATGGGAGGTTTGTAATTCAAAGAAAATAGAATAAAAATATGGCTTTATTATTCATGTTGTGGCAGAACCAGCACCTAGGCCTACCCTTAAAATTCAAAACCTTTTAGTAAGTAAATGTTAGACCCACTCTCATTCCAGTCTGCGTCCTTCAGACTACCTTCATTAGCCTGTTTCTTTCAATTCGATTCCCTTAACCAGTGATGTGCACTTAAGTGAAATCTATAACTCTACAAATTTTATTAACTATTTTTGGTTATTTTAATTTTTGTGCAAGAAATCGTATGAATTTTATCTTCCTGGTATAGGTTATTTAATGAGTTGCATGACAAAAATGTCTTATTCATCACTAAATGATTATTTTATAATCTTGGTGTTTAAATTGTCTCTTATTTCATTGATTGGAATTTAGAGTGATTTTACCTAATTTTTAGGAGTTTCTTACTGGTATTAGGAGAGATGTTTGTTTGTTGCTATCAATATTTTCATTCATCACATTTATTTTGGCATGTAGTTTGATTATTTCTTGTACATATTTTAAGCTTGCTAAATTTGAATGATTATAACCAAGGAAATTTTAAGCAATAGTGAACAGAAAAAAAAAAAAAAAGAAGGTTAGAATTGTATATCAATATCCATACTATTAGACATTTTATTGCCATTTTTACAAAATTAAAATTATCACTCATGGAACTGTTGCTTTTGTCTCATTTAAGAGACATTTTGCTGAGAAATTCATTCATTTCTTGTTCTATGTTCAAAACTAAACATAAATACTAAAAGAAGTGAGATTTGCATTCATTATAAGTAAACTTCTTAAAATCGAAACTTAGATTTTGATTGGTAAACAATGACAAAATCGCTAAGGTCTCCCCTTGGCCAAAAAAAAAAAAAAAAAGAATTGAAAAAAACTTGGTTCATTCAATAAGAAAATCTGAGAGTATAATTCCACTCATATGGAATAACACTTACACCCTTTATGAAGGGTATTATTGATCTCTTGCGATAATTTAAAAATCCAAATATCTTTTATCGCTATTTATTGTTCTTTTTACAATCTAGCTTAAATGGGTGACAATATAGTATAACACAATAGTGGGTGTTTTCATGGATAATATTAAATTGAATAACAACCTAATTTTATTGTGTCACAAATTTAAGTGAATGTTGACATTTGTGAGTAGGTCTAACAGAAATATATAATCTTGTTCTTGAGAATGATAAATCATTTATTGATTCACTATAGTTTTCATATATCTCTCAGTATAACTAATTACCACCATTATGATCATTATTTTTTATGAACTACATTAGATTGGTGTCAAACTATACTGATCCATATGTAAAATAATTTAGTAACCTCAAATAAAAAAATTACATGTATTATCGTTTGTTAGAATATGTGTTCCATAAACACTAGTTTTACTATTCATATTAAACCGTTTTGGTAGATTCGTCTAATAAACATGTTTATTCAACATGCTACCTATGTGTTAGACTAGATTATCAATGAATAATTTTGACAAATGAGACCTATCACTACCTTTTAGTATAGTTACTCAACATTTAGATAATCTTAATCATATTATTTGTGTCATAGGTCAAAATATTAGTGAGAGTACAAATATTTCCAAAATGACTATCATGTGTGCACATAAGATTTTTACAATCATTGATATACATTGATTCCCTTAAGACAGTATTACCATAGACATTTGTCTAATTTACTAAATATGAAATAAGCATGACACAAATACAAATCAGTATTAATAAATCAACACTTTAGAACATCCACTCTAACACCATACTCATGCACATAATAAAATGTTGACATACAACTCTCTTAAACCACATATTACAATTCAAGGGACAAATCATGGGGCTGATCTTTCTCATGCTCAAGCAGAAGCCAAATATGAGTGAGCAATTCTCCACCTCGCCTAAGTTGCTCTGCATGGAGAGTCCAAGGACAATTAATCGCAGCATAAAACAACATTTCCACCGAGACACTACTTATAATACTCCATTTGTCGTCCCTCTCTTGCAATATTTTTGCCAATTTTTGCACCTGAAGCAATACATTCCAATCTGATGTAAACACATTGTTATTGGGAGTTCCTTGGAAATAAGTTTCAACTAGTAAATTCCCGCACAATGTCGCTTCATACTTTGATTGTTTTGCCTTAAAAAATTCATCGACTTGAGCACAAGCACCCTGAAAGAGAAGGTCACCAGTAACAATAGATAACATATCAGGAATCATGCCCAAAAGATACGTCATATAATCTGATAAAACTTTGCTCATTTCACATAAGGGGTGATTTAAGGTACTTTTTGATGCACCATCATCTAAATAGTAACAAACTGTGGTGGCAATGTGCCATATAATAATGGCTTTGCCAAAATTTGTTTGCTTCTTTGCTGGGGTATCAAAATCTGTTTGAATACTCCATTCCAAATCTTGGAGACAGTTACATCTTTCAAGAGCCCCTTCCCCCCTTTTACAGAAAGATTGCCAGCCCCTTTGAGCTCTTACCTCCAGAATTTGCTCCAGTATCAGCTTCTTCAACTCTTCAGGTACTGGATTGTCTTTCTTGACACAATACTTCTTGTACTCCTTGTAGTAGCCCTTGACCTTGAAAATTCTTCTAATCAACCCGCCAAGCTTTGTAGTATCTTCATAAAGGCAATAGCTTAGTAAGTTGAATTTATCTATGCAATGAGACCACCTATGATTCTTTCTTGGAATTTTTGGAGCAATTCTCGATATGGATCTGCTGATAAATGTGCTCCTATTTTGTTTCCTCATTTGAAGTACTACCCAATCTGAGAACAAAAGCTCCTTCATCTCATAAATTTCAAGTACAATTACTCCTAATAAACAAAGTAAGAGAATTATGTCATCTACACCTGGAAAATATGCCCCAACAAACCAAAATATAGTTAATATCACCAAAAGCAAAGCTAGAGCAAGAAAGAAAATGATGCGACCCCATAAACTTTTGTTGGAATAGCCAATGGACGCCTTCGTGTAGAGCACTTCATACATAAAGATAAGCTCAAATTCTGTGATTCTAAAAACATCCTTAGGAGGACAGTCTTCTACACTCATCGAAGAAAGATAAACTGATGAAGGATGGCCTAGCCAATTCTCAAGATAAGGCTTTAATCGATCAAAGCGTTGATAAGCCTTCACAAGCAGAAACAGATCATGAGAATAATTGGAAAATGAGCTAGACTCAAGTGAGGTTTCTTCTGTTCGAATATCATTTTTTGCAAAACTAGCTATCACGACATTTTCGGTAATACTTATTGACCAGAGAGCTCGGAGTCTCTCTGCAACTTTAACTATTCCAGCTACATACAAAAGTACACTGAATATGGCAGTCCAATATCTAAGTCCAATGTAAATTATTTATTTCTCTCTTTTGCTTCTTGTTGCGGGCGGCAAGCTATCCTAATTTTCAATGATTCCAAGTTTACGGAGAATGATTTTAACATTGTGATGTTGTCTCTTCAACTATTCCGATTTTTTTTTTATCCTCTGTTCTTCAGTCTATGTTCAATTGACAGTGGACCGTCTTTTTCAGCCAAATTTCAACCGATATGGGATGGCAATATTCAGTTTTCAATAGTTTCTCTTAGTATTTTTTATTCTAATACAATAATTATCGTGATATTTATTTTTTGTATTATAAATTTTAGATTTTTTATCATACATTCAAAGAGTGGATAACTAAAAATTCGATTCAATTATATAGTAAAATAGGTTCAGTTAACAATCAATTTTTATATAAAATCAGTTAATTTTGGTTTAAAATTTTCTTTGAACTGAGAACTTAGTTCAACTCACAAATCCTTTAAACTAATTCAATTATCTGGTTTTAAACACCCCTAAATTGTTGTCCACTGTGCCCATTGATTCGATTGCATGCCGAGCACCTTACTTCCTACGTTGCACCTCCATTTGAAATTTGCGCCTTATAATGACACTAAGTCTTGCACGTGGTCAATCTTCTTGAATACACAAAAAAATGTTTAAAAATAGACGACTTGATATACTGGAAATGAACCCAACCTTTTATTATATCAAAAATAATTTACATTAGAGTATAAAATTATTTAATAAAATTTTAGAGGACGGTGTTATTTGGCAAGAGGGTTTTTCATTTTTTTAATATTTTTATAAAAAATTTTACAATTTTTATAACAAATTTAATAGATAAATGAAAATTTGACTTTTTTAGATTTAAATGGTGAAAATCTATCAATTCATTAACCCTTAGATGGGAAGTAGTCATTCGACCTTTTTTTTAGATCTAACCGTTTGTATTATTAGATTGTATTCATATTCTGTCAGTTCAGATTTTATGTCAAAAATCTTTAATTCTAACCCATTTTGAATTAAAATAGTATCAAAATTTTTTAACCTTAACCTAATCCTATAATATTCGAATTGATCTAATCTGACATAATTTGACCCAAAATTACCTATTATTTTCACTCTTTAAAGTATTTTTATCGTTTTAATTTTTTCACCAAATTACCTCAACCTATTATTAATAAAACACACAATATAACATTTTGTCTTATTGACAAATGCTCTAAAAATTTATATACTAAGACCTTTAAAAAACATATTTATAATCAGATTAACCAAATCAAATTTTTATTACTTAATAATAAAATAAAATATTTAAATAAAAAAATAATATGAGTAATTATAACTATATAAAGATACAACTATATGTAATCTATTAAAGAAATATTTCTCCAAAACATTCGTATCGTGTTAGGTTACTTTCTTGTGAACTCTAATACTATCTGATTTAATTTCAAGTCATGTCAGATTGACCTAAAATAAATTTCGTGCTAATAAACTTAACTCTAACCTGATATTTTTCTTGTCTTATTATATCAAGTTAATAGATAGTATTGAAAATTATCAGAGATACTTTTTTAATTAAAAAAGTTAGGGGTTATTGATTAAAATAAGCATATTTGGAGAGATTATTGAAAATAACCAACTCTTTAAGAAAGAAACTACTATAGTTGAAGAATTGGCCAAAAGACTTATTCTCACCCAAGGTATAGTAAATTCCCAATTCCCACACACCAACTTTCAAAAGTCCAAACACCCACCCATAGTTTGGAAAATTAACACCTACCCTCCAAAATTAAGATAAAATTAAAGGCAAAATCATCATTTAATAATATTATTTAACATTTATATCATTTTACCCCTTTAATTTGAAAACTTAAAAATTTCACCCAAAATTAAGTTTTGAAAAGTGACATTTTAACCCCTACCTAGGGTTTCCAATTTCGTTGATAAATTTCCAGTCAACGGTGGCCAATCTCTCTCCCTCCCGATATCTTCTCTCCCTCCGGTGTTCAACATTGGACTGATGACGTCTGGATTCAACAAAATCCAAATGAAGAGTCAAAACTCTTTGTCCGGATCTTCGTCGTCCAAACGAAGTTGTCTTCATCTATAACTTATCACATTTTTCCACGAAAATCAACCTCCTTTAGGGGAGTAAAAAAAAAAAATTAATATTTTATAAATTAAAAAAATTAAAAATAATATTTTTATATATTATTTTAATATTTTAAATATAATAATTTAACTCTTTTATATATAGTTGAAAATTAATAATTTAGTTTTCAAAATCTTAATCACATCTTTAATTGGAATCTTACCATGACATGGAGGATGAAATCATAATTAAGAAGTTTATTTATCTTGATATAAAATAAAACTTTAAAATCAGTGTAAAACTGAATTAGACTATCACCCAAATACCACATTTGTATAAAAACCCAAAGCCCATGTCAATTAAAATTAAGAAAACTAATTTTAGAAACTAGATTTCTTTCTCTTAATCTTCAACTTGATTTTGGCAACCATACCTCACGATTTTGTTTCCAAAGATAAGGTTTCAATCTATCAAAACACGATGTTAATATTTTTTGTGGATTGTTATTGATATAAACACTTTTGATTATATTTGATTTAATTCAATTATTAGATTCATGTAGTTTTTTTGTTCTCTTTATATTTCTTTTACATTATCTCCTTTACTCAAGGATTGATGTTTTTTATTTTTTAAGTTTTTATTACTTGATTAATAAACAATGATAAAACTATGAAGGTAAGGTTGGACCCAAACTGCACCAATTCGGTCTCGAAAGCTAACTTAATTTGATTCAATTTGATTTGAATTTGTTTAATTTGAATTCCAGTTAAAAGATTTGACTCGTTTTTTAAATTGAGTTAAACTTAAGTTAGAAGGTATTTGACTCAATTCAATATGAGTTCAATTCGAATTTATGACTTGAATTTGTGGTTTGAATTCATGACTTGATTCATGGCTTGATTTATCTTGAATTCATAGCTTGAATTAGTGGTTCGAATTTGTGACTCAATTTGGTTTAAATTTATGATTCAAATAAGTGGTTTTGCCTATTATTTAAATAAAACGATATCGTTTTACTAATGAGTTATGAATTTGAATAACTGATTTGAGTCATAAAGCTATAAATTCAATCCAAACTTGAGCTAAATTAAAGTGAATAATTTTTTATTCAAATCAAACTCAATCCACCATTAATATTGACTCGATGAACTTGATTTAAACTCAAATCAACTATTTTTTATTCAAATCAAAATCAAACTAAGAGGTGTTTGAACTATCCCTATTTGGAGGCCTCCTCTCAACAAAAATATTGGATTCACCACTGTATATGGTTGTATGGTTGTTGTACACGTGGTGGAACCAAGTTTTCCCGCCAAGAGAGGTTTTATAGGCTTTGCCATTGTTTACCAATCACCTAACTCTCAATTTTAAGAAATCTACTTATACACTATATCAAAATTTTTTTAAAACTTGTGCTTAGTTTTGAACATACAACAGGAAATGAAAATGAATTTCTCATCTCTTAAATGACATAGAAGCAACAGCTCCATGACTAATTACAGCCCCCTCCACACCCCCCCCCCCCCCCACCAAAAAAAAAAAAGGAGCTAATATTTTTAATTTTGTGGAAATATCAAATAAAATCGCCTAATCGAATAAATATTAATACACTATATTAACTTTCTTCCATTTACTATTGCTTACAATATTTCCTGGTTATAATAATTCAAAAAATTTGCGAGAGTTAAGCTAAAATGGAACTTAAAAATAATGATAATTGTTAATGATAAAAAAATTGTTACACAAATGATTAACATACAAGTATTTTGCGAAAAAAAAGGTGTAAAAGTTTTTATTTCTTATAACATAATCATACACAAAAAAATTGTTCGTTTTTTTTTTCCTTTAAATGTAAGCTACCAAATGAAATATAGAGAGCATTGAACAATCCAAATATCCAGCAAAAGCAAAATGAACCAGAAGGGCAAGAAGCTTTCAAATCTAATCTTGATAGAATTTAAAGCTCAATCACAAATACATCTATAGAAGTTCTGTGACGTAAGTTTATAATACACAATATGTATGAGAAATAGTCAAACTACATGGCAAAATAAAAAAAAAAATAATGTTTTATGCACTCAATTTTAAATACACAATTAACAAGTCACGTATCATCTAAGTATCTAATTGGGTAATTAAAATTAAATACTTATAATTTTATTAAAAAAAAATGATGAATAAAAATATTGATAGCAACATACAAACGTCTTTCCTAATACAAACATTTTTTACAATAATCAGTAATATGTTGACAAAAATGTCCTGTGTCACTTGTACATGTTAAACATGAACTGCAGTGTTTCCATACTACTCGGTGAATTACTTTTCCTTTGATCATTTCCATACTAATCGGTGAATTACTGCAGGGTAAAATTAATTCTTGAAACCTATTCAAATTAACGTAGTATACTCAAACACAAAATTTGTTTCTCATCAATGTAATAGAATATATGGGAGGTTTGTAATTCAATGAAAATAGAATACAAATATGGCTTTATTATTCATGCTGTGGCAGAACCAGCACCTAGGCCTACCCTTAAAATTCAAAATCTTTTAGTAAGTAAATGTTCGACCCACTCTCATTCCAGTCTGCGTCCTTCAGACTACATTCATTAGCCTGTTTCTTTCAATTCGATTCCGTTAACCAGTGATGTGCACATAAGTGAAATCTATAACTCTACAAATTTTATTAACTATTTTTGGTTATTTTAATTTTTGTGCAAGAACTCGTATGAATTTTATCTTCCTGGTATAGGTTATTTAATGAGTTGCATGACAAAAATGTCTTATTTATCACTGAATGATTATTTTATAATCTTTAATCTTGGTGTTTAGATTGTCTCTCATTTCATTGATTGGAATTTAGAGTCATTTAACCTAATTTTTAGGAGTTTCTTACTAATATTAGGAGAGATGTTTGTTTGTTGCTTCAATATTTTCATTCATCACATTTATTTTGGCATGTAGTTTGATTATTTCTTGTACATATTTTAAGCTTGCTAAATTTGAATGATTATAACCAAGGAAATTTTAAGCAATAGTGAACAGAAAAAAAAAAAAAAAAGGTTAGAATTGTATATCAATATCCATACTGTTAGACATTTTATTGCCATTTTTACAAAATTAAAATTATCACTCATGGAACTGTTGCTTTTGTCTCATTTAAGAGACATTTTACTGAGAAATTCATTCATTTCTCGTTCCATGTTCAAAACTAAACATAAATACTAAAAAGAGATTTGCATCCATTATAACTTCTTAAAATCGAAACTTAGATTTTAATTGGTAAACAATGCCAAAATCGCTACCCTTGGCCTAAAAAAAAGAATTGAAAAAAACTTGGTTTATTCAATAAGAAAATCTGATAGTATAATTTCACTCATATGGAATAACATTTACACCCTTTATGAAGGGTATTATTGATCTCTTGCGATAATTTAAAAATCGAAATATCCTTTTTCGCTGTTTATTGTTCTTTTTATAATCTAGCTTAAATGGGTGTCAATATAGTATAACACAATAGTGGGTGTTTTCATGGATAATATTAAATTGAATAACAACCTAATTTTATTGTGATCACAGATTTAAATGGACGTTGACATTTGTAAGTAGGCTTAACAGAAATATATAATCTCATATCTGAGAGTGATAAATCATTTATTGATTTACTATAGTTTTCATATATCTCTCAGTATAACTAATTACCACCATTATGATCATTTTTTCTTATGAACTACATTGGATTGATGTCAAATTATACTAATTCATGTGTAAAATAATTTAGTAATCTCAAATCAAAACATTACATGTATTACTATCTGTTAAAGAATATGTTCCATAAATACTAGAGTTACTATTCATATTAAACTCTTTTGATAAATCTGTCTAATTAACATGTTTATTCAACATACCACCTATATGTTATATCAGATTGTAAATGAATAATCTTTATACATGAGACCTATCACTATTTTTTAGTATAGTTACTCAACATTAAGATAGTTTTAACTATATTATTTGTGTCATAAGTCAAAATATTACTAAGAGTACAAACATTTGTAAAATGACTATCATGTATGTACATAAGGTTCTTACGATCATTGATATATATTAATTCCCTTGAGATAGTTCTACTATAGACATTCATCTAATTTAAAAAATGTGAAATAAACATGGCACAAATACAAATCAATATTAATGAATCAACAAGATAATTGACTTTAGAACATCCACTCGAACACCATACTCACGCACATAATAAAATGTTGACATACAACTCTCTTAAACCACATATTACAATTCAAGGGACAAATCATGGGGCTCATCTTTCTCATGCTCAAGCAGAAGCCAAATATGAGTGAGCAATTCTCCACCTTTCCTAAGTTGCTCTGCATGGAGAGTCCAAGGACAATTAATCGCAGCATAAAACAACATTTCCATCCAGACACTACTTATAATACTCCATTTGTCGTCCCTCTCCTGCAATATTTTTGCCAATTTTTGCACCTGAAGCAATACATTCCACTCTGATGTAAACACATTGTTATTGGGAATTCCTTGGAAATAAGTTTCAACTAGTAAATTCCCGCACAATGTCGCTTCATCCTTTGATTGTTTTGCCTTAAAAAATTGATCGACTTGAGCACAAGCACCATGAAAGAGAAGGTCACCAGTAACAATAGATAACATATCAGGAATCATGCCCAAAAGATACATCATATAATCTGATAAAACTTTGCTCATTTCACATAAGGGGTGATTTAAGGTACTTTCTGATGCACCATCATCTAAATAGTAGCAAACTGTGGTGGCAATGTGCCATATAATAATGGCTTTGCCGAAATTCGTTTGCTTCTTTGCTGGGGTATCAAAATCTGTTTGAATACTCCATTCCAAATCTTGGAGACAGTTACATCTTTCAAGAGCCCCTTCCCCCCTTTTAGAGAAAGATTGCCAGCCTCTTTGAGCTCTTACCTCCAGAATTTGTTCCAGTATCAGCTTCTTCAACTCTTCAGGGACTGGACTGTGTTTCTTGACACAATACTTCATGTACTCCTTGTAGTAGCCCTTGACCTTGAAAATTCTTCTAATCAACCCGCCAAGCTTTGTAGTATCTTCATAGAGACAATAGCTTAGTAAGTTGAATTGATCTATGCAATGAGACCACCTATGATTCTTTCTTGGAATTTTTGGAGCAATTCTCGATATGGATCTGCTGATAAATGTGCTCCTATTTTGTTTCCTCATTTGAAGTACTACCCAATCTGAGAACAAAAACTCCTTCATCTCATAAATTTCAAGTACAGTTACTGCTAATAAATAAAGTAAGAGAATTATGTCTTCTACACCTTGAAAACCTGGCTGAACAAACCAAAATATAGTTAATATCACCAAAAGCAAAGCTAGAGCAAGAAAGAAAATGATGCGACCCCATAAACTTTTGTTGGAATAGCTAATTGACGCCTTCGTGTAGAGCATATCATACATAAAACTAAGCTCAAATTCTGTGATTCTAAAAACATCCTTAGGAGGACAGTCTTCTACACTCATCGAAGAAAGATAAACTGATGAAGGATGGCCTAGCCAATTCTCAAGATAAGGCTTTAATCGATCAAAGCGTTGATAAGCCTTCACAAGCAGAAACAGATCATGAGAATAATTGGAAAATGAGCTAGACTCAAGTGAGGTTTCTTCTGTTCGAATATCATTTTTTGCAAAACTAGCTATCACGACATTTTCAGTAATACTTATTGACCAGAGAGCTCGGAGTCTCTCTGCAACTTTAACTATTCCAGCTACATACAAAAGTATATTGAGTATGAGTATGTTTTGCCAATATCCAAGTAATTTAGAAAAGATCCAAAGTGAGATGGCGACCTGGGTGGTTAGCCCAATAAGTTGCCTAAACTTTAACTTATTATCCTCAACGGAGTAAGAAATAACATTAGGGCTACCAATTTGCAGCAAAAGGAATGGTGCAAACCAAACTGCGTAATAGTAGAGATATTCGTCAAAGAATTCGCTACGCACTAGCTGATTTCCTTTCACATCAAAAACCTCAGCATTAATTCCTGAAAGCTTGCCTAATGCCAATGTTACCACGGGACGTGCCGTCAAGTAGGACAACCAAAGGAAAAATCGGGTCAGATATCTTAAACGGTACCTTCTCCGATTTCCGAAGATGGTAAGAATGGTTTGTACTCCAAGACTCAATAGTAGTAGACTTCTGATCCCGTATATATCCCATAGCTTTTTTGTCTTTGTCGTCACATAAATAGTTGATCCGTCACCGTATTCGCATGCAAGTGAGCAGTTTATCCGATAGTCGTCCATCTCTGAAAGCTCCAACGTCATGAACAATAATGATAAGCGTTCAAGAGAAGTAAATTTGCCCGATTCTCAGTCCGCAGCCTCAAGCGGTAAATGGGTGGTGGTGAAAGCTACTGAGGATTAATATTTTTAAGAAATAATGCAACTACATTATTGAGATAAAATCTGACGTGGCAATATATGATGTGACGGAGTGATTTATTTATATACATAATTTTATTTATTCAAAAAAGTACACTTCATTATATTCAATTATGCAACACTGAAGCGAAGAATCTGATGGACACACGGATGATGGCGGGAATTTTTTATGTTAAAGTTGAAAAAAAGACAAATAGAGTTGGGTATAATTTACTTTAAATCGTAAAATTAAACTAATTGTTTAAAAATTATAATTTAGTTTAAATTAAAAATTTTTTAAATTACAGTTTAAATAATTTTTAAATCAAATTAAATAATAAATTATAACTTTTTAATATATATAAAAATTATATTTGATTGAATATTTTAATAAACAATTAAGTGAATATTTTTTTTATTTTTAAATATATATTTTATATTTATTTTACATATTTATATTATATTTTAAAAAATATAATTTTATTAATTTTATTAAATTTTATACATACATATATATATATATATGAATGATTTTAAAAAATTTAAACTATAATAGTTTAATTATATATTATATCGTATATTAAAATTTTAATTTTTTATATTATATATAATATATAATATATTTTTTTAAAAATAAAATAATAAAAAATATAATTAACACATAATAATTTTAAAAAATCATATATATTTTTAATAATTAAAAATTATATCACAATCTTCTACCAAAAAAAAGTTGTATCAAAGATACGTTTACTAAATCAATAGCTTCTCTCTTATATATTTCTTTGCACTAAATTGAGTGGCTTTTTCTATTTCCTATTTCCCTTACAGATTGCAGCAATCTGACAGCCTCATTGACTTGGCATTTTCTTAGAGTTGGATCCGTACTGAGCGGGTTCCACCGCGAAAGATGGTCCAATTTTATTTAACTTGATTTAAAATTTATTTATTTTGAATGTAAATTAAGTTTAAATTAGGCTAGAGACGTCAATGGGCCGTGCCGGGCCGGGCCGGGCCGACTTCAGCAAGGCCCGTTGGGCTAATGGGCCGGGCCGGGCCCGAGGCCCAAACAGTAATGGGCCTTCGGGCCGGGCCGGCCCTTTGAAATATAAAGGCCCAAAGCCCGGCCCATATACTAACGGGCTTTAAACGGGCCGGGTCGGGCCTTAGTAAACGGGCCGGGCCGGGCCTCAGTAAATGGGCCGGGCCGGGCCTCAGTAAACGGGCCGGGCCGGGCCTTATTAAATATTTTTAAAAAAAGTTTTAATTAAAATTTTTAAACACAAATTATTTTTCAATTATTAAAATCGAGGACAGTACCCCGAATATTTTATTTATAATCCCTCACTTATGGCGGAGGAATACCGTGGTTACATGATAAAAAATATTATAAATTGTTAATAAAATACAAATAAATTAATTTACATATTGTATAAATTACAAAACATAAATAAAATTTATCTACTATATAATATTTATCTATTCATCTTCTACATCCAAATCTTTGAATTCTTCAAAGACATCTTCTGTCACACGATTCTGTAATTTAAAATCAGCTTTGATCCAATCTTTCATGCACATTATCGCTTCGACCATATTTGGATGTAAATTGGATCGTCTATCATCCAGCACACATCCCCCTGCACTAAAAGCGGATTCCGATGCTACAGTTGACACCGGAGGTGTTAGTAGATCTCGAGCCATGGCTGCAAGCACAGGAAAGGTTTCTGCCTTGTCTTTCCACCATGCCAAAACATCTAGTTTTTCAGCATTATATCTTTGAATAATTTCAGGATAATGGTCAATATTTATATAATTGTAAAATTGACTATAATTTGTACTTTGACTAACAGTTTGTTTACCTTTGCGCAATAAAGACCATATGCGTGACTTTTTTTTACCTGAACTACCAGAGCTTACCTCTGGTGCAGAACTTTGTCCAGTTTTTCCATATTTTTGTTCATAAATACTATACATATCAAATAAAAATTCTTGAACATATTCAACAGAATTTACATTGCTATTAATTGACAAATTTTCATTAATAACATCAAATAAATTTTGTAATCCATTAGTTTTTGCCCTAGGATCTAAAATAGTAGCTGCAGAATAAAGTAAAGGAATTTCACTCCAATATTTTTTAAATTTTTGTTCCATTTGCATACATATATTTTGAAAAGCATTATGAGAGTGACGATACCTATGTTCTTTAAATATATCACTTATTTCTACCATATTATATATTATAGAACAAGTTGTCGGATAATACACACCTGAGCAATGATCTGTGGCTGTTTTCAATGGCTCTAACAAGTTCATTAAAGCCATAGCTATTTCTCAATCTTGATCTGTCAAAAAAATAGGATCTTGCGAATCCATTGGTTGGGTATTGAAGTATCGTGTTATAGGAACTTCATACCCTTCGCATGCTTTCAACATGAGATATGTTGAATTCCACCTAGTGCTAATATCTATTTTTAATTTTTTCCTTCTTAACCCCATTGATTTACATAATTGATGATATGCTTGTACCCGTGATGGGGATGATGAAATATATGCAATGGCATGTCTAATTACTTCTAAATGTTTTTTTGCCAAACTCAAGCCATCTTGAGCGATTAAATTAATAATATGACATGCACACCTAACATGAAATAATTTTCCATTAAATGGAGGAGATAAATGATTATGCATATATTCAATAACTTTATTATTATTTTTAGCATTATCTAAAGTAATTGAAAAAATAGAATTATTAATTTTATATTCATCAAAAATATTTGCTAATGAACGATAAATTGCAAGACCATTATGTGGATATTCTAAATTTCTAAATGCAATAACTTTTTTGCATAATTGCCAATCAGAATTAATATAATGAGCAGTTGCACAAAGATACCCTATACGTTGATTTGTAGCAGTCCATAAATCAGAAGTTATTGAAATAACACCATTAAAATTACTTAATTCTCCAATAATTTTTATTTTCATTAGTTCATAATTTCTCAATATATCTGACCTAAGAGTTGACCTAGGAATTCTTCTAAATGCTGGTTGAATACTATTTTGCATCATCCATTCTAAAATTTCATCTTCTGCATAACTAAAAGGTTGATCAGAAGCAACGACATACCTGCCATGTAATCTCGAACCTTCATTTGATCGTACGTAAAAGTTGACATTTCTCCCATATGTCCAGAACCGCTCGGACCTCCTGCTGAAGTGGCACCTGGACCAACAGATCGCGATCTGGTGAATGCAATTTGTTTTTGTCCTCTAAGTTCATGTGGAATTTTTTTACAGTAATCAGTAACATGTCGGCGAAGATGTCCCGTCCCACTTGTACTTGCACATGTTAAACAAGAACCGCAATGTTTGCATACTGCTCGACGAATTAATTTCCCCTCTATTGTTTCCTCTATTCTATCAAAGTGTTCCCATACCATTGACGTTTGTTTTCTTTTTCTCTCTGTCGAACAATGCGAACCTGTACCCGTACCACTTTCACCTGTTGGTGCTCTACCTATCCCACCTTGTGCATCATCAATAATATCATCAACGCCAGCATGATAATATTCAAATGGATTGAATTCATTTGACATTGGATCCATTTGTAATATTTTGTAATGATAAAATTAAAATAAAATGAAATTAAAAATATAATAAATAGTTGAGATTGAGAGTTTGAGAGATTGGGAGTTTGAGAGATTGAGAGTTTGAGAAATTTGTAATTGTAATTGAAAATGAAAATGAAAAATTGAATAGGTTTTTATAGGAAAAAATCAATTAATTAAAAAAAAATTAAAACAAAGTTTGGCAACGGCTACTGGCGCCAGTAGCCGTTGCCAACGGCTTCTGCCTCTGCCTTGTGGCAGAAGCTAGCCAACGGCTTCTGCCACAAGGCAGAAGCTAGCCAACGGCTTCTGCCAAGGCAGAAGCCGTTCTGCCAGGCAGAAGCGTTCTGCCTGGGCTTCTGCCTGGGAGAAGCTTGCTTCTGCCAGGCAGAATTAGCTTCTGCCATTTGGCAGAAGCAGCTTCTGCCACCAGGCAGAAGCAGCTTCTGCCATTTGGCAGAATTTGCTTCTGCCATTTGGCAGAAGAAAAAATTAAAAAAAATTATATATATATGTGAACAGTGCCGGGCCGGGCCGGGCCAGCCCATGGGTTTAATATTAAGGCCCAAGGCCAGGCCCGATAAGCCCATGGGCCCGGCCCGGCACGCTACAGTCCGGGCCGGGCTTTGTCGTGCCCGGGCTTTTCTTCGTGCTTCGGGCCGGGCCTCCATTCGACCCGGCCCAATTGACGTGTCTAAATTAGGCCAAACGAATATTTCCCACCCAAGGTATGCTGTAATAACAAGTTTTTATCCTTTAATTATGGAAACACTAAACACCTACCTATAACCGATTAGATTTAACAAAATTCTAACAGTGGTAAAGGTAAAATCGTCATTTTCTCTAGAATATTAAAAATAAACTAAAATAGAATGTAATTTTGCCCCCCTAAACTTTAAAAACTAAAATTCTTCCCCAACCTAAGTTTTAAAAAATCACAGTTTCACCCTCCCGAAGCATTGCTGACGGTCTCCGACTCTATTGCCGACGGTCTCTCCCTCCCGAAACATCCTCACCTTCTGGAGATCTCTTTCCTCCCATTTGGACTTCCAATCGAAGTCGGAGAAGCTGTGGAAGACGAAGTTCTTCATCTTCCCAGTCGTCGTCGTCGTCCTCTAGGAAGATGAGTCGTCTTCATCTGGGAAGACGATTTCTCTTCCCAGACGGCTTCTCTCTACGTCGGATGTGTTGGGGTCGAGTTGAGGGGGCCCGTCGGTGGAAGAGAAACCGTCGAGAGGGCAAGACGGCCGGTGATGGCGTCGAAGAAAGCGAAAGGGTTTGGAAATAAACCCTAGGGGGGGAAATGCAATCTTCTCAAATTTAGCTTAGGGAAAAAATGTTAGTTTTTGAACTTTTAGGGGGGAAAAGGAGATTAAATTTACCACCTTTAGGGTTTAGTTAAATCTAACCAACCATGGGTGGATGTTTGGTGTTTCCATAATTAAAGGGTGGAAACTTGTCATTACAGCATATCTTGGATGGGAAATAGTCGTTTGGCCTTTAAATTAATATATTTGATTAATTTAAAAATTAAATCAAATTTAAATTATAAAAAATTTGATTTAATTTAACTTATAAATTAGATAAATAATTTGATTTAATTTAAATTATATTAAATAATTATTAAATAATATTATTTTATCAATAAATTATAAATTTAAATCACATATCTAAGTTATAAATTTAAATAATAATTTTTAATTAAATTCAAACTAAATTTAAACCAAATTTAAACTATTTTTAATATTAATTTAATAAATTTAAATTAAATTATTTTTTATTCAAATAAAACTTAAACCAAAAAATATTTAAAGTCAGTACATTTGGTATTCACCTATTTTTTTCTCCTGCACTTGCCTAGTGGTCTCTAACTCATTTTAATTATTTAATGATTTCAAGTTTTTTTTTTGGGGGTAGTTACTTGATAAACTATAGGGCAATACAATGTGTAAAAAGAAAGAACGTACAATTGGAAGTGCTTGACAACTCATATGGTTTACCACAGCTAGAGAAGATGACAAGACTTGAATGCTTCACATCACATTATCAACTGGCAAAATTTGTCAAAAAAAAAAAAGGATCATTCATTTTCTGACAAGGATAATATGTCGTCTCCACCTCTCAAACAAAAATGGTCTCCACCTCTCAAAAAAAATGATGTATCATTAACTCTTAAACGAAGATAATGCATAATTGTTATCTCTTGAATGATGATGACATATCGTTTTCGTCAATCACTTTTCTGAATCGATAATGGCAAGAAATAGATGAGAAGGAAAATGAATATAGTCATTGTTGTCACCGGACGCTAACAATAATACTTGAAAAAATTTTAGGAAGAATATTTATTTTTCAAAATTTGGATGTGAGATATTTGTTAAATTTTTAAGCCTAAAAACAAAATATGATAAATTTTTTAGTTTAAATTTTTTTTTTATTAAATAATAATTTTATCCTTAACAAAAATAGTAAAATTTAATATATGAATAAAGATTTAAATTTTTTTATAGGTAATAAACAAAAAATTGAGTTTGTACTAAATTTTGGGTAAAAAATAGTTATTTGGCCTTAAAAACTGCAAAACATTAAGGTGCTCCTTTTGCATCTTAATGTTAATCCTTGTCGTCATATTTTCGGTATCTTTTGCAGTTTTTTACATCTGGTTTGATCCAAAACTCCCATTTTTTCACCTGCAGTCATTTTCGTTTCGACACTTCAACGTCACTGTGAAAACCGACGGCACCTACTTGAACGTTGCAATGTTGACAAGAATAGAAGTACGAAACCCTAACGGGAAGTTAACGTATCATTATGGTGGGTCCGACGTGGAGGTGAGTGCAGGGCAAGATAAGGGTATTGAGTTAGGATCCACACATGTGGCAGGATTCTCTCAAGCCAAAAACAACATGACAACTTTAAAGATTGAGACGAAGAATAACCAGCTGGTTGAAGATGGCGTGGGGCCGAGGCTAATGAGTCGATACAAAAACAAGGATATAGTGGTGAATGTCGAGATTCGGACGACCGTTGGTGTCGAGTGGAAAGGCTGGAGGAAAAGACCTTTGCGTGTTAATATCGTTTGTGGAGGTGTAACTTTGAAGACTCTTAATCGAGACATGCCCAAATGCACCATTAATTTACTCAAATGGTAAATTTTTAAATATTATTCAATTGAATACTTAAAATTAAATATAATATTTATATGAAAATACGTCTGATAATCACCTTCGAAATTCGACAGTTCTAATGTAGATTGCTGTAAATTAATCTTGCGTGCAGGATTAATAATCATGGATAAGACTGTGATCATGTGGGGGAAGTTGAAGGTAGAAGAAGACCGATGCCTCCAACAGGAGGATTATATGATATATACAATTCTGATACAATTATTTGCTTAAAAAAAAAATTGGAAAGTTTTGGCGGCTAATCCATTGACATTGTGAAGTGTGAACAATGGGATTGGCAGTATTGAGCAATTTGGAAAGTTTCAACATTAAGCAAATATGGCACTTTATTTTTTCCCAAAATTGATAACCATCATATTCTCTGCCAAACGCTTTTGTCGTCTTTAGCAAAGTGGCTCAGCAATCAAATTCTTTTTCTAAAGTAAAATAAACTTTGGTCATCATAATTCAGACATGCTTGGTCCCATAGTCAATTTTTTCAGGCACAAGGCTCAAAGAAACATTTGATTTTTAATTTAAGAATGATTATATTAATTGACATTAATCCAAAATTCTCCCCTCCAATAAAAAATTAAGAGTGATTTGGCGGCGGGAAATTGAAATTTTTAGCACTATTTTATTCCGTGTATACAAAATTGTCACCTATTCTAAAACTTTCACAAATATATCACAACAGTACTCACCTTTTTCAAAATATCCCTCTTTAATCTTTCAAGCATATATTCTCTCTTTCTTCTTCTCTGTAATTTTTTTCTCTCCTATTTCTTATCTTTCAAGTGATAAAATAATCATGTAGAAAATAGAATAAATGTTTCAAAAATAAAAGAAGAAAGGAAAAAACTGAAAAGGGAAATAGATTTCAGATTAACAATTCTTTACTAAAAAAAAAAAACTGAAAAAAAAGTGAAAAAAGGTTGTCAAAAAAAAACTGAAGAAAAAAACTAATTGGCAAATCTTATTCGGTAGATTTCAGAGTTCAGAAAATTGGAAATCTAATCGATAGATTGGGTATTTAATTAAAAAGAAAACTGGAAAAAAAAAAATTAAAAATAGTTGGCAGGGATTGGCGTTTTATAATTTTTGGGGGTTGGCGTTTCCGCCAACCCATAATACTTTTTTACAAGCAAATGGTTGGCGTCACCAGACACCAACCCATTATATTATATTATAATATAATATAATTATATTATATAATTATATATTATATAATATATTATATAATATTATATAATTTAATATATAAAATAAACTGATAAGGGTTTCCGTCAATCCTGACAATAATATATACATATATTATATTATATATAATATATTAATATTAATAATAATATATAAAATATATTATAATATATAATAATATATTAATATATATTTTATTATATATAATATATAATTATATATAATATTTATAATAAAATATTTTATATATATATATATATATAATACCAAAGGTTGGCGGCATCGCCAACCTTTGGCGACGCCAAGGGTTGGCGACCCCGCCAACCTTTGGTAATTATATATTATATATTATATATATAATATATAATATATAATATTAATATATATATTATTTATTATAATATTGTATATATACAAATAATAATATTATATAAATAATATATATATTATTTATAATTATATAATATATAATTTATATAAAATTATATAATATAATATATTATATAATTACAAATATTAAATATAATATCTTATATATTAATATATAATATAATTATAATTATAATATAATATAATATAAAATATATTATATTATATTATTAACAATATATAAAATATATTATAATATTATAATAATATTATAATATATAATATTATATAATATAATATATATTATAATTAATATAATATATATATATATTATATTATAATACTTAATAAGGGTTGGCGGAATCCGCCAACCTTTACTGTTATATATAATATATAAAATATATATTATAATATATTTAATAATATATATAATACATTTTTTATATATTATAATATATATTATATAATATAAAATATTATTATTTTATTTTATATATTATAATATATAATATTAATATATTATATATAATATTATTTAATAATATTAATATAATAATATAATCTAACAATATATATACATATAAGGTTGGCGTAATAATTCCCAGAATTTTCCAGAAAAATATTATATAATATAATATATGTATATATTATTTGCCATTTTATATAATATATAATATATTTTATTTTATTTCATAAAAGGGTGCGTATTTCAATGCTTGTATTTTGTATTTTATAAAGAGATGGAACCCATATCAATGAAAAGGCTACAATATTACATTATAATATAATATATATATAATATATAAACCAAGGGTTGGCGGTATCACCAACCCTTGGCGTCGCCAAGGGTTGGCGATGCCGCCAACCCTTGGTAACAAAATTATATATTATATTAATATATATTATATAAAATATAATATAATATAATTATATATTATAATATATTAAATATAATATATAATTATATAATTATAATATATTACATAATATATAATATTATTATATTATTAATAATATAATATGTTATTTTAATATTATATAATTATTTTATTAAATTATAATATTATATATATTTTATTATATAATTATTAATAATATAATATATTATTATAATAATATAATATATAATATATTTTAATATAATTGTTTGGCCAATTGTTTTTTTAACCTTCCAAAAAAATAAAGCAAGCAGAGGGTTGGCGACGCCAACCCTCACAGATATTAAAAGGTCACCACGCCAACCCTTTATAATATAATATATTATAATATAATTATATTATATTATATTAAAACAGGCAAAGGACGCCAACCCTTTGCTTGTTTTAATTTTATAATATAAAATATTATAATTATATTATATTATATTAATATTATAATATTATATATTATATTATAATATTAATATATAATATATTATTATAATATAATATATTTTATATATTATAATATAATATATTATATTATATTATATTATATTATTATCCTTTTGGCGCCAAGGGTTGGCGTACTACCTTTTTTTTATTTTTAATATTATAATATTAATTTTAATATTATATATAATATATTTTATATATTATAATATATTATATATATTATTATATTAATATACTATTTATATTATATTTTTAATTAGAATATTATAATTATATTATAATATTATATATTATTTATATTATTATAATTATATATTATATTATTATAATAAAATAATATATTATATTATTATATATTATTATAATATTAGTAATTATATATTATAATATATAATATTATATATATTAATATAGTAATATATATAATATTATATATTGTTGCGAGGGTTTGGCGGTTCCGCCAACCCATTATTTATATATATATATATAATTATTTAATTATATATATATAATTATATTATATATTAATATAATATATTATATTTAATATATTATAATATATAATTATAATTATATAATATATTATATTTAATATATTATATTATATTTTTAATTAGAATATTATAATTATATTATAATATATTATGTATAATATAATATATTATATATTAATATAAATTATAATTATATTATAATATTACATAATATATTATAATAATATAATATATAATATTATAATATAATATAATATATATATTAATATAAAGGGTTGACGGTCACCAACCCTTTATATATATTATAATATAATAATATTATAATATATTATATAATAATATAAAAAATTAATATATTAATATAATAATATATATAATATATTTGTATAAATGGTTGGCGGAATCGCCAACCCTTGGCAACGCCAAGGGTTGGCGATTCCGCCAACCATTTTATATATATATAAAATATATAATTATTAATAATATAATATATTTTAATATTATTATAATATTATAATAAAATATTATATTATATATATTATTATATATAATAATATAATATAATATATATTATTATAATATTATAATATATTCCTTATATGTACAGCACAGGAATAATTTCCAGAATTTCACGCCTACGTTTGTTTTTTTTTTGGTTTATCTCAAATTTTTTTTTTTCAGTTTTAATCCTTAAATGTTAATTTTTTTTCCAGTTAAATCCTACTAAATGATCTTTTTTTATGGTTATTTCTTCCAGGATATAAAATTGATGTAGCTGATTTTTTTGTGGGTTGATCTTTTCTTTTTTAAATCTTTACTTTGAAGAATTTTTAATCTGAAGAATTTTTCAAAGTGATTTACTGCTTTTGTTTTTGAAAATGAGGAAGAAGAGAGAGTGATTCTTTTATCACTTTGGAAGAAGAGAGAAAAAAAGTTGCAGAGAAGAAGAGAGAGAATTTGTGTATGAAAAATTGAAGAGGGGTATTTTGGGAAAGGTGAGTACTGTTATGGTATATTTGTGAAAACTTTAGGATAGGTGGTAATTTTGTATACACGGAATAAAATAGTGCTAAAAATTTCAATTTCCCTTTGGCGGCTAAGCCATTGACATTGTGAAGTGTGAACAATGGGATTGGCAGTATTGAGCAATTTGGAAAGCTTCAACATTAAGCAATATGGCACTTTATTTTTTCCCAAAATTGATAACCATCATATTCTCTGCCAAACGCTTTTGTCGTCCACTAGTGTTTGTTCATTTCCGCTCTCTGCCTCCTGCATCGAGTTTTTGGTAAATCCTTCTTTGAAGGAGATGATATTTATAATAAAATAAAAAATATAAATTACTAGAATCTTCATTATTAGAGATGAAAAATAAATATATATCCTATCAATCTTTATTCTGATTCGGTTTTTTTTGGTTATATATTTATTAAATTTTTATATATTAAATTATTTATAAAAAATTTAAATTATTATAAATATATTTTAATATTTAATAAATATTTAATTATTTTTTAAATAAGATGAGAAGAAAAAAAAATGAAAAACCTTTCTAACAAGAATAAAGAAGAAAAAAAAAATTTTATTATTCTCGTATCGAGGGTAAGACAATTATGAGAAAATTTTTTATCTCTAATAACATAATCCACGATTAAGATATTCAATCTCCAATGTTGGAAGCCATCTCTGAGTGCATACAAAACAAGTGACATATTCAAGTGATCTTATACAGCATATGCTTGATCACCATTTCTGGAGAAAATTGTGCCCTTGATTCTTCAGGTTCACCACGTGTAACACGTTCATAAGTTTGATGCATGATGAGGTATCAACCTGGAGAAAACGTGTAAGACAAAGTCAACTTAATGGCTTGACTTATTTATAAAAATGCATGATGAGGTATCCGTCTTTTTCAGCCAAATTTCAACCGATATGGGATGGCAATATTCAGTTTTCAATAGTTTCTCCTAGTATTTTTTATTCGAATACAATAATTATCGTGATATTTATTTTTTGTATTATAAATTTTAGATTTTTTATCATACATTCAAAGAACGGGTAACTAAAAATTTGATTTGATTATATAGTAAAATAGGTTCGGTTAGCAACCAATTTTTATATAAAATCAGTCCAATTTTGGTTTAAAATTTTCTTTGAACTGGAAATTTAGTTCAATATACAAATCCTTTAAACTAATTCAATTATCCGGTTTTGAATACCTTTAAATTGTTGTCCACTGTGCCCATTGACTCAATTGCATGCCGGGCACCATACTTCCTACTTGTGCATATTCATTTTGTCATAAGGTTGCACCTCGATTTGAAATTTGCGCCTTATAATGACACTAAGTCTTGCACGTGGTCAATCTTCTTGAATTCACAAAAAAATCTTTAAAAATAGATGACTTGATATACTGGAAATGAACCCAACCTTTTATTATACCAAAAATAATTTACATTAGAGTATAAAATTATTTAGTAAAATTTTAGAGGACGGTGTTATTTGGCAAGAGCGTTTTTCGTCTTTTTAATATTTTTATAAAAAAATTTACAATTTTTTTTAACAAATTTAATAGATAAGTGAAAAATGGACTTTTTTGGATGTAAATGGTGAAAATCTGTCAATTTGTTAACCCTTAGGTGGGAAATAGTCATTTGACCTGTTTTTTACATCTAACCGTTTGTATCATTAAATTGTATTCGTATTGTGTCAGTTCAGATTTTGTGTCAAAGACCTTCAACTTTAACCCACTCCGAATTAAAATAGTATCAAAATTTTTTAACCTTAACTCAACCCTATAACATTTGAATTGATCTAATCTGACCTAATTTGACCCGAAATTATTTATTATTTTCACTTTCTAAAGTATTTTTATCGTTTTAATTTTTTCACCAAATTACCTCAACCTATTATTAATAAAACACACAATATAATATTTTATCTTATTGACAAATGCTCTAAAAAACTATATACTAAGACCTTTAAAAAACACATTTATAATCAGATTAACCAAATCAAATTCTTATCACTTAATAATAAAATAAAATATTTAAATAAAAAAATAATAGTATGAGTAATTATAACTATATAAAAATACAACTATATGTAATCTATTAAAGAAATATTTTCCCAAAACATTCGTATCGTATTGAGTTACTTTCTTGTGAACTCTAATACTATCTGGTTTAATTTTGACTTATGTCAGATTGACCTAAAATAAATTTTGTGTTAATGAACTTAACTCTACCCTGATATTTTTAGTGTCGTATTGTATCAAGTTAATAGATCGTATTGAAAATTATCAGATTTACTTTTTTAATTAAAAAGTTAGGGGTTATCGATTAAAATAAGCATATTTGGAGAGATTATATGAAAATAATCAACTCTTTAAGAACCAAACTACTATAGTTAAAGAATTGGCCAAAAGATTTTTTCCCGCCCAAGGTATAGTGAATTCTCAAATTCCCACACACCAACTTTCAAAAACTCAAGCACCCACCCATAGTTTGGAAACTAACACCTACCCTCCAAAATTAAGATAAAATTAAAGGCAAAATTATCATTTAACAATAATATTTAACATTTATATCATTTTACCCCTTAAATTTGAAAAACTAACAATTTCACCTGAAATAAATTTTGAAAAGTGATATTTTATCCTTTACCGAGGGTTTCCAATTTCGTCAACAAATTTTCTACCAACGATGACTAATCTCTCTCGCTCTCGATGTCATCTCTCCCTCTAGTGTTCAATATTGGACTGACGACACCTAGATTCGACAAAATCTAAACAAATCCAAATAAAGAGTCAAAACTCTTCGTTCGGATCTTTGTCATCCAGACAAAGTTGGTTTCATCTATAACTTATCACATTGTTCCACGAAAATCAGCCTCCTTTAGGGGAGTAAAAAAATAATAAATTTAATTTTTTATAAATTTAAAAAATTAAAAATAATATTTGTATATATTATTTTAATATTTTAAATATAATAATTTAACTCTTTTATATATATTTGAAAATTAATAGTTTAGTTTTCAAAATCTTAATCATATCTTTAATTGGAATTTTACCATGACATGGAGGATGAAATCATAATTAAGAAGTATATTGATCTTGATATAAAATAAAACTTTAAAATTAGTGTAAAACTGAATTAGACTATCACCCAAATACCACATTTGTATAAAAACCAAAAGCCCATGTCAATTAAAATTAAGAAAACTCATTTTAGAAATTGGATTTCTTTCTCCGAATCTTCAACTTGATTTTGGCAACCATACCTCACGATTTTGTTTCCAAAGATAAGGTTTCAATCTATCAAAACACGATGTTAAATTAAATAATTAATATTAAAAAATATATTATTCTAACTTTATTTTTTTATCAATACATAGTGAGACATGTAGATATTTAATTTAAATGATTAAGTTTTGATTTAACAATTGAATTTGAAGTTATAAACCTAAAAATTAATTGACAACTTGTCTAGTGAATATGTTTTGTGGATTGTTATTGATATAAACACTTTTGATTATATTTGATTTAATTCAATTGTTAGATTCATGTGGTTATTTTTTATTTTTTAAGCTTTCACTACTTGATAATCAATGATAGAGCCATTAAGGTAAGGCTGGACCTAAACTACACCAATTTGGTCTCAACTCAATATGAGTTCAATTCGAATTTATAACTTGAATTTGTGGTTTGAATTCATGGCTTGATTTATCTTGAATTCATAACTTGAATTAGTGGTTCAAATTTGTGGTTTAGTTTGGTTCGAATTTATGACTCAAATAAGTGGTTTTGCCTATTATTTAAATAAAACGATATTGTTTTATCAATGCGCTATGAATTCCAATAACTAATTTGAGTCATAAAGCCATAAATTCGATCCAAACTTGAGCTAAATTAAAGTGAATTATTGTTTATATAAATCAAACTCAATCCAACATTAATATTGGCTTGATGAATTTGATTTAAACTCAAATCAACAATTTTTTATTCAAATTGAAATCAAACTAAGAGGTGTTTTAATTACCCCTATTTGGAGGCCTCCTCTCAACAAAAATATTGGATTCGCCACTGTATATGGTTGTATGGGCTTTGTACACGTGGTGGAACCAAGTTTTCCTGCCAAGAGAGGTTTTATTGGCTTTGCCATTGTTTACCAATCACCTAACTCTCAATTTTAAGAAATTTACTTATATATAAAATATCAATTTTTTTTTTAAACTTGTGTTTAGTTTTGAACATACAACAGGAAATGAAAATGAATTTCTCATCGAAATCTCTTAAGTGAGATAGAAGCAACAGCTCCATGACTAATTACACAACAACGCCAACCCCCCCCCCCCCCCCCCCCAAAGAAAAAAAAAAAGGGGTTCCATGACTAATATTTTTAATTTTGTGGAAATATCAAATAAAATCCCCTAATCGAATAAATATTAATACACTATACTAACTTTTATTCCATTTACTATTGCTTACAGTTTTTCCTGGTTATAATAATTCAAAAAATTTGCGAGAGTTCAGCTAAAATGGAACTTAAAAATAATGATAATGGTTAATAATAAAAAAAATGTTACACAAATGATTAACATACAAAGATTTTGCGATAAAAAAGGGTGTAAAAGTTTTTATTTCTTATAACATAATCACACACAAAAAAATTGTTCTTTTTTTTTTTTCCTTTAAATGTAAGCTACCAAATGAAATATAGAGAGCATTGAACAATCCAAATATCCAGCAAAAGCAAAATGAACCAGAAGGGCAAGAAGCTTTCAAATCTAATCTTGATAGAATTTAATGTTCAATCACAAATACATCTATAGAAGTTCTGTGACGTAAGTTTATAATACACAATATGTATGAGAAATAGTCAAACTGCATACCAAAATTAAAAAAAATAATGTTATGTGCACTCAATTTTAAATACACACTTAACAAGTCACGTATTAACTAAGTATCTAATTGGATAATTAAAATTAAATACATATAATTTTATTAAAATAAAAATGATGAATAAAAATATTGATAGCAACATACAAACATCTTTTCTAATACAAACATTTTTTACAATAATCAGTAATATGTTGGCAAAGATTTCCTGTATCACTTGTACATGTAAAACATGAACTGCAGTGTTTACATACTACTCGGTGAATTATTTTTCCTTTAATCATTTCCTATATTTGATCGAAGTGATCCCATACCATTAATTTTTGCTTTCTTTTTCTCTTTGTTGAGTTTGTGTTTGTACCACTTTCACCAGTTAGTGCTCCACCTGTTCTACATTATGTATCATCAATAATGTCATTAGCGCTAACATGATAATAGTCAAATGGATTGAATTCATTTAACCATGAATTTATTTGTTAAATATTTTTTATTAGCAAAAGTGAAATGAAAACGAAATTATAAATACAGAAAACTATTGTTTGTGAATTTAGATAGTTTTAGAATGAGAGTTGATTAGAAAAATGAGATTAAAAATAAAGAAAGATTGAGAGATTGAGATTTGTGAGAGAATAATGAAATTTGTAAAAAGAATGAGGGACAGACATTGGGTTTATCTAAGGAAAAAAATAATTTGAATGGTTTCTGCCCTTCAAATATAATTTCTTTTTTAAAACCCTCAATAGTAACAAGTCATGTTGGCTTGACCCATGGACTTATTGCTTAGGCCTACGCCTGACCTGCTACATTAGTGTGTTAGACCCTTCCATATCGGGCTTTTTTCCTAGACTTTAACTTGTGCTTTGGGCCAACCTAACTCAATTGACGCATCCATTCCTAAGGTTACACCAATAACTATAAAATTCTCCAATCTTAATTGTCATTTTCTTTTAACATGGAAGATCATACACAAATTTGACACAAATAGCATAAATTCAAGTAGGAAATATAGCTTAATCTATATAAGAATTTCTATACTTCTTTTTTTTTTTTATTTAATAAATTGTATCGTCAAAATTATAGACAAGATTGCGAAATTTTGATGAGCTGAAGACATTTTCTAGAAGTTTAGTGTATAAGCTTAATTTCAAATATGAAACATAGAACTTCAATTTGGAAGCTAACTGCAAGGTTTAAGACTATAAGGGGTTTTCAATGGTGTTTTCAAGGGTGTAGGTGCAAACTATAAAAACTAAATATTTTCATGAAATATAGTGTTCCCGCTAAATTTTATATTGGAATGCTAATATTTGATATCTACTAAGTGGGTGGGTTGTTAAGTATATATATAAAATCTACGGGGTTTTATCATAATTTTCCTCGGTAACACAAGTTTTGCCCTCTTAGTTTTTAAAAGTTACATATACTCCCCTAAATTAATCTAACTAGTGCTATAAAGGATAATTACAATAAAAGTATATATTCTATTTCTATCAATTTACCCTCATATGGGAAATTTGGCATATAGGCAGAACTTTTTCTTGTGAACTCTCGTGTTTAGGGTTATACATCAATATAAAAAAAAAAATTTAAGCCTCCTTAGCTTATAATATTTACATATGCACCATCAAATTAAACTTCCTAGCACCACATAGGAAATTTATAAAAACCCTATGGCTTTTATATTTATCAATTTACCCCTCATATTTAAAGTATGACGAGCATGAAATCTTGAGTCTAGGGTTAAACATTAGTTTAGCAATTTTTTTTGCCTTTGAGCTTATAATTATTACATATGCACCCCCAAATTAAACTTTGTACTGCCATAAATGAAAATAACGGAAAACCCCCTAGCTTTTATATCTATCATTTACCCCATATTTAAAGTTTAGCACATATATACCAAACTTTCTAGCATGAAATCTCAGTTCTATGGTTAAACATCAATATAACAAATTTGTTTGACCCCTTAGCTTACAATATTTTCACATACATTCCCAATTTATACATTGAAGTTTACATAGCAAATTGCCATAAAACCTCCTTGTTTCAAAGTTTGGCCTATACACTTTCAAGGCGTAAAATCAAATTAATTCTTGAAACCTATTCAAATTAACGTAGTATACTCAAACACAAAATTTGTTTCTCATCAATGTAATCGAATATATGGGAGGTTTGTAATTCAATGAAAATAGAATAAAAATATGGCTTTATTATTCATGCTGTGGCAGAACCAGCACCTAGGCCTACCCTTAAAATTCAAAATCTTTTAGTAAGTAAATGTTAGACCCACTCTCATTCCAGTCTGCGTCCTTCAGACTACCTTCATTAGCCTGTTTCTTTCAATTCGATTCCCTTAACCAGTGATGTGCACTTAAGTGAAATCTATAACTCTACAAATTTTATTAACTATTTTTGGTTATTTTAATTTTTGTGCAAGAAATCGTATGAATTTTATCTTCCTGGTATAAGTTATTTAATGAGTTGCATGACAAAAATGTTTTATTTATCACTAAATGATTATTTTATAATCTTTAATCTTGGTGTTTAGGAGAGATGTTTGTTTGTTGCTATCAATATTTTCATTCATCACATTTATTTAGTAGTTTGATTATTTCTTGTACATATTTTAAGCTTGCTAAATTTGAATGATTATAACCAAGGAAATTATAAGCAATAGTGAACAGAAAAAAAAAAAAAAAAGGTTAGAATTGTATATCAATATCCATACTATTAGACATTTTATTGCCATTTTTACAAAATTAAAATTATCACTCATGGAACTGTTGCTTTTGTCTCATTTAAGAGACATAATACTGAGAAATTCATTCATTTCTCGTTCTATGTTCAAAACTAAACATAAATACTAAAAAGAGATTTGCATCCATTATAGCTTCTTAAAATCGAAACTTAGATTTTAATTGGCAAATAATGACAAATCGCTAAGGTCTCCCCTTGGCCAAAAAAAAAATAATAATTGAAAAAAACTTGGTTCATTCAATAAGAAAATATGAGAGTATAATTTCACTCATATGGAATAACATTTACACCCTTTATGAAGGGTATTATTGATCTCTTGTGATAATTTAAAAACCCAAATATCTTTTTTTCGCTGTTTATTGTTCTTTTATAATCTAGCTTAAATGAGTGACAATATAGTATAACACAATAGTGGATGTTTTTATGGATAATATTAAATTGAATAACAACCTAATTTTATTGTGATCATAGATTTAAGTGGACGTTGACATTTGTAAGTAGGCTTAACAGAAATATATAATCTCATATCTGAGAGTGATAAATCATTTATTGATTCACTATAGTTTTCATATATCTCTTAGTATAGCTAATTACCACCATTATGATCATTCTTTCTTATGAACTACATTGGATTGATGTCAAATTATACTGATTCATGTGTAAAATAGTTTAGTAACCTCAAATCGAAAGATTACATGTATTACTATTTGTCAGAGGATGTGTTCCATAAATACTAGAGTTACTATCCATATTAAACCCTTTTGGTAGATCTGTCTAATGAACATGTTTATTCAACATACCACTTATATATTACATCAAATTGCCAATGAATAATCTTGACACGAGACCTATCACTATTTTTTAGTATAGTTACTCAACATTAATATAGTCTTAACCATATTATTTGTGTTATAGGTCAAAATATTACTGAGAGTATAAACATTTCCAAAATGACTATTATGTGTACACATAAGGTTCTTACGATCATTGATATACATTAATTCCCTTGAGACAGTTCTACCATAGACATTCATCTAATTTAAAAAATGTGAAATAAACATGACACAAATACAAATCAATATTAATGAATCAACAAGATAATTGACTTTAGAACATCCACTTTAACACCATACTCACGCACATAATAAAATGTTGACATACAACTCTCTTAAACCACATATTACAATTCAAGGGACAAATCATGGGGCTCATCTTTCTCATGCTCAAGCAGAAGCCAAATATGAGTGAGCAATTCTCCACCTTTCCTAAGTTGCTCTGCATGGAGAGTCCAAGGACAATTAATCGCAGCATAAAACAACATTTCCATCCAGACACTACTTATAATACTCCATTTGTCGTCCCTCTCTTGCAATTTTTTTGCCAATTTTTGCACCTGAAGCAATACATTCCAATCTGATGTAAACACATTGATTTTGGGAGTTCCTTGGAAATAAGTTTCAACTAGTAAATTCCCGCACAATGTCGCTTCTTCCTTTGATTGTTTTGCCTTAAAAAATTCATCGACTTGAGCACAAGCACCATGAAAGAGAAGTTCACCAGTAACAATAGATAACATATCAGGAATCATGCCCAAAAGATACATCATATAATCTGATAAAACTTTGCTCATTTCACATAAGGGGTGATTTAAGGTACTTTCTGATGCACCATCATCTAAATAGTAGCAAACTGTGGTGGCAATGTGCCATATAATAATGGCTTTGCCGAAATTTGTTTGCTTCTTTGCTGGGGTATCAAAATCTGTTTGAATACTCCATTCCAAACCTTCGAGACAGTTACATCTTTCAAGAGCCCCTTCCCCCCTTTTAGAGAAAGATCGCCAGCCTCTTTGAGCTCTTACCTCCAGAATTTGTTCCAGTATCAGCTTCTTCAACTCTTCAGGGACTGGATTGTGTTTCTTGACACAATACTTCATGTACTCCTTGTGGTAGCCCTTGACCTTGAAAATTCTTCTAATCAACCAGCCAAGCTTTGTAGTATCTTCATAGAGACAATAGCTTAGTAAGTTGAATTGATCTATGCAATGAGACCACCTATGATTCTTTCTTGGAATTTTTGGAGCAATTCTCGATATGGATCTGCTGATAAATGTGCTCCTATTTTGTTTCCTCATTTGAAGTACTACCCAATCTGAGAACAAAAACTCCTTCATCTCATAAATTTCAAGTACAGTTACTCCTAATAAATAAAGTAAGAGAATTATGTCTTCTACACCTTGAAAACCTGGCTCAACAAACCAAAATATAGTTAATATAACCAAAAGCAAAGCTAGAGCAAGAAAGAAAATGATGCGACCCCATAAACTTTTGTTGGAATAGCTAATTGACGCCTTCGTGTAGAGCATATCATACATAAAACTAAGCTCAAATTCTGTGATTCTAAAAACATCCTTAGGAGGACAGTCTTCTACACTCATCGAAGAAAGATAAACTGATGAAGGATGGCCTAGCCAATTCTCAAGATAAGGCTTTAATCGATCAAAGCGTTGATAAGCCTTCACAAGCAGAAACAGATCATGAGAATAATTGGAAAATGAGCTAGACTCAAGTGAGGTTTCTTCTGTTCGAATATCATTTTTTGCAAAACTAGCTATCACGACATTTTTAGTAATACTTATTGACCAGAGAGGTCGGAGTCTCTCTGCAACTTTAACTATTCCAGCTACATACAAAAGTATACTGAGTATGTCAATCCAATATCTAATTAATCTAGAAAAGATCCAAAGTGAGATGGCGACCTGGATGGTTAGCCCAATAAGTTGCCTAAACTTTAACTTATTATCCTCAACGGAGTAAGAACTAACATTAGGGCTACCAATTTGCAGCAAAAGGAATGGTGCAAACAAAACTGTGTAGTCGAGATAGTCGTTAAAGAATTCGCTAGGCACTAGCTGATTTCCTTTCACATCAAAAGCCTCAGCATTAATTCCTAAAAGCTTGCCCAATGCCAATGTTACCACGGGACTTGCCGTCAAGTAGGACAACCAAAGGAAAAATCGGATCAGATATCCTAAACGGTACCTTCTACGATTGCCGAAGATGGTAAGAATGGTTTGTGCTCCAAGACTCAATAGTAGTAGACTTCTGATCCCGTATATATCCAATAGCTTTTTTGTCTTTGTTGCCACAAAAATAGTTGATCCATCACCGTATTTGTATGCAAGTGAGCAGTTTATCCGATAGTCGTCCATCTCTGAAAGCTCCAACGTCATGAACAATAATGATAAGTGTTCAAGAGAAGTAAATATGCCCGATTCTCAGTCCGCAGCCTCAAGCGGTAAATGGGTGGTGGTGAAAGCTACTGAGGGATAATATTTTTAAGAAGAAATAATGCCACTACATTATTGAGATAAAATCTGACGTGGCAATATATGATGTGACGGAGTGATTTATTTATATACATAATTTTATTTATTCAAAAAAGTTCACTTCATTATATTCAATTATGCAACACTGAAGCGAAGAGCCTGATGGACACACGGATGATGGCGGGAATTTTTTATGTTAAAGTTGAAAAAAAGACAAATGGAGTTGTGTAAAATTTCCTTTAAATCGTAAAATTAAATTAATTGTTTAAAAATTATAATTTAGTTTAAATTAAAAAATTTTTAAATTACAGTTTAAATAATTTTTAAATCAAATTAAATAATAAATTGTAAATTTTTTAATATATAAAAAAATGATATTTGATTAAATTTTTTAATAAACAAATAAATAAATAATTTAATTTTGTTAAATTTTATATAAACACATATATAAGAATGATTTTAAAAAGTTTAAATTATAATAATTTAATTATATATTATATCGTATATTAAAAAATTAATTTTTTATATTATATACAATATATCATTGTATAATATATATTTTTTAAAATAAAATAATTAAAAATATAATAATTAAAAATATAATTAACACATAATAATTTTAAAAAATCACATATGTTTTTAATATTTAAAAATTTATCACAACCACTTATATTATATCACCATCTTCTACCAAAAAACAGTTGTATCGGAGTACGTTTACAGATTGCAGCAGTCCCACAGCCCCATTGTCTTTGCATTTTCTTAGGGTTGGATCTGTACTGAGCGGATTCCACCTCAAAAGTTGGTCCAAATTTATTTAATTTGATTAAAATTTATTTATTTTAAATATAAATTAAGCTTAAATTAATATATTTGATTAATTTTAATATCAAATTAAATTTAAATTATAAATAATTTAATTTATAAATTAAATAAATAATTTTATTCGATTTAAATTTAACTCAAAATTTACTCGGAAATCTGTAGGACAATGCAATGTGTAAAAATAAAAAACGTACAATTGGAAGTGCTTGACAACTCATATGGTTTACCACGGCTCGAGAAGATGGCAGGACTCAAGAGCAGCTCATCTTCACGCAAAACTAAGAGTCGCAAGCCTCTTTTAGCAATTGACTTTCATCTGCTTCACACTATTTGATTTTCCTTTATAAATTATTTATTTCTCTCTTTTGCTTCTTGTTGCGGGGAACAAGCTACTCTTATTTTCAATGATTCCAAGTTTACCGAGAATGATTTTAACATTGTGATGGTGTCTCTTCAACTAGTCCGATTTTTTATTTTTTTTTCTCCTCTGTTCTTCAGTCTATGTTCAATTGACCGTGGACCGTCTTTTTCAGCCAAATTTCAACCGATACGGGATGGCAATATTCAGTTTTCAATAGTTTCTCTTGGTATTTTTTATTCGAATACAATAATTATCGTGATATTTATTTTTTGTTAGCAATTAACACAAAGTGGTAGTAGATATTTTTGGGTTTTCATCTAGTTATTAATAATTTGATTATTATTTAACCCTTCATAAAGATAAGAGATATTAAGCTAAAGAGGGGGTCAAAAATGATTTTTATGTATGAAAACATAATGTAACGGATTGTTACATTAATATCACATTCATACAAAAGAATACCCTGTAACAGATAGTTAAACATTGCTTATAGGTTTGAGGATGTTATTCACCCTCGCTAACTAACCTGGTAGTGGAACCTTCAGTATGTATTAGCATAATCCCTTATATACGAAGTAGTTTCTTTTCCAATCGAAGACATAGGGTATATTCTCATAAACAGTTTATCAAAATTTAACAAAATTTTGTATACCAAATTTTCAGTACACAATTGAATACTTAGATGATGTATTATTATGTGATATGATAATTTTGAATTAAGAGTAAAATAACAGTTAATCATATGATGATACATTATCTTATACTCAATTAAATATTCGTAACTAGATTTACATAATATTATTCATCAAAATTGATGTTTTTTTATATAATATCTAACATTTGCAGCCCTTTTCAACAAAGGCTAGCTCCTTCAAAAGTAGTTTAACACATGTTTAATTAAAGTTAAATGTTCGCAAAATAGTTGTAAAATTGTCAAAATTAAAAAATCACTAGTAAAATTCGAAAAACTTCTTGAACACTTTATGACCATGGTATTAAAGTGTTCAAATTAATTATATACAAATTTGAACACTTTAATACCATGGTCATAAAGTATATAATACTTTGAAAAATAGAAATCTTACATCTAAATTAAGAAATTGGAATTAAAGTGTTCAAATTTGGTTGGCGTGACTAATCACATTTTAGTTGAGAAATAAGGGGAAAAGAGGCTGATTGACTTTAAAAGGTGGAGCAGTGTTACATGGTCCCGGCGGGCCTTGCTGATGTGATGGTCTATTTGTAGTCATCGTAAATAGCATTCCAAATTTTCTTTTCTTGTTTTTTAAATTTTTATTTAATTAGTTTATTATCTTCTTTATCATGTGGCGAGACTTTGGGGGATCCTCTGGGTCACATGTTATTTGGAACTGATTATGTTCACACGTACTTAAAATTATGAATCTCCCCGTTTAAAATTATTTAATAATTACTTTGCTTTCTTAGATATTTTACCATATAAATTGGTTTTATTATTTGTCTATGCTCTTACTTTACCTTTCAATTGTCATAGTGACATTATGTTTTCTTACATAAAAATCATTTTTGACCCCCTCTTTAGTTTAATGTCTCTTATCTTTATGAAGAGTTAAATAATAATCAAATTATTAATAACTAGATGAAAACCTAAAAATATCGTGATATTTATAGTAAAATAAGTTCGGTTAGCAACCACTTTTTATATAAAATCAGTCTAATTTTGGTTTAAAATTTTCTTTGACCTGAAAATTTAGTTCAATTTAAAAATCCTTTAAACTAATTCAATTATCCAGTTTTGAACACCTTTAAATTGTTGTCCACTGTGCCCATTAACTCAATTGCATGCCGAGCACCTTACTTCCTACTTGTGCATATTCATTTTGTCATAAGGTTGCACCTCAATTTGAAATTTACAAGTCTTGCACGTAGTCAATCTTCTTGAACACACAAAAAAATGTAAAAAACTAGAGTACTTGATATTCTGGAAATGAACCCAACCTTTTATTATATCAAAAATAATTTACATTAGAGTATAAAATTATTTAATAAAATTTTAGAGGACGGTGTTATTTGGCAAGAGGGTTTTTCGTCTTTTTAATATTTTTATAAAAAATTTTACTTTTTTTTAACAAATTTAATAAATAAGTGAAAATTGGACTTTTTTGGTGAAAATTTGTCAATTCATTAACGCTTAGGTGGGAACTAGTCATTTGGCCTTTTTTTTAGATCTAACCGTTTGTATCGTTAGATTGTATTCGTATTCTGTCAAAAACCTTAAACTCTAACCCACTCCGAATTAAAATAGTATCGAAATTTTTTAATCTTCACCCAACCCTATAATATTCGAATTGATCTAATCTGACCCAATTTGACCCAAAATTATCTATTGTTTTTTTCTCTAAAGTATTTTTATTGTTTTAATTTTTTCACTAAATTACCTTAACTTATTATTAATAAAACACACAATATAACATTTTGTCTTATTGACAAATGCTCTAAAAATTTATATACTAAGACCTTTAAAAAACACATTTATAATCAAATTAACCAAATCAAATTCTTATTACCTAATAATAAAATAAAATATTTAAAAAATAATATGAGTAATTATAACTATATAAAGATACAACTATATGTAATCTATTAAAGAAATATTTCTCCAAAACATTCATATCGTGTTAGGTTACTTTTTTGTGAACTCTAATACTATCTAATTTAATTTCGAGTCATGTCAGATTGACTTAAAATAAATTTCGTGCTAATAAACTTAACTCTAACCTGATATTTTTCGTGTCGTATTGTATCAAGTTAATATATCGTATTGAAAATTATCAGATCTACTTTTTTAATTAAAAAGTTAGGGGTTACTGATTAGAATAAGCATATTTGGAGAGATTATATGAAAATAACCAACTCTTTAAGAACCAAACTACTATAGTTAAAGAATTGGCCAAAAGACTTATTCCCACCCAAGGTATAGTGAATTCCCAAATTCCCACACACCAACTTTCAAAAGCCCAAACACCCACCTATGGTTTAGAAAACTAACACCTACCCTCTAAAATTAAGATAAAATTAAAGGTAAAATCATCATTTAATAATTATATTTAACATTTATATCATTTTACCCCTTTAATTTGAAAAACTAACAATTTCACCCAAAATTAAGTTTTGAAAAGTGACATTTTACCCCCTACCTAGGGTTTCCAATTTTGCTGATGAATTTTCGACCAACGATGACCAATCTCTCTCCCTCCCCATGTCGTCTCTCCCTTCGATGTTTAATATTGGACTGACGATGTCTGAATTCGATAGAATCCAAACAAAATCCAGACGAAGAGTCAAAACTCTTCGTCCGGATCTTCGTCGTCCAGACAAAGTTGGCTTCATCTATAACTTATCACATTTTTCCACAAAAATCAACCTCCTTTAGGGGAGTAAAAAAATAATAAATTTAATATTTTATAAATTTAAAAAATTAAAAATAATATTTTTATATATTATTTTAATATTTTAAATATAATAATTTAACTCTTTTATATATATATTTGAAAATTAATAATTTAGTTTTCAAAATCTTAATCACATCTGTAATTGGAATCTTACCATGACATGGAGGATGAAATCATAATTAAGAAGTATATTTATTTTGATATAAAATAAAACTTTAAAATCAGTGTAAAACTGAATTAGACTATCACCCAAATACCACATTTGTATAAAAACCCAAAGCCCATGTCAATTAAAATTAAGAAAACTAATTTTAGAAACCGGATTTCTTTCTCCGAATCTTCAACTTGATTTTGGCAACTATACCTCACGATTTTGTTTCCAAAGATAAGGTTTCAATCTATCAAAACACGATATTAAACTAAATAATTAATATTAAAAAATATATTATTCTGACTTGATTTTTTTATCAATACATAGTGAGACGTGTGAATATTTAATTTAAATAATTAAGTTTTGATTTAACAATTGAATTTAAAGTTATAAACCTAAAAATTAATTGACAACTTGTCTAGTTAATATTTTTTGTGGATTGTTATTGATATAAACACTTTTGATTATATTTGATTTAATTCAATTATTAGATTCATGTGGTTTTTTTGTTCTCTTTATATTTCTTTTACATTATCTCCTTTACTCAAGGATTGATGTTTTTTATTTTTTAAGTTGGCCAAAGGACTATTTCCCAACCAAACTATGTTGAATTCTCAAAGTTTCCCCTGTTAACTTTAAAAATCTTATTTACCTACTCATGACTGTTTAAATCTGTTAATTTTAAGGGTAAAATTGTTATTTTATATTTAATATTAAAAATAAACTTAAATAAGATTTCATTTCCCCCCTAAATTTAAAAAACTAACTTTTCTCCCCTAAACCAAGTTTGAAAAAATCACATTGCCCCCCTAGGGTTTGGTTTCAAAACCTGTTAACTTTCTCCGATGCCATCACTGATCGTCTCTCCCTCCTAATGAAAGATGATTTCTCTTCTCAGATGATATCTCTTGGCGTTGGATGGGTTGAGGTGGAGTTGAGGCAAGCCATTAGAGGAAAGGAAACTGTTGGGAGGGAGAGACGACCAACGATGGCGTTGGAGAAAATGAACGGGTTTTGAAATAAACCCCAGGGGGGGAAATGTGATCTTCTCAAACTTAGCTTAGGGGATAAAATATTAGGTTTTAAACTTTTGGGGGGGGGGGAAATGAGATTAAATTTTCAGGGGTTAGGGCTCCATTAAATTTAATCAGCCATGGGTGGGTAAATGGTATTTTCAAAGTTAACGGGGGGAACTTTGAGAATTTAACATAGTTTGGGTGGGAAATAGTCCTTTGGCCTTTTAAGTTTTCATTACTTGATTAATAAACAATGATAGAGCCATGAAGGTAAGGTTGGACCCAAACTATGCCAATTCGGTCTCGAAAGCTAGCTTAATTTGGTTCATTTTGGTTTGAATTTGTTTAATTTGAATTCAAGTTAAAAGATTTGACTCGTTTTTTAAACTCAGCTAAACTTAAATTAGAAGGTGTTTGACTCAATTCAACTTGAGTTCAACTCAAATTTATAACTTGAATTTGTGGTTTGAATTCATGACTTGGTTCATTTCGACTCATGGCTTGATTTATCTTGAATTCATAGCTTGAATTAGTGGTTCGAATTTGTGGCTTAGTTTGGTTCGAATTCATGACTCAAATAAATGGTTTTGCCAATTATTTAAATAAAACGATATTGTTATGAGTGATAATCGTGAGGAGATTCATCAAAAACTTCATACATGTTTTATAATGCGATTGTCTTGATTTGTCTTTGTGCATATTTCCTTGTGAAGTTTGATAATGATGTGTGTTGTTGCTTGAGTCTTCGTTGGTTTGAATCCTAAGGTATGCACACTTTTTGTTATCATGAGAAAAGAGATTGATGAAACCTTTTTGTTTTTGTTTTTGATAATTTTGTTTTACTCGAGGACGAGCAAAAGATAAGTGTGGGGGAATTTGATAACGTCGTTAATTGTTATTATTTTGAGTTCTAATTCCCTTATGTTGTATAGAAATTTAATGCAATCTAATGGAATTATTTATTTTTTGCACTTACGAAGCTTTGAATATTTTTGGAGTGAAGTTTGGGCCAAAGAGACTAAAATTCGAGCAGGCTTATTAGTTAACAAAATATGTGATGTTGACTAGGCGTGGACACGTGAAATGACGAGAGTATATTTCAAAAATTAAAATTGGATGTCTAGATCAGTTGAGATATTCTAGAAAAGTCAAGATTTACTTCCTAGAAAAGGGATGATTATTAGCTAGAAAAAAAAATTATTTTAGATAGATAAGGAAGGATATTTTTGAGGGAAAGATATACATTTAAATATATATATATATATATATATATATATATATATATATATATATATATATATATATATATATATATATCTTTTCCTTTCTTTTTGGGAAGATATGTATCACATTTGCTTGACTAGATTACAAGATTAGTATTACCTTTTATTTCCATATCTGAGTAGGGTGAAAATATATTTTTTTATTTTTAGTTTGCTGGGATTCATCATTGTAATTGGAGAAGCATTTTGTTTATGGAATTTTGGTTGGCTTAGGATGGTTTACAATGGCTGAATAGTTTCTCTTGGTTGAAAGGATCTGAAATGATGGAACTACAAGAATTGTGAGATTAAGTTTTGCTTTTTAATGCATCCTTTAATTATTCAAGTATTGATTATTTTCCTGGATTATTTATTATGATTGTATTAGTTGATTGCTAAGGCGCGATTAGTTTATTAATTAATACAATCTAATGCTAGTTTAGATGATGAATCCGTAGTTGTTCAATCCATCTAATCAAAGTGGCAATTGGGATTTATTGTTTGCTGCGTCAAAAACTGTAATTCATAAGGAAAATATTCAACTAGATTAAATGCAATGTCATATGCTTGTGTTGTCTTGCTTCGTTGGTTTTTCTAATTCTTAATGCTATTGTTTAATTAAATTTAAGATCGTATCCGAGTTGTTAATCAATAAGAGTTAACTAGAATACATATTTTTGGTTAACTAATCGTAACAAAAGACATGTAACTAATACTACAACGAGTATTTGAATAATTAATTTGATATTTTTTTGGTATCGATGATCAATCGTAGTTCAATGGTAGATGTGATCGTAGACCACAGTTTGTTTAATTGATTATTTGTTTTAAATTATTTTTCTGAATTTTTATTTACTGTTTTTAATTATAATTCGCGTTCAATTCAAAAGCCCTCTTATTTCTTTGTTTTGATTGATTTGTGACGACGTACTAATTAGAACTCTTCAAGGGAACAATCCCTACTTTCTTTTACTACATTTTTGTTACAAGAATTTAATATTTTAATTTGGGTGTTGACGACAACATTTACCACTTCATCATCCTTTGTCGTCACGTCTAGATGACACGACGAGTGATGAAGGACGACAAATTGTTTGGGTGGTGTAATGAATAGATCTTTGTCTCATCATCGCATCACCATCGTGGCACTGAGAGAAGAAGGAGGCTGGAGACGATGCTGAAAGATAAAATTGAAGAGTGAGGGTGAAACTGCTATTTTTGACAATTATGAAGGGTGACTGATTTTGAGAAAATATGAAAACCCTAGGTTTGAGGGTAAAAATGTTATTTTTCAAAGTTTGAAAACTTTAGGTAAAGGTGAAATGTTAGTTTCTAAAACCTGGAGGGTGGGAGAGAATAAACTTTATAACTTTTTAATATAAATAGTAAAATACTATTTTTACCCCTCACTTTAATAGAAAAACTTAATAGAAGTTTGGTCATGGGTGGAAGTTTAGGTTTTTCATCATTCATAGGTGTGGGTTTGAGATTGGGCTAAAATTTGGGTGGGAAATAGTCTTTTTCCCTTTATAAAATCCCTTGGCTTTTATATCTATCAACTCACCCCTCGTTTTTAAAGTGACATGTATGCAAAACTTTTTAGCATGAAATCAAATGTCTAGGGTCAAACATTAGTATAACAAATTTTGGGGGGCCTCTTATGTTACAATTTTTACACATGCACCCCCAAATTAAACTTACTAGTGCTGTGAAGGAAAATAACATAAAGCCCCCTAGCTTATAGATCCATCATTTACCCCCGTATTTAAAGTTTGGCGCATATACTAAACCCTCTAGCATGAAATCTGGAGTCTATGGTTAAACATCCATATAAAAACCTTTTTTGGCCCCCTCAGCTTAAGATAGCTTTAGGAAACATTAAAATTCATATAAGGTTAAAGTTTGAAAAAAAGCTACAGCTTTTAGAAATATTAAAATTCATATAAAGTTAAAGTGGAGAAAAAAAAAGACGGGCATGCGCGTGATAGTGGGATATGTTTTGAAAAAAGACAAGCGAGAAAACATGAAAGTTGAAATTAAAAAAACAAAGTGAGATATGTTTGATAATATATTATATTTAAGTGCTTAATATATTTTTCAATTATTCCTTTCTTTCGAAAATAGTTAAAATACTGTCTGATTGATATTTTTAGGCCAAATGAGCATTTCCCACCCAAGGTTTTATGAGATGACATATGCCCATCCTTTAAGTTCGAAAAAGCCACTTTTCCATTGGTTTTTTAAATTCAATAGTTAGTTTTAACGATTTAACAATATTTATACCATTTTATCATAATATAAAATGTAAGTATCATTTTTTAAAACTTACTAAATGGTAAATGAACATTTTCCCTTATCTTGTTAGAAAAATTATTGTATTCACTTCATATATTTAAAAAATATGTTAAAAATCTTAATAGTTTTAATATGACATTTACATTGATAATTTGTTGTATTTTATTCATTTTTGAAACTATTGAGAATCATATTAAAATTTAAAATTTTCTAAAAACCCTTAAATTTTTTAGAATTTTTAAAACCACTTAAAATTTTCTTATCACACTTAAAAATTTAAAAAATTGTAATAAACTTCAAGCATATGATTATATATCATTGGTACCCCATTCAATACTTGTCGTGGTTGATGTTGCTTGTTCGAATGGTGCGTGTGCGTTTGGTGTGCACACTAGTCTGCCCAGTCAACGGTTTTTTGCCTACTTTTCAGCCCCTCTATTTGAATTATTACTTCCTATTGTATTTTTAATGTTTCCTGAGCCTCTCAAAGCCATTTGGAAGTATCACTATGCATTTCTCGCACATAGCGTCTTCGATTGTGCGCGCACCCCGCACACCCAAGTTTGTTTGTATACATGTACCTACCTCCCCATATGTGTCGATGCATGCTATCCACCGTACCCATCGACTCAACCGCATGCCAAGCACCTTCGTTTCTACAAGCAAACATGCATTTTGTCACAAGGTCACACCTCGATTTGAAATTTACGCCTCAGTTTTCGAATACATGCACCAAAAAAATGTAGAAAATTAGAACACTTGATATACAGGAAATGAACCCAATTTTTTATTATATCAAAAGAAATTTACATTAGGGTATAAAATTATTTAATGAAATTTTGGGAATCGGTGTTATTTAACAAGAGGATTGTTTATCTTTTAAATATTTTTATAAACAATTTTACAATTTTTTTAACAAATTTAATAGGTGGATGGAAAATTAACTTTTTCAAATTTAAAAACTAGAAATCTATCAATTCATCAACCCTAAATAAATCATCCTCTATTTTATTTGATTCATCTTCATCTTGGAGTGTCGATAAAGAAATGGTCAACAAAGAAGATGAGTGAGAAAACAAAATCAATCGGAATAGAGATGGTTGCCAAAAAAAGAAGGGAAAAAAACCCTAAGGGAGCCTTTGGTTTGAGTAATATTTTATTATCAAAATAGAAAAATTACCTTGAAGATAGATTATTGAGTATAAATGATTACTATGTTTGATAAAATTTGATAGATATAAATAATTATTATGTTTGATTAAAGGTAATAAAATATTAATAGTAAATTATTTTACTTAAATGTCATTGAATATAATTATTTTTAAATATTTTTATATTATTTGTCATATTAATTAAAAAAATTATTTTTGTCTCAAAAAATTAATAAATAATAATATAATTATAATAAAATCAAGATTACTTTGGTAATCTTTTAATACCTAAGGTGAAAGTGGTAATAAGATTACCACCTATATTATTTGTCACGTCAGCATTGGTAATAAAATATTACTGTAATATTTTATTGCTGACAAACCAAACAAGCGAATAAAAGATTGATTACGAAGGTAATATTCAAAAACTGGAACCAAACGGCCCATAAAGGTAAAAAGTAACTTTTCAAACGTAAATTAAAAGAAATTATTATTTTTTAAAACTAAAATAGAAAAATAAAATAAAATTTTAATTCTTTTAATATTACAAATTAAATAACATTTTTATCTTTATAATTAACAATAATTTTTAACAAAAATTAGATAATCAAATGGGTATTTAAATTTTCGAAAATTAACAAGTATTACTTTGATGGTGGACTAAACCGTAGGTGAGGATAAGTCTTTTGGCCAAATGGAAACACTAAAACTATTCCTTTCACCAAGTGATTCTTAGTAATATAACAAACCAGTCAACTACAGAATGTATGAAATTACTCAATATATCACACAGCATTTATAGGATTAGGCGCTTGATGTGAGCATATGGAGGTGGCTCCAATTTATTCCCCGTCAAATCTTTCCATGTGAAGTCAATATTGAACTCCTGATCCACATAAGATGTAGGAAAGCGAGAAAACACTTCCTAGAACATGAGGCAGGGGAAAAGTTAGCCTGTGGAATATAAAAATGACAAGTTTATTACTCAAATACAATATCTATATTACTTATGTGATAAAATAACAACATATCTAGTAATCTTGCCTGCATATACTACTTCCAGCCTCTCCTATTTCACACTATTTGAGCGATGCTCAAGGCAATATTGGATTATTAGGAACTGGGGGTGGGTTGGTAAATGAGACACATATAAGTTACGGGGTTTTCTGATAATAATTTCTCTGGTAACACTTGTTTTGCCCGCTTAGCTTTTAAAAATTACACAAAATCTTACCAGTGCAATGAAGGAAAATTACAATGAAACTCTATATTTTCTATTTCTATCAATTTGCCCCCATATTAAAAATTATACATATATGCAAAACTTTCTCTCTTGAAATCTTGTGTTTAGGGTTAAACATCAGTATAAAAAAATTTTGTTAGGGCCCCTTAGCTTATAATATTTACACATGCCATCAAATTCAACTTAATAGCGATACATAGGGAAATTTATAAAAGGTAAAAGAATTATTTCCCACCCAAAATTTAGCCTAATCTCAAACTCACACCTACAGGAGATGAAAAACCCAAACTTCCACCCATAGCCAAAATGCTATCCAAATTTTCAGTTAAAAACAGGGGTAAAATCATTATTTTACCTATAAACTTTAAAATTTTAAAATTTTTATCATTCCCCCTCTAGGTTTTAAAAACTAACCCCTCAACCCATCCTCAAAGTTTGAAAAATTTAGATTTCACCCATAAGGTTTGCTTCCTTTTTCGACCACCATCGATGATCGATGGTTTCCACTGATCTCTTATCTCTGACTACAAAGGACAGTGAAAGATGACCCTTTATCTCTCAGATTTGGACGATGAAGCGTCATCCAGATTCAGAAGAATAGACAAAAGATGACGCTTCATGATAACGTCATTAATTGTTATTATTTAAGGCAATCTAATGGAATTATTTATCTTTTGCACTTAGGAAGCTTTGAATATTTTTGGAGTGAAGTTCGGGCCAAAGGGACTAAAATTGGAGTAGGCTTATCAGTTAACAAAATTTGTTATGCTGACTAAGCATGGGCACGTGAAATGACGAGAGCATATTTCGAAAATTAAAATTGGATGTCCAGATAAGTTGAGATATTCCAAAAAAGTCAAGATTTGCTTCCTAGAAAAGGGATGATTATTAGCTAGAAAAGAAGATTATTTTAGATAGATAAGGAAGGATATTTTTTAGTGAAGAATATACATTAAAAAATATATATCTTTTCCTTTCTTTTTGGGAAGATATGTATCACATTTGCTTGGCTGGATTAGAAGATTAGTATCACCTTTTATTTCTAGATCTGAGTAGGACGAAAATATATATTTTTATTTTTAGTTTGTTGGGATTCATCATTGTAATTGGAGAAACTTTTTTTTTTCTGGAATTTTGGCTTGCTTAGGATGGTTTACAGTGGCTGAATATTTTCTTTTGGTTGAAGAGATCTGAAACGATGGAACTACAAGAATTGTGAGATTAAGTTTTGTTCTTTAATGCATCTTTTAATTATTCAAGTATTGATTATTTTTCTGGATTATTTATTATGATTGTATTAGTTGATTGCTAAGGCACACGATTAGTTTATTAATTAATACGATCTAATGCTAGTTTAGATGCTGAATCCATAATTATTCAATCCATTTAATCGAAGTGGCAACCAAGATTTAGTGTTTGCTGCTTTAGAAACTATAATTCCTAGGAAAAATAATCAACTAGATTAAATGCAACATCGTATGCTTGTGTTGTCTTGTTTTGTTGGTCTTTCTAATTCTTAATGCTATTGTTTAATTAAATTTGAGATCGTATCATAGTTGTTAACCAATAAGAGTTAACTGGAAGACATGTTTTTGGTTAACTAATCGTAAGAAAAGACAAGTAACTAATACTACAACGAATATTTGAATAATTAATTTAATTTTTTTTTTGGTATCGATGATCAATCGTAGTTCAATGGTGGATATGACCGTAGACCAAGGTTTGTTTAATTGATTATTTGTTTTAGATTATTTTTCTGAAGTTTTATTTACTGTTTTTAATTATAATTCGCGTTCAATTCAAAACCCCCCTTATTTCCTTATTCTGATTGATTTGTGATGACATACTAACTGGAACTCTTCGAGGGAATGATCCCTACTTTTCTTTACTACATTTTTGTTGTAGAAATTTAGAATTTTAATTTTGGTGTTGATTACAGCACTAACCAAATTTTGTTGTTGTTGTCAGGGAGTTTTTACTTTGTATGTTTGTTATACGATCTTTGAAACAAGCTAATTTACAATTTGATCCAAAGATTGAAAAGACTATAATAGGATTAAGAAAAGAAGCGAAAAAGAGACTACAAACACATAGATCTGCTCACGAAACAGTAGAATACATGGTTGAGAATCAGACTTTAAGAGAGTTTACTGCTCCAGATTTGAATCAACAACCACACTACATTACTTTTCCTAATTTAGATGCTAATACTACATTTGAATTAAAATCTTAGCTATTGTTTTTGCATTAGAAAATTTTCGTTCTTATTTATTGGGTACTAAAGTTGTTATTTATTTTGATCATGTAGCCTTTAGGTATTTGATAACAAAGAAGAAGGTAAAACCAAGGCTTATAAAGTGGATTTTTCTACTGAGTGAATTTGACCTGGAGATCAAGGATAAAACTAGACAAGAGAATCGTGTTACTGACCATTTAAGCCGTCTAGTTCATGTGAAAATAGAGTAGAATCTACAAGAGCAATTTCCTGATGAGTAGTTATTTTCAGCAAGCTAAAAGTTGCCCTAGTACACACATTGTGAATTATTTGGTTACTAACATACTGCCAGCTGATTTATCTAAGCCTCAAAGAGATAAACTGCAAAATAATGCAAAGTATTATGTATGGGATGATTCGTATTTGTGGAAACATTACGTTGATCAAATTATAAGAAAGTGTGTTCTTGAAACTGAAATTTCTTCTATTATTACCTTTTGTCGTTCATATACTTGTGAAAGCCATTTTGGAGCCAAAAGGATAGTAAGAAAATTTTTGGATTGTGGATTTTTCTGGCCAACTTTATTTCGAGACTCTTACTCTTTTTGCAAATCTTGTGAACGCTGTAAGAAAACATGTAATATTTCACAGAAAAATGAAATGCCTCAAACTCCTATTTTAGTTTCTGAAATTTTTGATGTTTGGGGTATTGATTTAATAGGGCCTTTTCCATCTTCGTTTGGTTACGTTTATATTTTATTAGCTATTGATTATGTCTCGAAGTGGGTAAAAGTGAAAGCTACCCAAACTGATGACTCTAAAGTTGTTTTAGGTTTCCTTAAATCTAAAATATTCAGCATGTTTGTCATTCTGAAGGCTCTAATTAGTGATCAAGGAAAACATTTTTGTAATCGAACAATAGAGGCAATGCTGAAAAAGTATGGTGTTACACACAAGATTGCTACGTCGTACCATCCGCAAACTAGCAAACAAGCTGAGGTTTCAAACCAAGAAATTAAATCTATCATTGAGAAAACCGTTGGTCTAACAAGAAAGGATTGGAGTTTGTGCTTCGAGGGTGCGTTATGGGCATATAGAACAGCGTACAAAAAGCCAATTGATATGTCACCGTATGGGCTGGTATATGTTTAAATGCTTTGGTAATGCTTGTGGTTCTAGCCTTTAGTATCTATTAATCCTCCCTTTTACCCAAAACCCCATTACAACCTAAAGTAAAGTCCTTTTAATTTATGCATGTATATAATTTAAGTGGTGTAGATTTGGTGCATAAGCAAACCAATGGTAGAATGTTTGCATCGGAAGAATTTGAGCGAAACACTAAACCATTAAACACATGAGTGTTATGAGTGATAACCGTGAGAAGATTCACCAAAATCTTTATACATGCTTTATAATGTGATTGTTTTGATTTGTCTTTATGCATATTTCCTTATGAAGTTTGATGATGATGTGTGTTGTTGCTTGAGTCTTGGTTGGTTTGAATCCTAAGGTATGCACACTTTTTGGTATCATGAGAAAATAGATTGATGAAACCTTTTTGTTTTTGTTTTTGATAATTTTGTTTTACCCAAGAACAAGCAAAAGATAAGTGTGGGGGAATTTGATAACGTCGTTAATTGTTATTATTTTGAGTTCTAATTCCCTTATGTTGTATGGAAATTTAATGCAATTTAATGGAATTATTTATCTTTTGCACTTAGGAAGCTTTGAATATTTTTGGAGTGAAGTTTGGGCCAAAGAGACTAAAATTCGAGCAGACTTATCAGTTAAAAAAATATGTGATGTTGACTAGGCGTAGACACGTGAAATGACGAGAGCATATTTCAAAAATTAAAATTGAATGTCCAGATCAGTTGAGATATTCTAGAAAATGGATGATTATTAGCTGGAAAAGAGGATTATTTTAGATAGATAAAGAAGGATATTTTTTAGGGAAGGGTATACATTAAAATATATATATCTTTTCTTTTCTTTTTGGGAAGATATGTACCACATTTGCTTGGTTGGATTAGAAGATTAGTATTACCTTTTATTTCCATATTTGAGTAGGGCGAAAATATATATTTTTATTTTTAGTTTGCTGGGATTCATCATTGTAATTGGAGAAACATTTTTTTTCTGGAATTTTGGCTGGCTTAGGATGGTTTACAGTGGCTGAAAATTTTCTCTTGGTTGAAAGGATCTGAAACGATGGAACTACAAGAATTATGAGATTAAGTTTTGTTTTTTAATGCATCTTTTAATCATTCAAGTATTAACTATTTTCCTGGATTATTTATTATGATTGTATTAGTTGATTGCTAAGGCACGCGATTAGTTTATTAATTAATACAATCTAATGCTAGTTTAGATGTTGAATCCGTAATTGTTCAATCCATCTAATCGAAGTGGCAACTGAGATTTATTGTTTGCTGCATCAGAAACTATAATTCCTAAGGAAAATATTCAACTAGATTAAATGCAATGTCGTACGTTTGTGTTGTCTTGCTTTGTTGGTCTTTCTAATTCTTAATGCTATTGTTTAATTAAATTCGAGATCGTATCCGAGTTGTTAATCAATAAGAGTTAACTAGAATACATATTTTTGGTTAACTAATCATAAGGAAAGACATGTTACAAATACCACAACGAATATTTGAATAATTAATTTGATATTTTTTTGGCATTAATGATCAGTTATAGTTCAATGGTGGATGTGACCGTAGACTAAGGTTTGTTTAATTGATTATTTTTCTAAATTTTTATTTACTATTTTTAATTATAATTCGCGTTCAATTCAAAACCCTCTTTATTTCTTTGTTTTGATTCATTTGTGACGACATACTAATTGGAACTCTTTGAAGAAATGATCCTTACTTTCCTTTAATACATTTTTGTTGCAGTAATTTAAGATTTTAATTTGGGTGTTAACGACAGCACTTACCACTTTGTCATCCTTTGTCGTCACGTCTGGACGACACGACGAGCGACGAAGGATAACAAAGTGTCATCCTTTGTTGTCTGAGTGGTGTAATGAAAAGATCTTCATCTCTTCGTTGCACCATCACCATAGCACCAGGAGAAGAAGTAGGTCGGAGACGACGTCGAAAGATATAGTTGAAGAGTGGGGGTGAAATATGTTTTTGAAAATTATGGAGGGTGACTAATTTTGAAAAAATATGAAAACCCTATGTTTGAGGGTAAAAATGTTATTTTTCAAAGTTTGAAAAATTTGGGTAAAAGTAAAATGTTAGTTTCTAAAACCTAGAGGGTGGGGGAGAATAAACTTTATGACTTTTTAATATAAATAGTAAAATAACTATTTTACCCCTCTTTTTAACTGTAAAAATTAACAAAAGTTTGGTCATAGGTGGGAGTTTAGGTTTTTTATCTCTCATAAGTGTGGGCTTGAGATTGGGCTAAAATTTGGGTGGGAAATAATAATTTTCCCTTTATAAAATCCCTTGGCTTTTATATCTATCAATTCACCCCTCATTTTTAAAGTGTGAAATCAAATGTCTAGGGTCAAACATAGTATAACAAATTTTGGGGAGCCTCTTATGTTACAATTTTTACACATGCACCCCCAAATTAAACTTACTAGTGCTATAAAGGAAAATGACATAAAACCCCCTAGCTTATATAGCCATCATTACCCCCGTATATAAAGTTTAGCGCATATACCAAACCCTCTAGCGTGAAATCTGGAGTCTATGGTTAAACATCCATATAAAAACCTTTTTTGGCCCCCCAGCTTAAGATAGCTTTAGGAAACATTAAAATTCATATAAAGTTAAAGTTTGAAAAAAGCTACAGCTTTTAGAAACATTAAAATTCATATAAAGTTAAAGTGAAAAAAAAAAAAAGACGGGCATACGCATGATAGTGGGATAGGTTCGAAAAATGACAAGCGAGAAAACATGAAAGTTGAAATTAAAAAAACAAAGTGAGATATGTTTGATAATATATTATATTTAAGTGCTTAATATATTTTTCAATTATTCATTTCTTTCGAAAATAGTTAAAATACTGTCTAATTGATATTTTTAGGCGAAATGAGCAATTCCCACCCAAGGTTTTATGAGATGACATATACCCATCATTTAAGTTCGAAAAAGCCACTTTTCCACTGGTTTTTTAAATTCAATAGTTAGTTTTAACTATTTAAGAATATTTATGCCATATATCATAATATGAAGTGTAAATATGATTTTTCAAAACTTACTAAGTGGTAAATGGACATTTTCCCTTATCTTGTTAGAAAAATTATTGTATTCACTTCATATATTGAAAAAATATGTTAAAAATCTTAATAGATTTAATATGACATTTACACTGATAATTTGTTGTTTTTTATTCATTTTTGAAACTATTGAGAATCGTATTAAAATTTAAGATTTTCTAAAAACGCCTAAATTTTTTAGAATTTTTAAAACCTTAAAATTTTATTATCACGCTTAGAAATTTAAAAAATTACACTAAACTTCAAACATATGATTACATATCATTTGTACCCCAATCAATACTTGTCGTGGTTGATGTTGCTTGTTCAAATGGTGTGTGTGCGCTTGGTGTGCACACTTGTCTGCCCAGCCAACGTTTTTTTGCCTTCTTTTCAGCCCCTCTATTTGAATTATTACTTCCTATTGTATTTTTAATGTTTCCTGAGTCTCTCAAAGCCATTTGGAAGTATCACTATGCATTTCTCGCACATAGCGTCTTCGATTGTGCGCGCACCCAAGTTTGTTTGTATACACGCACCTACCTCCCCATATGTGTTGATGCATGCTATCCACCGTACCCGTCGACTCAACTGCATGCCAAGCACCTTCGTTTCTACAAGCAATATGCATTTTGTCACAAGGTCACACCCCGATTTGAAATTTACGCCTCAGTTTTTCGAATACATGCACCTAAAAAATGTAGAAAATTAGAGCACTTGATATACAGGAAATGAACCCAACTTTTTATTATATCAAAAGAAATTTACATTAGGTATAAAATTATTTAATAAAATTTTGGAAAACGGTGTTATTTAACAAGAGGGTTTTTTGTCTTTTTAATATTTTTGTAAACAATTTTACAATTTTTTTAACAAATTTAATAGATGGATGGAAATTTAACTTTTTCGAATTTAAAAGATAGAAATCTATCAATTCATCAACCCTAAACAAGTCATCCTCTATTTCATTTGATTCATCTTCATCTTGGAGTGTTGATAGAGAAAGGGTCAGCAAAGAAGATGAGTGAGAAAACAAAATCAATCGGAATAGAGATGGTTGCCAAAAAAAAAAGAGAAAAAAACCCTAAAGGGACGTTTGGTTTGGATAGTGTTTTATTATCAAAATATAAAAATTACCTTGAAAATATATTAGTTAGAAGATTACTAAATATAAATGATTACTATGTTTGATAAAATTTGATAAGTATAAATAATTATTGTGTTTGGTCAAATATAATAAAAGATTACTAATAAATTATTTTTTACTTAAATATCTTTGAATATAATTATTTTTAAATATTTTTATATTATTTGTCATATTAATTAAAAAAAAAATTTATTTGTCTCAAAAAATTAATAAATAATAATATAATTATAATAAAATCAAAATTACTTTAGTAATCTTTAAACACCTAAAGTGAAAGTAATAATTAGATTACCACTTATATTACTTGTTACGTTAACATTAATAATAGAATATTACTGTAATATTTTATTGTTGACAAAACAAAGAAATAAAACATTAATTATCAAAGTGATCTTCCAAAACTAGAACTAAACGGCCCCTAAAGGTCAAAAGTAACTTTTCAAACGTAAATTAAAAGAAATTATTATTTTTTAAAACTAAAATAAAAAAATAAAATAAAATTTTAGTTCTTTTAATATTACAAATTAAATAACATTTTTATCTTTATAATTAACAATAAATTTTAACAAAAATTAGATGATCAATGGGTATTTAAATTTTCAAAAATTAACAAGTATCACTTTGACAGTGAACTAAACCTTAGGTGAGGGTAAGTCTTTTGGCCAAATGGAAACACTAAAACTATTCCTTTCACAAAGTGCTGTTAGTAATATAATAAACCAGTCAACGACAGAATGTATGAAATTACTCAATATATCACATAGCATATATAGGATAAGGCCCTTGATGTGAGCATATGGAGGTGGCTCCAATTCATTCCCCGTCAAATCTTTCCATGTGAAGTCAATATTGAACTCCTCATCCACATAAGATGTAGGAAAGCGAGAAAACACTTCCTAGAACATGAGGCAGGGGAAAAGTTAGCCTGTGGAATATAAAAATGACAAGTTTATTACTCAAATACAATATATCTATATTACTTAGTGTGATAAAATAACAACATATCTAGTAATCTTGCCTGCATATACTACTTTCAGCCTCTCCTATTTCACACTATTTGAGCGATGCTCAAGGCAATATTGGATTATTAGGGAATAGCTAATCAATTAAAGAAGAGAAAGCACTGGAACAATTTAAAATTATTATTGATTAACGAAGTTTGAAATAACAATGTCATAAAGCAATTTAGCAACTCAACGAAAAATTCACAAGGAAAGCAACCTCTATACAGTATTATGTGCCTCTCTTAAAATTTTGAAACATCTTGCATCAAGAACAATTATTAGTAAGGTAAGAAACAAGTGCTATGTGTATTTTACTATTTACATAGCTCCATGTCAAGAAGGGAGAACAGGGGGTTTGGTGGACTATTTTTGCAGCCGACCAATGAAGACATGACATAATTTCTCTTGAAATAGTAATGCATATATTTTGAACCATCTACTACAAAATTTTAAAAATCCGTACAATAAGTGTGCAAAAAATCTGACCTCTATATCACATGTTGCTTCTGCATGCTGCTCATTCAACAAATATATCAGTCCTGTCAGCTAGCCTAATCAATAAGAAATAATGGAGAAAATTAAAAAAAAACCTCAACAAAATGTCAAAAGATTGAAAGACAATTACAAGGTCATAATATGCTGAAAAGCATTTGGTTCTTTCTGCCTGAACACAGATAACTAGCTTATACTAAATATCAAGAATAGGTCAGTTCCATAGTCCATTTATGTGGTAAAGTTTCATTTACAAGAGGCTCAGGTCACCCTCTTGTAGACATTTGATGGTCAGTTAAACAAGAACTTGAAGGCTTGTAAAAGGTAACCAGTTCATTGACCAAACAGACAAATACAAGAACACAAATGAGCACGGGCGGGTCTTGTGGGATACAATAACCATGAGAGAAAACAAGAACTTGGGGGTCACATGTACATTTCACTTTGAGCTGCTATACGTTTTCATGCTCAACAGATTATATATGTGAACCAATAAGCATGATAGTTATAAACGATAAAAGTAAGATCTCAATCTAAGCATAGGATTTACATTTTATTGAAAAGGTTTAGTATAGACGATACGTTAGTATGAAGTATACAGTAAACAGTAATTTCTGATTGAGGAAAGCGGAATTTGACCTTCTGATCAAGCTTCCAATCAGCTGGATGTCTCCAACAAATTGCTCGACCTGGTTGGTCTTTCAAATGAATCACTTTATCTGACCATGGTGCACATTTATCATGTGAAGCTATTTCACATCGCACGCATTGCCACTCAATTTCCGTCGGCAAATGAAGCTTGCCTGAAACAGAATATATCACATATATGAGCAACACAAGGACTGGTAATTAGCACTGGTTTGACTAGTATTACATCTGGAAAACATTACTATTCAATCATCCGAGACGGGGAAAACATAGAACTAAAAACAAAATAACAAAAACCAAAGTTACTTGACCATAATGTGACTTGAAAACTATTTTATTTTGATAAGAACTTATGAAAATACGTCAAGAACAAAAAAATAAGGGTACATAATGTGTATCATAGTTGCCAGAGGAACACCTAGGCAAGGCTTTCCTGAAGGTGATTTAGTCGCCGCCTTGAATATGGTCAAGTCGACTAGTGGTCCAAAGGTGATCACCTTTAGCACTATTTTTGGAGAAGTTTTAGGCAACAGAAAAGCTTACTTCATTATCACACAAGACTTCAATGATGTCTTAGGCAATATTGAGAGTTATCAACGAATTTTAGGGTCATTATAGAAGTTGACAAGGAATTCTAAGATCGATAAAGAGATCTTTTGTCGGTTTTAAGTTTGTTGAAAATGTTGGAGGGATTTAAGGTTGTCATAAAGACCATCAACGAGTTCTAAGATTGCCCTAAAGATTATTAAAGTTTTTACATGTCACATTAAATGCAATCACCTACCAATTTTTTTTTACCAATTTCTCTTCCCTTTCACTTAACCCTATGCTCCATTTTTTGGTTCACTCACTGTGCTTTTTAATTTTTTTTTTTTTTGTGCCTTAGGTCTAAAGGTGATGCCTTTGCCCTTTTTTTTTTTTTAAACTATGATGGGTAGTAGGTTATCACTCAACCAGTACAGAAGCAACCTGATTGGGTATTAAAACAATTCAAAAGTGATGCATGAATTTATAAAACTATTTGAACACTTCCGCCAGGTCAGCCCTCAAAACTAAGAATTCAGATGAATTAAGTATAAAAAGGGTTTCTTGGTATATCTCTGAGGCTAAGGCTTATGGACATTTTAAAAACAAAATTTTGTCCCACAATGTGCAATTCTTCTCCTTTTTCTTCATAACCAGCCTATAGCAAATTTCAAATTCATAAGAGTACAGCTCCATTTGATGTTCCACAATACCTAACTCGTCATTAACTAGCCCTATCGTTGACTGTTGTTTACAGCAATTGGAACAGTGCAATGATGCCCGAAACTTTAAAGATCACAGGAATGATATCATTTCATGAGATCTTACATGTTGTGGACACTTGAATTTTTTGGTATTAGAGACCCCAAGTCTTTCCTTTGCACATATTAAGTGATAAACTCCTTGGCAACCACGAACTATGTAGAACACCTCCTTCCCTGGGTAGATAGTCTTACAGCAAACAAGACATTCAACCTGAGATGAACCACAGAAAAAACCTCAGCACTTTCATCATTTATATCAGCTGTCAAAAAGCAAACTGAAATCATAGAACCTACGCTTCAAAACAAAAACATCTAATGTCACCGTTGATCTCACCATAGAGAGGTAGGAAACATGTTTTTGAGCCCATTTGCAGCATTCCGTATCCACTCTTAAGTAAACAAAACATTAGGACTTACAAAAAAAAACTTCTACCACATATCTTATTTCTAATTAATTCTATGCTTAACAAGCCTTGTTGAACAAAAGAAACAAGGTGCAAAATAAAAAGGCTTTTCAATAAAACATTCACTCAAGCTATAACCTACAAGATTTAAGTTGTCGAAAATGCGTTAGCCAAACAGTAAGATCCCTGTTACTAGGGCAACTGAATTAGAGGCTAGCAATTTAAAAAAAAAAGCTCCTGAGTTTTGAAATTTTAATTTTGTTTCCCTAGCAATCTTCCATATCTCCCCCGTCACTTGATTGAACCTTAAATTGACAAGCTGTAATATGGTGAAGCCAAGAAGCACCCACCCTTTTCACGAAATGACCTACTCTACAAATATTTAAAGATTCATCGCATGACATCAGACTTAAGAAGCCATTTTCTCAAGGCAATGCCACACCTAAATATCCTGACCATGAAGTTTCGCTAATTTTATTTGGAAGCTTAAAAGATATCAGTCTATTTCTAAAATCTCCAGAATTACTTAATAAAGCATTACCAAAAATCCTGCTGCACCATTTCAACACTCCTAACTTAAACAATTTAACAACAAATTGTGACTTACACATATACAATCTCTACAAAATTTAACTTCTCCGCTACTGAAACTAAAAAGGTGTTTCAGAATTGCACAGCATCCAACCAAAAGCACCGAAAGTTTCAAAATGTTTTTCTATGTTTGCGCTTACCTAGCTAATTTAATTCTACTTATCTCGAAGTTTCTAGCATTAATTTAACTTGAATGTTATATTACCATTTTCTTCGCTCCGTTGAGAAACGGAGGGTAATATTTTGACGGCGAGGCTCCTTACTCCATCTTCTTCCGAATCCAAGCCATCACGTGTACCTCAAAACAGCTCACTTTCTTGGCTAGCACAATTGAGCCGGCTCCGCTTCGCAACCTTGATGGCGCTCCTATTTCCATTAATACAAGCCTCGAGCTCCAATCCCAATCATCGCAGCAGTCTCCATCGGTGGTCAACGCAAGGACCTGGGCGGACGAGTCGGCACGTGGCGACTCGGCGGCTGAGTCGGAAGAAAGCGGCTTGAGAGCCGGACACTGAGCTATGGCTAGAGATGAGGGGAGAGAGAGAGACTGGCGAGGTCTGGCATTTTGCGTAATTAATTGAAACTTAAAAAGGAGAATTTATTAAACATTTGGTTTGATTTTATATGGAAGGAAAGAGAGGGAACTTGGGCGGGAAAGTTAGGGATTTGTATTTTTTTCGTTTTGAAGAAACGTTAGTTGAAATTACGAGAGTGACCTTGGCATGTGGGGGCCATGTGTAAGGGGGGCGCGTGAATTTGAATTGATTAGCCGTGGTGGCCTGCGTACACGTGGAAGGCTAAAATTATGTTTTAATATAATTCTATAACTTATCACATTTTCCCACGAAAATCAACCTCCATTAGGGGAGTAAAAAAATAATAAATTTAATATTTTATAAATTTAAAAAATTAAAAATAATATTTTTATATATTATTTTAATATTTTAAATATAATAATTTAACTTTTTTATATATATTTGAAAATTAATAATTTAGTTTTCAAAATCTTAATCACATCTTTAATTGGAATCTTACCATGACATGGAGGATGTAATAATCATAATTAAGAAGTATATTTATCTTGATATAAAATAAAACTTTAAAGTCAATGTAAATCTGAATTAGACTATCACCCAAATACCACATTTGTTTTCATTACTTGATTAATAAACAATGATAGAGCCATGAAGGTAAGGTTGAACCCAAACTGCACCAATTTGGTCCCGAAAGCTAACTTAATTTGGTTTGAATTTGTTTAATTTGAATTTAAATTAAAAAATTTGACTCATTTTTTTAAATTGAGTTAAACTTAAATTAGAAAGTGTTTAACTCAATTCAATTTAAGTTTAACTCGAATTTATAACTTGAATTTATAGTTTGAATTCATGATTTGATTCATTTTGGTTCATGGCTTGATTTATTTTGAATTTATGGTTTGAATTAGTGGTTTAGTTTGGTTCAAATTCATGACTCAAATAAATGGTTTTGCCTATTATTTAAATAAAACGATATCATTTTACTAATAAACTATGAATTCCAATAACTAATTTGAGTCATAAAGCCATAAATTCAATCCAAACTTTAGCTAAATTAAAGTGAATCATTTTTTATTCAAATCAAACTCAATCCACCATTAATATTGGCTTGATGAACTTGATTTAAACTCAAATCAACTATTTTTTTATTCAAATCGAAATCAAACTAAGAGGTGTTTTAACTATCCCTATTTGGAGGCCTCCTCTCAACAAAAATATTGGATTCACCACTGTATATGGTTGTATGGGGGTTGTACACGTGGTGGAACCAAGGTTCCCTGCCAAGAGAGGTTTTATTGGCTTTGCCACTGTTTTCCAATCGCCTAAGCCTCAATTTTAAGAAATTTACTTGTATATAAAATATCAAATTTTTTTTTAACTTGCACTTAGTTTTGAACATACAACAGGAAATGAAAATGAATTGCTCACCGAGATCTCTTAAATGACATAGAAGCAACAGCTCCATGATTAATTACCCCCCCCCCCCCCCCCCCCCCCCCCCCAAAAAAAAAGGAGTTCCATGACTAATATTTTTAATTTTGTGGAAATATCAAAAAAAATCCCCTAATCGAATAGATATTAATACACTATACTAACTTTTATTCCATTTACTATTGCTTACAATTTTTCCTTATAATAATTCAAAAAATTTGCGAGAGTTTAGCTAAAATGGAACTTAAAAATAATGATAATGGTTAATAATAAAAAGGTTGTTACACAAATGATTAACATACAAAGATTTTGCGGAAAAAAAGGGTGTAAAAGTTTTTATATCTTAAAACATAATCACACACAAAAAAATTGTTCTTTTTTTTCTCCCTTTAAATGTAAGCTACCAAATGAAATATAGAGAGCATTGAACAATCCAAATATCCAGCAAAAGCAAAATGAACCAGAAGGGCAAGAAGCTTTCAAATCTAATCTTGATAGAATTTAATGTTCAATCACAAATACATCTATTGAAGTTCTGTGACGTAAGTTTATAATACACAATATGTATGAGAAATAGTCAAACTACATACCAAAATAAAAAAAAATAATGTTATGTGCACTCAATTTTAAATACACACTTAACAAGTCACGTATCATCTAAGTATCTAATTGAGTAAATAAAATTAAATACATATAATTTTATTAAAATAAAAATGATGAATAAAAATACTGATAGCAACATACAAACATCTTTCCTAATACAAACATTTTTTACAATAATCAGTAATATGTTGACAAAGATGTCTTGTGTCACTTGTACATGTTAAACATGAACTGCAGTGTTTACATACTACTCGATGAATTACTTTTTCTTTGATCATTTCCTATATTTGATCGAAGCGATCCCACATCATTAACTTTTGCTTTCTTTTTCTCTTTGTTGAGTGTGTTTGTACCACTTTCACCAGTTAGTGCTCCACTTGTTCTACATTATGCATCATCAATAATGTCATTAGCGCTAACATGATAATAGTCAAATGGATTGAATTCATTTAACCATGAATTTATTTGTTAAATATTTTTTATTAGCAAAAGTAAAATGAAAACGAAATTATAAATATAGAAAATTATTGTTTGTGAATTTAGATAATTTTAGAATGAGAGTTGATTAGAGAAAATGAGATTGAAAATAAAGAAAGATTGAGAGATTGAGATTTGTGAGAGAATAATGAAATTTGTAAAAGGAAGGAGGGATAGGTGTTGGGTTTATATAAGAAAAAAATTAATTTGAATGGTTTCTGCCCTTCAAATATAATTTTTTTTTAAGAACCCTCAATAGTAACAAGTCATGTTGGCTTGACCCATGGGCTTACGGCTTAGGCCTATGCCTGACCTGCTACATTACTGTGTTAGACCCTTCCATATTCGGTTTTTTTCCTAGACTTTGACTTGTGCTTTGGGCCAACCTAATTCAATTGACGCATTTATTCCTAAGGTTACAATAATAACTATAAAATTCTCCAATCTTAATTGTCATTTTCTTTTAACATGGAAGATCGTACACAAATTTCACACAAATAGCACAAATTCAAGTAGGAAATATAGCTTAATCTAGATAAGAATTTCCATACTTACTTTTTTTTTTTATTTAATAAATTGTATCGTTAAAATTATAGACAAGATTGCGAAATTTTGATGAGCTGAAGACATTTTCTAGAAGTTTAGTGTATAAGCTAAATTTCAAACATGAAACACGAAACTTCAATTTGGAAGCTAAGTGCAAGGTTTAAGACTATAAGGGGATTTCAATAGTATTTTCAAGGGTGTAGGTGCAAAATATAAAAACTAAATATTTTCATTAAATATAGTGTTCCCGCTAAATTTTATATTGGAATGCTAAAATTTGATGTCTACTGAGTGGGTGGGTTGTTAAGTATATATATATAATCTACGGGGTTTTATCATAATTTCCCCCGGTAACACAAGTTTTGCCCTCTTAGTTTTTAAAAGTTATATATACTCCCCTAAATTAATCTAACTAGTGCTATAAAGGATAATTACAATAAAAGTATATATTCTATTTCTATCAATTTACCCTCATATGTAAAATTTGGCATATAGGCAAAACTTTTTCTTCTGAACTCTCGTGTTTAGGGTTATACATCAGTATAAAAAAATATTTTAAGCCTCCTTAGCTTATAATATTTACATATGGACCATCCAATTAAACTTCCTAGCACCACATAGGAAATTTATAAAAACCCTATGGCTTTCATATTTATCAATTTACCCCTCATATTTAAAATATGACAAGCATGAAATCTCAAGTCTAGGGTTAAACATTAGTATAACAATTTTTTTTTGCCTTTGAGCTTATAATTATTACATGCACCCCCAAATTAAACTTTGTAATGCCATAAATGAAAATAACAGAAAACCCCCTAGCTTTTATATCTATCATTTACCCCATATTTAAAGTTTAGCACATATATACCAAACTTTCTAGCATGAAATCTCAGTTCTATGGTTAAACATCAATATAACAAATTTGTTTGACCCCTTAGCTTACAATATTTTCACATACATTCCCAATTTATACATTTAAGTTTACATAGCAAATTGCCATAAAACCTCCTAGTTTTTTTCTGTATCATTAACCTCCTTGTTTCAAAGTTTGGCCTACGCACTTTCAAGGCTTAAAATCAAATTAATTCTTGAAACCTATTCAAATTAACGTAGTATACTCAAACACAAAATTTGTTTCTCATCAATGTAATAGAATATATGGGAGGTTTGTAATTCAATGAAAATAGAATAAAAATATGGCTTTATTATTCATGCTGTGGCAGAACCAGCACCTAGGCCTACCCTTAAAATTCAAAATCTTTTAGTAAGTAAATGTTAGACCCACTCTCATTCCAGTCTGCGTCCTTCAGACTACCTTCATGAGCCTGTTTCTTTCAATTCGATTCCCTTAACCAGTGATGTTCACTTAAGTAAAATCTATAACTCTACAAATTTTATTAACTATTTTTGGTTATTTTAATTTTTGTGCAAGAAATCGTATGAATTTTATCTACCTGGTATAGGTTATTTAATGAGTTGCATGACAAAAATGTCTTATTTATCACTAAATGATTATTTTATAATCTTTAATCTTGGTGTTTAGATTGTCTCTTATTTCATTGATTGGAATTTAGAGTCATTTTACCTAATTTTTAGGAGTTTCTTACTGGTATTAGGAGAGATGTTTGTTTGTTGCTATCAATATTTTCCCTCATCACATTTATTTTGGCATGTAGTTTGATTATTTCTTGTACATATTTTAAGCTTGCTGAATTTGAATGATTATAACCAAGGAAATTTTAAGCAATAGTGAACAGAAAAAAAAAAAGGTTAGAATTGCACATCAATATCACTCATGGAACTGTTGTTTTTGTCTCATTTAAGAGACATTTTACTGAGAAATTCATTCATTTCTCGTTCTATGTTCAAAACTAAACATAAATACTAAAAAGAGATTTGCATCCATTATAGCTTCTTAAAATCGAAACTTAGATTTTAATCGGTAAAAAATGACAAAATCGCTAAGGTCTCCCCTTGGCCTAAAAAAAAGAATTGAAAAAAACTTGGTTTATTCAATAAGAAAATCTGATAGTATAATTCCACTCATATGGAATAACATTTACATCCTTTATGAAGGGTATTATTGATCTCTTGCGATAATTTAAAAATCCAAATATCCTTTTTCACTGTTTATTGTTCTTTTTATAATCTAGCTGAAATGGGTGACAATATAGTATAACACAATAGTGGGTGTTTTCATGGATAATATTAAATTGAATAACCTAATTTTATTGTGATCACAGATTTAAATGGACGTTGACATTTGAGAGTAGGCTTAACAGAAATATATAATCTCATATCTGAGAGTGATAAATCATTTATTGATTTACTATAGTTTTCATATATCTCTCAGTATAACTAATTATCACCATTATGATAATTTTTTCTTATGAATTACATTGGATTGATGTCAAATTATACTAATTCATGTATAAAATAATTTAGTAATCTCAAATCAAAACATTACATGTATTACTATTTGTTAAAGGATGTGTTCTATAAATACTAGAGTTATTATTTATATTAAACCCTTTTGGTAGATTTGTCTAATTAACATGTTTATTCAACATACCACCTATATGTTACATCAGATTGTCAATGAATAATCTTTATACATGAGACCTATCACTATTTTTTAGTATAGTTACTTAACATTAAGATAGTCTTAACTATATTATTTGTGTCATAAGTCAAAATATTACTAAGAGTACAAACATTTCTAAAATGACTATCATGTGTATACATAAGGTTCTTACGATCATTGATATATATTAATTCCCTTGAGATAGTTCTACCATAGACATTCGTCTAATTTAAAAAATGTGAAATAAACATGGCACAAATACAAATCAATATTAATGAATCAACAAGATAATTGACTTTAGAACATCCACTCGAACACCATACTCACGCACATAATAAAATGTTGACATACAACTCTCTTAAACCACATATTACAATTCAAGGGACAAATCATGGGGCTGATCTTTCTCGTGCTCAAGCAGAAGCCAAATATGAGTGAGCAATTGTCCACCTTTCCTAAGTTGCTCTGCATGGAGAGTCCAAGGACAATTAATCGCAGCATAAAACAACATTTCCATCCAGACACTACTTATAATACTCCATTTGTCGTCCCTCTCTTGCAATATTTTTGCCAATTTTTGCACCTGAAGCAATACATTCCACTCTGATGTAAACACATTGTTATTGGGAATTCCTTGGAAATAAGTTTCAACTAGTAAATTCCCACACAATGTCGCTTCATCCTTTGATTGTTTTGCCTTAAAAAATTGATCGACTTGAGCACAAGCACCATGAAAGAGAAGGTCACCAGTAACAATAGATAACATATCAGGAATCATGCCCAAAAGATACATCATATAATCTGATAAAACTTTGCTCATTTCACATAAGGGGTGATTTAAGGTACTTTCTGATGCACCATCATCTAAATAGTAGCAAACTGTGGTGGCAATGTGCCATATAATAATGGCTTTGCCGAAATTTGTTTGCTTCTTTGCTGGGGTATCAAAATCTGTTTGAATACTCCATTCCAAATCTTGGAGACAGTTACATCTTTCAAGAGCCCCTTCCCCCCTTTTAGAGAAAGATTGCCAGCCTCTTTGAGCTCTTACCTCCAGAATTTGTTCCAGTATCAGCTTCTTCAACTCTTCAGGGACTGGACTGTGTTTCTTGACACAATACTTCATGTACTCCTTGTAGTAGCCCTTGACCTTGAAAATTCTTCTAATCAACCCGCCAAGCTTTGTAGTATCTTCATAGAGACAATAGCTTAGTAAGTTGAATTGATCTATGCAATGAGACCACCTATGATTCTTTCTTGGAATTTTTGGAGCAATTCTCGATATGGATCTGCTGATAAATGTGCTCCTATTTTGTTTCCTCATTTGAAGTACTACCCAATCTGAGAACAAAAACTCCTTCATCTCATAAATTTCAAGTACAGTTACTGCTAATAAATAAAGTAAGAGAATTATGTCTTCTACACCTTGAAAACCTGGCTGAACAAACCAAAATATAGTTAATATCACCAAAAGCAAAGCTAGAGCAAGAAAGAAAATGATGCGACCCCATAAACTTTTGTTGGAATAGCTAATTGACGCCTTCGTGTAGAGCATATCATACATAAAACTAAGCTCAAATTCTGTGATTCTAAAAACATCCTTAGGAGGACAGTCTTCTACACTCATCGAAGAAAGATAAACTGATGAAGGATGGCCTAGCCAATTCTCAAGATAAGGCTTTAATCGATCAAAGCGTTGATAAGCCTTCACAAGCAGAAACAGATCATGAGAATAATTGGAAAATGAGCTAGACTCAAGTGAGGTTTCTTCTCTTCGAATATCATTTTTTGCAAAACTAGCTATCACGACATTTTCAGTAATACTTATTGACCAGAGAGCTCGGAGTCTCTCTGCAACTTTAACTATTCCAGCTACATACAAAAGTATATTGAGTATGAGTATGTTTTGCCAATATCCAAGTAATTTAGAAAAGATCCAAAGTGAGATGGCGACCTGGGTGGTTAGCCCAATAAGTTGCCTAAACTTTAACTTATTATCCTCAACGGAGTAAGAAATAACATTAGGGCTACCAATTTGCAGCAAAAGGAATGGTGCAAACCAAACTGCGTAATAGTAGAGATATTCGTCAAAGAATTCGCTACGCACTAGCTGATTTCCTTTCACATCAAAAACCTCAGCATTAATTCCTGAAAGCTTGCCCAATGCCAATGTTACCACGGGACGTGCCGTCAAGTAGGACAACCAAAGGAAAAATCGGGTCAGATATCTTAAACGGTACCTTCTCCGATTTCCGAAGATGGTAAGAATGGTTTGTACTCCAAGACTCAATAGTAGTAGACTTCTGATCCCGTATATATCCCATAGCTTTTTTGTCTTTGTCGTCACATAAATAGTTGATCCGTCACCGTATTCGCATGCAAGTGAGCAGTTTATCCGATAGTCGTCCATCTCTGAAAGCTCCAACGTCATGAACAATAATGATAAGTGTTCAAGAGAAGTAAATTTGCCCGATTCTCAGTCCGCAGCCTCAAGCGGTAAATGGGTGGTGGTGAAAGCTACTGAGGATTAATATTTTTAAGAAATAATGCAACTACATTATTGAGATAAAATCTGACGTGGCAATATATGATGTGACGGAGTGATATATTTATATACATAATTTTATTTATTCAAAAAAGTACACTTCATTATATTCAATTATGCAGCACTGAAGCGAAGAATCTGATGGACACACGGATGATGGGTATAATTTTTTTTGTTAAAGTTGAAAAAAAGACGAATAGAGTTGGGTATAATTTACTTTAAATCGTAAAATTAAACTAATTGTTTAAAAATTATAATTTAATTTAAATTAAATTAAATAATAAATTATAACTTTTTAATATATATAAAAATTATATTTGATTAAATATTTTAATAAACAATTAAGTGAATAATTTTTTTAATTTTAAATATATATTTTATATTTATTTTACATATTTATATTATATTTTAAAAAATATAATTCAATTAATTTTATTAAATTTTATACATACATATATATATATATATATATAAATGATTTTAAAAAATTTAAACTATAATAGTTGAATTATATATTATATCGTATATTAAAAATTTAATTTTTTATATTATATATAATATATAATATATTTTTTTAAAAATAAAATAATAAAAAATATAATTAACACATAATAATTTTAAAATATCATATATATTTTTAATAATTAAAAATTATATCACAATCTTCTACCAAAAAAAAGTTGTATCGGAGATACGTTTACTAAATCAATAGCTTCTCTCTTATATATTTCTTTGCACTAAATTGAGTGGCTTTTTCTATTTCCTATTTCCCTTACAGATTGCAGCAATCTGACAGCCTCATTGACTTGGCATTTTCTTAGAGTTGGATCCGTACTGAGCGGGTTCCACCGCAAAAGTTGGTCCAATTTTATTTAACTTGATTTGAAATTTATTTATTTTAAATGTAAATTAAGTTTAAATTAGGCCAAATGACTATTTCCCACCCAAGGTATGCTGTAATGATAAGTTTCCACCTTTTAACTATGAAAACACCAAACACCCACCCATAGTCGGTTAGATTTAACAAAACTCTAACGGTGGTAAGGGTAAAATCATCATTTTCTCTAGAATATTAAAAATAAACTAAAATAGAATGTAATTTTGCCCCCCTAAACTTTAAAAACTAAAATTCCTCTCCAGCCTAAGTTTTAAAAAATCATAGTTTCACCCTCCCGAAGCATTGCCGACGGTCTCTGACTCCATTGCCGATGGTCTCTCCCTCCCGAAGCATCCTCACCTTCCGGAGATCTCTTTCCTCCCATTTGGACTTCCAATCGAAGTCAGAGAATCGTCGTCCTCTGGGAAGATGAGTCGTCTTCATCTGAGAAGACAATCGTCTTCCCAGACGATGAAGACGAGATCGATCGATCTCGTCTTCGTCATCTGGGAAGACGAGATCGATCGATCTCGTCTTCGTCGTCTGGGAAGACGATTTCTCTTCCTAGGCGGCTTCTCTCTGCGTCGGATGTGTTAGGGTCGAGTTGAGGGGGGCCGTCGGTGGAAGAGAAACAGTCGGGAGGGGAAGACGGTCGGTGATGGCGTCGGAGAAAGCGAAAGGGTTTGGAAATAAACCCTAAGGGGGGAAATGCAATCTTTTCAAACTTAGCTTAGGAAAAAAATGTTAGTTTTTAAACTTTTAGTGGGGAAAATGAGATTAAATTTACCACCGTTAGAGTTTTGTTAAATCTAACCAGTCATAGGTGGGTGTTTGGTGTTTCATAGTTAAATGGTGGAAACTTGTCATTACAACATACCTTGGGTGGGAAATAGTCGTTTGGCCTTTAAATTAATATATTTGATTAATTTAAAAATTAAATCAAATTTAAATTATAAAAAATCTGATTTAATTTAACTTATAAATTAGATAAATAATTTGATTTAATTTAAATTATATTAAATAATATTATTTTATCAATAAATTATATATTTAAATCACATATCTAAATTATAAATTTAAATAATAATTTTTAATTAAATTCAAACTAAATTTAAACTATTTTTAATATTAATTTAATAAATTTAAATTAAATTGTTTTTTATTCAAATAAAACTTAAACCAAAAAATATTTAAAGTCAGTACATTTGGTATTCACCTATTTTTTTCTCCTGCACTTGCCTAGTGGTCTCTAACTCATTTTAATTATTTAATGATTTCAAGTTTTTTTTGGGAAATTAAAATAATTACCCCAAAGATTAAGGGGCAAAACAAAATTACCCCTAAATTTTAACATAAAACGAAAATGCCCCAAAATTGCGAAGAGACAAAAATGCCCCTCCACTCAAAATCGTCCATAACCACGCGCACAAGAGCCAAACACACGAAAACAACAACTTTTGAACACACGTTTCGCGCACTCGGCAACTCCGATTTCATCCGGCGATTTTTTCGACGTTTCTGGCAACGACGATGGACAAAAAGGTTAGTAAAACAACCCTTGTCATCTCTTTATGCATTTCATTTCACAATTTGAGCGATTTGATGTGAAATTTGGGTGTAAATTGCATTAGGGTTCGGATTTGAATTTTCGAAGAAAATGCTTGATTGTTGCTGATTTGGATGAATTATGTTAGGGCTTTTATGTTAGATTAGGTGTAGAGTTGATTGTTGTTGAAATGGAGTTTGAAAAACGAAGTTTGGAAGGTGAAATGTGGCCACACGAATTTGGCAGTCACCACGCGAATGGCGCAGTGACCACACGAATTCGTGTGGTCAGAATTTGTGTAGACGGGGAGGTGTTTTGAACTTTTCAAACTTCATGGACTACACAAAATCGTGTGGTTGGGGGTGAAACTGCACGTTTTCATCGTGTGGTGGGCAATAGTAGAAATTGGAAAACTTTGTGGGCTGGCAAACTTACAGTCAAACCCCCAAATTCGTGCAGTTGACTCACGAATTCGCGCGGTTGATGCGCGACTTCGAGTGGTGGGGCAAATTGCGGTTTTCCAAAGTTATCCAGCATGCGTTTCTCTGGTTAGAATCAGGGGGGCAGAATGCAATTCTATTAAATTTTAGGGTTTTTTTGATATTTTTCATATGGGATCAAATTGAAATTTAACCATCTTAGGGTTTTTTGATGTGTAGAATTCGAATTTGATATCTGTTTTTTCAAATAAGGCCTCTATGTATAGAATTGAATAATTTCTTCCCTAAAATTTATATAAATTTAATATAATTGTAATTTAATTTTCATATAGGGAGCTGTACAAAAGAGAAAAAGAGACGAAAGCAAAGATGAACTGCGATTTCCTCTCGAAAAATACTTCAAGGCTCAAGTTACTACACATGGATATAGAGATGTTGGAGCCGTGATCAAAAAATTATTAATAGAAAGACAATTACAAATGTTTCGACGTACATGCTTCGGACACTTCTTAAAGTTGAAGGATAGTCGATTTAATGGGGTTCTAATACATTCCTTCATCCTTCGAGCAGTAAATAAGGTGACTTCGGGAGAGGAGTTATGGTTTCGGGTTAATGACATGGATGTCAGATTCAGTGCATATGAGTTTGCTATTATGACAAGCCTTCGATTCAGTCATTTGGTAGATATCGACCTCTACATTCCATCGAAGGCCATAGATCGGATCCTCCAGACATATTTTCACGGGTGTAAATCAGTTACATATGCTGATTTGAGTCGTGTTTTCCAGTAGAGACTGTGGGGGGAGGATGACACTGATGCAGTTAAGTTAGCATTGTTGTTTTATCTTTACATGGGGTTGTTAGGGAGTGACTTGAGGAAAACAATTCCTCAGAAAATATTACAATTAGTTGATCATCTGGATGAGTTTAATGCATACTCGTGGGGAGTACGAGTGTGGTAGATGACATATCGCTCTATATGCGATAACATCTCCCGAATTTCTATGGATTCCGGTCCGAAAAAGAAAAAGGAAAATTAGCTTAAGCAGTATGGCATCATGAGATTTCCATTAGCGTTTCAGGTAATTATGATATTTATTAATTCAAACAAAAAATGAATGTTTAAAATAAAATTAGTTTAATATAATTGTAAATATATACAATAATCGATTTATATTGATATTGCAGTTTTGGATTTACGAGACACTGAACTCGTTATTTCGATGGGTAGAGGAGTCGCTGTATGTGGGAGCCGCCCGGATGTTGAGATGGCACACGAAGGACATTCCGGGATGAGATTCTATCTCAGCTATCTTCACTGGAGATCTAGTAAGTACTAATTTATTAAGTATTAACATATACTCTGGATATGATAATAATGAATACTGAAAATAAATATCTTGTAGGATGATATTAATTTTCCATTAGATTTATCTCCGGTTGAGAGGGATACGGAGTGGTATGAGGATATCGTCCGATATACAGGGATGTCGGATAGTCAATCTTCTTCGGCGTCCGGAGATGCACCATCGAGTCCTCGTGACGTTAGTTCTCCGATCGTTGCTCCTCCTCTTGTTGATGCTTGTGTTCAGCCCTCTCCCACGTGCCCAATTAGTGCTACTCTCTAGCTGATTTCCTTTCACATTAAAAACCTCAGCATTAATTCCTGAAAGCTTGCCCAATGCCAATGTTACCACGGGACTTGCCGTCAAGTAGGACAACCAAAGGAAAAATCGGGTCAGATATCTTAAACGGTACCTTCTACGATTGCCGAAGATGGTAAGAATGGTTTGTGCTCCAAGACTCAATAGTAGTAGACTTCTGATCCCGTATATATCCCATAGGTTTTTTGTCTTTGTCGTCACATAAATAGTTGATCCGTCAACGTGTTCGTATGGAAATGAGCTGTTTATCCAACAGCCGTCCATCTCTGAAAGCTCTAACGTCATGAACAATAATGATAAGTGTTCAAGAGAAGTAAATTTGCCCGATTCTCAGTCCGCAGCCTCAAGCGGTAAATGGGTGGTGGTGAAAGCTACTGAGGATTAATATTTTTAAGAAGAAATAATGCCACTACATTATTGAGATAAAATCTGACGTGGCAATAAATGATGTGACGGAGTGATTTATTTATATACATAATTTTATTTATTAAAAAAAGTACACTTCATTATATTCAATTATGCAACACTGAAGCGAGGATGATGGCGGGAATTTTTTATGTTAAAGTTGAAAAAAAAGACAAATAGAGTTGTGTATAATTTACTTTAAATCGTAAAATTAAATAAATTGTTTAAAAATTATAATTTAGTTTAAATTAAAAAAATTTTTAAATTACAGTTTAAATAATTTTTAAATCTAATTAAATAATAAATTATAACTTTTTAATAAATATAAAAATTATATTTGATTGAATTTTTTAAAAAACAATTAAGTGAATAATTTTTTTAATTTTAAATATATATTTTATATTTATTTTACATATTTATATTATATTTAAAAAATATAATTCAATTAATTTTATTAAATTATATATATATATATATATATATATATATATATATATATATATATATATATATATATATATATATGAATGATTTTAAAAAATACAAACTATAATAATTAAATTATATATTATATCGTATATTAAAATTTTAATTTTTTATACTATATATAATATATCATATAATATAATATATTTTTTTAAAAATAAAATAATAAAAAATATAATTAACACATAATAATTTTAAAATATCTTATATATTTTTAATAATTAAAAATTATATCACAATCTTCTACCAAAAAAAAGTTGTATCGGAGATACGTTTACTAAATCTATAGCTTCTCTCTTCTTTATTTCTTTGCACTAAATTGAGTGGCTTTTTCTATTTCCTATTTCCCTTACAGACTGGTTAATTTGTCTGTAACCTGGTAAAAGTAACAGGTATTTTAGGGTTCTTGATTACCCATATAAACAACTTCTGGTTAATTTGTCTGTAAATTAATGTTGATTCTAGCAAGGTTCTGCCTAATAAAGTGGGAATTGTAATTTGTTCAGCCATTTATTCTATTTTTAACAATGGTCTAGCTTTTGCTGGCAAGCTAATTTTGATTTGTATTTGAGTAAGAACATAACATTGTGATCGGTGTTAGTCATTGTTATCTGCAATTTATCTGCAAGGGGTGAACATAACATGTTAATCCTTGTCGTCATATTTTCGGTATCTTTTGCAGTTTTTTACATCTGGTTTGATCCAAAACTCCCATTTTTTCACCTGCAGTCATTTTCGTTTCGACACTTCAACGTCACTGTGAAAACCGACGGCACCTACTTGAACGTTGCAACGTTGACAAGAATAGAAGTACGAAACCATAACGGGAAGTTAACGTATCATTATGGTGGGTCCGACGTGGAGGTGAGTGCAGGGCAAGATAAGGGTATTGAGTTAGGATCCACACATGTGGCAGGATTCTCTCAAGCCAAAAACAACATGACAACTTTAAAGATTGAGACGAAGAATAACCAGCTGGTTGAAGATGGAGTGGGGCCGAGGCTAATGAGTCGATACAAAAACAAGGATATAGTGGTGAATGTCGAGATTCGGACGACCGTTGGTGTCGAGTGGAAAGGCTGGAGAATAAAAGCTTTGCGTGTTAATATCGTTTGTGGAGGTGTAACTTTGAAGACTCTTAATCGAGACATGCCCAAATGCACCATTAATTTACTCAAATGGTAAATTTTTAAATATTATTCAATTGAATACTTAAAATTAAATATAATATTTATATGAAAATACGTCTGATAATCACCTTCGAAATTCGACAGTTCTAATGTAGATTGCTGTAAATTAATCTTGCGTGCAGGATTAATAATCATGGATAAGACTGTGATCATGTGGGGGAAGTTGAAGGTAGAAGAAGACCGATGCCTCCAACAGGAGGATTATATGATATATACAATTCTGATACAATTATTTGCTTAAAAAAAAAATTGGAAAGTTTTGGCGGCTAATCCATTGACATTGTGAAGTGTGAACAATGGGATTGGCAGTATTGAGCAATTTGGAAAGTTTCAACATTAAGCAATATGGCACTTTATTTTTTCCCAAAATTGATAACCATCATATTCTCTGCCAAACGCTTTTGTCGTCTTTAGCAAAGTGGCTCAGCAATCAAATTCTTTTTCTAAAGTAAAATAAACTTTGGTCATCATAATTCAGACATGCTTGGTCCCATAGTCAATTTTTTCAGGCACAAGGCTCAAAGAAACATTTGATTTTTAATTTAAGAATGATTATATTAATTGAAATTAATCCAAAATTCTCCCCTCCAATAAAAAATTAAGAGTGATTTGGCGGCTAATCCATTGACATTGTGAAGTGTGAACAATGGGATTGGCAGTATTGAGCAATTTGGAAAGCTTCAACATTAAGCAACATGGCACTTTATTCTTTCCCAAAACGCTTTTGTCGTCCACTAGTGTTTGTTCATTTCCGCTCTCTGCCTCCTGCATCGAGTTTTTGGTAAATCCTTCTTTGAATGGAGATGATATTTATAATAAAATAAAAAATATAAATTACTAGAATCTTCATTATTAGAGATGAAAAATAAATATATATCCTATCAATCTTTATTCTGATTCGGTTTTTTTTTTTTGTTATATATTTATTAAATTTTTATATATTAAATTATTTATAAAAAATTTAAATTATTATAAATATATTTTAATAATTAATAAATATTTAATTATTTTTTAAATAAGATGAGAAGAAAAAAAAAAATGAAAAACCTTTCTAATAGGAATAAAGAAGAAAAAAAATTTTTTTATTATTCTCGTAACGAGGGTAAGACAATTATGAGAAAAATTTTTATCTCTAATAACATAATTGACAATTAAGATATTCAATCTCCAATGTTGGAAGCCATCTCTGAGTGCAGACAAAACAAGTGACATATACAAGTGATCTTATACAGCATATGCTTGATCACCATTTCTGGAGAAAATTGTGCCCTTGATTCTTCAGGTTCACCACGTGTAACACGTTCATAAGTTTGATGCATGATGAGGTATCAACCTGGAGAAAACGTGTAAGACAAAGTCAACTTAATGGCTTGACTTATTTATAAAAATGCATGATGAGGTATCCGTCTTTTTCAGCCAAATTTCAACCGATATGGGATGGCAATATTCAGTTTTCAATAGTTTCTCCTAGTATTTTTTATTCGAATACAATAATTATCGTGATATTTATCTTTTGTATTATAAATTTTAGATTTTTTATCATACATTCAAAGAACGGGTAACTAAAAATTTGATTTGATTATATAGTAAAATAGGTTCGGTTAGCAACCAATTTTTATATAAAATCAGTCCAATTTTGGTTTAAAATTTTCTTTGAACTGGAAATTTAGTTCAATATACAAATCCTTTAAACTAATTCAATTATCCGGTTTTGAATACCTTTAAATTGTTGTCCACTGTGCCCATTGACTCAATTGCATGCCGGGCACCTTACTTCCTACTTGTGCATATTCATTTTGTCATAAGGTTGCACCTCGATTTGAAATTTGCGCCTTATAATGACACTAAGTCTTGCACGTGGTCAATCTTCTTGAATACACAAAAAAATCTTTAAAAATAGATGACTTGATATACTGGAAATGAACCCAACCTTTTATTATACCAAAAATAATTTACATTAGAGTATAAAATTATTTAGTAAAATTTTAGAGGACGGTGTTATTTGGCAAGAGCGTTTTTCGTCTTTTTAATATTTTTATAAAAAAATTTACAATTTTTTTAACAAATTTAATAGATAAGTGAAAAATGGACTTTTTTGGATGTAAATGGTGAAAATCTGTCAATTTGTTAACCCTTAGGTGGGAAATAGTCATTTGACCTGTTTTTTACATCTAACCGTTTGTATCATTAAATTGTATTCGTATTGTGTCAGTTCAGATTTTGTGTCAAAGACCTTCAACTTTAACCCACTCCGAATTAAAATAGTATCAAAATTTTTTAACCTTAACTCAACCCTATAACATTTGAATTGATCTAATCTGACCTAATTTGACCCGAAATTATTTATTATTTTCACTTTCTAAAGTATTTTTATCGTTTTAATTTTTTCACCAAATTACCTCAACCTATTATTAATAAAACACACAATATAATATTTTATCTTATTGACAAATGCTCTAAAAATTTATATACTACGACCTTTAAAAAACACATTTATAATCAGATTAACCAAATCAAATTCTTATCACTTAATAATAAAATAAAATATTTAAATAAAAAATAATAATATGAGTAATTATAACTATATAAAAATACAACTATATGTAATCTATTAAAGAAATATTTTCCCAAAACATTCGTATCGTATTGAGTTACTTTCTTGTGAACTCTAATACTATCTGGTTTAATTTTGACTTATGTCAGATTGACCTAAAATAAATTTTGTGTTAATGAACTTAACTCTACCCTGATATTTTTAGTGTCGTATTGTATCAAGTTAATAGATCGTATTAAAAATTATTAGATTTACTTTTTTAATTAAAAAGTTAGGGGTTATCGATTAAAATAAGCATATTTGGAGAGATGATATGAAAATAATCAACTCTTTAAGAACCAAACTACTATAGTTAAAGAATTGGCCAAAAGATTTTTTCTCACCCAAGGTATAGTCCCAAATTCCCACACATCAACTTTCAAAAACTCAAACACCCACCCATAGTTTGGAAACTAACACCTACCCTCCAAAATTAAGATAAAATTAAAGGCAAAATTATCATTTAACAATAATATTTAACATTTATATCATTTTACCCCTTAAATTTGAAAAACTAACAATTTCACCCGAAATAAATTTTAAAAAGTGATATTTTACCCCTTACCGAGGGTTTCCAATTTCGCCAACAAATTTTCTACCAACGATGACCAATCTCTCTCGCTCTCGATGTCATCTCTCCCTCTAGTGTTCAATATTGGACTGACGACACCTAGATTCGACAAAATCTAAACAAATCCAAATAAAGAGTCAAAACTCTTCGTTCGGATCTTTGTCATCCAGACAAAGTTGGTTTCATCTATAACTTATCACATTGTTCCACGAAAATCAGCCTCCTTTAGGGGAGTAAAAAAATAATAAATTTAATTTTTTATAAATTTAAAAAATTAAAAATAATATTTGTATATGTTATTTTAATATTTTAAATATAATAATTTAACTCTTTTATATATATTTGAAAATTAATAGTTTAGTTTTCAAAATCTTAATCATATCTTTAATTGGAATTTTACCATGACATGGAGGATGAAATCATAATTAAGAAGTATATTGATCTTGATATAAAATAAAACTTTAAAATCAGTGTAAAACTGAATTAGACTATCACCCACACACACATTTGTATAAAAACCAAAAGCCCATGTCAATTAAAATTAAGAAAACTCATTTTAGAAATTGGATTTCTTTCTCCGAATCTTCAACTTGATTTTGGCAACCATACCTCACGATTTTGTTTCCAAAGATAAGGTTTCAATCTATCAAAACACGATGTTAAATTAAATAATTAATATTAAAAAATATATTATTCTGACTTTATTTTTTTATCAATACATAGTGAGACATGTAGATATTTAATTTAAATGATTAAGTTTTGATTTAACAATTGAATTTGAAGTTATAAACCTAAAAATTAATTGACAACTTGTCTAGTGAATATGTTTTGTGGATTGTTATTGATATAAACACTTTTGATTATATTTGATTTAATTCAATTGTTAGATTCATGTGGTTATTTTTTATTTTTTAAGCTTTCACTACTTGATAATCAATGATAGAGCCATTAAGGTAAGGCTGGACCCAAACTACGCCAATTTGGTCTCAACTCAATATGAGTTCAATTCGAATTTATAACTTGAATTTGTGGTTTGAATTCATGGTTTGATTTATCTTGAATTCATAACTTGAATTAGTGGTTCAAATTTGTGGTTTAGTTTGGTTCGAATTTATGACTCAAATAAGTGGTTTTGCCTATTATTTAAATAAAACGATATTGTTTTATCAATGCGTTATGAATTCCAATAACTAATTTGAGTCATAAAGCCATAAATTCGATCCAAACTTGAGCTAAATTAAAGTGAATTATTGTTTATATAAATCAAACTCAATCCAACATTAATATTGGCTTGATGAATTTGATTTAAACTCAAATCAACAATTTTTTATTCAAATTGAAATCAAACTAAGAGGTGTTTTAACTACCCCTATTTGGAGGCCTCCTCTCAACAAAAATATTGGATTCGCCACTGTATATGGTTGTATGGGCTTTGTACACGTGGTGGAACCAAGTTTTCCTGCCAAGAGAGGTTTTATTGGCTTTGCCATTGTTTACCAATCACCTAACTCTCAATTTTAAGAAATTTACTTATATATAAAATATCAAATTTTTTTTTAAACTTGTGTTTAGTTTTGAACATACAACAGGAAATGAAAATGAATTTCTCATCGAAATCTCTTAAGTGAGATAGAAGCAACAACTCCATGACTAATTACACAACCACGCGCCACCCCCCCCCCCCCCCCCCCCCCCAAAGAAAAAAAAAAGGGGTTCCATGACTAATATTTTTAATTTTGTGGAAATATCAAATAAAATCCCCTAATCGAATAAATATTAATACACTATACTAACTTTTATTCCATTTACTATTGCTTACAGTTTTTCCTGGTTATAATAATTCAAAAAATTTGCGAGAGTTCAGCTAAAATGGAACTTAAAAATAATGATAATGGTTAATAATAAAAAAAATGTTACACAAATGATTAACATACAAAGATTTTGCGATAAAAAAGGGTGTAAAAGTTTTTATTTCTTATAACATAATCACACACAAAAAAATTGTTCTCTTTTTTTTTTCCTTTAAATGTAAGCTACCAAATGAAATATAGAGAGCATTGAACAATCCAAATATCCAGCAAAAGCAAAATGAACCAGAAGGGCAAGAAGCTTTCAAATCTAATCTTGATAGAATTTAATGTTCAATCACAAATACATCTATAGAAGTTCTGTGACGTAAGTTTATAATACACAATATGTATGAGAAATAGTCAAACTGCATACCAAAATTAAAAAAAATAATGTTATGTGCACTCAATTTTAAATACACACTTAACAAGTCACGTATTAACTAAGTATCTAATTGGATAATTAAAATTAAATACATATAATTTTATTAAAATAAAAATGATGAATAAAAATATTGATAGCAACATACAAACATCTTTTCTAATACAAACATTTTTTACAATAATCAGTAATATGTTGGCAAAGATGTCCTGTATCACTTGTACATGTTAAACATGAACTGCAGTGTTTACATACTACTCGGTGAATTATTTTTCCTTTAATCATTTCCTATATTTGATCGAAGTGATCCCATATCATTAATTTTTGCTTTCTTTTTCTCTTTGTTGAGTTTGTGTTTGTACCACTTTCACCAGTTAGTGCTCCACCTGTTCTACATTATGTATCATCAATAATGTCATTAGCGCTAACATGATAATAGTCAAATGGATTGAATTCATTTAACCATGAATTTATTTGTTAAATATTTTTTATTAGCAAAAGTAAAATGAAAACGAAATTATAAATACAGAAAATTATTGTTTGTGAATTTAGATAGTTTTAGAATGAGAGTTGATTAGAAAAATGAGATTAAAAATAAAGAAAGATTGAGAGATTGAGATTTGTGAGAGAATAATGAAATTAGTAAAAAGAATGAGGGACAAACATTGGGTTTATCTAAGGAAAAAAATAATTTGAATGGTTTCTGCCCTTCAAATATAATTTCTTTTTTAAAACCCTCAATAGTAACAAGTCATGTTGGCTTGACCCATGGACTTATTGCTTAGGCCTACGCCTGACCTGCTACATTAGTGTGTTAGACCTTTCCATATCGGGCTTTTTTCCTAGACTTTAGCTTGTGCTTTGGGCCAACCTAACTCAATTGACGCATCCATTCCTAAGGTTACAACAATAACTATAAAATTCTCCAATCTTAATTGTCATTTTCTTTTAACATGGAAGATCATACACAAATTTGACACAAATAGCATAAATTCAAGTAGGAAATATAGCTTAATCTATATAAGAATTTCTATACTTACTTCTTTTTTTTTTTTTATTTAATAAATTGTATCGTCAAAATTATAGACAAGATTGCGAAATTTTGATGAGCTGAAGACATTTTCTAGAAGTTTAGTGTATAAGCTTAATTTCAAATATGAAACATGGAACTTCAATTTGGAAGCTAAGTGCAAGGTTTAAGACTATAAGGGGTTTTCAATGGTATTTTCAAGGGTGTAGGTGCAAAATATAAAAACTAAATATTTTCATGAAATATAGTGTTCCCGCTAAATTTTATATTGGAATGCTAATATTTGATATCTACTAAGTGGGTGGGTTGTTAAGTATATATATAAAATCTACGGGGTTTTATCATAATTTCCCTCGGTAACACAAGTTTTGCCCTCTTAGTTTTTAAAAGTTACATATACTCCCCTAAATTAATCTAACTAGTGCTATAAAGGATAATTACAATAAAAGTATATATTCTATTTCTATCAATTTACCCTCATATGTGAAATTTGGCATATAGGCAGAACTTTTTCTTGTGAACTCTCGTGTTTAGGGTTATACATCAATATAAAAAAAAAAATTTAAGCCTCCTTAGCTTATAATATTTACATATGCACCATCAAATTAAACTTCCTAGCACCACATAGGAAATTTATAAAAACCCTATGGCTTTTATATTTATCAATTTACCCCTCATATTTAAAGTATGATGAGCATGAAATCTTGAGTCTAGGGTTAAACATTAGTTTAGCAATTTTTTTTGCCTTTGAGCTTATAATTATTACATATGCACCCCCAAATTAAACTTTGTACTGCCATAAATGAAAATAACAGAAAACCCCCTAGCTTTTATATCTATCATTTACCCCATATTTAAAGTTTAGCACATATATACCAAACTTTCTAGCATGAAATCTCAGTTCTATGGTTAAACATCAATATAACAAATTTGTTTGACCCCTTAGCTTACAATATTTTCACATACATTCCCAATTTATACATTGAAGTTTACATAGCAAATTGCCATAAAACCTCCTTGTTTCAAAGTTTGGCCTATACACTTTCAAGGCATAAAATCAAATTAATTCTTGAAACCTATTCAAATTAACGTAGTATACTCAAACACAAAATTTGTTTCTCATCAATGTAATCGAATATATGGGAGGTTTGTAATTCAATGAAAATAGAATAAAAATATGGCTTTATTATTCATGCTGTGTCAGAACCAGCACCTAGGCCTACCCTTAAAATTCAAAATCTTTTAGCAAGTAAATGTTAGACCCACTCTCATTCCAGTCTGCGTCCTTCAGACTACCTTCATTAGCCTGTTTCTTTCAATTCGATTCCCTTAACCAGTGATGTGCACTTAAGTGAAATCTATAACTCTACAAATTTTATTAACTATTTTTGGTTATTTTAATTTTTGTGCAAGAAATCGTATGAATTTTATCTTCCTGGTATAAGTTATTTAATGAGTTGCATGACAAAAATGTTTTATTTATCACTAAATGATTATTTTATAATCTTTAATCTTGGTGTTTAGGAGAGATGTTTGTTTGTTGCTATCAATATTTTCATTCATCACATTTATTTAGTTGTTTGATTATTTCTTGTACATATTTTAAGCTTGCTAAATTTGAATGATTATAACCAAGGAAATTATAAGCAATAGTGAACAGAAAAAAAAAAAAAAAGGTTAGAATTGTATATCAATATCCATACTATTAGACATTTTATTGCCATTTTTACAAAATTAAAATCATCACTCATGGAACTGTTGCTTTTGTCTCATTTAAGAGACATAATACTGAGAAATTCATTCATTTCTCGTTCTATGTTCAAAACTAAACATAAATACTGAAAAGAGATTTGCATCCATTATAGCTTCTTAAAATCGAAACTTAGATTTTAATTGGCAAATAATGACAAATCGCTGAGGTCTCCCCTTGGCCAAAAAAAATAATAATAATTGAAAAAAACTTGGTTCATTCAATAAGAAAATATGAGAGTATAATTTCACTCATATGGAATAACATTTACACCCTTTATGAAGGGTATTATTGATCTCTTGTGATAATTTAAAAACCCAAATATCTTTTTTTCGCTGTTTATTGTTCTTTTATAATCTAGCTTAAATGAGTGACAATATAGTATAACACAATAGTGGATGTTTTTATGGATAATATTAAATTGAATAACAACCTAATTTTATTGTGATCATAGATTTAAGTGGACGTTGACATTTGTAAGTAGGCTTAACAGAAATATATAATCTCATATCTGAGAGTGATAAATCATTTATTGATTCACTATAGTTTTCATATATCTCTTAGTATAGCTAATTACCACCATTATGATCATTCTTTCTTATGAACTACATTGGATTGATGTCAAATTATACTGATTCATGTGTAAAATAGTTTAGTAACCTCAAATCGAAAGATTACATGTATTACTATTTGTCAGAGGATGTGTTCCATAAATACTAGAGTTACTATCCATATTAAACCCTTTTGGTAGATCTGTCTAATGAACATGTTTATTCAACATACCACTTATATATTACATCAAATTGCCAATGAATAATCTTGACACGAGACCTATCACTATTTTTTAGTATAGTTACTCAACATTAATATAGTCTTAACCATATTATTTGTGTCATAGGTCAAAATATTACTGAGAGTATAAACATTTCCAAAATGACTATTATGTGTACACATAAGGTTCTTACGATCATTGATATACATTAATTCCCTTGAGACAGTTCTACCATAGACATTCATCTAATTTAAAAAATGTGAAATAAACATGACACAAATACAAATCAATATTAATGAATCAACAAGATAATTGACTTTAGAACATCCACTTTAACACCATACTCACGCACATAATAAAATGTTGACATACAACTCTCTTAAACCACATATTACAATTCAAGGGACAAATCATGGGGCTCATCTTTCTCATGCTCAAGCAGAAGCCAAATATGAGTGAGCAATTCTCCACCTTTCCTAAGTTGCTCTGCATGGAGAGTCCAAGGACAATTAATCGCAGCATAAAACAACATTTCCATCCAGACACTACTTATAATACTCCATTTGTCGTCCCTCTCTTGCAATTTTTTTGCCAATTTTTGCACCTGAAGCAATACATTCCAATCTGATGTAAACACATTGTTATTGGGAGTTCCTTGGAAATAAGTTTCAACTAGTAAATTCCCGCACAATGTCGCTTCTTCCTTTGATTGTTTTGCCTTAAAAAATTCATCGACTTGAGCACAAGCACCATGAAAGAGAAGTTCACCAGTAACAATAGATAACATATCAGGAATCATGCCCAAAAGATACATCATATAATCTGATAAAACTTTGCTCATTTCACATAAGGGGTGATTTAAGGTACTTTCTGATGCACCATCATCTAAATAGTAGCAAACTGTGGTGGCAATGTGCCATATAATAATGGCTTTGCCGAAATTTGTTTGCTTCTTTGCTGGGGTATCAAAATCTGTTTGAATACTCCATTCCAAACCTTCGAGACAGTTACATCTTTCAAGAGCCCCTTCCCCCCTTTTAGAGAAAGATCGCCAGCCTCTTTGAGCTCTTACCTCCAGAATTTGTTCCAGTATCAGCTTCTTCAACTCTTCAGGGACTGGATTGTGTTTCTTGACACAATACTTCATGTACTCCTTGTAGTAGCCCTTGACCTTGAAAATTCTTCTAATCAACCAGCCAAGCTTTGTAGTATCTTCATAGAGACAATAGCTTAGTAAGTTGAATTGATCTATGCAATGAGACCACCTATGATTCTTTCTTGGAATTTTTGGAGCAATTCTCGATATGGATCTGCTGATAAATGTGCTCCTATTTTGTTTCCTCATTTGAAGTACTACCCAATCTGAGAACAAAAACTCCTTCATCTCATAAATTTCAAGTACAGTTACTCCTAATAAATAAAGTAAGAGAATTATGTCTTCTACACCTTGAAAACCTGGCTCAACAAACCAAAATATAGTTAATATAACCAAAAGCAAAGCTAGAGCAAGAAAGAAAATGATGCGACCCCATAAACTTTTGTTGGAATAGCTAATTGACGCCTTCGTGTAGAGCATATCATACATAAAACTAAGCTCAAATTCTGTGATTCTAAAAACATCCTTAGGAGGACAGTCTTCTACACTCATCGAAGAAAGATAAACTGATGAAGGATGGCCTAGCCAATTCTCAAGATAAGGCTTTAATCGATCAAAGCGTTGATAAGCCTTCACAAGCAGAAACAGATCATGAGAATAATTGGAAAATGAGCTAGACTCAAGTGAGGTTTCTTCTGTTCGAATATCATTTTTTGCAAAACTAGCTATCACGACATTTTTAGTAATACTTATTGACCAGAGAGGTCGGAGTCTCTCTGCAACTTTAACTATTCCAGCTACATACAAAAGTATACTGAGTATGTCAATCCAATATCTAATTAATCTAGAAAAGATCCAAAGTGAGATGGCGACCTGGATGGTTAGCCCAATAAGTTGCCTAAACTTTAACTTATTATCCTCAACGGAGTAAGAAATAACATTAGGGCTACCAATTTGCAGCAAAAGGAATGGTGCAAACAAAACTGTGTAGTCGAGATAGTCGTTAAAGAATTCGCTAGGCACTAGCTGATTTCCTTTCACATCAAAAGCCTCAGCATTAATTCCTAAAAGCTTGCCCAATGCCAATGTTACCACGGGACTTGCCGTCAAGTAGGACAACCAAAGGAAAAATCGGATCAGATATCCTAAACGGTACCTTCTACGATTGCCGAAGATGGTAAGAATGGTTTGTGCTCCAAGACTCAATAGTAGTAGACTTCTGATCCCGTATATATCCAATAGCTTTTTTGTCTTTGTTGCCACAAAAATAGTTGATCCATCACCGTATTTGTATGCAAGTGAGCAGTTTATCCGATAGTCGTCCATCTCTGAAAGCTCCAACGTCATGAACAATAATGATAAGTGTTCAAGAGAAGTAAATATGCCCGATTCTCAGTCCGCAGCCTCAAGCGGTAAATGGGTGGTGGTGAAAGCTACTGAGGGATAATATTTTTAAGAAGAAATAATGCCACTACATTATTGAGATAAAATCTGACGTGGCAATATATGATGTGACGGAGTGATTTATTTATATACATAATTTTATTTATTCAAAAAAGTTCACTTCATTATATTCAATTATGCAACACTGAAGCGAAGAGCCTGATGGACACACGGATGATGGCGGGAATTTTTTATGTTAAAGTTGAAAAAAAGACAAATGGAGTTGTGTAAAATTTCCTTTAAATCGTAAAATTAAATTAATTGTTTAAAAATTATAATTTAGTTTAAATTAAAAAATTTTTAAATTACAGTTTAAATAATTTTTAAATCAAATTAAATAATAAATTGTAAATTTTTTAATATATAAAAAAATGATATTTGATTAAATTTTTTAATAAACAAATAAATAAATAATTTAATTTTGTTAAATTTTATATAAACACATATATAAGAATGATTTTAAAAAGTTTAAATTATAATAATTTAATTATATATTATATCGTATATTAAAAAATTAATTTTTTATATTATATACAATATATCATTGTATAATATATATTTTTTAAAATAAAATAATTAAAAATATAATAATTAAAAATATAATTAACACATAATAATTTTAAAAAATCACATATGTTTTTAATATTTAAAAATTTATCACAACCACTTATATTATATCACCATCTTCTACCAAAAAACAGTTGTATCGGAGTACGTTTACAGATTGCAGCAGTCCCACAGCCCCATTGTCTTTGCATTTTCTTAGGGTTGGATCTGTACTGAGCGGATTCCACCTCAAAAGTTGGTCCAAATTTATTTAATTTGATTAAAATTTATTTATTTTAAATATAAATTAAGCTTAAATTAATATATTTGATTAATTTTAATATCAAATTAAATTTAAATTATAAATAATTTAATTTATAAATTAAATAAATAATTTTATTCGATTTAAATTTAACTCAAAATTTACTCGGAAATCTGTAGGACAATGCAATGTGTAAAAATAAAAAACGTACAATTGGAAGTGCTTGACAACTCATATGGTTTACCACGGCTCGAGAAGATGGCAGGACTCAAGAGCAGCTCATCTTCACGCAAAACTAAGAGTCGCAAGCCTCTTTTAGCAATTGACTTTCATCTGCTTCACACTATTTGATTTTCCTTTATAAATTATTTATTTCTCTCTTTTGCTTCTTGTTGCGGGGAACAAGCTACTCTTATTTTCAATGATTCCAAGTTTACCGAGAATGATTTTAACATTGTGATGGTGTCTCTTCAACTAGTCCGATTTTTTATTTTTTTTTCTCCTCTGTTCTTCAGTCTATGTTCAATTGACCGTGGACCGTCTTTTTCAGCCAAATTTCAACCGATACGGGATGGCAATATTCAGTTTTCAATAGTTTCTCTTGGTATTTTTTATTCGAATACAATAATTATCGTGATATTTATTTTTTGTTAGCAATTAACACAAAGTGGTAGTAGATATTTTTGGGTTTTCATCTAGTTATTAATAATTTGATTATTATTTAACCCTTCATAAAGATAAGAGATATTAAGCTAAAGAGGGGGTCAAAAATGATTTTTATGTATGAAAACATAATGTAACGGATTGTTACATTAATATCACATTCATACAAAAGAATACCCTGTAACAGATAGTTAAACATTGCTTATAGGTTTGAGGATGTTATTCACCCTCGCTAACTAACCTGGTAGTGGAACCTTCAGTATGTATTAGCATAATCCCTTATATACGAAGTAGTTTCTTTTCCAATCGAAGACATAGGGTATATTCTCATAAACAGTTTATCAAAATTTAACAAAATTTTGTATACCAAATTTTCAGTACACAATTGAATACTTAGATGATGTATTATTATGTGATATGATAATTTTGAATTAAGAGTAAAATAATAGTTAATCATATGATGATACATTATCTTATACTCAATTAAATATTCGTAACTAGATTTACATAATATTATTCATCAAAATTGATGTTTTTTTATATAATATCTAACATTTGCAGCCCTTTTCAACAAAGGCTAGCTCCTTCAAAAGTAGTTTAACACATGTTTAATTAAAGTTAAATGTTCGCAAAATAGTTGTAAAATTGTCAAAATTAAAAAATCACTAGTAAAATTCGAAAAACTTCTTGAACACTTTATGACCATGGTATTAAAGTGTTCAAATTAATTATATACAAATTTGAACACTTTAATACCATGGTCATAAAGTATATAATACTTTGAAAAATAGAAATCTTACATCTAAATTAAGAAATTGGAATTAAAGTGTTCAAATTTGGTTGGCGTGACTAATCACATTTTAGTTGAGAAATAAGGGGAAAAGAGGCTGATTGACTTTAAAAGGTGGAGCAGTGTTACATGGTCCCGGCGGGCCTTGCTGATGTGATGGTCTATTTGTAGTCATCGTAAATAGCATTCCAAATTTTCTTTTCTTGTTTTTTAAATTTTTATTTAATTAGTTTATTATCTTCTTTATCATGTGGCGAGACTTTGGGGGATCCTCTGGGTCACATGTTATTTGGAACTGATTATGTTCACACGTACTTAAAATTATGAATCTCCCCGTTTAAAATTATTTAATAATTACTTTGCTTTCTTAGATATTTTACCATATAAATTGGTTTTATTATTTGTCTATGCTCTTACTTTACCTTTCAATTGTCATAGTGACATTATGTTTTCTTACATAAAAATCATTTTTGACCCCCTCTTTAGTTTAATGTCTCTTATCTTTATGAAGAGTTAAATAATAATCAAATTATTAATAACTAGATGAAAACCTAAAAATATCGTGATATTTATAGTAAAATAAGTTCGGTTAGCAACCACTTTTTATATAAAATCAGTCTAATTTTGGTTTAAAATTTTCTTTGACCTGAAAATTTAGTTCAATTTAAAAATCCTTTAAACTAATTCAATTATCCGGTTTTGAACACCTGTAAATTGTTGTCCACTGTGCCCATTAACTCAATTGCATGCCGAGCACCTTACTTCCTACTTGTGCATATTCATTTTGTCATAAGGTTGCACCTCAATTTGAAATTTACAAGTCTTGCACGTAGTCAATCTTCTTGAACACACAAAAAAATGTAAAAAACTAGAGTACTTGATATTCTGGAAATGAACCCAACCTTTTATTATATCAAAAATAATTTACATTAGAGTATAAAATTATTTAATAAAATTTTAGAGGACGGTGTTATTTGGCAAGAGGGTTTTTCGTCTTTTTAATATTTTTATAAAAAATTTTACTTTTTTTTAACAAATTTAATAAATAAGTGAAAATTGGACTTTTTTGGTGAAAATTTGTCAATTCATTAACGCTTAGTTGGGAACTAGTCATTTGGCCTTTTTTTTAGATCTAACCGTTTGTATCGTTAGATTGTATTCGTATTGTGTTAGTTCAGATTTTATATCAAAAATTTTCAATTCTAACCCACTCCGAATTAAAATAGTATCAAAATTTTTTAACCTTAACCCAATCCTATAATATTCGAATTGATCTAATCTGACTTAATTTGCCCGAAATTATCTATTATTTTCACTCTCTAAAGTATTTTTATTGTTTTAATTTTTTTACCAAATTACCTCAACCTATTATTAATAAAACACACAATATAACATTTTGTCTTATTGACAAATGCTCTAAAAATTTATATACTAAGACCTTTAAAAAACATATTTATAATCTGATTAACCAAATCAAATTCTTATTACTTAATAATAAAATAAAATATTTAAATAAAAAAAATAATATGAGTAATTATAACTATATAAAGATACAACTATATGTAATCTATTAAAGAAATATTTCTCCAAAACATTCGTATCGTGATAAGTTACTTTCTTGTGAACTCTAATACTATCTGATTTAATTTCAAATCATGTCAGATTGACCTAAAATAAATTTCGTGCTAATAAACTTAACTCTAACCTGATATTTTTTGTGTCGTATTGTATAGTATTGAAAATTATCAGATCTACTTTTTTAATTAAAAAGTTAGGGGTTACTCATTAAAATAAACATATTTGGAGCGATTATATGAAAACAACCGACTCTTTAAGAAACAAACTACTATAGTTGAAGAATTGGCCAAAAGACTTAGTCCCACCCAAGGTATAGTGAATTCCCAAATTCCCACACACTAATTTTCAAAAGCCCAAACACCCATCCATAGTTTGGAAAAATTAACACCTACCCTCCAAAATTAAGATAAAATTAAAGGCAAAATCATCATTTAACAATAATATTTAACATTTTTATCATTTTACCCCTTTAATTTGAAAAACTAACAATTTCACCCAAAATTAAGTTTTGAAAAGTGACATTTTACCCCCTACCTAGGGTTTCCAATTTCGCAGACAAATTTCTGGCCAACGATAGCCAATCTCTCTCCCTCCAGATGTCGTCTCTCCATCCGGTGTTCAATATTGGACTGACGATGTCTGGATTCAACAAAATCCAAACGAAGAGTCAAAACTCTTCGTCCGGATCTTCGTCGTCCAGACGAAGTTAGCTTCATCTATAACTTATCACATTTTTCCACGAAAATTAGCCTCCTTTAGGGGAGTAAAAATAAATAAATTTAATATTTTATAAATTTAAAAAATTAAAAATAATATTTTTATATATTATTTTAATATTTTAAATATATTTGAAAATTAATAATTTAGTTTTCAGAATCTTAATCACATCTTTAATTGGAATCTTACCATGACATGGAGGATGGAATAATCATAATTAAGAAGTATATTTATCTTGATATAAAATAAAACTTTAAAATCAGTGTAAATCTGAATTAGGCTATCACCCAAATACCACATTTGTATAAAAACCCAAAGCCCATGTCAGTTAGAATTAAGAAAACTAATTTTAGAAACTGGAGTTCTTTCTCCAAATCTTCAACTTGATTTTGGCAATTATAACTCACGATTTTGTTTCCAAAGATAAGGTTTCAATCTATCGGAACACGATGTTAAACTAAATAATTAATATTAAAAAATATATTATTCTAACTTGATTATTTTATCAATACATAGTGAGACCGTGTGGATATTTAATTTAAATGATTAAGTTTTGCTTTAACATTTGAATTTGAAGTTATAAACCCAAAAATTAATTGACAAATTGTCTACTGAATATTTTTTGTGGATTGTTATTGATATAAACACTTTTGATTATATTTGATTTAATTCAATTGTTAGATTCATGTGATTTTTTTGTTCTCTTTATATTTCTTTTACATTATCTCCTTTACTCAAGGATTGATGTTTTTTATTTTTTAAGTTTTCATTACTTGATTAATAAACCATGATAGAGCCATGAAGGTAAGGTTGAACCCAAACTGCACTAATTCGGTCTCGAAAGCTAGCTTAATTTGGTTCAATTTGGTTTGACTTTGTTTAATTTGAATTCAAGTTAAAAGATTTGACTCGTTTTTTAAATTGAGTTAAACTAAAGTTAGAAGGTGTTTGACTCAATTCAACATGAGTTCAACTCAAATTTATAACTTGAATTTGTGGTTTGAATTCATGACTTGATTCATGGCTTGATTTATCTTGAATTCATAGCTTGAATTAGTGATTCGAATTTGTGACTCAATTTGGTTCGAATTCATGACTCAAATAAGTGGTTTTGCCTATTATTTAAATAAAACGATATCGTTTTATCAATGAGCTATGAATTTGAATAACTAATTTGAGTCATAAAGCCATAAATTCGATCCAAACTTTAACTAAATTAAAATGAATCATTTTTTATTTAAATCAAACTCAATCCACCATTAATATTGGCTCGATGAACTTGATTTAAACTCAAATCAACTATTTTCTATTCAAATTGAAATCAAACTAAGAGGTGTTTTAACTATCCCTATTTGGAGGCCTCCTCTCAACAAAAATATTGGATTCACCACTGTATATGGTTGTATGGGTGTTGTACACGTGGTGGAACCAAGTTTTCCTGCCAAGAGAGGTTTTATTGGCTTTGCCATTGTTTACCAATCACCTAACTCTCAATTTTAAGAAATTTACTTATATATAAAATATCAATTTTTTTTTTTTAAATTTGTGCTTAGTTTTGAACATACAACAGGAAATGAAAATGAATTTCTCAAATATCCAGCAAAAGCAAAATGAACCAGAAGGGCAAGAAGCTTTCAAATCTAATCTTGATAGAATTTAAAGCTCAATCACAAATACATCTATAGAAGTTCTGTGACGTAAGTTTATATAATACACAATATGTATGAGAAATAGTCAAACTACATTCCAAAATTAAAAAAAATAATGTTATGTGCACTAAATTTTAAATACACAATTAACAAGTCACATATCATCTAAGTATCTAATTGGGTAATTAAAATTAAATACATATAATTTTATTAAAATAAAATTGATGAATAAAAATATTGATAACAACATACAAACATCTTTCCTAATACAAACGTTTTTTACAATAATCAGTAATATGTTGGCAAAAATGTCCTGTGTCACTTGTACTTGTTAAACATGAACTGCAGTGTTTACATACTACTCGGTGAATTTCTTTTCCTTTGATCATTTTTTATATTTGATCGAAGTGATCCCACATCATTAACTTTTGCTTTCTTTTTCTCTTTGTTGAGTTTGTGTTTGTACCACTTTCATCAGTTAGTGCTCCACCTGTTCTACATTATGCATCATCAATAATATCATTAGCGCTAACATGATAATAGTCAAATGGATTGAATTCATTTAACAATGAATTTATTTGTTAAATATTTTTTATTAACAAAAGTGAAATGAAAACGAAATTATAAATACAGAAAATTATTGTTTGTGAATTTAGATAGTTTTAGAATGAGAGTTGATTAGAAAAAATGAGATTGAAAATAAAGAAAGATTGAGAGATTGAGATTTGTGAGAGAATAATGAAATTTGTAAAAGGAAGGAGGGACAGGTGTTGGGTTTATATAAGAAAAAAATTAATTTGAATGGTTTCTGCCCTTCAAATATAATTTCCTTTTTAAAACCCTCAATAGTAACAAGTCATGTAGGCTTGACCCATAGGCTTATTGCTTAGGCCTACGTCTGACCTGGTACATTAGTGTGTTAGACCCTTCCATATCAGGCTTTTTTCCTAGACTTTAACTTATGCTTTGGGCCAACCTAACTCAATTGACGCATCTATTCCTAAAGTTACAATAATAACTATAAAATTCTCCAATCTTAATTGTCATTTTCTTTTAACATACAAATTCAAGTAGGAAATATCGCTTAATCTAGATAAGAATTTCTATACTTACTTCTTTTTTTCTTTTTTATTTAATAAATTGTATTGTTAAAATTATAGACAAGATTGCAAAATTTTGATGAGCTGAAGACATTTTCTAGAAGTTTAGTGTACAAGTTAATTTCAAACATGAAACACGGAACTTCAATTTGGAAGCAAAGTGCAAGGTTTAAGACTATAAGGGGTTTTCAATGGTTTTTTCAAGGGTGTAGGTGCAAAAATAAAAACTAAATATTTTCATGAAATATAGTGTTCCCGCTAAATTTTATATTGGAATGCTAATATTTGATATCTACTAAGTGGGTGGGTTGTTAAGTATATATATAAAATCTACGGGGTTTTATCATAATTTCCCTCGGTAACACAAGTTTTGCCCTCTTAGTTTTTAAAAGTTGCATATACTCCCCTAAATTAATCTAACTAGTGCTATAAAGGATAATTACAATAAAAGTATATATTCTATTTCTATAAATTTACCCTCATGTAAAATTTGGCATATAGGCAAAACTTTTTCTTGTGAACTCTCATGTTTAGGGTTATACATCAGTATAAAAAAATATTTTAAGCCTCCTTAGCTTATAATGTTTACATATGCACCATCAAATTAAACTTCCTAGCACCACATAGGAAATTTATAAAAACCCTATGGCTTTTATATTTAACAATTTACCCCTCATATTTAAAGTATGACGAGCATGAAATCTCGAGTCTAGGGTTAAACATTAGTATAACAATTTTTTTTGCCTTTGAGCTTATAATTATTACATGCACGCCCAAATTAAACTTTGTATTGCCATAAATGAAAATGACAGAAAACCCCCCAGCTTTTATATCTATCATATACCCCATATTTAAAGTTTAGCACATATATACCAAACTTTCTAGCATGAAATCCTAGTTCTATGGTTAACATCAATATAACAAATTTGTTTGACCCCTTAGCTTACAATATTTTCACATACATTCCCAATTTATACATTTAAGTTTACATAGCAAATTTCCATAAAACCTCCTAGTTTTTTTCTGTATCATTAATATCCTTGTTTCAAAGCTTGGCCTATACACTTTCAAGGCTTAAAATCAAATTAATTCTTGAAACCTATTCAAATTAACGTAGTATACTCAAACACAAAATTTGTTTCTCATCAATGTAATAGAATATATGGGAGGTTTGTAATTCAATGAAAATAGAATAAAAATATGGCTTTATTATTCATGCTGTGGCAGAACCAGCACCTAGGCCTACCCTTAAAATTCAAAATCTTTTAGTAAGTAAATGTTAGACCCACTCTCATTCCAGTCTGCGTCCTTCAGACTATCTTCATTAGCCTGTTTCTTTCAATTCGATTCCCTTAACCAGTGATGTGCACTTAAGTGAAATCTATAACTCTACAAATTTTATTAACTATTTTTGGTTATTTTAATTTTTGTGCAAGAAATCGTATGAATTTTATCTTCCTGGTATAGGTTATTTAATGAGTTGCATGACAAAAATGTCTTATTCATCACTAAATGATTATTTTATAATCTTTAATCTTGGTGTTTAAATTGTCTCTTATTTCATTGATTGGAATTTAGAGTCATTTTACCTAATTTTTAGGCGTTTCTTACTGGTATTAAGAGAGATGTTTGTTTGTTGCTATCAATATTTTCATTCATCACATTTATTTTGGCATGTAGTTTGATTATTTCTTGTACATATTTTAAGCTTGCTAAATTTGAATGATTATAACCAAGGAAATTTTAAGCAATAGTGAACAGAAAAAAAAAAAAAAGGTTAGAATTGTATATCAATATCCATACTATTAGACATTTTATTGCCATTTTTACAAAATTAAAATTATCACTCATGGAACTGTTGCTTTTGTCTCATTTAAGAGACATTTTGCTGAGAAATTCATTCATTTCTTGTTCTATGTTCAAAACTAAACATAAATACGAAAAGAAGTGAGATTTGCATTCATTATAAGTAAACTTCTTAAAATCGAAACTTAGATTTTGATTGGTAAACAATCACAAAATCGCTAAGGTCTCCCCTTGGCCAAAAAAAAAAAAAAAAGAATTGAAAAAAACTTGGTTCATTCAATAAGAAAATCTGAGAGTATAATTCCACTCATATGGAATAACACTTACACCCTTTATGAAGGGTATTATTGATCTCTTGCGATAATTTAAAAATCCAAATATCTTTTATCGCTATTTATTGTTCTTTTTATAATCTAGCTTAAATAAGTGACAATATAGTATAACACAATAGTGGGTGTTTTCATGGATAATATTAAATTGAATAACAACCTAATTTTATTGTGATCACAAATTTAAGTGGACGTTGATATTTGTGAGTAGGTTTAAAAGAAATATATAATCTTGTACTTGAGAGTGACAAATCATTTATTGATTCACTATAGTTTTTATATATCTCTCAGTATAGCTAATTACCACTATTATGATCATTATTTCTTATGAACTATTGGATTGGTGTCAAACTATGCTGATCCATGTGTAAAATAATTTAGTAACCTCAAATAAAAAAAATTACATGTATTATCGTTTGTCAGAATATGTTCCATAAACACTAGTTTTACTATCCATATTAAATCGTTTTGATAGATTCGTCTAATGAACATGTTTATTCAACATGCCATCTATGTGTTAGACTAGATTGTCAATGAATAATTTTGATAAATGAGACTTATCACTACCTTTTAGTATAGTTACTCAACATTTAGATAGTCTTAACCATATTATTTGTGTCATAGGTCAAAATATTAGTGAGAGTACAAACATTTCCAAAATGACTATCATGTGTGCACATAAGGTTCTTATGATCATTGATACACATTGATTCCCTTAAGACAGTATTACCATAGACATTTGTCTAATTTACTAAATATGAAATAAACATGACACAAATACAAATCAATATTAATAAATCAACACTTTAGAACATCCACTCTAACACCATACTCATGCACATAATAAAATGTTGACATACAACTCTCTTAAACCACATATTACAATTCAAGGGACAAATCATGGGGCTGATCTTTCTCATGCTCAAGCAGAAGCCAAATATGAGTGAACAATTCTCCACCTTTCCTAAGTTGCTCTGCATGGAGAGTCCAAGGACAATTAATCGCAGCATAAAACAACATTTCCACCCAAACACTACTTATAATACTCCATTTCTCGTCCCTCTCTTGCAATATTTTTGCCAATTTTTGCACCTGAAGCAATACATTCCAATCTGATGTAAACACATTGTTATTGGGAATTCCTTGGAAATAAGTTTCAACTAGTAAATTCCCGCACAATGTCGCTTCATCCTTTGATTGTTTTGACTTAAAAAATTCATCGACTTGAGCACAAGCACCATGAAAGAGAAGGTCACCAGTAACAATAGATAACATATCAAGAATCATGCCCAAAAGATACATCATATAATCTGATAAAACTTTGCTCATTTTACATAAGGGGTGATTTAAGGTACTTTCTGATGCACCATCATCTAAATAGTAGCAAACTGTGGTGGCAATGTGCCATATAATAATGGCTTTGCCGAAATTTGTTTGCTTCTTTGCTGGGGTATCAAAATCTGTTTGAATACTCCATTCCAAATCTTGGAGACAGTTACATCTTTCAAGAGCCTCTTCCCCCCTTTTAGAGAAAGATTGCCAGCCTCTTTGAGCTCTTACCTCCAGAATTTGTTCTAGTATCAGCTTCTTCAACTCTTTAGGGACTGGATTGTGTTTCTTGACACAATACTTCATGTACTCCTTGTAGTAGCCCTTGACCTTGAAAATTCTTCTAATCAACCCGCCAAGCTTTGTAGTATCTTCATAAAGACAATAGCTTGGTAAGTTGAATTGATCTATGCAATGAGACCACCTATGATTCTTTCTTGGAATTTTTGGAGCAATTCTCGATATGGATCTGCTGATAAATGTGCTCCTATTTTGTTTCCTCATTTGAAGTACTACCCAATCTGAGAACAAAAACTCCTTCATCTCATAAATTTCAAGTACAGTTACTCCTAATAAACAAAGTAAGAGAATTATGTCATCTACACCTGGAAAACCTGACCCAACAAACCAAAATATAGTTAATATCACCAAAAGCAAAGCTAGAGCAAGAAAGAAAATGATGCGACCCCATAAACTTTTGTTGGAATAGCTAATGGACGCCTTCGTGTAGAGCACATCATACATAAAGCTAAGCTCAGATTCTGTGATCCTGAAAACATCCTCAGGAGGACAGTCTTCTACACGCATCGAAGAAAGATAAACTGATGAAGGATGGCCTATCCAATTCTCAAGATAAGGCTTTAATCGATCAAAGCGTTGATAGGCCTTCACAAGCAGAAACAGATCATGAGAATAATTGGAAAATGAGCTAGACTCAAGTGTGGTTTCTTCTGTTCGAATATCATTTTTTGCAAAACTAGCTATCACGACATTTTCAGTAATACTTATTGACCAGAGAGCTCGGAGTCTCTCTGCAACTTTAACTATTCCAGCTGCATACAAAAGTATATTGAGTATGTTACCCCAATATCCAAGTGATTTAGAAAAGATCCAAAGTGAGATGGCGACCTGGATGGTTAGCCCAATAAGTTGCCTAAACTTTAACTTATTATCCTCAACGGAGTAAGAAATAACATTAGGGCTACCAATTTGCAGCAAAAGGAATGGTGCAAACCAAGCTGAGTAGGCGAGATATTGGTCAAAGAATTCGTTACGCACTAGCTGATTTCCTTTCACATCAAAAGCCTCACCATTAATTCCTGAAAGCTTGCCCAATGCCAATGTTACCACGGGACTTGCCGTCAAGTAGGACAACCAAAGGAAAAATCGGGTCGGATATCTGAAACGGTACCTTCTACGATTGCCGAAGATGGTAAGAATGGTTTGTGCTCCAAGACTCAATAGTAGTAGACTTCTGATCCCGAATATATCCCATAGCTTTTTTGCCTTTGTCGTCACAAAAACAGTTGATCCGTCACCGTATTTGTATGGAAGTGAGCAGTTTATCCCATAGTCGTCCATCTCTGAAAGCTCCAACGTCATGAACAATAATGATAAGTGTTCAAGAGAAGTAAATATGCCCGATTCTCAGTCCGCAGCCTCAAGCGGTAAATGGGTGGTGGTGAAAGCTACTGAGGATTAATATTTTTAAGAAGATATAATGCCACTACATTATTGAGATAAAATCTGACGTGGCAATATATGATGTGACGGAGTGGACACACGGATGATGGCGGGAATTTTTTATGTTAAAGTTAAAATCTGACGTGTATAATTTACTTTAAATTGTAAAATTAAATTAATTGTTTAAAAATTATAATTTAGTTTAAATTAAAATTTTTTAAAATTACAGTTTACATAATTTTTAAATCGAATTAAATAATAAATTGTAACTTTTTAATATATATAAAAATTATATTTGATTGAATTTTTTAATAAATAATTAAGTGAATAATTGTGTGTCCTACTCTGCAACTGTGTGAGAAACTAATTTGCTGATTGCAGTTGCAGAATATCTATTTTCCACATCATCAAGGAGCAAGCTGCAAAAAAATTATGTCTCCGAAAACTACATGATTGACAAAATTGAAGTAGTCTACCTTATCTTTTTAAATTTCATTATTAACTTTGAATGAATACAAGAAAGGGACACAAAAAGAAATTTCTTTATATTGGACCCGGGTCCACCTATGATAGGTTGACCCGACCCGATTTTCTTAACTGCCAAAGGACAGTTATTGGCGGTTAATGATTGACAATTAGACTATTATATAAAGTTCTAACTGCCTCCCCAAAAATATAATACGTTATTTTCTTTCACCAAAAGAATTCTCTACCCAACACACAAATATTGGCACAGATCCTGTCTCCCAAGCAATACGTAGTGCAAATTGGGTGGTGGGAATAGACTAACGTCAATACCTTGTGTCGTATATGAAGAAGTTTCATAGAAAATTAATTCGGGTTACGCAAATCTTTATTTACAGAATTCGTAGAATCTGATCTTGACATGTTTAATTATTCCCAACATTGGTATCAAAACTTAGGATACGTATTTGCTATGTTTTCTATGAATTGTATTGCGTATATTGTGTAAATTAGAATCTGTATACTGATTTTTGTTTTAAAAATTTGTTTTTGGGCACGAATTTAATTCAACCAAAATTGTATGGAATTGGTGTTGGGAAACATATTGGATGAATAATTGGAATGGTATTATATGTTTTATACTGAAAAAAGACTCGAAATAACGTTGGAATCGATGAAAATTGATCCAAAACCAAGACCCAATGCGTGTTTTTCCTCCTCACCGTTTTGGCAGATTCCGGCACCATCGACGTCAGAAATTGGAACGATCGGACTCACCCTCGGCTGGGCTACAAAAGCGCTATGGAGTCGTTGTCGGAAAATGGCTAATTAGACAAGCAGAAATTCTACAGTTTATGCATGATTATGGGTCGAAATCGGGTTAGGAAAACCCAATTACCTGACCAGTTGGTTAACGGGTTGGTCAAGACCCGTCAATCAATGGGTCAACCCATTGAGTCAACTAGTTTGACCCGAATCATTCAACACCCATTGGGTCAGTTCATTGGTCAACGGTCAAATTATTGACCATAGCATTGACTGGTGCATGTGAGCGCGTGGAGGAGAGTTAATGGAATATTAACTTTATCTAATTGCAAACATTCATAATATAATATCAAATAATCTGTGATACCATCTAATTTAAATCTAGGATAAAAAAAATATACAACAAGAAAAAGTTCTGGAATTGTTTTATAGTAACTTAACCATTTTGTTTCATTAAAAAAATAGCTTATTATAGAATAATATCTTGTTTGGCTTCTTGTAAAACCCCAATAATATTAACAGCTTTATTTAAAAACAAATGAGAAGTGGGATAATAAACCCCATTTAAAGTATATGTTGCATTATTAAAATTTCTTAATACATTTAAAATTGTTTTACAAATATCCCAATGTTGGGGATATAATGTAACTTGTGACACATGTTGTGAAATAAATGAGCATAATAAATCCCTATAATCAAAAGACTCATTGAGTAATTCATATATTGAATTCCAACGAGTCGACACGTCTTTAGGAAATCTTTTTAGTTTTCTAGTATGTTGTTTACAAAATTTATCCTATTCTTTTATAGTTTGGGGATGTGTCCATAAAAATGAAATTGTTGTTTTTATTGGACTAATAAAATTATTAAGACAATGTAAACCATCTTGTATACATAAATTTAATTTATGACATGCACATCTAATATGAAAAAATCTACTACCTAAATTAGGTTTGTAAATATTAATTAAATCATTTATTAAGGTAGTATTTGAACGTGCATTATCAAATAAAATTGAAAAAATTTTATAAAGTAATTTATATTCTTCTAATATTCCTTTAATTATTCTATAAATATTATCGACCGTATGTCATTCATCAAACACCCCAAATGCTAAAATTCTTTTTTATAATAGAAAATTGTCATCTATCCAATGACAAGTTATACTCATATAAGAGTGAACTTGCCAATGGTCACTTCAAATATTACTACATATGGATACACACCCATTAAAATTTGTAAAAAATTGAATTAATTCTCTTTTTTGTTTTTTATATACACTAAATAATGTTCTTTTTAATGTGTTTTTTGAAATAGTTTTATGTGCAAGATTTAATGCAGTTTTATTGATGTATTTTCGGCTACCTCTCCAACCTTAGCTTCCAAGTTTCTATCAAATCTCCATTTGGCTCAAGCCACCATTGAGAATGAAGAATTAGCTCCATGCAAGCCCAAAGATTCATTGCTTTTTCCACCTTGGCCCAACTTTACTTTTGGGTGCAATCTCATTACTTGCATCCAAGGTCTTAATGAAATAGAAACTTAAATGAGTCTAAGAAGCCAACTACAAGCCCACTTGAAGCCCAAGTAGATGAGGCAGCCCTCCATCACTTAAATGGAGCCCAAGATGCTATGAAGCCCATTTAGTTGGATTGCAACTAAAAGGGAAGCAAGTAACTTTAGTTGGTGGACATAGTTCCACCTTTTAGGGAAACGTTGTTCCCTTTTGTTGTTTTCTTCAATTAATATGGTATGACCTTAGTATTGAATGAATGGTTAAGCTTAAATGAAGGGAAAAACTTCCATGTCAAATTAATGCCCAATTTTTGCCACCACTTGCTCTTGTATATGAAAGTGGATTTTCACTTGTAAAGGCTAGACTTCTTTGATAATGAAATATTCAAGTAAAGCTTTGTAGCTTTTCTTTTGTTGTTTTTTTCTTTATCCAATTCATTTTGGAGGAAAAATTGGTGGTGGAAGACCCCAAGGTTGGTGGAAATTTCCTTTATGCCTTGGTCAACTTTCTTGTTACCCTTGAAATCCAAAGTGTGAATGTGTGTTGCATGCCCGGATACTGTTCACAGTGTGTGATTTTGCCATTTTCAGATTTTGTCATCAAACTTTGAAACAAGTTTTGAATGCCTTGTTAGTTGAGTTGTGATTGCTATAATATACCATTAGAAAGCTCTTTGAATACCTTTTCCAATGATCTATACTTTGTATGTTTTGGAGGTCATTTGATTGATTAAATTGGAAGACAAAGTGCTGCTGTGCCATATGAACATTAATTTCCAGATTTGAGTTTGTGAATTGTTGCATTGCCTTGATGGATATGCACCATTTACAATAATTATTAAAACCAAAATTTTCACTAAAACTAAATGCTAAATGATCTATTACTACCATTTTTGTAAATTCTTCTTTACTTTTATTATCACTATACATAAATAAATATTTGTGTGTAGAACCATACCCGGTTATTTGTGTTTGGCCTTGGCTTTGCCCCATTTTTTTCGAATGTTTTGACTCTAAGTGCCTTTTGAATGTCTCGTATCCACCTCCTTGTTTGAATTTATAAATTTGTCTACAGTAATTGCAAGCAACATCGAAATTACCATCTTCCTTTTGTATTTTCTGGAAATAAATCTTGAAAATATCGGATGTAAGAATTTTTTGAGAGTGTTGTTCCATCTCCATCTGTTGTTGATGTTGTTGTTGTTGCTCCACCTCTACATATTGGTTTTCACTTTCTTGTGTTGAAAAATCATTTATAAATTGATTTTCATTCACATTTGATATATGTGAATATTGACCAAATTTCCTATTACCGGAAGAATTTTCACTACTTGTCATTTTTTGATAATAAATAAAAATAATTATATAAGTAAATTATATGATTAATTATGAAAAATAATACAAAAATAATAAATAAAATTAATTATAGAAATAAATTCTATAATTAATTATGAATTGTATAATAAAAATAGAAATTGGAATTAATAAAAAATTAAGAAAGAATTTAATTAAATTTAAGAGAATTTGATTGAATTGAAAGATTGAGAGAGTATTAAGAGTTGAAAGAATGAGAATGAGAGTTTGAAGGATTGAGTGAGAGAGTGGAGAGATTGAAATTTGAAAGAGTATATTTATAGGAAATTTTTTTTTTGAAAAAAAATTAAAAAATAGGGCGGTGAATTGCGATTTTAAAAATTGTAGGGGACCAACGGTCTCCTACAAAAGCTATGAAAATTGCAGGGGAATTTAAAAAATTGTAGGGGACCAACGGTCCCTTGCAAAAGCTATGAAAATTGCAGGGGACCGTTGCTTCTGCAAGCCAACGGTTCTCTACTGTGTAATAAGTTTAAAAGAAAATAAAAAAATTCAAAAAAATAAAAAATTTCTCAGTTCAGCACAGTTACCGCCGGTTTACATGTCGGTTTATAAATCGGGTGTGAACCGGCGGTTTCACGATTCAAAATTAGGAAAACCGAACCGTCAAAATCTGATTTTCGTTCCGATTCAGTCCAGTTCCAGGGTTGCCGATTCTGGTTCTGGTGTTGTCTGGGTCGGTTTTGATCCGGTTCACGAGCCAAACCGGCCCGTGGCCAGGACTAGGTAAGAATGATAGTCCTCCAAATCTGAAAGCTATCACATCATGAACAATAATGATAAGTTTTCCAAGTAAATATGCATGATTCTCAGTCCCAAAGTCAAGTGATAAATGGATGGTGTTAAAAGCTATTGAGGATTGACTTTTTTTAAGAAGAAATAATACCATTATATTATTGAGGTAAAAATCTGATGTGGAAATATATAATATAATTAAATAATTTTAAAATAAAAAATAAAAAATCTCATCATTCGATTAAATATTGTTATTATAGCTTCTAAAAATTACATATAATCTAATTAGTGCTATGCAGGAAAATTATAATGAAACTCTATATTTTCCTTTTCGGTTTTAATTCTGTGTTCTTATTTTAATTTGTAGTGCATTTAACGACATCATTTCTTTGAGTTTCTTTAACATATAATAAGAAGTAAGAAGAAAAATTATTCATATGCACATTATAATCTAAAAATTTGAACCACATCTTAAAATCTGGAATATGAAGTAAGGGAATCAAAGGAACCAGTATTATTGACAAATGTGATTGATGTGAGTTGAAGTTTGAAATTTAGTATTCACAGTTGGATTTTTGTGAAGAAATTATTGCTGAAATTAATAAGAAATGGAAAGACATTGACGGAGTTGTGCAGATTTTTGATTCATGCATGAATGGTTACCAATTTTCCATATTGCCCACCAACTGTCCCAGAAAACAAAAACTGTTTAATTAAATGGCCTACTCTTATACAGTAGTCTACCTTATCTTTTTATTTATTTTCCACATCATCAAGGAGCAAGCTGCAAAAAAATTATGTCTCCGAAAACTACATGAGTGACAAAATTAAAGTAGTCTACCTTATCTTTTTAAATTTCATTATTAACTTTGAATGAATACAAGAAAGGGACACACAAAGAAATTTCTTTATTAAAGTAGTCTACGCCTTTCTATGACTGAATATCGATATGAAAAAATGAAGAATAAAATTTTTATTATAATTATATCCTCACTTTCTATAAATTTACAATTACAAATTTATCCCTTTATCAAATTATCAAGATTACTTTTAATTTTCTATTCTTTAAACAACTTTTAAAACTGATTAAATTTGAAGTTGTCAGATTTATAAAAGGATTCTAAAAGTCGTCAGATTTACCCTGTTACTAAATACATCTTATTAACATTTTGAAATCTCCCTTTAAACGTCATTAATTTTTCTCATGTTCTTCCTCAGACTTCTTGAAAGTTAAAAAGGAAAAGAATTATTATTTGTTTCACTGTTCAATATAGCTTATGTTAGAGAGAAGATAATGTTATATGGGAAAAGTTTTGCGTGGGAGAAAATTATTTAAGAGGAAGACTTGTAATTTTTATTCATATTTCAAATGCAAAATTATTAGGGTATTTATAGGTACAAAGGTGACTATTTAAATTCTAAATACATGATCATGGATGAACATAATTAATATCCTAACAATGAACCTAAACTATGAACTTGCACTAACATTGAACTTGTATCATAAGACAAAATATATGAATCATGTATAAATATCATTCATAACCTAACATTGAACTTGCACTATTAACATTCAACTTGTGTATGAATTATGTATAAACGTAAACTTAGACTTGTGTATGGATCATGTATGAACTTAAAATGTGCCTCTTGAAATGCACCTAGAAAAGTACAAATTAATCTTCAACACTTGCCCTTAATTTGAAATTTTTTTTCTTACTCCAAGACATGCTCGAAATCAATAAAAATCTTCATAAAGCTTTTGTTTTGCAAGCAATTCCTTGAGGTGTACTACCTCTTTCAAAGTCAAGCACCTTTATAGAAAGCATATGAATCCCATAATTATGTGCTTCAAAATTTGAAGTCCATCCTTCTTCAAACTCCTTACTTTTCTTTTCAATTAGCACAGGGTTCAATGTTTTATCTTCTTCTAACTTCCTTTTATCTACTTCTTGCTTCTTTTTTTCATTTTATAGCATCTTTCTTTCTTCTTCTTCCATCTTCATCACTTCTTCCAACATCCTTCCTTCTTCTTTCTTCATCTCATCTTCCAGTATTCTTCTTTCTTCTTGTTTTATCTCTTCTTCTAGTTGCCTTCTCTTTTATTCTTTCTTCATCTGTTGCTCTTCCAATTTCATAGTGCTCAAAACTAAACCTTTACTACCTATAAAATCCTTGCATAAAGTGGTTCATCAATTTGCGAGCACCATGTTGTATATTCAACAAATGCCTTATGGGTCTTCTTCAAAGCCATTCTATATCCCTCAAGGACATTTGTCATAATATGAAATTCACACTCAAGCTTATAAAAATCAATATGTCTTTTAAGTTGTTCTTCCAACTTCACCTTATGCAAGTGCATTATCATGTTATCACGCTTCATTAATTAAAAATTGTTGATTCATATTGGGCTTATCATAAACATGATCTTTGGCATTATTAGCTTCAATATTTTTTTATGACGACTTCTCATTTAATCTTGTAACCTCATCATTTTCAGACAATGCTTCGTCTTTCAATCTTGCATACTTGTCATGCCGCTTGATTAACTTGTGTGTTATAGCCTTCAACCAATTGAATTTCTCATTCAATTTTGATGTTGAATTTTCTGCCATTTGTTGCGCTTGCTTCTCGTGATTTAACTTGCAAGCACCTTTTTATATCTCTCAATGGAAACCTCCTCTTTAGACAAATCTCTTATATCTATCTTCAAACATTTTGCTTTTTTCTCGCAAATATGAATTCGTGAAGAATCTTCGAAGGAAACATTACCTTTCACCTTATCATCAAGCGTCACAATTTTTTCTTTATCACCACAAATGTGATTGCTTGCTCCATGATGCAAGAACCACAAATTTTCTTATTTTCTCTTCTCATCTTTGAATGTTAGCAACAAAGTGTGCTCTTCAACTTCTTGCTTGTCATCAATAAAATTCGCTTGTTCCTTAACATGAGTCATTGCAAAATAACATTCCCAAGAATAATAACTAAAATTATGACAATTGTAACATTGAACTTTAGACTTATCATACCTCTTTTTATTTGGTCTAGAATTGTTACCTCTTCCTCTCCCTCTTACTCTTCCTCAATCTCTATATAGTTGATGACTCCTTTCATAATTGGTGAAGTTGTTATAATCACCCCTACCTGGTCCTCCTCAACCACAACCACGACCACGTCCTCGTCCTTTTTGGTTAGTCTTGCCATTATCATATTTAAAAGAAACTTGCACTTTTATAGCTTGCTCTAATGGTTCATCTTCCCTCTTTTTAATCTTGTCTTCATAAGCTTGTGAAGAGCCTTCTAATTGTTCAAGTGACAAGAAGTCTAAATCTTTGAACTCCTCAATGACACAAGCCATATAATCAAACTTTGGAGTCAAGGAAAGAAGAATATTTTCTACCACATGAACATCTTCAATTTGATTGCTATACTTTTTCATCTGACTTACGATGACCTTTACCTTGAACAATAATCTGAAATTGACTTAGAATCCTTTATATGCAAAGCTTCAAAATCACCTTGTAATGATTGAAGAGTCACTCTTTTTACTTTGTCAACTTCTTGAAATGAACTTTGCAAAATCTTCCATGCTTACTTTGAGGTAGTTGCATCAGCCACCTTCATGAACATTGAATCATCCAAACATTGACGGATAAGGGTGAGAGCTTGTTGATCATTCTTCCTTATCTTTGCTAAAGTATCTTTCTCATTCTGTGGTAAATCGACTACATTTTCAAGTTGTACATAACCTTTCTCAACAATATCTCATGCATCTTGTGAGCCAAGTATGACTTTTATGCGTAAACACCATGTTCCATAATTTTCTTTTGTGAGCTAAGGAAATTGAAATAAATAAAGTCCATTTCTATCTGTCATATTTAAAAGGAACGAGACTCTAATACCACTTTTTTAGAGAGGAGAGGTAATTTTAGAAGAGAGAGACTTTGTGAGAGAGAGTATTATTTGAGAAGAAGACTTGTAATTTTTATTCATATTTCAAATGCAAAACCACTAGGGTATTAATTGGTATAAAAATGACTATTTAAATCCTAAATACATGAACATGTATGAACATAATTAATATCCTAACAATGAACCTAAACTATGAACTTGTACTAACATTGAACTTGCATCACATGACATAATATATGAATCATGTATGAGTATCATTAATAACCTAACATTGAACTTGCACTATTAACATTCAACTTGTGTATGAATTATGTATAAACATGAACTTAAACTTGTGCATGAATCATGTATGAACTTGAACATGTGCCTCATGAAATGCACCTAGAAAGGTGCAAATTAATCTTTAACAGCTTACAGGCAATTTAGACAACAAATTAGATACATTAGTTCCTCGGAGGATATGACATATGTTATACTCAAAACATATTTGAATAAATGTATTTATTACACATGATCAGTTGTGGTTCATGATTTGCCAAACTCATTTACAAAAGCTAAGAAAAAACCATTGTTGAAATAACTAAGAAATGTGATCACAAATGTTCATAATTTGCCAAATACACTTACAAAAACAAATGAGAAACTGTGTTCATGGTCGGCCTATATTTTGCAAAACTAGCTATCATGACATTTTCACTAATACTTATTGACCAGAGAGCTCGGAGTCTCTCTGCAACTATAACTATTCCAGCTACATACAAAAGTATATTGAGTATGTTGCCCCCATAAGCAAGTAATTTAAAAAAGATACAAAGTGCTATAGCTACCTTGGTGGTTAGACCAATTAGTTGCCTAAACTTTAACTTATTATCCTCAACTGAGAAGGAAATTACATTAGGGCTACCAATCTGCAGAAAAAGGAATGGTGCAAACCAAACTGTGTAGCCCAGATAATCGTTATAGAATTCGTTATGCTGTAGCTGATCTTTTTAACATCAGAAGCCTCACCATTAATTCCGGAAAGCTTGCCCAATGCCAATGTTACCACAGGACTTGCCGTCAAGTAGGACAACCAAAGAAAAAATCCGGTCAGATATCTTATACGGTACCTTCTACGATTGCCGAAGGTGGTAAGAATGATAGTCCTCCAAATCTGAAAGCTGTCACATCATGAACAATAATGATAAGTTTTCCAAGGAAGTACGTATGCACAATTCTCAGTCCGCAACCTCAAGTGATAAATGGATGGTGTTAAAAGCATTTTGAAGATTAATATTTTTTAAGAAGAAACAATGCCATTATATTATTGAGATAAAATTTGATGTGATAGTATATAATGTGATTGGGTGATTTTGAAGAGCTTTATATTCAATTAGATACTATCATATTAATTTATATAGATTGATTGTTAAAATTTGTTTATACATATAATTTTATTTATTAAAAAAAGTACACTTCATTATATTCAATTATCCTATAGTGAATTGAAGAATCTGATGAAATAGCTTCATCATCCTCAGTTCATTCGCTCACTAGTTTTGTACACACATACTAAGATAGCTTTATGAAACATTAAAATTCATATACAGTTAGTGGGAAAAAAAATGGACAGGCATATGCATGATGGTGGTAATATTTTATGTTAAAATTGCAAAAAGACAAGCGAGAAAACGTGAAAGTTGAAATTAAAAAACAAAGTGAGATATGTTGGATAATATATTATATTAAAGTGCTTAATAGCATTTGGTACCCTTTTGAGTACCACTGAGATTTGGTACAAAAACAAGTTTCCACCTTCTGTTAACGTTAATAACATTTTCCCACCCAAATACTAACTCAGTAAACCGAACTAGTATAAAAATATATATAATTATTATAATACCCTTTTGAGTTGACTTTTTATTATTTTATATTTTGTTAGTGTAAAATTATTTAAAGACCATTAATTTGTTGTTGACATACTTAATTTATCCTTTTTTAATTAATGTTTTTATATAATTAATATAATAACTTAAATGTCCCTCATTAATGAAATAAAAAGTAACAAGATTTGTATTTTCATGTTTCAATTTCCTAAGTTTTCATATTAATATAATAACTTAAATCTTAGAATTGCTAACAACTACTTTAGAAGTATTTCAGTAAAAAAACAACATTGAAACTGATATATTATGTCAATCTCAAAAAAAAGTCTGTATTGAATATTTGATCATAAAAGGAGCATTTTGTAAATTTGACTCAGTACCAGCAAGAGAATATTTTGAAGTTTGTATCAATTACAAGGAGCATTTGTAAGTTTGTCCCATTTCAATTCATTCGAGGATTGAGCACCTGCAACAACCATAAAGAGCAAGTTAACACCAAGGGCAAAATCAACTCATGAAATGAGATCCACATGCTGTAAGATATTGCAACTGTTTTATTTTATATCTACACTCTAGAACATTAATGCATATAAGATTGTTAAGATATTCCATTTCGATAGGGCTTAGAATTAATACCACCAATAATATCTTTGTAAAGTGGTTCATCAATTTACGAGTACCGTGCTCTATTTTCAACAAATGCCTCCTAGGTCTCCTTCAAAGCCTTTCTATATCCCTCAATGTAACACCCCTCTTTAGAAATATTATCCTTTGAAGGAAAAACATCACTAAATTAATTATTTTGAGCATGCATTTAATTTAAAATAAGTAATAAATTCATTAAATAGTTAAATAAAACTTCATTTATTAAAATATGCAAAATTACTAAAATACTCGTGACTAAAAATAACTAGAAGCATCAAAAGGTGTCCGAACATGACATAAATATGAAAACATAGTATGTGTAGTTTGAAACATCTACAAAAATCTGAATAAAATAAAAGTTGAAAAGACTGAATTGCCCTCAATGCTCTATGCCCGGGAATCATCGCTCGTCCTGCGGCCATCATGATCACATATACCTACACACATGATAGTAGAGAAGTGTGTGGTGAAATACTCATTAAGTAGGAGACTAGACTGATAACTTTTACTAAAATCTCTAAAATGCCCTTAAACTCAACCCATACTAACTCTATCATTCGGAGTCGACATTAAACTCCTTTATGGATGATGACTGGCCCTATGTACTATCTCTATACTCATACTGTACTTTAGAGACTGTCAAGGTTGTATATCATAACTCTCAGGTTGAATTGTGTCTTTCTCGATCATTAAGGAACCACTCCCCCAGATTCCTATCTGATGTGACTATATTAAACTTAGTGGAAGCATCTAAATTTGAAAACTATAATTGAAGCTATATAATAGGCTAATCGGTCTATATCAAATACAGAGATCTTAACTAAACTCTATTGTGAGTATGTACCTTACTACAGGTTTGATGTTCTATTGCGGATGGTGTCGTTACAATATACTCATGGTGCCCCTTCATAGCAATCCTATAATATCTAGCAAGCATGCAACTCGAGTTTTAACTAACTCTACCTGACTTTCGCTTCCATCTAATAATTGTATCTCGTACCATTTTATAACTTAACTCTTAGGTACGCACAGTACTACTACGTACCTAAGGTCTTTGTATTGTTACTCAGGATGACCCTTAACTTTCTAGCTTAATTCATTTATTCTTTTCTTTCTCCTACCATAAATACACGAGTGTTTACCTTGGACACATGAGAGTGTGTCCATGTGTCTCCTTAATTTACTTGCACACGACCACCTCCCTATGGCTTCTCCTTGTATGCTTTTATTCATTGATACACGAGCTTGTATCAAGATTACCATAGACATGTGCCCTTTTAGATATTTATTCTACTTTCTTTTCTCAACTACACTACTTTTTAAGGGCATTTTAGTTATTTCACCCCATAAACAGTCATGCTAAAGCTACACATAGAAATTCCATGTGTCTTAGTTGATCGCTTACCAGTTAATGACATCTAATAGTCATCGACGTGTCAAAAAACATAAATTGAATTCTAGGCTTCGCACACATGGGTATGTGTCCCATACAACACGATCGTGTGTTAAGTCCAAAATACAGAAACACCAAGTTTAAACCCTAATTTGGTATTTACATTAACCCCCTTTTCACCTTAAGAATTAAAACAATTAATACAAGTTCTATGCATACAAATTTGTCAATTGTTCACATACACAAGCCATAATAAACATGGCATTCTCCATGATCAAAGAAATCCTTTATAGTACCTCTAACACATAAACTTAAACACAATAGTCATCACTCTATATTCATCATACTTCTGCATAAATCATTCATATCATAGACAAATTATGAACCAATCTTACAGATCATATCAATGGTTCATGGTTCAACATATTAAATTGTAATCATAACTCAATATCTTTGCAACTTATGATAAATCTCTTCCATCAACATCATAATGGCATAAAAAGTATCATAACACTTAAATATATAGGTTAACTTAATCATGTGTGCGTATAAAGGCCTTATCGAGTTACAACAAGTGTAAATGAAACAATAAAATCCTACTTACCTTAACTCTACACAAATCAAACACGTAAGCAAGCCTTTTTTCCTCTTCACCTCTTGTTACCACATCATTAAAAACAGGCTGTCAAAAGTACTGGATGGAAGCTAAATGATTAGGCTTAAGTCTTTCTTTCTCTTTCCCTAAAAGGGTTTATACGTTTAGGGATTATGAAATTGTAATCCTAAAAATGCAGTGATGTGCCATATATAAATTGAAAACGCATTACGCACACATGGGGTGTGGTTAAGGCACACAAATGTGTGTCACTTATATTTGAATTTCACATGGATTCATTTTATCTGACTAACGTGACAGGTATGACCTTACTATATAAGATTGTGTGTCACCTAGAACCCATATTTTGACTTCAAAATCATGCTAACTCATGCAAAAGACTATCTTGTCCTTGAAACGTACCTATAAGTATTACAATTCCTCCCCCTTTAATGGAATTCAAACCCAGGAATTCTTTGGAAATAGTTCTGAATGCTTATCTCTCATGCTCTGCTCAATCTCTGTAACATCCCTCCCTAGAAGTACTACCCATCGAAGGAGAAATGTTACGAATTAATATTCGGAGTGTCTATTTTTTTTTTAAATACTTTAAAATAAACGCATCATTAAAAGTGTTTAGGAAGTATTCCAAGAAAACTGAAAATCTGGAAGTGAACAAAAGATGTATATACTCATATGAAGACTCATCTAAAAGCATCTGAAAACAGGGAGTAATCATATGTAACTGTACCATAATCTCAAAAAGTCAAAAGTCGATACGAACATGCCACTGTATGCATGTAATATGAACCAGAGATAACCTGCTCAAACCGGATCTACCTATGCTGACCTGACCCTGCCTCGCAGCTACCTCGAGCACCTGTACCTGTAGTCAGGAAAGAAAAAGGAGTGAGTGATAAGAACACTCAGTAAGGGGAAACACTCAGTAAGGGGAAAGAATCAAGTAAACTATCCTTTTTTTTTTTCCTGTTCTAACTCACTTTTGGGACTCAACCTCACATCCTAACCTCTATAAGAGATTGAGGGGATAATTTAGTTCACTCTTTACTATTTGGGTCATACTTTGTCCCATCTTGTGTCTATTTAATACTTTATGGAAGCTAACTATAGGGATTTGACACTTTTCTAAGCTTAAGCTCTTTTTCTTTCACTACACTATTTTTGAATCTGAATTGAGCTCTGCTGCGAGCATGCTCTACTGCGAGCGGACCCTACTAGGGGTCTATGTCCTACTACGGACGTGTCTTACTGCGGGTGTGCCCTACTACTGGCGGTGTAGTGTAAAGTGCCCCCTCATAGTTTATAGCATGCATACGGGTCTTATATCTTACTAATTTTGTTTCTATTTAAATTTATTCATAACTCACCAGACATTACTCTTGGGACGACCCCTAAATCTTGAGCCCCAAATTCTTTTTCTTGCTTTTCTTTCTTTTTCTTTTCTTCTTTTCTTTCCTTTCCTTTCCTTTCTTTCCTTTCGTCTTCCTTTTCTCTCTTTCTTGCCGAGAATTAAGAAACACTGTTCACAGAACAGTCATTTAGCAGGACAGCCTTCTTTTTCATACAATTTAACATCCCAAACGGTTTCTAATTCATACAAGCTATATATCGTTGAAAAGAGGATTCAAAGATCTTTCCAATGAGCTATAATAGCACTCATAATTCAATAGATAAGGCAGTCAAAACGTAAGCTAAATTCAGTGATAAAATTACGAAATACTGTTCACAGAACAGACATTTAGCAGAGCAGCCTTCTTTTCATACAATTTAACAGCCCAAACGGTTTCTAATTCATACAAGCTATATATCATTGGAAAGAGGATTCAAAGAGCTTTCCAACAAGATATAATAGCACTCCTAATGCATCAGATAAGATAGCCAAAACATGGGACGAACTCAGTGGCAAAAGCTGTAAATATCATGCAACTTTCTGCCCTAAACAAAATCACACACATAGACATCCCATATGGCAAAACAACATTCCTCAACTTCAAAATCACCATTTATAACATAGATCCAAGGAATCAAAAGCTTAAAACATGCAACATATCAATAATGATTCCCCTTACTTTGTTTTAAGCCAAATCTTTACAAATTGGCTTCCTTCTCTTTGTTTTGCTTCCTTTATCACTAAGACCACTTTAAATCAATACCAAAACATACTAACATATCCACATAACATGCATATAAACATAGATAAAAGGGAAAAGAAGGAGATCTTTGGTTACCAAAGCTTCCAAGTGCTTCCTTTTCTTTTTCTTTCCTTATTTATCTTCCAAAATCCCCTCAAAATCACTCACTGTTCTTAAAATACAACAAAGAAATGAAGAACACTGCCTTCTTCTCTAGGAGACGAGAAACTGCTGGAAAAATGATCAAAAAAGCCAAGGTAAAGTTTCTTTCTCTCTTCCTTCCTTCTTTTATTGACTTTTGAAACATATATATTGACTTTTTTTTTTTTTATAAATATATATATCTATATATACTAAAACACACACATACAATTGAAAATATCTCCAAACAGGGTCAAAAGACGTAATTACCCCTGAAACATATCTGAGGGTATTACAATCTCCCAATTAGTCTCCTCAATATTGTGATTCTTCCAAAGAACCTTGACCAAGGGAATTTACCAATTTCTCAGCTATTTGATCCTCATATCTAGGATTTGAATTGTTCTCTCAACATAATTGAAATCCTCTGATAGCTAAATCTCTTTGGTCTTTATCATATGAAAAAGATCACCAATATACTTGCTTAACAATGAAACATGGAATACATCATGAATACGATTCATGCTTGTCAGTAATACAAGTCTATTTAACTTATTGATCTACTCCACTTTCTCATATGGGTCGAAATACCTGGGAGCTAACTTTTTGTTTCTCATCATATACTTAAAATGAGGTTACTCTAATGAAAACTCTATCATCCACACTAAACTCCAAATCTCGCAATCTCTTATGACATAGATTTTCTGTCGAGTCTAAGCCTGTTTCATTCTTTGTTTAATCAACTAAACATCTTCAATCAACTAACCAAATGTGGGTTAAAAATTATTTTGCACCACTCATTCTAAGATTCTATCTTCCGTATAACTAAAAGGTTGATCAGAAGCAACTATATACTTGACCATATAGTACCACATCTTCATTTAATTATACATGAAAGTTGATATTTTTTCCATGTGTTCGAAACCGCTTAGACCATTTATTGAACTGGTGTGGGACCGATGTATCGTCATCAGGTAAAGACAATTTATTTTTGCCCTTTGAGCTCGTGTGGAATTTTTTTACAATAATTAGTAATATGTTGGCAAAGATGTCCTGCGTCACTTGTACATATTAAATATGAACTGCAGTGTTTACATACTACTCGGTACATTACTTTTCCTTTGATCATTTCCTATATTTGATCGAAGTGATCCCACATCATTAACTTTTGCTTTCTTTTTCTCTCTGTTGAGTTTGTGTTTGTACCACTGTCACTAGTTAGTGCTCCACCTATTTTACATTATGCATCATCAATAATGTCATCAACGCTAACATGATAATAGTCAAATGGATTGAATTCATTTAACGATGAATTTATTTGTTAAATATTTTTTATTGGCAAAAGTGAAATGAAAACGAAATTATAAATACAGAAAATTATTGTTTACAAATTTAGACAGTTTTAGAATGAGAGTTGATGAGAGAAAATGAGATTGAAAATAAAAAAAGATTGAGAGATTGAGATTTGTGAGAGAATAATGAAATTTGTAAAAGGAAGGAGGGACAGGTGTTGGGTTTATATAAGAAAAAAATTAATTTGAATGGTTTCTGCCCATCAAATATATATATATTTTAAAACCCTCAATAGTAACAAGTCATGTTGGCTTGACCTATGGGTCTATTGCTTAGGCCTATGCCTGACTTGCTACATTAGTGGGTTAGACCCTTTCGTATCGGGCTTTTTTCTTAGACTTTGACTTGTGCTGTGGGCCAACCTAACCCAATTGATGCATCTATTCCTAAAGTTATAACAATAACTATAAAATTCTCCGATCTTAATTGTCATTTTCTTTTAACATGGAAGATCATACACAAATTTCACACAAAAAGCACAAATTCAAGTAGGAAATATCGCTTAATCTAGATAGGAAATATCACTATTTTTTAGTATAGTTACTCAACATTAAGACAGTCTTAACCATATTATTTGTGTCATAGGTCAAAATATTATTGAGAGTACAAACATTTCCAAAATGACTATTATGTGCGCACATAAGGTTCTTACGATAATTGATATACATTGATTCCCTTAAGATAGTATTACCATAGACATTTGCCTAGTTTACTAAATATGAAATAAACATGACACAAATACAAATCAATATTAATAAATCAACACTTTAGAACATCCACTCTAACACCATACTCATGCACATAATAAAATGTTGACATACAACTCTCTTAAACCACATATTACAATTCAAGGGACAAATCATGGGGCTGATCTTTCTCATGCTCAAGCAGAAGCCAAATATGAGTGAGCAATTCTCCACCTTTCCTAAGTTGCTCTGCATGGAGAGTCCAAGGACAATTAATCGCAGCATAAAACAACATTTCCACCCAAACACTACTTATAATACTCCATTTCTCGTCCCTCTCTTGCAATATTTTTGCCAATTTTTGCACCTGAAGCAATACATTCCAATCTGATGTAAACACATTGTTATTGGGAATTCCTTGGAAATAAGTTTCAACTAGTAAATTCCCGCACAATGTCGCTTCATCCTTTGATTGTTTTGACTTAAAAAATTCATCGACTTGAGCACAAGCACCATGAAAGAGAAGGTCACCAGAACAATAGATAACATATCAGAAATCATGCCCAAAAGATACATCATATAATCTGATAAAACTTTGCTCATTTCACATAAGGGGTGATTTAAGGTACTTTCTGATGCACCATCATCTAAATAGTAGCAAACTGTGGTGGCAATGTGCCATATAATAATGGCTTTGCCGAAATTTGTTTGCTTCTTTGCTGGGGTATCAAAATCTGTTTGAATACTCCATTCCAAATCTTGGAGACAGTTACATCTTTCAAGAGCCCCTTCCCCCCTTTTAGAGAAAGATTGCCAGCCTCTTTGAGCTCTTACCTCCAGAATTTGTTCCAGTATCAGCTTCTTCAACTCTTCAGGGACTGGATTGTGTTTCTTGACACAATACTTCATGTACTCCTTGTAGTAGCCCTTGACCTTGAAAATTCTTCTAATCAACCCGCCAAGCTTTGTAGTATCTTCATAGAGACAATAGCTTAGTAAGTTGAATTGATCTATGCAATGAGACCACCTATGATTCTTTCTTGGAATTTTTGGAGCAATTCTCGATATGGATCTGCTGATAAATGTGCTCCTATTTTGTTTCCTCATTTGAAGTACTACCCAATCTGAGAACAAAAACTCCTTCATCTCATAAATTTCAAGTACAGTTTCTCCTAATAAATAAAGTAAGAGAATTATGTCATCTACACCTGGAAGTATTCCCCCAACAAACCAAAATATGGTTAATATCACCAAAAGCAAAGCTAGAGCAAGAAAGAAAATGATGCGACCCCATAAACTTTTGTTGGAATAGCTAATGGACGCCTTCGTGTAGAGCACATCATACATAAAGCTAAGCTCAAATTCTATGATTCTAAAAACATCCTTAGGAGGACAGTCTTCTACACTCATCGAAGAAAGATAAACTGATGAAGGATGGCCTAGCCAATTCTCAAGATAAGGCTTTAATCGATCAAAGCGTTGATAAGCTTTCACAAGCAGAAACAGATCATGAGAATAATTGGAAAATGAGCTAGACTCAAGTGAGGTTTCTTCTCTTCTAATATCATTTTTTGCAAAACTAGCTATCATGACATTTTCAGTAATACTTATTGACCAGAGAGCTCGGAGTCTCTCTGCAACTTTAACTATTCCAGCTACATGCAAAAGTACACTGAATATGGCAATCCAATTACTAAAGAATATGGCAATCCAATATCTAAGTAATTTAGAAAAGATCCAAAGTGAGATGGCGACCTGGGTGGTTAGCCCAATAAGTTGCCTAAACTTTAACTTATTATCCTCAACGGAGTAAGAAATAACATTAGGGCTACCAATTTGCAGCAAAAGGAATGGTGCAAACCAAACTGCGTAGTAGAGATATTCGTCAAAGAATTCGCTACGCACTAGCTTATTTCCTTTCACATCAAAAACCTCAGCATTAATTCCTGAAAGCTTGCCCAATGCCAATGTTACCACGGGACTTGCCGTCAAGTAGGACAACCAAAGGAAAAATCGGGTCAGATATCTTCAACGGTACCTTCTACGATTGCCGAAGATGGTAAGAATGGTTTGTGCTCCAAGACTCAATAGTAGTAGACTTCTGGTCCCGTATATATCCCATAGCTTTTTTGTCTTTGTCGTCACATAAATAGTTGATCCGTCACTGTATTCGTTTGGAAATGAGCAGTTTATCCAACAGCCGTCCATCTCTGAAAGCTCCAACGTCATGAACAATAATGATAAGTGTTCAAGAGAAGTAAATATGCCCGATTCTCAGTCCGCAGCCTCAAGCGGTAAATGGGTGGTGGTGAAAGCTACTGAGGATTAATATTTTTAAGAAGAAATAATGCCACTACATTATTGAGATAAAATCTGACGTGGCAATATATGATGTGACGGAGTGATTTATTTATATCCATAATTTTATTTATTCAAAAAAGTACACTTCATTATATTCAATTATGCAACACTGAAGCGAAGAATCTGATGGACACGCGGATGATGGCGGGAATTTTTTATGTTAAAGTTGAAAAAAAGACAAATAGAGTTGTGTAAAATTTACTTTAAATCGTAAAATTAAATTAATTGTTTACAAATTATAATTTAGATTACATTAAAAATTTTTTAAATTACAGTTTACATAATTTTTAAGTCGAATTAAATAATAAATTGTAACTTTTTAATATATATAAAAACTATATTTGATTGAATTTTTAATAAATAATTAAGTGAATAATTTTTTATATTATATATAATATATCATATAATATAAGATATTTTCTAAAAAATAAGATAATAAAAAATATAATGAACATGTAATAATTTTAAAATATCATATATATATTTTTAATAATTAAAAATTATATCATTGTTGCAGAAGGTGGATTTTCCACTAAATGTATTTGACTTTGGCCAAAAGATAATGGAAAGGCATTAAATGCCTTGAAAAGTTGGCTTGGAAAGTTGCCATTTTGTTGACTAGAGGGATGGCAAAATTTCCTAAAATACCCCCCACCTCTCTGCATGTAATGCACACTTCATCCAATTAAGCTTTCTTTTGCTTTAATTCATCCTATCTGATTTTCCTTTATAAATTATTTATTTCTCTCTTTTGCTTCTTGTTGCGGGCGGCAATAGGGATGGCAATGGGGAGGGGCGGGGAGGGGATATCAATCCCCGTCCCCGTCCCCGTAGGGGATATCAATCCCCGTCCCCGCCCCGTCCCCGTTGCGGGGATAAAAAATAATCCCCGTCCCCTCCCCGCGAAGGAAAATCCCCTCCCCATCCCCTCCCCGTCCCCGCGGGGAAAAATCCCCTCCCCATCCCCGCCCCGTCCCCGCGGGGAAAAATCCCCTCCCCATACCCATAAATATAAATTTTAATTCTTTTATATATTTCAATAAATAAAATAACTCATATTTTTCCAAAATATCACTTACTACAAAAGCTATAAAATATTCTTTGTTATTTTAGTTCAAATATAAAGTTTTCATAAAATCTAACAATATGCAATAATCAATCTCTTCATTAGTAGCTCTTCATGTATGTGATTTATGGTAATTTTATAATAACATTAAATTTAACACTTTTCATTCACTTCAATTGATTTTATTAAGTTTATAATTTATTATTTTTTGTGTGTAAAACCTAGTGGATTGACTAACTAAGTTTTGAAGTTGAAATAAAATTAATTTGATGCATTTATATTTTATGATAATGAAATTCTAGGTTTTTTTTAATATATTAGATTAATAGTTTAGAAATTAGTAAAAGCTAATAATTGATAATTCAAAAATTAGTAAAATTAAAGTTATAGTTTTAATAAATCATAATGTAAAAATTTCTAAAACTTAATAGTTTAGAAATTATTATATTAATATATTAGATTTAGGGGGTGGGGAGGGGATGGGGAGGGGAGGGGCGGGGCGGGGCGGGGCGGGGCGGGCCGGGGAGGGGAGGGGCGGGGCGGGGACACATGTATCCCCGTCCCCGACCCGTCCCCGATTACGGGGATTTTTTTTGTCCCCATCCCCGCCCCTTTCCCCGTTTTTATCGGGGAATCCCCTCCCCGTTAGGGTCGGGGAGGGTCGGGGCCCCTAAAGTCGGGCCCAAATTGCCATCCCTAGGTGGCAAGCTATCCTTATTTTCAATGATTCCAAGTTTACGGAGAATGATTTTAACATTGTGATGTTGTCTCTTCAACTATTCCGATTTTATTTTTATCCTCTGTTCTTCGGTCTATGTTCAATTGAGAGTGGACCGTCTTTTTCAGCCAAATTTCAACCGATATGGGATGGCAATATTCAGTTTTCAATAGTTTCTCTTAGTATTTTTTATTCAAATACAATAATTATTGTGATATTTATTTTTTGTATTATAAATTTTAGATTTTTCATCATACATTCAAAGAGCGGATAACTAAAAATTTGATTTGATTATATAGTAAAATAGGTTCGGTTAGCAACCAATTTTTATATAAAATCAGTCCAATTTTGGTTTAAAATTTTCTTTGAACTGGAAATTTAGTTCAATTTACAAATCCTACTTGTGCATATTCATTTTGTCATAAGGTTGCACCTCAATTTGAAATTTGGGCCTTATAATGACACTAAGTCTTGCACGTAGTCAATCTTCTTGAACACACAAAAAAATGTAAAAGACTAGAGTACTTGATATACTGGAAATGAACCCAGCCTTTTATTATATAAAAAATTATTTAATAAAATTTTAGAGGACGGTGTTATTTGGCAAGAGGGTTTTTTGTCTTTTTAATATTTTTATAAAAAATTTTACAATTTTTTTAACAAACTTAATAGATAAGTGAAAAATTGACTTTTTTGGATTTAAATGGTGAAAATCTGTCAATTCATTAACCCTTAGGTGGGAAGTAGTCATTTGGCCTTTCTTTTATATCTAACCGTTTGTATCATTAGATTGTATTCGTATCATGCCAATTTAGATTTTATGTCGAAGACCTTCAACTCTAACCCACTCCGAATTAAAATAGCATCAAAATTTTTTAATCTTAACCCACTCCTATAATATTCGAATTGATCTAATCTGACTTAATTTGATTCGAAATTATCTATTATTTTCACTCTCTAAAACATTTTTATCGTTTTAATTTTTTTACCAAATTACCTCAACCTATTATTAACAAAACACACAATATAACATTTTGTCTTATTGACAAATGCTCTAAAAATTTATATACTAAGACCTTTAAAAAACATATTTATAATCAGATTAACCAAATCAAATTCTTATTACTTAATAATAAAATAAAATATTTAAATAAAAATAAAAAATAATATGAGTAATTATAACTATATAAAGATACAACTATATGTAATCTATTAAAGAAATATTTCTCCAAAACATTCGTATCGTGATAAGTTACTTTCTTGTGAACTCTAATACTATCTGATTTAATTTCAAGTCATGTCAGATTGACCTAAAATAAATTTCGTGCTAATAAACTTAACTCTAACCTGATATTTTTTGTGTCGTATTGTATAGTATTGAAAATTATCAGATCTACTTTTTTAATTAAAAAGTTAGGAGTCACTGATTAAAATAAACATATTTGGAGAGATTATATGAAAACAACCGACTCTTTAAGAAACAAACTACTATAGTTGAAGAATTGGCCAAAAGACTTAGTCCCACCCAAGGTATAGTGAATTCCCAAATTCCCACACACCAACTTTCAAAAGCCCAAACATCCACCCATAGTTTAGAAAATTAACACCTACCCTCCAAAATTAAGATAAAATTAAAGGTAAAATCATCATTTAACAATAATATTTAACATTTTCATCATTTTACCCATTTAATTTGAAAAATTAACAATTTCACCCAAAATTAAGTTTTGAAAAGTGACATTTTACCCCCTACCTAGGGTTTCCAATTTCGCAGACAAATTTCTGGCCAACAATGGCTAATCTCTCTCCCTCTAGATGTCGTCTCTCCCTCCGGTGTTCAATATTGGACTGACGACGTTTGGATTCAACAAAATCCAAACGAAGAGTCAAAACTTTTCGTTCGGATCTTCGTCGTCCAGACGAAGTTAGCTTCATCTATAACTTATCACATTTTTCCACAAAAATCAGCCTCCTTTAGGGTAGTAAAAATAAATAAATTTAATATTTTATAAATTTAAAAAATTAAAAATAATATTTTTATATATTATTTTAATATTTTAAATATAATAATTTAACTCTTTTATATATATTTGAAAATTAATAATTTAGTTTTCAAAATCTTAATCACATCTTTAATTGGAATTTTACCATGACATGGAGGATGAAATAATCATAATTAAGAAGTATATTTATCTCGATATAAAATAAAACTTTAAAATCAGTGTAAATCTGAATTAGGCTATCACCCAAATACCACATTTGTATAAAAACCCAAAGCCCATGTCAATTAAAATTAAGAAAACTAATTTTAGAAACTGGAGTTCTTTCTCCAAATCTTCAACTTGATTTTGGCAACTATACCTCACGATTTTGTTTCCAAAGATAAGGTTTCAATCTATCAAAACACGAGGTTAAACTAAATAATTAATATTAAAAAATTTATTATTCTGACTTGATTATTTTATCAATACATAGTGAGACGTGTGAATATTTAATTTAAATGATTAAGTTTTGCTTTAACAATTGAATTTGAAGTTATAAACCCAAAAATTAATTGACAAATTGTCTAGTGAATATTTTTTGTGGATTGTTATTGATATAAACACTTTTGATTATATTTGATTTAATTCAATTGTTAGATTCATGTGATTTTTTTGTTCTCTTTATATTTCTTTTACATTCTCTCCTTTACTCAAGGATTGATGTTTTTTATTTTTTAAGTTTTCATTACTTGATTAATAAACAATGATAGAGCCATGAAGGTAAGGTTGAACCCAAACTGCACCAATTTGGTCTCGAAAGCTAGCTTAATTTGGTTCAATTTGGTTTGAATTTGTTTAATTTGAATTCAAGTTAAAAGATTTGACTCGTTTTTTAAATTGAGCTAAACTTAAGTTAGAAGGTGTTTAACTCAATTCAGTTTGAGTTTAACTCGAATTTATAAATTGAATTTGTGATTCGAATTCATGACTTGATTCATTTCGATTCATGGTTGGATTTATCTTGAATTTATAGCTTAAATTAGTGGTTCGAATTTGTGGCTCAGTTTGATTCGAATTCATGACTCAAATAAGTGGTTTTGCCTATTATTTAAATAAAACGATATCGTTTTACCAATGAGTTATGAATTTGAATAACTAATTTGAGTCATAAAGCCATAAATTTAATCCAAACTTGAGCTAAATTAAAGTGAATTACTTTTTATTCAAATCAAACTCAATCTACCATTAATATTGGCTCGATGAACTTGATTTAAACTCAAATTAACTATTTTTTATTCAAATCAAAATCAAATTAAGAGGTGTTTGAACTACCCCTATTTGGAGGCCTCCTCTCAACAAAAATATTGGATTCACCACTGTATATGGTTGTATGGGGGTTGTACACGTGGTGGAACCAAGTTTTCCCCGCCAAGAGAGGTTTTATCGGCTTTGCCATTGTTTACCAATCACCTAACTCTCAATTTTAAGAAATTTACTTATATATAAAATATCAAAATTTTTTTAAACTTGTGCTTAGTTTTGAACATACAACAGGAAATGAAAATGAATTTCTCATTGAAATCTCTTAAATGACATAGAAGCAATAGCTCCATGACTAATTACACCACCACACCCCCCCCCCCCCCCCCCCCCCCCCCCACCCCCCCCCCCAAAAAAAAAAAAAGGGAGTTCCATGACTAATATTTTTAATTTTGTGGAAATATCAAATAAAATCCCCTAATCGAATAAATATTAATACACTATACTAACTTTTATTCCATTTACTATTGCTCACAATTTTTCCTTATAATAATTCAAAAAATTTGCGAGAGTTTAGCTAAAATGGAACTTAAAAATAATGATAATGGTTAATAATAAAAAAATTGTTACACAAATGATTAACATACAAATATTTTGCGAAAAAAAAGGGTATAAAAGTTTTTATTTCTTATAACATAATCACACACAAAAAAAATTGTTCTTTGTTTTTCCCTTTAAATGTAAGCTACCAAATGAAATATAGAGAGCATTGAACAATCCAAATATCCAACAAAAGCAAAATGAACCAGAAGGGCAAGAAGCTTTCAAATCTAATCTTGATAGAATTTAAAGCTCAATCACAAATACATCTATAGAAGTTCTGTGACGTAAGTTTGTAATACACAATATGTATGAGAAATAGTCAAACTACATGCCAAAATAAAAAAAATAATGTTATGTGCACTCAATTTTAAATATATAATTAACAAGTCATGTATCATTTAAGTATCTAATTGGGTAATTAAAATTAAATACATATAATTTTATTAAAATAAAAATGATGAATAAAAATATTGATAGCAACATACAAACATCTTTCCTAATACAAACATTTTTTACAATAATCAGTAATATGTTGGCAAAGATGTCTTGTGTCACTTGTATATGTTAAACATGAACTGTAGTGTTTACATTCTACTCGGTAAATTACTTTTCCTTTGATCATTTCCTATATTTGATCGAAGTGATCCCACATCATTAACTTTTGCTTTCTTTTTCTCTTTGTTCAGTTTGTGTTTGTACCACTTTCACCAGTTAGTGCTCCACCTGTTCTACATTATGCATCATCAATAATGTCATTAGCGCTAACATGATAATAGTCAAATGGATTGAATTTATTTATCCATGAATTATTTGTTAAATATTTTTTATTAGCAAAAGTGAAATGAAAACAAAATTATAAATACAGAAAATTATTGTTTGTGAATTTAGATAGTTTTAGAATGAGAGTTGATTAGAGAAAATGAAATTGAAAATAAAGAAAGATTGAGAGATTGAGATTTGTGAGAGAATAATGAAATTTGTAAAAGGAAGGAGGGACAGGTGTTGGGTTTATATAAGAAAAAAAATTAATTTGAATGGTTTCTGCCCTTCAAATATAATTCCTTTTTTAAAACTCTCAATAGTAACAAGTCATGTTGGCTTGACCCATGGGCCTATTGCTTAGGCCTACGCCTGACCTGCTACATTAGTGGGTTAGACCCTTCCGTATCAGGCTTTTTTTCTAGACTTTGACTTGTGCTTTGGGCCAACCTAACTTAATTGATGCATTTATTCCTAAAGTTACAACAATAACTATAAAATTCTCTGATCTTGATTGTCATTTTCTTTTAACATGGAAGATCATACACAAATTTCACACAAGCAACACAAATTCAAGTAGGAAATATCGCTTAATCTAGATAAGAATTTCTATACTTCTTTTTTTCTTTTTTATTTAATAAATTGTATTGTTAAAATTATAGACAAGATTGCGAAATTTTGATGAGCTGAAGACATTTTCTAGAAGTTTAGTGTATAAGCTAAATTTCAAACATGAAACATGGAACTCCAATTTGGAAGCTAAGTGCAAGGTTTAAGACTATAAGGGGTTCAATAGTGTTTTCAAGGGTGTAGGTGCAAAATATGAAAGCTAAATATTTTCATGAAATATAGTGTTCCCGCTAAATTTTATATTGGAATGCTAATATTTGATATCTACTAAGTGGGTGGGTTGTTAAGTATATATATATAATCTACGGGGTTTTATCATAATTTCCCTCGGTAACACAAGTTTTGCCCTCTTAGTTTTTATAAGTTATATATACTCCCCTAAATTAATCTAACTAGTGCTATAAAGGATAATTACAATAAAAGTATATATTCTATTTCTATCAAGTTACCCTCATATGTAAAATTTGGCATATAGGCAAAACTTTTTCTTGTGAACTCTCGTGTTTAGGGTTATACATCAGTACAAAAAAAATTTTTTAAGCCTCCTTAGTTTATAATATTTATGTATGCACGATCAAATTAAACTTCCTAGCACGACATAGGAAATTTATAAAAGCCCTATGGCTTTTATATTTATCAATTTACCCCTCATATTTAAAGTATGACAAGCATGAAATCTCAAGTCTAGGGTTAAACATTAGTATAACAATTTTTTTTGCCTTTGAGCTTATAATTATTACATATGCACCCCCAAATTAAACTTTGTGTTGCCATAAATGAAAATGACAGAAAACCCCCCAGCTTTTATATCTATCATATACCCCATATTTAAAGTTTAGCACATATATACCAAACTTTCTAGCATGAAATCCTAGTTCTATGGTTAAACATCAATATAACAAATTTGTTTGACCCCTTAGCTTACAATATTTTCACATACATTCCCAATTTATACGTTTAAGTTTACATAGCAAATTGCCATAAAACCTCCTAGTTTTTTTCTGTATCATTAACCTCCTTGTTTCAAAGTTTGGCCTATACACTTTCAAGGCTTAAAATCAAATTAATTCTTGAAACCTATTCAAATTAACGCAGTATACTCAAACACAAAATTTGTTTCTCATCAATGTAATAGAATATATGGGAGGTTTGTAATTCAATGAAAATAGAATAAAAATATGACTTTATTATTCATGCTGTGGCAGAACCAGCACCTAGGCCTACCCTTAAAATTCAAAATCTTTTAGTAAGTAAATGTTAGACCCACTCTCATTCCTGTCTGCGTCCTTCAGATTACCTTCCTTAGCCTGTTTCTTTCAATTCGATTCCCTTAACCAGTGATGTGCACTTAAGTGAAATCTATAACTCTACAAATTTTATTAACTATTTTTGGTTATTTTAATTTTTGTGCAAGAAATCGTATGAATTTTATCTTCCTGGTATAGGTTATTTAATGAGTTGCATGACAAAAATGTCTTATTTATCACTAAATGATTATTTTATAATCTTTAATCTTGGTGTTTAGATTGTCTCTTATTTCATTGATTGGAATTTAGAGTCATTTAACCTAATTTTTAGGAGTTTCTTACTAGTATTAGGAGAGATGTTTGTTTGTTGCTATCAATATTTTCATTCATCACATTTATTTTGGCATGTAGTTTGATTATTTCTTGTACATATTTTAAGCTTACTAAATTTGAATGATTATAACCAAGGAAATTTTAAGCAATGGTGAACAGAAAAAAAAAAAAAAAGGTTAGAATTGTGTATCAATATCCATACTATTAGACATTTTATTGCCATTTTTACAAAATTAAAATTATCACTCATGGAACTGTTGCTTTTGTCTCATTTAAGAGACATTTTATTGAGAAATTCATTCATTTCTCGTTCTATGTTCAAAACTAAACATAAATACTAAAAAGAGATTTGCATCCATTATAACTTCTTAAAATCGAAACTTAGATTTTAATTGGTAAACAATGACAAAATCGCTAAGGTCTCGCCTTGGCCGAAAAAAAAGAATTGAAAAAAACTTGGTTCATTCAATAAGAAAATCTGACAGTATAATTCCACTCATATGGAATAACACTTACACCCTTTATAAAGGGTATTATTGATCTCTTGTGATAATTTAAAAATCCAAATATCTTTTTTCGCTGTTTATTGTTCTTTTTATAATTTAGCTTAAATGGGTGACAATATAGTATAACACAATAGTGGGTGTTTTCATTGATAATATTAAATTGAATAACAACCTAATTTTATTGTGATCACAAATTTAAGTGGATGTTCACATTTGTGAGTAGGTCTAACAGAAATATATAATCTTGTACTTGAGAGTGATAAATTATTTATTGATTCACTATAGTTTTTATATATCTCTCAGTATAACTAATTACCACCATTATGATCATTATTTTTTATGAACTATATTAGATTAGTGTCAAACTATACTGATCTGTGTGTAAAATAATTTAGTAATCTCAAATAAAAAAATTACATGTATTATCGTTTGTCAGAATATGTGTTCCATAAACGCTAGTTTTACTATCCATATTAAACTGTTTTGGTAGATTCGTCTAATGAACATGTTTATTCAACATGCCACCTATGTGTTAGACAAGATTGTCAATGAATAATTTTGAGAAATGAGACCTATCACTACTTTTTAGTATAGTTACTCAACATTTAGATAGTCTTAACCATATTATTTGTGTCATAGGTAGTCTTAACCATATTATTTGTGTCATAGGTCAAAATATTAGTGAAATTACAAACATTTCCAAAATGACTATCATGTGTGCACATAAGGTTCTTACGGTCATTGATATACATTGATTCCCTTAAGACAGTATTACCATAAACATTTGTCTAATTTCTAAATATGAAATAAACATGACACAAATACAAATCAATATTAATAAATCAACACTTTAGAACATCCACTCTAACACCATACTCATGCACATATTAAAATACATACAACTGTCTTAAACCACATATTACAATTCAAGGGACAAATCATGGGGCTGATCTTTCTCATGCTCAAGCAGAAGCCAAATATGAGTGAGCAATTCTCCACCTCGTTTAAGTTGCTCTGCATGGAGAGTCCAAGGACAATTAATCGCAGCATAAAACAACATTTCCACCCAGACACTACTTATAATACTCCATTTGTCGTCCCTCTCTCGCAATATTTTTGCCAATTTTTGCACCTGAAGCAATACATTCCAATCTGATGTAAACACATTGTTATTGGGAATTCCTTGGAAATAAGTTTCAACTAGTAAATTCCCGCACAATGTCGCTTCATCCTTTGATTGTTTTGACTTAAAAAATTCAGCGACTTGAGCACAAGCACCCTGAAAGAGAAGGTCACCAGTAACAATAGATAACATATCAGGAATCATGCCCAAAAGATACGTCATATAATCTGATAAAACTTTGCTCATTTCACATAAGGGGTGATTTAAGGTACTTTCTGATGCACCATCATCTAAATAGTAGCAAACTGTGGTGGCAATGTGCCATATAATAATGGCTTTGCCGAAATTTGTTTGCTTCTTTGCTGGGGTATCAAAATCTGTTTGAATACTCCATTCCAAATCTTGGAGACAGTTACATCTTTCAAGAGCCCCTTCCCCCCTTTTAGAGAAAGATTGCCAGCCTCTTTGAGCTCTTACCTCCAGAATTTGTTCCAGTATCAACTTCTTCAACTCTTCAGGGACTGGATTGTGTTTCTTGACACAATACTTCATGTACTCCTTGTAGTAGCCCTTGACCTTGAAAATTCTTCTAATCAACCCGCCAAGCTTTGTAGTATCTTCATAGAGACAATAGCTTAGTAAGTTGAATTGATCTATGCAATGAGACCACCTATGATTCTTTCTTGGAATTTTTGGAGCAATTCTCGATATGGATCTGCTGATAAATGTGCTCCTATTTTGTTTCCTCATTTGAAGTACTAACCAATCTGAGAACAAAAACTCCTTCATCTCATAAATTTCAAGTACAGTTTCTCCTAATAAACAAAGTAAGAGAATTATTCCATCTACATCTGGTAAACCTGGCTCAACAAACCAAGATATAGTTACTATCACCAAAAGCAAAGCTAGAGCAAGAAAGAAAATGATGCGACCCCATAAACTTTTGTTGGAATAGCCAATGGACGCCTTCGTGTAGAGCACATCATACATAAAGCTAAGCTCAAATTCTGTGATTCTAAAAACATCCTTAGGAGGACAGTCTTCTACACTCATCGAAGAAAGATGAACTGATGAAGGATGGCCTAGCCAATTCTCAAGATAAGGCTTTAATCGATCAAAGCGTTGATAAGCCTTCACAAGCAGAAACAGATCGTGAGAATAATTGGAAAATGAGCTAGACTCAAGTGAGGTTTCTTCTGTTCGATTATCATTTTTTGCAAAACTAGCTATCACGACATTTTCAGTAATACTTATTGACCAGAGAGCTCGGAGTCTCTCTGCAACTTTAACTATTCCAGCCACATACAAAAGTATACTGAGTTGGTCAATCCGATATCTAAGTGATTTAGAAAAGATCCAAAGTGAGATGGCGACCTGGATGGTTAGCCCAATAAGTTGCCTAAACTTTAACTTATTATCCTCAACGGAGTAAGAAATAACACTAGGGCTACCAATTTGCAGCAAAAGGAATGGTGTAAACCAAACTGCGTAGTAGAGATATGCGTCAAAGAATTCGCTACGCACTAGCTCATTTCCTTTCACATCAAAAACCTTAGCATTAATTCCTGAAAGCTTGCCCAATGCCAATGTTACCACGGGACTTGCTGTCAAGTAGGACAACCAAAGGAAAAATCGGGTCAGATATCTTAAACGGTACCTTCTACGATTGCCGAAGATGGTAAGAATGGTTTGTGCTCCAAGACCCAATAGTAGTAGACTTCTGATCCCGTATATATCCCATAGGTTTTTTGTCTTTGTCGTAACAAAAATAGTTGATCCGTCACCGTTTTCGTATGCAAGTGAGCAGTTTATCCGACAGCCGTCCATCTCTGAATGCTCCAACGTCATGAACAATAATGATAAGTGTTCAAGAGAAGTAAATATGCCCGATTCTCAGTCCGCAGCCTCAAGCGGTAAATGGGTGGTGGTGAAAGCTACTGAGGATTAATATTTTTAAGAAGAAATAATGCCACTACATTATTGAGATAAAATCTGACGTGGCAATATATGATGTGACGGAGTGATTTATTTATATACATAATTTTATTTATGCCAAACGACTATTTCCCACCCAAGGTATGCTGTAATGACAAGTTTCCACCCTTTAACTATGGAAACACCAAACACCCACCCATGGCCGGTTAGATTTAACAAAACCCTAACAGTGGTAAGGTTAAAATCGTCATTTTCTCTAAAATATTAAAAATAAACTAAAATAGAATATATTTTGCCCCCCTAAACTTTAAAAACTAAAATCCCCCCCAGTCTAAGTTTTAAAAAATCACAGTTTCACCCTCCCGAAGCATTGCCGACGGTCTCCGGCTCCATTGCCGACGGTCTCTCCCTCCCGAAGCATCCTCACCTTCCGGAGATCTCTTTCCTCCCATTTGGACTTTCAATCGGAGTCGGAGAAGCTGTGGAAGACGAAGTTCTTCGTCTTCCCAGTCGTCGTCGTCGTCTGGGAAGACGACGTCTTCCCAGACGAAGACGAGACGATGAGACGACTCGTCGTCCTCTGGGAAGACGAGTCGTCTTCATCTGGGAAGACAATCGTCTTCCCAGACGGCTTCTCTTTGCATCGGATGCGTTGAGGTCGAGTTTAGAGGGGCCGTCGGTGGAAGAGAAACCGTCGGGAGGGGAAGACGGCCGGTGATGGCACTGGAGAAAGCGACGGAGAAGGGTTTGGAAATTGGAAGGGTTTGGAAATAAACCCTAGGGGGGGAAATGCAATCTTTTCAAACTTAGCTTAGAGAAAAAATGTTAGTTTTTAAACTTTTAGGGGGGAAAATGAGATTAAATTTACCACCGTTAGGGTTTTGTTAAATCTAACCAGCCATGGGTGGGTGTTTGGTGTTTCCATAGTTAAAGGGTGGAAACTTGTAATTACAGCATACTTTGGGTGGGAAATAGTTGTTTAGCCTTTTATTTATTCAAAAAAGTACACTTCATTATATTCAATTATGCAACACTGAAGCGAAGAATTTATTCAAAAAAGGATGATGGCGGGAACTTTTTATGTTAAAGTTGAAAAAAAGACAAATAGAGTTGTGTATAATTTACTTTAAACCGTAAAATTAAATTAATTGTTTAAAAATTATAATTTAGATTAAATTAAAAATTTTTTAAATTACAGTTTACATAATTTTTAAATCGAATTAAATTTGATTAAATTTTTTAATAAATAATTGTAACTTTTTAATATATATATAAATTATATTTAATTGAATTTTTTAATAAATAATTGAGTGAATAATTGTTTCATTTTTTTAAATATATATTTTATATATTTATATTATATTTTAAAAAATATAATTCAATTAGTTTTATTAAACTTTATACATATACATATATATGAATGATTTTAAAAAATTTAAACCATAATAGTCCAATCATATCCTATATCGTATATTAAAAATTTAATTTTTTATGTTATATATAATATATTATATAGTATAATATATCTTTTAAAAAATAAAATAATTAAAAATATAATTAATAGATAATAATTTTAAAATATCACGTATCTTTTTAATATTTAAAAATTTATCACAAATATTTATATTATATCACCATCTTCTACCAAAAAAAAGTTGTATCGGAGATGCGTTTACTAAATTGAGTGACTTTTTGATTTTCCAATTTCCCTTACAGATTGCAGCAGTCCGACAGCCCCATTGCCTTTGCATTTTCTTAGGGTTGGATACGTACTGAGCGGAATTAACCACAAAAGTTGGTCCAATTTTATTTAATTTGATTGAAATTTATTTACTTGATTAAAATTTATTTATTTTAAATATAAATTATACTCAAATTAATATATTTAACTAATTTTAAAATAAAATCAAATTTAAATTATAAAAAAATTTAATTTAATTTAACTTATAAATTAAATAAATAATTTGATTTGATTTAAATTTAACTCAAAATTTAATTTAAATTATATTAAATAATTATTAAATAATATTATTTTATCAATAAATTATAAATTTAAAAATTTTAATTAAATTTAAACTAAACTTAAATCAAATTTAAATCACTTTTAATATTAATTTAATAAATTTAAATTAAATTATTTTTATTCAAAAAAATATTTAAACTCAGTTCATTGGGTATTCACCTATTTTTTTCTCCTGCACTTGCCTTGTGGTCTCTAACTTATTTTAATTATTTAATGATTTCACATTTTTTTTTTTGGGGTAATCACTTGAAAATCTGTAGGACAATACAATGTGTAAAAAGAAAAAACGTGCAATTGGAAGTGCTTGACTACTCATATGGTTTGCCACCGCTAGAGAAGATGGCGAGACTTGAGTGCTTCACATATCATAAAGTATACCACAGCTAGAGAAGATGGCAGGACTTAAGAGAAGCTCATCTTCCAAGAGCTCGTGCGTAAGCCTCTTTTAGCAATTGATTTTCATCAGCTTTACACTATTTGATTTTCCTTTATAAATTATTATTCTCTCTTTTGCTTCTTGTTTCGGGGAACAAGCTATTCTTATTTTCAAAGATTCCAAGTTTACCGACAATGATTTTAACATTGTGATGTCTCTTCAACTATTCCCATTTATATACATAATTTTATTTATTCAAAAAGTACACTTCATTATATTCAATTATGCAATAGTGAAGCGAAGAATCTGATGGACACACGGATGATGGCGGGAATTTTTAATGTTAAAGTTGAAAAAAAGACAAATAGTGTTGTGTATAATTTACTTTAAATCGTAAAATTAAATTAATTGTTTAAAAATTATAATTTAATTTATTTTTAAAATTATTTTTTAAATTACAGTTTAAATAATTTTTAAATCGAATTAAATAATAAATTATAATTTTTTAAAATATATAAAAAATTATATTTGATTGAATTTTTTAATAAATAATTAAATGAATAATTTTTTTATTTTTTAAAATATATATTTATATTTATTTTATATATTTATATTTTATTTTAAAAAATATAATTCAATTAATTTTATTAAATTTTATATATACACATATATATGAATGATTTTAAAAAATTCAAATCATAATAGTTTTATTATATATTATATCGTATATTAAAAATTTAATTTTTTATATTATATATAATATATAATATAATATAATATATTTTTTAAAAAATAAAATAATAAAAAATATAATTAACATATAATAATTTTAAAAAATCATTTATATTTTTAATAATTAGAAATTATAGGGAAATTATAAAAAATGGCCAAAATACCCCTCCATTAAGCAAAAATGCCCAAATTCACTATTTTTAAGCAAAAAATCCCATATTCACTATTCCTAAACAAAAATGCCCAACACTTTTTCTAAAATACCAAAATTACTCTTTCCCACATCTATATAAACCCTCTTCATTCACTTTTATTATACACACTTCTCATATCACTCAAACACTCACTTTCACTCTCATTTTTATTCAAGATCAATTAATAGGGGTTCGTTCAGACGGAAGAAGTTAGTATTTTTGAATTCAACTGGAAAAAAGACTATTCGTGAGAAAAAGATATTTATACCAATCTTAAACTAAAAACTTAATTTTATTTATTAAATCTAGTTTATATGTCATAATTTAAATCATAAAATTAAATTAATTGTTTAAAAATTATAATTTAATTTAAATTAAAATTTTTAAAATTATTTTTAAATTACAGTTTAGATAATTTTTAAATTAAATTAAATAATAAATTGTAACTTTTTAATATATATAAAAATTATATTTAATTGATTTTTTTAATAAACAATTAAATGAATAATTTTTTTATTTTTTTAAATATATATTTTATATTTATTTTACATATTTATATTATATTTTAAAAATATAATTCAATTAATTTTATTAAATTTTATACATACACATATATATGAATGATTTTAAAAAGTTTAAATCATAATAGTCGAATTATATATTATATCGTATATTAAAAATTTAATTTTTTATATTATATATAATATATCATATAATATAAGATATTTTCTAAAAAATAAGATAATAAAAAATACAATGAACATGTAATAATTTTAAAATATCATATATATATTTTTAATAATTAAAAATTATATCATTGTTGCAGAAGGTGGATCTTCCACCAAATGTATTCGACTTTGGCCAAAAGATAATGGGAAGGCATTAAATGCCTTGAAAAATTGGTTTGGAAAGTTGCCATTTTTGTTAACTAGAGGGATGGCAAAATTTCCTAAAATACCCCCCTCCTCTCTTCATGCAATGCACACTCCATCCAATTAAGCTTTCTTTTGCTTTAATTCATCCTATCTGATTTTCCTTTATAAATTATTTATTTCTCTCTTTTGCTTCTTGTTGCGGGCGGCAAGCTATCCTTATTTTCAATGATTCCAAGTTTACGGAGAATGATTTTAACATTGTGGTGTTGTCTCTTCAACTATTCCGATTTTTTTTTATCCTCTGTTCTTCAGTCCATGTTCAATTGACAGTGGACCGTCTTTTTCAGCCAAATTTCAACCGATATGGGATGGCAATATTCAATTTTCAATAGTTTCTCTTAGTATTTTTTATTCTAATACAACAATTATCGTGATATTTATTTTTTATATTATAAATTTTAGATTTTTTATCATACATTCAAAGAGTGGATAACTAAAAGGGAAATTGAAATTTTTAGTACTATTTTATTCCGTGTATACAAAATTGTCACCTATCCTAAAGCTTTCACAAATATATCACAACAGTACTCACCTTCCCCAAAATATTCCTTTTCAATTTTTCATACACAAATTCTCTCTCTTCTTCTCTGCAACTTTTTTCTCTCTTCTTCTTCTTCTTCCAAAGTGATAAAAGAATCACTCTCTCTTCTTCCTCATCTTCAAAAACAAAAGCAGTAAATCACTTTGAAAAATTCTTCAGATTAAGAATTCTTCAAAGTAAGGATTTAAAAAAGAAAAGATCAACCCACAAAAAAATTAGCTACATCAATTTTATATCCTGGAAGAAATGACCATAAAAAAAAATCATTTAGTAGGATTTAACTGGAAAAAAAAATTAACATTTAAGGATTAAAACTGAAAAAAAAAAATTTGAGATTAACCGAAAAAAAAACAAACATAGGCATGAAATTCTGGAAATTATTCCTGTGCTGTACATATAAGGAATATATTATAATATTTCTTTCTCTTAATCTTCAACTTGATTTTGGCAACCATACCTCACGATTTTGTTTCCAAAGATAAGGTTTCAATCTATCAAAACACGATGTTAATATTTTTTGTGGATTGTTATTGATATAAACACTTTTGATTATATTTGATTTAATTCAATTATTAGATTCATGTAGTTTTTTTGTTCTCTTTATATTTCTTTTACATTATCTCCTTTACTCAAGGATTGATGTTTTTTATTTTTTAAGTTTTCATTACTTGATTAATAAACAATGATAAAACTATGAAGGTAAGGTTGGACCCAAACTGCACCAATTCGGTCTCGAAAGCTAACTTAATTTGATTCAATTTGATTTGAATTTGTTTAATTTGAATTCCAGTTAAAAGATTTGACTCGTTTTTTAAATTGAGTTAAACTTAAGTTAGAAGGTATTTGACTCAATTTAACATGAGTTCAATTCGAATTTATAACTTGAATTTGTGGTTTGAATTCATGACTTGATTCATGGCTTGATTTATCTTGAATTCATAGCTTGAATCAGTGGTTCGAATTTGTGACTTAATTTGGTTCGAATTCATGACTCAAATAAGTGGTTTTGTCTATTATTTAAATAAAACGATATCGTTTTACCAATAAACTATGAATTTGAATAACTAATTTGAGTCATAGAGACATAAATTCGATCCAAACTTGAGCTAAATTAAAATGAATCATTTTCTATTTAAATCAAACTCAATCCACCATTAATATTGGCTCGATGAACTTGATTTAAACTCAAATCAACTATTTTTTATTCAAATTGAAATCAAACTAAGAGGTGTTTTAACTATCCCTATTTGGAGGCCTCCTCCCAACAAAAATATTGGATTCACCACTGTATATGGTTGTATGGGGGTTGTACACGTGGTGGAACCAAGTTTTCCTGCCAAGAGAGGTTTTATTGGCTTTGCCATTGTTTACCAATCACCTAACTCTCAATTTTAAGAAATTTACTTATATATAAAATATCAATTTTTTTTTTAATTTGTGGTTAGTTTTGAACATACAACAGGAAATGAAAATGAATTTCTCAAATATCCAGCAAAAGCAAAATGAACCAGAAGGGCAAGAAGCTTTCAAATCTAATCTTGATAGAATTTAATGTTCAATCACAAATACATCTATTGAAGTTCTGTGACGTAAGTTTATAATACACAATATGTATGAGAAATAGTCAAACTACATACCAAAATAAAAAAAAATAATGTTATGTGCACTCAATTTTAAATACACATTTAACAAGTCACGTATCATCTAAGTATCTAATTAGGTAATTAAAATTAAATACATATAATTTTATTAAAATAAAAATGATGACTAAAAATATTGATAGCAACATACAAACATCTTTCTTAATACAAACATTTTTTACAATAATCAATAATATGTTGGCAAAGGTGTCTTGTGTCACTTGTACATGTTAAACATGAACTGCAGTATTTACATACTATTCGGTGAATTACTTTTCCTTTGATCATTTCTTATATTTGATCGAAGTGATCCCACATCATTAACTTTTGTTTTCTTTTTCTCTTTGTTGAGTTTGTGTTTGTACCACTTTCACCAGTTAGTGTTCCACCTGTTCTACATTATGCATCATCAATAATGTCATTAGTGCTAACATGATAATAGTTAAATAGATTGAATTCATTTAATCATGAATTTGTTTGTTAAATATTTTTTCTTAGCAAAAGTGAAATGAAAACGAAATTATAAATACAGAAAATTATTGTTTGTGAATTTAGATAGTTTTAGAATGAGAGTTGATTAGAGAAAATGAGATTGAAAATAAAGAAAGATTGAGAGATTGAGATTTGTGAGAGAATAATGAAATTTGTAAAAGGAAGGAGGGACAGGTGTTGGGTTTATATAAGAAAAAAATTAATTTGAATGGTTCCTACCCTTCAAATATAATTTCTTTTTTAAAACCTCATTAGTAACAAGTCATGTTGGCTTGACTCATGAGCTTATTGCTTAGGCCTACGCCTGACCTGCTACATTAGTGTGTTAGACCCTTCCATATCGGGCCTTTTTCCTAGACTTTAACTTGTGCTTTGGGCTAACCTAACTCAATTGGCACATCTATTCCTAAAGTTACAACAATAACTATAAAATTCTCCAATCTTAATTGTCATTTTCTTTTAACATGGAAGATCACACACAAATTTCACACAAACAACACAAATTCGAGTAGGAAATATAGCTTAATCTAGATAAGAATTTCTATACTTATTATTATTTTTATTTAATAAATTGTATCGTTAAAATTATAGACAAGATTACGAAATTTTGATGAGCTGAAGACATTTTCTAGAAGTTTAGTGTATAAGCTAAATTTCAAACATGAAAAATGGAACTTCAATTTGGAAGCTAAGTGCAAGGTTTAAGACTATAAGGGGTTTTCAATAGTGTTTTCAAGGGTGTAGGTGCAAAATATAAAAACTAAATATTTTCATGAAATATAGTGTTCCCGCTAAATTTTATATTGGAATGCTAATATAAAATATCTACTAAGTGGGTGGGTTGTTAAGTATATATATATAATCTACGGGGTTTTATCATAATTTCCCTCGGTAACACAAGTTTTGCCCTCTTAGTTTTTAAAAGTTACATATACTCCCCTAAATTAATCTAACTAGTGCTATAAAGGATAATTACAATAAAAGTATATATTCTATTTCTATCAAGTTACCCTCATATGTAAAATTTGGCATATAGGCAAAACTTTTTCTTGTGAACTCTCGTGTTTAGGGTTATACATCATTACAAAAAAAAAATTTTAAGCCTCCTTAGCTTATAATATTTACGTATGCACCATCAAATTAAACTTCCTAGCATGACATAGGAAATTTATAAAAGCCGTATGGCTTTTATATTTATCAATTTACCCCTCATATTTAAAGTATGACAACATGAAATCTCGAGTCTAGGGTTAAACATTAGTATAACAATTTTTTTTTGCCTTTGAGCTTATAATTATTACATATGCACCCCCAAATTAAACTTTGTATTGCCATAAATGAAAATGACAGAAAACCCCCCAGCTTTTATATCTATCATATACCCCATATTTAAAGTTTAGCACATATATACCAAACTTTCTAGCATGAAATCCTAGTTCTATGGTTAAACATCAATATAACAAATTTGTTTGATCCCTTAGCTTACAATATTTTCACATACATTCCCAATTTGTACGTTTAAGTTTACATAGCAAATTGCCATAAAACCTCCTAGTTTTTTTCTGTATTATTAACCTCCTTGTTTCAAAGTTTGGCCTATACACTTTCAAGGCTTAAAATCAAATTAATTCTTGAAACCCATTCAAATTAACGTAGTATACTCAAACACAAAATTTGTTTCTCATCAATGTAATAGAATATATGGGAGGTTTGTAATTCAATGAAAATAGAATAAAAATATGACTTTATTATTCATGCTGTGGCAGAACCAGCACCTAGGCCTACCCTTAAAATTCAAAATCTTTTAGTAAGTAAATGTTAGACCCACTCTCATTCCAGTCTGCGTCCTTCAGACTACCTTCATTAGCCTGTTTCTTTCAATTCGATTCCGTTAACCAGTGATGTGCACTAAAGTGAAATCTATAACTCTTTGGTTATTTAAATTTTTGTGTAAGAAATCGTATGAATTTTATCTTCCTGGTATAGGTTATTTAATGAGTTGCATGACAAAAATGTCTTATTTATCACTAAATGATTATTTTATAATCTTTAATCTTGGCGTTTAGATTGTCTCTTATTTCATTGATTGGAATTTAGAGTCATTTAACCTAATTTTTAGGAGTTTCTTACTAGTATTAGGAGAGATGTTTGTTTGTTGCTATCAATATTTTCATTCATCACATTTATTTTGGCATGCAGTTTGATTATTTCTTGTACATATTTTAAGCTTGCTAAATTTGAATGATTATAACCAAGGAAATTTTAAGCAATGGTGAACAGAAAAAAAAAAAAAAAGAGGTTAGATTTGTATATCAATATCCATACTATTAGACATTTTATTGCCATTTTTACAAAATTAAAATTATCACTCATGGAACTGTTGCTTTTGTCTCATTTAAGAGACATTTTGCTGAGAAATTCATTCATTTCTTGTTCTATGTTCAAAACTAAACATAAATACTAAAAGAAGTGAGATTTGCATTCATTATAAGTAAACTTCTTAAAATCGAAACTTAGATTTTGATTGGTAAACAATGACAAAATCGCTAAGGTCTCCCCTTGGCCAAAAAAAAAAAAAAAAAAGAATTGAAAGAAACTTGGTTCATTCAATAAGAAAATCTGAGAGTATAATTCCACTCATATGGAATAACACTTACACCCTTTATGAAGGGTATTATTGATCTCTTGCGATAATTTAAAAATCCAAATATCTTTTTTTGCTATTTATTGTTCTTTTTATAATCTAGCTTAAATGAGTGACAATATAGTATAACACAATAGTGGGTGTTTTCATGGATAATATTACATTGAATAACAACCTAATTTTATTGTGATCACAAATTTAAGTGGACGTTTATATTTGTGAGTAGGTTTAAAAGAAATATATAATCTTGTACTTGAGAGTGACAAATCATTTATTGATTCACTATAGTTTTTATATATCTCTCAGTATAACTAATTACCACCATTATGATCATTATTTCTTATGAACTATTGGATTGGTGTTAAACTATGCTGATCCATGTGTAAAATAATTTAGTATTATCGTTTGTCAGAATGTGTTCCATAAACACTAGTTTTACTATCCATATTAAATCGTTTTGATAGATTCGTCTAATGAACATGTTTATTCAACATGCCATCTATGTGTTAGACTAGATTGTCAATGAATAATTTTGACAAATGAGACTTATCACTACCTTTTAGCATAGTTACTCAACATTTAGATAGTCTTAACCATATTATTTATGTCATTGGTCAAAATATTAGTGAGAGTACAAACATTTCCAAAATGACTATCATGTGTGCACATAAGGTTCTTATGATCATTGATATACATTGATTCCCTTAAGACAGGATTACCATAGACATTTGTCTAATTTACTAAATATGAAATAAACATGACACAAATACAAATCAATATTAATAAATCAACACTTTAGAACATCCACTCTAACACCATACTCACGCACATAATAAAATGTTGACATACAACTGTCTTAAACCACATATTACAATTCAAGGGACAAATCATGAGGCTGATCTTTCTCATGCTCAAGTAGAAGCCAAATATGAGTGAGCAATTCTCCACCTTTCCTAAGTTGCTCTGCATGGAGAGTCCAAGGACAATTAATCGCAGCATAAAACAACATTTCCACCCAGACACTACTTATAATACTCCATTTGTCGTCCCTCTCTTGCAATATTTTTGCCAATTTTTGCACCTGAAGCAATACATTCCAATCTGATGTAAACACATTGTTATTGGGAATTCCTTGGAAACAAGTTTCAACTAGTAAATTCCCGCACAATGTCGCTTCATCCTTTGATTGTTTTGACTTAAAAAATTCACCGACTTGAGCACAAGCACCCTGAAAGAGAAGGTCACCAGTAACAATAGATAACATACCAGGAATCATGCCCAAAAGATACGTCATATAATCTGATAAAACTTTGCTCATTTCACTTAAGGGGTGATTTAAGGTACTTTCTGATGCACCATCATCTGAATAGTAGCAAACTGTGGTGGCAATGTGCCATATAATAATGGCTTTGCCGAAATTTGTTTGCTTCTTTGCTGGGGTATCAAAATCTGTTTGAATACTCCATTCCAAATCTTGGAGACAGTTACATCTTTCAAGAGCCCCTTCCCCCCTTTTAGAGAAAGATTGCCAGCCTCTTTGAGCTCTTACCTCCAGAATTTGCTCCAATATCAGCTTCTTCAACTCTTCAGGTACTGGATTGTCTTTCTTGACACAGTACTTCTTATACTCCTTGTAGTAGCCCTTGACCTTGAAAATTCTTCTAATCAACCCGCCAAGCTTTGTAGTATCTTCATAAAGACAATAGCTTAGTAAGTTGAATTGATCTATGCAATGAGACCACCTATGATTCTTTCTTGGAATTTTTGGAGCAATTCTCGATATGGATCTGCTGATAAATGTGCCCCTATTTTGTTTCCTCATTTGAAGTACTACCCAATCTGAGAACAAAAACTCCTTCATCTCATAAATTTCAAGTACAGTTACTCCTAATAAATAAAGTAAGAGAATTATGTCTTCTACACCTTGAAAACCTGGCTCAACAAACAAAAATATAGTTAATATCACGAAAAGCAAAGCTAGAGCAAGAAAGAAAATGATGCGACCCCATAAACTTTTGTTGGAATAGCTAATTGACGCCTTCGTGTAGAGCATATCATACATAAAACTAAGATCAAATTCTGTGATTCTAAAAACATCCTTAGGAGGACAGTCTTCTACACTCATCGAAGAAAGATAAACTGATGAAGGATGGCCTAGCCAATTCTCAAGATAAGGCTTTAATCGATCAAAGCGTTGATAAGCCTTCACAAGCAGAAACAGATCATGAGAATAATTGGAAAATGAGCTAGACTCAAGTGAGGTTTCTTCTGTTCGAATATCATTTTTTGCAAAACTAGCTATCATGACATTTTCAGTAATACTTATTGACCAGAGAGCTCGGAGTCTCTCTGCAACTTTAACTATTCCAGCTACATAAAAAAGTATATTGATGTAATTCCCATATCCAAGTAATTTAGAATAGATCCAAAGTGAGATGGCGACCTGGGTGGTTAGCCCAATAAGTTGCCTAAACTTTAACTTATTATCCTCAACGGAGTAAGAAATAACATTAGGGCTACCAATTTGCAGCAAAAGGAATGGTGCAAACCAAACTGCGTAGTAGAGATATTTGTCAAAGAATTCGCTACTCTCTAGCTGATTTCCTTTCACATCAAAAGCCTTAAAATTCATTCCTGAAAGCTTGCCCAATGCCAATGTCACCACGGGACTTGCCGTCAAGTAGGACAACCAAAGGAAAAATCGGGTCAGATATCTTAAACGGTACCTTCTACGATTGCCGAAGATGGTAAGAATGGTTTGTGCTCCAAGACTCAATAGTAGTAGACTTCTGGTCCCGTATATATCCCATAGCTTTTTTGTCTTTGTCGTCACATAAATAGTTGATCCGTCAACGTGTTCGTATGGAAATGAGCAGTTTATCCAACAGCCGTCCATCTCTGAAAGCTCCAACGTCATGAACAATAATGATAAGTGTTCAAGAGAAGTAAATTTGCCCGATTCTCAGTCCGCAGCCTCAAGCGGTAAATGGGTGGTGGTGAAAGCTACTGAGGATTAATATTTTTAAGAAATAATGCAACTACATTATTGAGATAAAATCTGACGTGGCAATATATGATGTGACGGAGTGATTTATTTATATACATAATTTTATTTATTCAAAAAAGTACACTTCATTATATTCAATTATGCAACACTGAAGCGAAGAGCCTGATGGACACACGGATGATGGCGGGAATTTTTTATGTTAAAGTTGAAAAAAAGACAAATAGAGTTGGGTATAATTTACTTTAAATCGTAAAATTAAACTAATTGTTTAAAAATTATAATTTAGTTTAAATTAAAAATTTTTTAAATTACAGTTTAAATAATTTTTAAATCAAATTAAATAATAAATTATAACTTTTTAATATATATAAAAATTATATTTGATTGAATATTTTAATAAACAATTAAGTGAATAATTTTTTTATTTTTAAATATATATTTTATATTTATTTTACATATTTATATTATATTTTAAAAAATATAATTCAATTAATTTTATTAAATTTTATACATATATATATATGAATGATTTTAAAAAATTTAAACTATAATAGTTGAATTATATATTATATCGTATATTAAAAATTTAATTTTTTATATTATATATAATATATAATATATTTTTTAAAAATAAAATAATAAAAAATATAATTAACACATAATAATTTTAAAATATCATATATATTTTTAATAATTAAAAATTATATCACAATCTTCTACCAAAAAAAAGTTGTATCGGAGATACGTTTACTAAATCAATAGCTTCTCTCTTATATATTTCTTTGCACTAAATTGAGTGGCTTTTTCTATTTCCTATTTCCCTTACAGATTGCAGCAATCTGACAGCCTCATTGACTTGGCATTTTCTTAGAGTTGGATCCGTACTGAGCGGGTTCCACCGCAAAAGTTGGTCCAATTTTATTTAACTTGATTTGAAATTTATTTATTTTAAATGTAAATTAAGTTTAAATTAATATATTTGATTAATTTAAAAATTAAATCAAATTTAAATTATAAAAAATTTGATTTAATTTAACTTATAAATTAGATAAATAATTTAATTTAATATAAATTGTTTTCTTTTCTAATTTTAGCTTTCACTAAACACTAAAGTTAAGTAAATTTTAAATGATTCCATATTTAATATAAATAAATACAAATATGATTCAATTGAGTATTAAATTAATTTACAAAATAAGTATAAATTAGGAAATTGAAGAAGGTTTATTGCCAATAATGCCTGAAAAAATCCTAGGGAGAATATTTATTTTTCAAACTTTGGGTGTGAGACATTTGTTAAATTTTTAACCTTAGAAAGAAAATGTGATAAATTTTTAGTTTTTTAAAATAATTTTTGTTAAATAACAATTTTATCCTTGATAATAATAATAAAATTTAACATATGAATAAATATTTAAATTTTTTATAGTCAATAAACAAGAAATTGAGTTTGTACTAATTCTTGGGTAAAAAATAGTTATTTGGCCTTAAAAATATCTATTGTTGAATAATTATTACTTGAAGGGGGCGTTTGGTTTGGGTAATGTTTGATTACTAAAATAGAAAGATTACCTTGAAGATAGATTACTTATAAGATTACTAGGTATAAATGATTACTATGTTTGATAAAATTTGATAGGTATAAATAATTATTGTGTTTGGTTAAAGGTAATAAAATATTACTAGTAAATTATTTTACTTAAATACCCTTGAATATAATTATTTTTAAATATTTTTTATATTATTTGTCATATTAATTAAAAATAAATTTATTTTTATCTCAAAAAATTAATAAATAATAATATAATTATAATAAGCTCAAGATTACCTCAGTAATCTTTAAATACCTAAAGTGAAAGTGGTAATCAGATTACCACCTATATTACCTGCCACGTCAGCATTGATAATAGAAGATTATTGTAATTTTTTATTACTGACAAACCAAACAAAGGAATAAAAGATAGATTACCACGACAATAATAAATTCCCCCAACCAAACGCACCCTAAGCTATAAGAAAAGAAATTCAATTTATGTAACGTGATTCCCACCTTATTTTGGCCTTTAACAAAGTGGCTCAGCTATCAAATTCTTTTTCTAAAGTAAATTAAACTTTGGTCCCACACTCAATTTTTTCAGGCACAAGGCTCAGAGAAACATTTGATTTTTAATTTAAGAAAGATTATATTAATTGAAATTAATCCAAAATTCTCCCCTCCAATAAAAAATTAAGAGTGATTATAGGGGGGGACATTTGGCGGCTAAGCCATTGACATTGTGAAGTGTGAACAATGGCATTAGCAGTATTGAGCAATTTGGAAAGCTTCAACATTAAGCAATATGGCACTTTATTTTTTCCCAAAATTGATAACCATCATATTCCCTGCCAAACGCTTTTGTCGTCCACTAGTGTTTGTTCATTTCCGCTCTCTGCCTCCTGCATTTTGAGTTGGTATATCCTTCTTTGAATGGAGATGATATTTTTAATAAAATAAAAAATATAAATTACTAGAATCTCCATGATTAAAGATGAAAAATAAATATATATCCGATCAATTCTTTTTTTTTGTTATATATTTATTAAATTTTTATATATTAAATTATTTATAAAAAATTTAATTATTATAAATATATTTTAATGTTTAATAAATATTTAATTATTTTTTAAATGAGGTGAGAAAGGGAAAAAAATATGAAAAACCTTTCTAACAAGAATAATGAAGAAAAAAAAGAAATGTTTTTTAAGAAAAAGATAAGAAATTTTTGTTATTCCCGTCTTGAAGGTAAGACAATGATAACATAAACGGCAATTAAGATATTCAATCTTTAATGTTCGAAGCCATCTCTGAGTGCATTCAAAACAAGTGATATATTCTGGTGATCTTCTACAGCATATGTTTGATCACCATTTCTGGAGAAAATTGTGCCCTTGATTCTTCAGGTTGGACACGTGTAACACGTTCATAAGTGTGATGGATGATGAGGTATCAACTTGGAGAAAACGTGTAAGACAAAGTCAACTTAATGGCTTGACTTATTCTTAGTGTGTTCACGATGACAATGTCCATTTAGCTACTCGTTCTAAATCAATCTAAGTCAAAGTCAAACCAAAGCTTTGCTTTAAAAGAAAAATATTAAATAAATGAAAGAAATTCTCCTTTATAAGGCATGGAAATTAATTAACAGAACTAACACAGAAAATGCTTCACATTTGATTTTCCTTTATAAATTATTTATTTCTCTCTTTTGCTTCTTGTTGCGGGCGACAAGCTATCCTTATTTTAAAATGATTCCAAGTTTACCGAGAATGATTTTAACATTGTGATGTTGTCTCTTCAACTATTCCGATTTTTTTTTTCTCCTCTGTTCTTCAGTCTATGTTCAATTGACAGTGGACCGTCTTTTTCAGCCAAATTTCAACCGATATGGGATGGCAATATTCAGTTTTCAATAGTTTCTCTTAGTATTTTTTATTCAAATATAATAATTATCGTGATATTTATTTTTTGTATTATAAATTTTAGATTTTTCATCATACATTCAAAGAGCGGATAACTAAAAATTTGATTTGATTATATAGTAAAATAGGTTCGGTTAGCAACCAATTTTTATATAAAATCAGTCCAATTTTGGTTTAAAATTTTCTTTGAACTGGAAATTTAGTTCAATTTACAAATCCTTTAAACTAATTCAATTATCCGGTTTTGAACACCCTTAAATTGTTGTCCACTGTGCCCATTGACTCAATTGCATGCCGAGCACCTTATTTCCTACTTGTGCATATTCATTTTGTCATAAGGTTGCACCTCCATTTGAAATTTGGGCCTTATAATGACACTAAGTCTTGCACGTAGTCAATCTTCTTGAACACACAAAAAAATGTAAAAAACTAGAGTACTTGATATACTGGAAACGAACCCAACCTTTTATTATATAAAAAATGATTTAATAAAATTTTAGAGGACGGTGTTATTTGGCAAGAGGGTTTTTTGTCTTTTTAATATTTTTATAAAAAATTTTACAATTTTTTTAACAAATTTAATAGATAAGTGAAAAATTGACTTTTTCGGATTTAAATGGTGAAAATCTGTCAATTCATTAACCCTTAGGTGGGAAGTAGTCATTTGACCTTTTTTTTAGATCTAACCATTTGTATCATTAGATTGTATTTGTATCGTGTCAATTTAGATTTTATGTCAAAGACCTTCAACTCTAACCCACTCCTAATTAAAATAGTATCGAAATTTTTTAATCTTAACCCAACCCTATAATATTCGAATTGATCTAATTTGACCCAATTTGACATGAAATTATCTATTATTTTCACTCTCTAAAGTATTTTTATCGTTTTAATTTTTTCACCTAATTACCTCAACCTATTATTAATAAAACACACAATATAACATTTTGTCTTATTGACAAATGCTCTAAAAATTTATATACTAAGACCTTTAAAAAACATATTTATAATCAGATTAATCAAATCAAATTCTTATTACTTAATAATAAAATAAAATATTTAAATAAAAATAAAAAATAATACGAGTAATTATAATTATATAAAAATACAACTGTATGTAATCTATTAAAGAAATATTTCTCCAAAACATTCGTATCGTATTAGGTTACTTTCTTGTGAACTCTAATACTATTTGATTTAATTTCGAGTTATGTCAGATTGACCAAAAATAAATTTCGTGCTGATAAACTTAACTCTAACATGATATTTTTCATGTTGTATTGTATCAAGTTAATAGATCGTATTGAAAATTATCAGATCTATTTTTTTAATTAAAAAGTTAGGGGTTATTGATTAAAATAAGCATATTTGGAGAGATTATATGAAAATAACCAACTCTTTAAGAACCAAACTACTATAGTTAAAGAATTGGCCAAAAGACTTATTCCCACCCAAGGTATAGTGAATTCCCAAATTCCCACACACCAACTTTCAAAAACCCAAACACCCACCCATGGTTTGGGAAACTAACACCTAGCCTCCAAAATTAAGATAAAATTAAAGGCAAAATCATCATTTAACAATAATATTTAACATTTATATCATTTTACCCCTTTAATTTGAAAAACTAACAATTTCACCTAATATTAAGTTTTGAAAAGTGATATTTTACCCCTTACCTAGGGTTTCCAATTTTGCCGACAAATTTTCGACCAACGATGGCAAATCTCTCTCCCTCCCGATGTCGTCTCTCCCTCTGGTGTTTAATATTGGACTGACGACGTCTGGATTCGATAAAATTCAAACAAAATCCAAACGAAGAGTCAAAACTGTTCATCCAGATCTTCGTCATCCAGACGAAGTTGGCTTCATCTATAACTTATCACATTTTTCCACGAAAATCAGCCTCCTTTAGGGGAGTAAAAAAATAATAAATTTAATATTTTATAAATTTAAAAAATTAAAAATAATATTTTTATATATTATTTTAAATATAATAATTTAACTCTTTTATATATATTTGAAAATTAATAATTTAGTTTTCAAAATCTTAATCACATCTTTAATTGGAATCTTACCATGCCATGGAGGATGAAATCATAATTAAGAAGTATATTTATCTTGATATAAAATAAAACTTAAAAATCAGTGTAAAACTGAACTAGACTACCACCCAAATACCATATTTGTATAAAAACCCAAAGCCCATGTCAATTAAAATTAAGAAAACTAATTTTAGAAACTGGATTTCTTTCTCCGAATCTTCAACTTGATTTTGGGAACCATACCTCACGATTTTGTTTCCAAAGATAAGGTTTCAATCTATCAAAACACGATGTTAAACTAAATAATTAATATAAAAAAATATATTATTCTGACTTGATTTTTTTATTAATACATGGTGAGACGTGTGGATATTTAATTTAAATGATTAAGTTTTGATTTAACAATTAAATTCGAAGTTATAAACCTAAAAATTAATTGGCAACTTGTCTAGTGAATATTTTTTGTGGATTGTTATTGATGTAAACACTTTTGATTATATTTGATTTAATTCAATTGTTAGATTCATGTGGTTTTTTTGTTCTCTTTGTATTTCTTTTACATTATCTCCTTTACTCAAGAATTGATGTTTTTTATATTTTAAGTTTTCGTTACTTGATTAATAAACAATGATAGAGCCATGAAGGTAAGGTTGGACCCAAACTGCGTCAATTCGGTCTCAAAAACTAGTTTAATTTGATTCAATTTGGTTTGAATTTGTTTAATTTGAATTCAAGTTAAAAGATTTGACTCATTTTTTAAATTGAGCTAAACTTAAGTTAGAAGGTGTTTAACTCAATTCAATTTGAGTTCAACTCGAATTTATATGTTGAATTTGTGATTCGAATTTATGACTTGATTCATTTCGATTCATGGTTGGATTTATCTTGAATTTATAGCTTGAATTAGTGGTTCGAATTTGTGACTCAGTTTGATTCGAATTTATGACTCAAATAAGTGGTTTTGCCTATTATTTAAATAAAACGATATCGTTTTACCAATGAGCTATGTATTTGAATAACTAATTTGAGTCATAAAGCCATAAATTCGATCCAAACTTGAGCTAAATTAAAGTAAATCATTTTTTATTCAAATCAAATTCAATCCACCTTTAATATTGGCTCAATAAACTTGATTTAAACTCAAATCAACTATTTTTTTATTTAAATCGAAATCAAACTAAGAAGTGTTTTAATTACCCCTATTTGGAGGCCTCCTCTCAACAAAAATATTGGATTCACCACTGTATATGGTTGTATGGGTGTTGTATACGTGGTGGAACCAAGTTTTCCTACCAAGAGAGGTTTTATTGGCTTTGCCATTGTTTACCAATCACCTAACTCTCAATTTTAAGAAATTTACTTATATATAAAATATCAAATTTTTTTTAAACTTGTGCTTAGTTTTGAACATACAACAGGAAATGAAAATGAATTGCTCGTCGAAATCTCTTAAATGACATAGAAGCAACAGTTCCATGACTAATTACACCCCCTCCCCCTCTCCCCCACACAACCCCACACCCCCCCCCCCCCCCCCCCCCCCCCCCCCCCGGCAAAAAAAAAAAAAAAAGGAGTTCCATGACTAATATTTTTAATTTTGTGGAAATATCAAATAAAATCCCCTAATCGAATAGATATTAATACACTATACTAACTTTTATTCCATTTACTATTGCTTACAATTTTTCCTGGCTATAATAATTCAAAAAATTTGCGAGAGTTTAGCTAAAATGGAACTTAAAAATAATGATAACGGTTAATAATAAAAAAATTGTTACACAAATGATTAACATACAAAGATTTTGCGAAAAAAAAGGGTATAAAAGTTTTTATTTCTTAAAACATAATCACACACAAAAAAATTGTTCTTTTTTTTTTCCTTTAAATGTAAGCTACCAAATGAAATATAGAGAGCATTGAACAATCCAAATATCCAACAAAAGCAAAATGAACCAGAAGGGCAAGAAGCCTTCAAATCTAATCTTGATAGAATTTAAAGCTCAATCACAAATACATCTATAGAAGTTCTGTGACGTAAGTTTGTAATACACAATATGTATGAGAAATAGTCAAACTACATGCCAAAATAAAAAAATAATGATATGTGCACCCAATTTTAAATATACAATTAACAAGTCACGTATCATCTAAGTATCTAATTGGGTAATTAAAATTAAATACATATAATTTTATTAAAATAAAAATAATGAATAAAAAGATTGATAGCAACATACAAACATCTTTCCTAATACTAATAAAAAAATCCTAATAATTAGTTTAAAGACTCTAAATCCCAATCAATGAAACATTATCCAATCTAAATGCACAAGATTAAAGATTAAAACTAATTATTTAGTGATAAACAAGATATTTTTATCATGCAACTCATCAAATAACACATATCAAGAAAACAAAATTCACAATAAAATTCATACAATTCTTAAACACAAATTAAAATGACCAAAAAAATTAATAAAATTCTTAGAGTTACAAATTTCACTTAAGTGCACATCATTGGTAAAAGGAATAGAATTTAAAAAAGGGGCTCCTGAAAGTAGTATGAATGAAGGAAGCATATTGGGCTGGTTCCGCCACGAAATGAAATATAAACTGATATTTTAGTCTATTTTCCTAGAATTACAAGCCTCATATATTTCTATTGCGTTGATGAGATAATTAAATAAATTTTGTGTTTGAGTATATTACTTTGATTTGAATAGGTTTCAAGAATTAATTTGATATTAGGTCTTGAAAGTGTGTAGGCGAAAGTTTGAAATGAAATGATAAAAAAAAAAAAAAAAAACCTAGGGGATTTTATGGTGTTTTGCTAAGTAAACTTAAAATGTATAAATTGGGTATGTATATGAAAATATTATAAGCTAAGGGGGCCAAACAAAATTTGTTATATTGATGTTTAACCATAGACTCGAGATTTCATGCTAGAAAGTTTGGCATTTGTGCTAAACTTTTGATATGGGGGTAAATTGATAGATATAGAAGTTAGGGGCTTTATGTAATTTTCCTTTATAGCGCTAGTAAGTTTAATTTGGGGGTGCCTGTATAAAAATTAAAAGCTAAGAGGGCATACAAAATTTGTTATACTTATGTTCAACCCTAGACCCGAGATCTCATACTAAAAAGTTTTGTGTACATGTCACACTTTAATTATGAGGGGGAAATTGATAGATAATAGGCTTGGGGATTTTATGTCTGTTTCTATATAGTGCTAGTAAGTTTGAATTGAAGGTACATGTGTAAATATTATAAGCTAAGGGGGTCCAGCAAAAATTTTTTATATTGATGGTTTTGTTGGAATTTCTTATGTGGGCATATATTGATCATCCTTTTAATTTGATTAAAATAAAACTAGATAAATTTATAGTTTAAAATCAATTTATTGGATATTATATGATTATATTACATAGTTTATTACACTTTATACTGTGCTTTTTTTAATTTGAGTGATAAATATAAGTTGTTGTGGTCTATTAAACATTTAATGGTAGGATCTTATATCTCTTCCTTAAAAAGACGTGCGATACTTTTATTCCATTCTAAAAACTATCTCTTTCGATGGAAAGGAAGATTAGCCTATAGATTGACATTCAATCATGTGTTTTTGCATCAAATCAATTTATATTAGAAAATGACTCAATCATTTTTGTCTAAAACCCTATTATTTTAATTACAATATTTTATAACCTTGTGTATGAGATTATTGAATTGACATGTGAAACTTTGATTATACAAATTCTTTGGTCAATTCATATTTTAATAACAAGTTTAACCCTAAACACGAGATTTAAAGAGAGAGAGTTTTGCATATATGCCAAATTTTAATTAGGGGCATAAATAATAGAATTAGAAGATATAGAGTTTTATTGTAATTTTCCTTTACAACACTAGTTAGATTAATGTAGAGGACTATATGTAAATTTTAAAAGCTAAGAGGGAAAACTGGTTTTATTAGGGGAAATAATAATAAAATCCCATAAATTATATATGTATTCCCAACCCACCCAACCAATAAATATAGAAGTTTAGCATTCCAAAATAAAGTTTAGCGAGAACAGTATATTTAATGAGAATATTTAGCTATTATATTTTGCACCTACACCCATGAACACGCTATTGAAAATTTTATAAACCCCTCATAGTCTTAAACCTTGCACTTGCCCTCCAAAGCAAGGTTTAGTGTATCATGTTTTAAGTTTAGCATATCCACTAAACTTATAGAACATGTTTTCACCTTACCAAAATCCTGTAATCTTGTCTATAATTCTAACGAAATAATCTATTAAATTAAAACAAAATAAAAATGAATATCGATCTTTTTATCTAGATTTAATGATCTTTATTATTTGAATTTTACTTTTTTTGTGAGATTTGAAAATGGTAATTAAGATTGGAGAATTTTATGGTTATTGCTATATGATTAAGGGTATAGGTAAAATTGTATTTAATTAAGTTATTTGGATATAATAATACAGCTGTTAAAAAGTTGATTATTTTCTAATAATCTCCCGAAACATGGTTATTTTAATCCATAACCCCTAAGTTTATAATAAAAAAATAATTAAACAGTATTTTAACTATTTTCTAAAAAAGGAATAATTGAAAATGATGTTAAGCACTTAAATATAAGGGAAATTGAAATTTTTATCCTTTTTTTTAACCGTGTATACATATATAACACCCATTTCAAAGCCTAAACAAAAATACCATAACAATATTTCATTTTTCCAAAATACCCCTTTGATGTAACTCCTGCATGCAGAAAGAGAGAATCTCTTTCTTCAGCCTTCCAATGAGGAAGGAATCTCTGCAACATGTGAAAAATGATTTTTCAACAGAGAATACATGTGATTGAACAATGAAACTTGTGAGAAAACTATTATAAATGATTCAAAATGGACACAAGGGAGGAGAGATGAAAATTAGTAGATTTATTTAGAGAATTAACATTTGTTGCAAAGATTTCACAACAATATCATCCACATTCAGGTCAGTTTTGATTCAAGTTCATATATTATGTGTTTTATTTATGAATAATTGAAAACAAAATAATGTATGGTAGATTCATATTCATGATTTCATGTGAAATTAAATTTTATTGTGATTTCATGTTGTTAGATTGTTTAATGTTGTTATTTCATGTTGTTTTCATTATTTAAAGTTGTTATAATATTGTATTGATGGTTAAAAAATACAAAAATTCTGATCTGAAAAATTTCCAGACGAGAAACGGGTTGGCGACGCCAACCCCCAACATTGTTTTTTCTCCTTCCATTCCACTCAATTTCATGTTATTTTAATTATTTAATGTTGTATTGATGATTATAGAATATAAAAAGTTTTCGAAAGTTACTGTTCATCGATAATTACTGTCCGTAGTATATAAACTTTGCCTACGCATTGGTGTTATTATGTTCTTAGGGTTATTTCTAGTCAAGATGGAAAAAGCTGCATTTAAGATTCGTTACGGAGGCCAGTGGATTGAAGGTGATGACAATGTGACAAAATATGTTGGGGGGAATGAGAGAGGGATGTGTATTGACACAAGTGTTGATTTTGAAGGATTCATTGTGAGAATAAGCTATCGTCTAAGACTCGATTGAAGTCAATCAAATGTGCGTGTATTTACCCTAGGTGATGTTGATCCAATGGAGATCGTAGACGATGATGATGTAGAGTTTTTGATAGTTGTAGCAAGAAGTTCACAAGGATACCATAAACTTTATGTTACTGAGAGTCCAATTGGTGGAAGCGATAATCAATAAGTTAAAGATGTTCATGAGGAAGAAAGAGAAAATTATTCGACAGATGAGTGGGCACATCCGCAAAGTTTCCAAGAGTGTGGTGGGAATTATAGTGTTGATGATGATAATGATGATGATATGGATGAGGATTACGAAGTAGAAGATAATGAGGATGATGACGATGATGATGAATTCTTAAGATTTGATGATGACATGTATGGTATTTCGAGTCGAGACATTAGCAGAAGTCAAGGTGATGCTTGTAATAAGGGGGCTGAATGTAGCAGGAGACGTCATGACTTTATGAATATTAGAGCATATTCAAGTCACATCCATAATCTAAATCCATTTCAATGGGTTCCTGAGTCTGTCGTTGATGTTAGAAATGTAGGTATTAGTAGTCGAGCAACACAAAAGGCCAACCATTTGCAAGTGATGGGTTTTTATAATTTGAATGCAGAATTAAAAGCATTATTCCGAGCATATGCTTTGGAGACAGGAATTCAATAGAAGGTTGGTCACTCTGATAATACACGGTATGAGCTTATATGCATACACCCACATTGTAAATGGTGGGCATGAGCAACAAGAGAGCAAGATGGAGACTATTAGGTCTTACGACGTATGGACGAGACACACACTTGTCCGTGGGATCAAATATTGCCACATCATAGATAAGCTGGTATAGAATCATTGGGGAATATGCTTAAGTCAATGTTTATGGTTGATCGCATTTATTGACTGAAAGAAATTATTTCAGACATGATAGATAGGTACAAAATTGACTTATCCTACATGCAAGCATGACATGCCAAAACCTATGCAATAAATGCATTACGAGGATCTCCGGAAGAGTCTTTTGGTCTATTATGTGAGTATTGTCATAATTTCGAGCTTAAGAACCCAGGAACCATGACACATATTGATATTGATTCAGAAAATAGGTTCAAGTTTTTCTTCATGTGTATGAGTTGTTCAATAAGAGGGTTCCAACAATTTTGTCGCCTAGTGATATGCATTAATGTTTCACACTTAAAGGAAAAGTATCTTCGGTCTCTTTTTATTGCTGTTGCGAAGGATGATAATAATCAAATTTACTATTTCGCATTCGGTATTGGGCACAAGGAGGAAATAGATACATAGACGTCCTTTTTGACATACCTTCGTGCAATAGTGATTTGCTGGATTTGACCATTATTTTTGATCGCCATCATTCAATAATTATGTCGGTCGTGAACGTAATGCCTCATGCTCGTCATGAGTTTTGTAATTACCATATAAAAGGTAACATGCGTTCGCAGTTCAAAAATATTAAATATATTGAAGGATTATTTTGGAAAGCTGTTAAAACATATCGACTAAGGAACTTTCAAGTTGCTATGAGTAGAATTACCCGAGTAAATCTGTTAATGTACTTAATGAAAGATTAATTAAAGACAATCATTATCAATCAAATATCAATCAAACAAACTGGATTATCATTATTAAAATAAAATGGTTTATATCAACTAATATAACATTCAAATAAAACTATTGTCTGTATTTCTTAACTTGTTGGATACTTAAATAAATTTATTATTCAACAAAATATTATTTATTCTAACAAAATAATATTTACTCTAACCAAATAAATATTTTTTAAATATATATTTATTTATATATTACAGTTCATATGCCAAGTAGACGTTAAATAACTAACAAAAAATATTTATTATTTAACAAAATAATATTTATTTTAAGAAGAAATATTTCTAACAAAATATATGATTAAATAAAAAAGTGAATAAGGAAAATAAAGGGGTTGGCGCCAACCTCTATAAAGCCAAAATAAAGGGGCTGGAGTTGCCAACCCTTTTAGTCAGCGTCAACCCCTTAAATAGGGAAATTGAAAATTTTACCACTATTTTAATCCACGTATACAAAAATGTCACCTATCCTAAAGCTTAAACAAATATACTACAATAGTAATCAACTTTCCCAAAATACCCCTCTTTAATCTTTCATGCAGATATTCTCTTTCTCTTTTTCTCTGTAACTTTTTCTCTCTTCTTCCTCTTCTTTCAAAGTGATAAAAGAATCACTCTCTCTTCTTCCTCATCTTCAAAAACAAAAGAAGAAAGGAAAAAACTGAATTCTTCAGATTAAGAATTCTTCAAAGTAAGGATATAAAAAAAAAAGAGTAACTCACAAAAACTCAACCATATCCACTTTATAGTCTGGAAGAAATGACGATCGAAGAAGATCATTTAGTAGAATTTAACTGAAAAAAATAAAAACTAACGTTTAAGGATTTAATTGAAAAAAAAGAAATTGGTATTTAACTAAAAATAAAAAAATAAAAAATGGTTGGCATAAAGTAAAAAAAAAAAAAGAAAGGTAATACGGGTTGGCGTTCGCCAACCCTTGGTATATTTATATAAGGGTTGGCGTCCGCCAACCCTTATATAATATATAATATTATAATATTAATATTATAATTATATTATATTTTTAATTATAATATTATAATATATTATTATATTATATTATAATATTATATAATATTAATATTATAATATATAATATATAATATATAATATATAATATAATGCTATAGTCTCAAGACATTATTTTATCTGGAAGCACTTTTTGAAAAAATTTAGTATAATACTGTAGCCTTTAAAAATTAAAATCAAATGGTTGATGTCAACGTCAACCCTTTTTAATTTTATAAAGGGTTGGCGTTTGGCCAACCCTTTATTTTATTTTATTTTATAAAAGGGTGGAGGCCATATCAATCCTTGCATATTTATTGCAGAAGCATTATATTTTATAAAGGGGTGGGGGCCATGTGAGTAAAAAAAGCTGTAGTATTATATTTTAATATAATATAAAAAAAATATATTATATATTATAATATATAATAATATAATATAATATATATATATATATATAAAAGGGCAATAAGGGTTGGCGTTGATGCCACCCCTGGTTCCAGCACACACCCTTTTTTTTTTCAGTTAAATGCAAATTTTTGTTTTCAGTTTAAATCCTTAAATGCTAATTTTTTATTTTTTTTCAGTTAAATCCTACTAAATGATCTTCTTCAATCGTTATTTCTTCCAACCTATAAAATGGATGTGGTTGAGTTTTTGTGGGTTACTCTTTTTTTTATTATCCTTACTTTGAAAAATTTTTAATCTGAAGAATTCAATATTTTCTTTCCTTCTTTTGTTTTTGAAGACGAGGAAGAAGAAAAAGTGATTCCTTTATTACTTTGAAAGAAGAGGAAGAAGAGAAAATAAAGTTGCAAAGAAGAAAAGAAAGAATGTCTGCATGAAATATTAAAGAGAGGTATTTTGGGGAAGTTGATTACTGTTATGGTATATTTGTTTAAGCTTTAGGATATGTGGTATTTTTGTATACGTGGATTAAAATACTGATAAAAATTTCAATTTCTCCTTTAAATATTTACGTGAAGGGGTTGGCGACTCCAACCCCTTAAAGCAAATTTAAAGGGAAATTTGTGTCGCCAAACACGCCCCCTCCCCCCAAACCTTCCTAGCCAAAATCAATTTTCTGATAGTTTTTTCATTTTTAAAATTGAACCAATTGACTAATTAACAATATTGTTAAATTTTGATTTACTTAATTGAATTCCAATATAATTAAATTTAAGTGATTTAGGTTGAATTCAAATTGAATTAATTTTGGTACAATACAATACATTTATGTTTTTGTTTTATAAGAAAACCTCAGTTGTTGTCCTGCCATTATTTCATCTTTGCAAATCCAATAAGTTTCGTCGGCCGATTGCTCACTGATTTTTTTTGTGTGCAAAGTATAGATCTTTATTTTATGGTATGTTTAAGATAGATGTGCTAAAGATGAATATATATATATATATATATATATATATATATATATATATATATATATATATATATATATATATTGATGTATTCTTTGCATATTCAACACCAAGTACTTCAATGCATGCTCTTCACGGGTGGTTTCCTGGATTATCTTTTCATGTGCTGCTTTAAAAATTTCGGCTGATAAGATTAATTGAGTTTGCAATTTTTATATATTTAATCTAGAAAATTTAAACTCAATAATTTTAAATTCACATGATCTTATCTAACACATAAATATAAATCTTATTTCAAATATTTATACTAAATATCTATACATTTTCTCTCTCTACAATGCATTAAAAGTAAGTAATACTGAAAACTTAGTTTTGGTTTTTCAAGGTTGAAGATAAAGACAATTTAGACATCCTATCTTTTAAAGTGGTAAAAATGTTTAGACTGTAAAAAGTGTGGTATAAATGTATACGTGGCTTAAATGAGGGTAAAAATTTCAATTTTCCAAATATATATTCCAAATGAAGTGAGGAGGGGGGCTATTTATACAAATCATGGCCGACCCTACAGACAAGCATATGACCATTTCCAAAGCAAATTTTGAAGGCCATTAATGCATTCACATTATATTTTGGCCAAAGTCAAATTCATGGGGTGGAAAAATCCACCATGTATAACAGGGGGGTATTTGTACAAATCATTGTTGCCCCTTTAGGAAAAAAACATGGTCACTTTCTAAAGTTAATTTCGAAGACATTTAATGTAATTTACTATGCATTCACACAAAGCTTTCAATTTTTTTTTTCCTGTGGTGGAAAAATCCACCCTGTATAACCCCACCATCATACATATCTATCTTTTTTTTAACTCCACTTTTACTTTATATGGATTTTAATGTTTCCTAAAGCTACCTTAATACGTGTATACACACTAATTAGCGAATGAACTGAGGATGATGAAGCTCTCTCATCAGATTCTTGGCTTCACTAAACATTAATATTTTATAATGGAGCCTACTTTTTTGAACGAATAAAACTAAGAAAAATAAACAAATCTTAATAAATTATTCATTCAAAGTGATAGACAGCATGTGATTAGACCATTTGATTGTTTATTTTTTTTATTACATTAAAATTATATAATCATACGATATTACATCAGATTTTATCTTTATAATGATAATACTTCATAAAATAATTAATTTATATTTTTTTATTACATTAAAATTACTTAATCATATCTTCTTACCTCATATTTTATCCCTATAATGACATTACTTCATAAAATATTTAATTCTCAATGGCTTTTAACACCATCGATTTACTACTTGAGGATGCAAACTAAGAAACTTACCATTATTGTTCATGATCTTACAGCTTTCACAGATGGCGTGTTCACTTCCATTCCGCGAGGGATCAACTATTTTTGTGACGGCAGAGACAAAAGTGCAATGGGATATATATGGGATCAGAAGTCTACTACTACTGAGTCTTGGAGCACAAACCATTATTACCTTCTTCGGCAATCGTAGAAGGTGCCGCTTAAGATATCTGACCCGATTTTTCCTTTGGTTGTCCTACTTGACGGCAAGTCCTGTGGTAACATTGGCATTGGGCAAGCTTTCAGGAATGAATTTTAAGGCTTTTGATGTGAAAGGAAATCAGCTAAAGCTTAACGAAGACTATGAGGACCATCTCTCCTACACTATTTGGTTTGCACCATTCCTTTTGCTACAAATTGGTAGCCCCAATTTAATTTTCTTTTCGGTTGAGGATAATAAGTTAAAGTTTAGGCACCTTATTGGGCTTAGCACCCAAGTAGCCATAGCACTTTGGATCTTTTATAAACCATTTAAAGATGTGGGCAGTTTACCCACCATAGCTGTGTATGTAGCTGGAATAAATAGAGTTGCAGAGAGACTCCAAGCTCTCTGGTCAATAAGTAATAGTGAAAATGTTGTGATGGCTAGTTTTGCTAATACTGATATTCAAGAAGAAGAAAACCCACTTGAGTTTAGTTCTTTTTCCAATTATTCTCGTGATCTGTTTCTACTTGTGAAGGCTTATCAACGCTTTGATCGATTAAAGCCTTATCTTGAGAATTGGTTAGGCCACCCTTCATCAGTTTATCTTTCTTCAATGAGTGTAGAGGACTGTCCTCCGAAGGATGTTTTTAGAATCACAGAATTTGAGCTTAGCTTTATGTATGACTTGCTCTACACCAAGGCCTCCATTAGCTATTCCAAAAAAAGTTTATGGGGACGCATCATCAGCTTTCTTTTTCTAGGTTCGTTTTTAATGATATCAATTATATTGTGGTTTGTTCACTCAGCTTTTGCAGGTCCAGATGACATGATTTTCTTAGTTTTTTTTCTGGGAGTAAGTGTACTTGAAATTTATGAGATGAAGGAGCTTTTGTTCTCGGATTGGGCAGTACTTCATATGAAGAAACAAAAGAGGAGCACATTTATCAGCAGATTCTTATCGAGAGTTGCTCCAAAGATTCCAAGAAAGAATCATAGGTGGTCTCACTGCCTAGATCAGTTCAACTTACTAAACTATTGTCTCTACGAAGATTCTACAAAGGTTGGTGGGTTGATTAAAAGAAGGGATATTGAAATTTTTACCACTATTTTATTCCGTCTATACAAAATTGCCACCTATTCTAAAGTTTTCACAAATATATCACAACAGTACTCACCTTCCCCAAAATACTCCTCTTCAATCTTTCATGCAGATATTCTCTCTCTCCTTCTTTGCAACTTTTTTCTCTCTTCTTCCTCTTCTTTCAAATGATAAAAGAATCATGTAAAAAATATAATAAGTGTTTCAAAAACAAAAAAAGAAAGGAAAAAACTGAAAAAGGAAATAGATTTTAGATTAAGAATTCTTTACTGAAAAAAAAAAGTTAAAAAGATTGACAGAATAAAAATGTGGGTGTTGACGCTAACTCTTTTTACTATATTATATTGATATTTAATTAAAAGAAACTGGAAAAAAAAACTTGCTGGTGGACTTATGAAACCTTATTTTGTGGATTTCAGATTTCAAAATAAGATTGATATTTAATTTAAAAAAAAAAACTGAAAAAAAAAACATTTTTGGGGGTTGGCATTAAAAGCAGAGCAGTTAACGCCAACCCAATATTAATATAAAAAACTGGCGTAACCCATTATAATATAAAAAAATCGGCAGGCAAAGGGTTGGCGCACACCAACCCTTTGCAATATAATATAATAATATTATATTATAATATAATATTATATTATATTTATGATTATAATAATATAATAATATAATATAATATAATATAATATAATATATAATATATTAATTATATTATAATATTATTTATAATATTATATAATATTTTATATTATAATATGTTATATATAATATAATATAATATATTATATTAATATAATAATATATATTAATATTACCAAGGGTTGGCGCCGCCAACCCTTGGTAATTATATTATATATATATATATATAAAATATAAAATATTATATTAATATATTATTATATTAAAATATTATTATAATATATAATATTATAGCATATAATATATTATATAAATATAATAATATTAATATTAATATATTATAATATTAATATTATAATATTAATATTAGAATATAATATTATATATTCTTTTTTTTAGTTTTTTTAAATTAAATACCAATCTTATTCTGAAATCTGAAATCTATAGAATAAAATTTTATAAGTCTGCTAACCAATTTTTTTTTTCAGTTTTTTAACACAATATTATATTATATTATGTTATAATATAATATAATTATATTTATAATTATAATATAATTATATATAATATATTATATTATATATTATATTATATTATAATTATAAATATAATATTATATTATATTATAATTATAAATATAATATTATATTATAATTATAAATATAATATTATATTATATTATTATATTATATTGCAAAGGGTTGGCGCACGCCTACCAGTTTTTTTATATTATAATGGGTTACGCCAGTTTTTTATATTAATATTGGGTTGGCGTTAGCTGCTCTGCTTTTAATGGGTTGGCGTACGCCAAGCCCCAAAAATGTTTTTTTTTTCAGTTTTTTTTTTTAAAATTAAATATCAATCTTATTTTGAAATCTGAAATCCACAAAATAAGGTTTCATAAGTCCACCAGCAAGTTTTTTTTTCCAGTTTCTTTTAATTAAATATCAATATAATATAATAAAAAGAGTTAGCGTCAACACCCACATTTTTATTCTGTCAATCTTTTTAATTTTTTTTTCAGTAAAGAATTCTTAATCTGAAATCTATTTCCTTTTTCAGTTTTTTCCTTTCTTTTTTTGTTTTTGAAACACTTATTATATTTTCTACATGATTCTTTTATCATTTGAAAGAAGAGGAATAAGAGAAAGAAGAGAAAAAAAAGTTACAGAGAAGGAGAAAGAGAATATATGCATGAAAGATTGAAGAAGGGTATTTTGGGAAAGGTGAGTACTGTTGTGGTATATTTGTGAAAGCTTTAGAATAGGTGACAATTTTGTATAGACGGAATAAAATAGTGGTAAAAATTTCAATTTCCCTTAAAAGAATTCCCAAGGTCAAGGGCTACTACAAGGAGTACAAGAAGTATTGTGTCAAGAAAGATATTCCAGTCCCTGAAGAGTTGAAGAAACTGATATTGGAACAAATTCTCGAGGTAAGAGCTCAAAGAGGTTGGCAATCTTTCTCTAAAAGGGGGGAAGGGGCACTTGAAAGATGCAACTGTCTCCAAGATTTGGAATGGAGTATTCAAACAGATTTTGATACACCAGCTAAGAAGCAAACAAATTTCGGCAAAGCCATTATTCTATGGCACATTGCCACAACAGTTTGCTACTATGTAGATGATGGTCCATCAGAAAGTACCTTAAATCACCTGCAATCTGAAATGAGCAAAGTTTTATCAGATTATATGATGTATCTTTTGGGCATGATTCCTGATATGTTATCTATTGTTACTGGTGAAATTCTCTTTAGTGGTGTTTGTGCTCAAGTTGATGAATTTTTGAAGACGAAACAATCAAAGGATGAAGTGACATTGTGCGGGAATTTGATAGTTGAAACTTATTTCCAAGGAGTTCCCAATAACAATGTGCTTACATCAGAATGGAATGTATTGCTTCAGGTGCAAAAATTGATAAGAATATTGCAAGAGAAAGAGGACAGATGGAATATTATAAGTAGTGTTTGGGTGGAAATGTTGTGTTATGCTTCAAATAATTGTCCTTGGACTCTCCATGCAGAGCAACTTGGGCGAGATGGAGAATTGCTCACTCATGTTTGGCTTCTGCTTGAGCATGAGAAAGATCAGTCCCATGTTCGGTCTCTTGACTTGCAATATGTGGTTTAAGAGGGTAGTATATCACATTTTATTATGTGTTTGAGTATGGCCTTAGAGGTGGTTTTCTAATGTCATTCATCTTATCCTTCTATAAATATTGATTTGTATTTGTGTCATATTTATGTCAATTGAAAAAAGAAATGACAATTCTCTATTATTATCTTATATTTTTTAAATCAGATGAATATCTTTTTACTTTTTTATATCTTATTATCTTATATTGAATACCTACAAATTGTGAAGAGAGAGGAGAGGATTAAAATGTGCATATAATACACACACACACACATTCAAACATATATTTTTTCTCACAAACTAATTATCAAAGTAAAAGAAACAAAAATTGAATCTTATGGGGTAGCTTATTAACCATTTTAGATTTGCTGCAATTAGAGGGGAATCAAAATTGAACAGCAAATTCTAAAATATCAGTACCAGAAGAAAAATTCTAAACCATCCAAATAACCTCATTATGTCAAGAAACACACAAGGAAACAATTGATGTTTTCAAATAGCTTGTCAGCAATTATTCCGCTGTCATATAAATTAGCTAGCATAACTTAACAATTGGATCAAAGAACTTTTCAACGTAACAGTAATTGGTTGAAAAGAAAAAGACTAGACTGAAAAGAATGCATACCTTCCAGCACCAACTTCACCCTTAAAGACATAAAGCTTTTGACACATAGCTATTAGCAAATTACAATAGTTTGAGAAATGAAAAAGACGGATTACAAATTATAGAACCACATGTGGGATTTCTCATAAGAATATTAAAGATGAAACAAACAGATTTACCTGAGAGAAATGGTCGCGGCCTTGCAATGGCATTTGACCTTCCCAAAGAAGTTATCTAAATAGTTCCCACGTTACCAATTCAATCAATTTAAACAGTCATAACGACAAGGGTATTATGAGTCTAGGAAGTGAAAAAAAAAGGATAATTTCAGCAAAAACTTTGGAGACTGGTATTGTATTTAATACAAGGAAAGAAAATATGAGGACGGTGAAAGAGATAATTGGTATGAACAAGAATTTGTATTACATAAATATGTTGAATTAAACTTAATTTTCTATAAAAAACTTTTGGTTTTTTTTTTTATTCAAAGTTCAATGTTTATAGCATAAGTTCATGTTCATACATGATTCATGTACAAGTTCAAGTTTATGTGCATACACAAGTTCAATGTTAGTAACACAAGTTCAATGTTAGTAGCACAAGTTCAATGTTAGGTGTTAATGACTAATGTACAAGTTCAATGTTAGGTTCATGTATTTAGGATTTTAAAAGTCATCCTTGTACCTATAAATACTCTAGTTGTTTTGTATTTGATATAGAGAAAAATCAAAGAATTATAAGTCTTCCTCTCAAATAATTCTCTCACACAAAGCCTTTCCCTTATATAAGGTTATCTCCCTTTTCCAACAAAGTGGTATCAGAGCTATGGCGAGCTCCAGCGTGACATCGTTTGGACAAGTTCCGTTGCCGCGTCTTACAAAGAACAACTATGATAAATGGAGTATACAAATGAAGGCCTTGCTCGATGCACAAGACGCATGGGAAGTAGTTGAAATCGGCTACGAAGAGACGGAAGTAATAGCTATTATGACAACGAATCAATTGAGGACATTAAAAGAAACCTGTATGAAAGATAAAACTGCTCTTTACCTCCTTTTTCAAGCAGTTGATGAATCTGGTTTTGAGAAGATCGTCCGCGTGACAAGATCAAAGGAGGCATGGGACATTTTAGAAAAGGCGTACAAAGGTGTCGACCAAATAAAACAAGTTCGATTACAAACTCTACGTGGCGAGCTTAAGGCGATGAAAATGAAGGAGCCGAAAGGCGTGTCCGACTACATAACGAGGGTGCAAACTGTTATCAATCAACTTAAAAGAAATGGCGAGATTCTAACCGATGTAAGAGTGGTAGGGAAAATACTACGATCTTTGACCGATGATTTTGAGAATGTAGTATGTGCGATTGAAGAGTCAAAAGACTTAGAGGGGATGACCATCGACTATCTCACAAGTTCATTAGAGGCTCACGAACAAAGGAAAAAGAAAAAAAAGTAAGAATTGTTAGAAGAAGCGCTGCAAGCGAAAGCCACGCTAAAAGAAGAGAAACCAAGCAATGTTGATAGAGTTAGAGGTCGAGGTCGTGGCAGCCATAGAGGTCACAATTTCAGTTGCGGTAGAGGTCTTGGTCGTGGACAAGACGAGAACGAAGAAAGAAACTTCAATAATTCACATGGTGGAAGACGCGATCGTGGAAGAGGCGACCGACCAAGTAAGTATAATGTTGAATGCTACAATTGTGGCAAATATGGTCACTATGCAAATGAGTGCTGGTCCAGAAAAAAGGTGGAGGAAAATGCTAATTTTGTTGCTAAGGAAGAAACGGAAAATAATAATGTTGTTTTGTTGGCGAGTAAGGAGAACGGTCCTAAAAAGGAGAAGGTGTGGTATCTTGATACGGGTGCAAGCAACCACATGTGTGGATACAAGTATATGTTCACTGAATTGGAGGAGATTTCAAATGGTCATGTCTCTTTTGGTGATGCTTCCAGAGTGCGTGTCGAAGGGCAAGGTAATATTTTGATTAAATTGAAAGATGGGACACAAAAGTTTATTTCAAATGTTTATTATGTCCCAGAAATGAAGACTAATATTTTGAGTTTAGGACAACTGCTGGAACGGGGTCACATGGTGTCCATGAAAAATCGATCTCTTTGTTTGCGAGACAAAAATAATCGAATAATAGCCCAAGTTGAGATGAACAAAAATCGGATGTTTAAATTGGATTTGGTAAACATTCAAGCACAGTGTTTGAAGGCTTGTGTAGAAGACAAAATTTGGTTGTGGCATTTGAGGTTTGGACATGTTAATTTTGGAAGCCTAAAAGAAATGGCTAGCAAGAACATGGTGTATGGACTGCCATCGATTGATTTTCTCGACAAATTTTGTGAAGAGTGTGTGATTGGCAAACATCCGAGGAGTAGCTTTCCGAAAATGGCAGACTATCGAGCAAAGAAGCCTCTTGAATTAGTGCATACCGATATTTGTGGGCCGATCATGCCGAGCTCAATTGGTGGGAACAAGTATTTCATAACTTTTATTGATGATTTTTCACGCAAAACTTGGGTTCATTTCATGAAAGAAAGATCAGAAGCTTTTGCAATTTTTGAGAAGTTCAAAATTTTTGTTGAGAAACAAAGTGGTTGTTACATCAAGGTTTTGAGATCGGATCGAGGCGGTGAATTTATTTCGACCGCATTTAATCTATTTTGTGAAGAACATGGTATTCGGCGCCACTTGACAGCGCCATATTCGCCACAACAAAATGGAGTCGCGGAGCGTAAGAATCGGACTATTCTCGACATGGTCCGAAGCATGCTCAAGAGTAAAAACATACCAAAAGAGTTTTGGGCAGAGGTAGTGAATTATGCCGTCTATTTGCTAAATCGTTGCAAAACATCGAGCTTGGAATATATAACACCATAAGAGGCATGGAGTGGTTTAAAACCAACAGTGGCATATATAAAAGTATTTGGCAGTGTGGCGTATGCGCACATACCGGATCAAAAGTGCGTGAAGTTAGATGACAAGAGCTTAAAGTTGATTTTTGTTGGGTATGATGAGAAATCTAAAGCTTATAAACTCTTTGATCCTATTAACAAAAGGATGCATATTAGTCGTGATGTGCAGGTAAATGAAAAAGCCATGTGGGATTGGAATTCAATGTTAGAAATCATACATGAGAAGGGAAGAGATGAGATGTTCATATCGATGAATATATCAAAGCCGACATCCAACAACCATGATTGCGACATCCGAGTCGATTTCTTTGGATGACGAGGTAAGAACCCAGAAAACTAGGAGTATATGTGACTTATATGAGGCGACAAGCGAGTTGCACTTGGTGTGTCTCCTAGCTCAAGGTGAAAATATCTCTTTTGAAGAAGCGATTGTAGATGGCAAGTGGCGAGCCGCTATGGATGATGAGATGCATGCAATTGAAAAAAATGGCACATAGGAGCTCACTTCTCTTCCTGAAGGTCATAAGGCTATTGGTGTCAAATGGGTGTACAAGAAGAAAATGAATCCACAAGGCGAAATCGAGAAATACAAAGCTAGATTAGTTGCAAAAGGTTACAAGCAACAAGCCGACATCGATTATGAAGAAGTGTTTGCACCAGTGGCTCGAATGGAGACCATTCGACTTTTGATTTCTTTTGCTGCTCAATTGAAATGGCGTATTTATCAAATGGATGTCAAGTCAACCTTTCTTAACGGGATTTTGGAAGAAGAAGTATACATTGAGCAACCTCCCGGGTATGAGAAAAAAGGTAATGAAGATAAAGTTTTAAAATTAAAGAAGGCCTTATATGGCTTGAAGCAAGCCCCTAGGGCTTGGAACACTCGGATTGACCAATATTTTAAGTCGCATGGTTTTGTGCAATGCCCGTATGAACATGCACTATATATGAAGGTTAAAAATGGAGACATGCTAATTGTAGCTTTGCATGTTGATGATTTAATTTTGATGAGCAATAATGGAGAAATGATTGATGACTTCAAAAGGGCCATGAAGAGTGAATTTGAAATGACTGATTTGGGACTTATGTCCTATTTTATGGGTCTTGAAATAAAGCAGGTTAGTAATGGCATTTTTGTTTCACAAGAAGCCTATGCTAAGGAGATTTTGAAACGTTTCAGAATGGTAGATTGCAAGCTGGTCAATACACCGGTTGACTGTGGCATCAAGTTATCTCGGAATGACAAAGGGAAGGTGATTGATGCAACATTGTACAAAAGCCTAGTTGGAAGCTTGCGATATTTGACATGCACAAGGCCGGATATTTTGTATGGAGTTGGCCTTGTGAGTCGATACATGGAGGAGCAAAGATCGACACATTAGAAGACTATCAAACGGATTCTTCGTTACATTCAAGGTACTCTATCACTTGGGTTATTTTATGGATCATCCACTAACAAATTAGCAATTTTTGGTTATTCGGATAGTGATTGGGGTGGAGACACGGATGATAGAAAAAGCACCTCGGGGTTTGTATTCTACATGGGCGATATGGCTTTCACGTGGTTTTCAAAGAAACAACCAATAGTATCGCTTTCAACATGTGAAGCAGAGTATGTGGCTACGGCAACCTACGTGTGTCATGCAATTTGGCTAAGGAGGTTGCTTGAAGAAATAAATTTTCCACAAGGTGCAGCTACCGAAATTTATTTGGATAGCAAGTCGGCAATCGAATTGGCTAAAAATCCGGTACATCATGAGAGAAGCAAACATATCGACGTGCGATTTCATTTTATGCAAGAGCATATAAAGGAGAAAAATATCGAATTAGTTTATGTGAAGAGTGAAGATCAAGTGGCCGACATTTTTACAAAGCCATTGCCTGTCAAGTTGTTTGAAAAATTTAATAATTTTCTTGGCATGAAGGATGGAGACAGAATTAAGTTTAAGGGGGGGTGTTGAATTAAACTTAATTTTCTATAAAAAACTTTTGGTTTTTTTTTAATTCAAAGTTCAATGTTTATAGCATAAGTTCATGTTCATACATGATTCATGTACAAGTTCAAGTTTATGTGCACACACAAGTTCAATGTTAGGTGTTAATGGCTAATGTACAAGTTCAATATTAGGTTCATGTATTTAGGATTTTAAAAGTCATCCTTGTACCTATAAAAACTCTAGTTGTTTTGTATTTGATATAGAGAAAAATCAAAGAATTATAAGTCTTCCTCTCAAATAATTCTCTCACACAAAGCCTTTCCCTTATATAAGGTTACCTCCCTTTTCCAACAAAATATACATAGCACTATGATAACAGTCTTGGAATCACCCTTCACAATTAATTAATTGATGGAACCAATAAAATAGGAAGAGCGGGATGTAGGAGTTTCAAAAATGTGCCATTGTTTAGAACATAAGAATGGTGAAGAGATAATTAGTATGCACGATATGCATTAATGGGCCTAAAAAATGCAAACGAGGTTGCCTGACAGATTCTTCTCCAATTTCTGGAAATGTGATGGCAGCACAGTTGAACAAACAGTTAAGACTGAACCTTTGTGCAACCCTACGAACTAGTAAAGGTACACCATTTGTAGATCAGAAAGGGGACCAAAATTTATATTACCAATTTAATGTAACTCAATCTATAGACCTTTTAACGCACCCTCGTGACCAGAGATTACACCATCGATTTGATCAGCATGAGATATTAGCACAACCAATGCTGCTACACCTGCATATGGAAATAAAACATTGGAAATAATGAGATTTGTTTAAGGCAAAACTTTTGCACAAGAAAGATCACATAAAATATTAACTAATTTAAATGACCTCCCTCAAGGTCTGGTCCAACCATTAGTGCTCATACATCAAATCTATGCAATCAGGATACTAAATTACTTTTATAATACTCATACAAAAAAGGTAAATTCATGTTTGGCTTAGGTTAGTTATTATACTTCTCACAAATCCAAACACAACGTTCACATAAACATTTTCTAAGGAAATAAATAAAACCAAAATGAAATCAACGCAAAGACAAACAAGGTCACCACAAAATAATTGTCCAAATTGTACTACACCAAAACTAATATCTCATTATTTCAAGAACATAATGACTTAGAAAAGAAGAAATGTACCTAATCTTTTATCTCAAGCTACAATATATCTAATTATACTCCGTCATTATGCCAGCCTTAGGTCCATTTACTAAGCAGAATCTACTGAACATAGAGAAAATGAGAAGGGAGAGAAAAAAGAATCTAACTTAATATCATATGCAAACTAAGCAGAATCTGAAGATATAAAGGAAAGAAAAGGGAATAGAAAAGAAGATGACCAAATAAGAACCAAATGTGAAATACCTTTCCCTGCCTCCTGAGGGCTCATGTATCTGTTGATGAAAAAATAAAAATACGTTTATTGTAACTTGCAATGCATAATTAAATACGTTTATTGTAACAAGAGTAGTGAAGAGACGTTAAATTAATATACATTTTGTTGGACCAAGATAAAAACATGTTATTCTCGCAATGCATTATTAAATGCGTTCATTCTATTTTTAGGTGAACCAATATAATTACATATTTTTTCTCTTTTCTGTTTATATCGATTTGAATGTGTTTGTTTTTTTGGTTTGTTCCATACAATCTCTAACTCATATAAACTGATGTTTGTTCGAATTAATATCTTTAAAGCTTGTATACGCGATAGTATGATGCAGTCAAAATGTACCATTATCACTTGAAACCAAGAGATTGACAAATCAACCATTGATATTTGAGCAATTTTATCAACATAGGTATATGCAATAAAAAGGTTTTTTATTTAGATTATTGTAAGTTGTGGAAACTTGTTTCCAGTTTAATGATTCTATTCAACCACACACACATATACATGTACACACACACACACACACATATATATATATATGCATGTATGAATTTGAATCTTAATTTGATTTATCTTAAATATAGTAGGAGTATTGCATTTTCTTTTCTTTTATTATTTATTTCTTTTAGTAGAATTTCAATTTATCACGATATATAAATCCTAATTGACGAAGGATTAGAAACTCTATCTATATGTGTATGCCTTTTGACTATTTTTCTCAAGCAATGGAATATAATTCAAACCTTTTGGCCAATTTGAAAGTTGATCTCATTAAAGTGATCAAATCCCTATCTTTCTTCCTAATTCTCTTTTCAATTTTTCCAATTTTCTTTGAAGCTGTGATCAATCAGCCAATATTGAAGTTGTAATCAAACAGCCAAATCATCCATATATATATATTTAATGAGGATATATAACAAGAAAACTGTTTAGTTGTATCAAGAAGAAAAAAATCAAAGAAGAAGGTTTTCAACAAGAAGTAGTTGTCAATTAGTTTGCAATGCAAGTAACTCTGTCAACCACGGGCTGTCAGTTAGTCTGTAATGTTGTCCATGAGCTACTTAGTTCATATTGTATATATACAGCAATTGTTATGTTGTAATTCCCTAGTGAATAAAAATTTCTAGAAGATTTCCTTTCAAAATTCTCATTCTCTCATCAGTGGTTAGGGTAAATTAGAAGATGTATATACAAGAAAATATTAATTATATTCTTCTTCTGCATTATTGAACAAAGTTAGAAAACACTTATTTTTCTTCTTCATATTAATGATATGAATCAAGAGATTGCTTATTTAAAAAATGCCTAGAAATTTCTTATTTTCTTGTTTTTCAACAAATTAACCAAATAGAAATAAATCCCTTTAATTAATTTCTTTAAAAGAATCTACAAATTTTTTCCTTCCATGCTATTTCTGTCACCTCCTCTTCCTTCCCTTGTCACCTAAACAAAGCTCAACGACAAGGGTGGCTTCATATTCACATGGAGAAATCGGATCTTCAAACCTTCTATAAGAGAGGATCCAAGTTCTCGCAAAGGTTTAACCTAATTAGCGGTTTTTTTTTTTAAGTTTTAAATAGTAAATCTAGAATGTAGAAATATTGAAAACAAATCCTCCCATGCCTGCTCCTCTAAGCATCGAAATCACTCTGAAAAATAGGTGGGACGAGCGAGTTGAGCTCGCCAAAGAGTCCTTCATCTTCTCCTTCGTCATAACTGCTAGAATCTTGACAGCCAAAATACGTCTGAATGTCTTCCGGGAAGCTACACTGAAGTGGGTCTGGCTCCATCAATGCCGACGTTGATTGATAACAATGATCAGCTTCAGAAGATGCAGTAGTAATAGTAGTAGTAGTCATCTCCATCATCTCCTTGAACTTTGATGACTGAAGGAGAAGCCCTAGTGCTGACGTGGCAGTCACCGGTCGAACCGGCTGCGAGGTGGGGGTTTCAGTATTGGCACTGGTCGCTCCTGCACTTTGTTGGTTGTTATTGAAGAAGCTTAAATTGAAGTCATGGTGATGATTTGAAGAACTTCCATCAAGAGTAGACGATATTGAGCTTGTGTCCTGCAGAATATTATTAGGGTTTACAAGATCATGATTGGGATTAACGTAGCTGCTGGCGTGATGATGGGGTTTCAGCCACTTGACGTAACGACTGAGGTCAAAGTTTGTGACAGCGTTTAAGCCACGGTACTCAATGGCAGCCATATCATATGCAGTGGCGGCTTCTTCTTGGGTTGCTGCTAAAATTCAATGAGATGATTAGGAAAATTTTGATTTATTATATGAAAATGACAGTGATTTTCTACTTTTAACTTAATTATTAATCTCTCTAATATCAATAAGAAGTCAACTTTAAAACTTACAGAAGAAAGTACACAATTTTTCCCAATACAAAAGCAACAAAAAACATAAATTAACATGGAAGAAATTCGACTTCTACCACAAAAGGTGAGGAAAGATTCGATTTTGTAAGCTTTATTAGGCAAGACAACAAGATAATTAACTGTTTTTCATCCATCATTTATTTTCTAAATTTTTTCTTGTGCTTTCAAGTTTAACCAGAGAGGAAAGTTATATTATGATTAGAATAATAATAAAAACTATGAATATCTTGTTTGAGTACTTAATTATATACTAATATATCATCATATAATTATATAATTTTAAATTAATAATAATGTTAAATTCAATCACATAATTATATATTATCAAGATCTTAATTTGATACTCAAAGTTAGATGCAAATAACATTGCTCTTTAAATCAATATATTAACACTTCTTGAGGCATGATCTTGTGTTTTTCCATGAAATGAAAAATGACTAGTTTGTAAGTACAAATAGGTAAGCTGGATTTAATATAAAATGAGTCTAAACAAGGTCTAGCACAAATTCAAAAGAATTAATTCAAAATTACCAAGTTGAGATTCGAATTTGATTCAGAAACAATTTTTTTTTTTTTTTGAATTTGATTTAAACTAGTTGAGACTCAAATGTTTAAATTGAATTATGGATAAAAAGTTAAAATGTATTACCGTATGTCCCAAGATAAAGGTACTTGTTGCCAAACACTCTTCCAATCCGAGCTTCCCATCTCCCATTGTGATGATGTCTGCCAACATAAGAAATCCAAAATGAAATTAATCACCAAAAATATTTTATGTATTAACAAAATGAATATTAATGAGTACTCATGACTAATGTGTATTAATCTAATTAAGTGATTTTGAAATAAAAATAAAGTAAATTATTAAATCATTTAATCACATGATGATGTACTATTAATATCTATTATATTAATATATTAGTGTTACTTATAAAAATTAATTAAAATGTATACTCGTTTTATCTACCACTGTTTTTATTATTATCTTTTTTTTAATTTAATAGAAAAAAATTGTATAAATTTTATAATAAAGACTAGAAAAAGAGTGATGCAATATAATTTCGGAATTACACCCAAATGGTATTATAAATAAATTAATAGATTAATTATGTATACCTTGCAACGCCTCTATATTTAGAAACTCCTCTGGAAAAGCCACTGCTTTTCCTGCAAAATTCAAACCCAACCAGGGAAATTAATATTTCTGTTTATTTAAAACTATAAGTGTGGCAAAAACATGGACTATGTTTGCAAGAACACCTCACCTTCTCAATGATCCGATGTACTCTTCTCTGGACTGACCCTCCATTTCTTTCAGTTCTTTTTGGTACGTTGATAGCTACAACAATCAGTAATTAATGTTTATAATTAAGCTTTCTTCCTTGATTAATTTTCCCATTACAAAGATTAATTCTTAGAGGGCGTCACAATCCAATTAATTTTATATTATGCATGTTAGAAAATTTTTTGATATAGTCTAATATTAATTATAATTTTGTATTAACAAAACTAGATAAATGAATAGCCGACTTAAGTAATTAATAAATTTAAGTTCAATATATTCAAAAATTATGATATGGATAAACAGTGAGTCTTAAGTATTATTGGCTATATTTCTTCTTCGAACTTCAATAAAAGTCATCATTATAAGTTCTATATTGGAAGACCTATTACTTCAATAAAAGAAAATTTTACGAAGTTGACTTACTCAAAATGCATAGCGTGTCAAATGCTTTTATAATCATAATAAAGTTTTTTATTCGGTATTATATAACATGTGCATAGACTTGCGTAAACAGGATTGAAATTGTTTTGGTTTATTTATGTAAATCAATCTTAAAATGCATGCATTGATTTTGTGGTATCTCTTGATATCGTAAGTCTTTAAATACATCATGTTAATACTGAGGAGATTAAGAAGAGATTAAAAGAGTTACAGGGAAGTTAAGAATGGTGTCTTGGCCCCAATACTTGAGAGCTGCTAAATCATATGCATGAGCAGCAGCTGCTTCATCATCATAAGCACCTGAACAGAAATGAAGCCATGAGATATACATACGTAGTTTAATTCATCAACCGGAAAATGCAATGAATTGAATTGAACTTACCAAGATAGACTGGAAAATTTCACAAGAATTCCCACAAAAATTCAAAGGGAAAAAAAAAAAACCCATCAATAACATTGCCAGAATAAGAGCATGAAGAAATCAAAAGCTTAACAATGTGAAAGAAATTGAACCTTGTCTTCCTTTCTTATTTTGTGATTCATTCCAGCAGTTCTTGTCCCACAAATGAGCTTCATATCTTCCTGTCCACCGGTGCCTGAAACATTATCAGACGACTCTCATTTCAAATTCTAGCTACCATTTTCAACCCAGAAACCAATCCCTAACAAAACTAACGACTTAAAAAGAATCATGCATGCACCTAGTGACCCCTCTGTAAATGGAGCTTCGTTGAGGAGGAGAGTCTCTAGGAACACTTCTTCTTGTTCTTTTCACCTTGTTCACGCCATTTTTAGCTGTAAGAGTCGTATTATTATTACTGTCACCATTGACGTTGTCATTGTTTTTCTGGCTTTGCTGTGACAACTTGGCCATGAAGAAGGAGATGAAAGCGAGAGATAAAGAGTTGAAATTTTGGGAAGATGACTTGGTCCTCCAATGGGGTGGCTTTTAAAAGGAAGAGAGGCAAAAGAAAAGGGTTAAAAGAGTGTGGGCTGGCACATTAGAGACAGCCGGCCGCCACTGCAACAGCCTGTTTGTGGCCGTCTTCAACCGGCTCTTGTGGTTTCTTCTCTCTTGTCTTCATCTAACCTTGTGGCATGTGCTATCACAATCAAATTCAATTTAATCCCTTTGATTTAACCCTTTATGCCTTCTTTACATTTGAGCCAATTAATTTTGTTACTTTCCTTATCCATCGATTATGTAAACTTTTAGAGGGCACTTAGTTCAAGTTAACAAAATTTATCATCAGTAATTTATTTTTTATTATTAAAATTATTTTATTTATTTTGTTTATTAAGTAATATATTATAATAATATTTTATTATTAATAATAATATGATAAATAATATAAGATAATTTAATTATTATATTTATGTTAGGTATTGAAAGATTACTATAATAATCTTAATTTTCTGATAATTGTATCCTTATTAATTTTATAACAAAAGTATCCTTATTTTTAATTAATTTAACAAGTGACAAAAATAATATTTTAGAATAATTATACACAATCATTTTTGTAATATTTAAATAAAATAATATCTTAGTTATCATTTATTATATCCAAACAAACATAATAATGATAATATATATTTAGATAATCTTTCTTTGTGATAATATTTTATTTTTAAGTATAAAAGATTATCGAACCAAACACGCATGAGGGGTTTCAAAAAAATTTACCAAATTGATAACAAAACCAAATAAATAAGGTAATAAAAAACTAGTTCTATTATCGATTAGGATCTTGCACAAAGCTGATTTTTTGCGTTTGGATATTGGGTTGACAATATTTGTAAATCAGTTTGAAGAAAAAATGAAAATTAAAATGATTATCGGGTTGACAATATTTGTAAACAATTCTATTTTCCATATTGCTCGTTCAACAATGAATGACCCCCTTCCTAACTGTTCACTATTTTGAATGAATTGAAGAAAAATTGAAAAAAAATGTGAAGTCTAAAGCAAGAACTATCGCTTCAAATTTAGAATGGCCATCCTCTTGGAAATTCGGTTCAAAAGTGATTAACAAAAAATTTGATCCCATTATCCGATATTTTTATTTTATTCAAAACTAGTTAATTTTTTAATTGGTTCAATTTTCTTTTAAAATTTTCTCCAAATAAAAAATCTAATTCAATTAAAAAAGTCAAACCGGTTTAGCCCAAAGGACAATTTCCCACCCAAGGTTTAATGAAAGGAGAAATTCTGACCCATTTACTATTATGAATAAGGGGTAAAATTGTTATTTAACTAAAAATATTAAAAAAATAAATTATTATTACTTTTTCCCCCACTCAAAGTTTGGAAAATTGCCATTTCCCCCCTAGGGTTTTATTCCTTCTCCGACGACATTCTCTGACTGACCTTTTATCTATCGGTACTCCCTCTAACCTCCATGACAAAGACGCAGTCATGAAAATGCCATAAAGATGACAATTGGAAGCGACGTCATCACAGATCTGTTACGCAATGGATTGTCTGGAAGCAACGTCTAACGCCAATGATCTCTGACCAAAATTTAGGGTTTCAGACTAGGAGGAAGAGAGAAGTTGGAAGGGAGAGGAGAACGTGACCGAAGACGATGAATTTCGTCGTCTCTGGTGATAGTTTCAAAACCTTAGACGGAAAAGGTGATTTTTCAAACCTTCATGGGAGGAAATCAGATTTATAAACTTAGGGGGAAGTAAATTATTTTTTATTTTTTATGAAATAATAATTTTACCCCTATTTATAATAGTAAATGGGTGAATATTTGGGTTTTTAAAAGTTAACGGGTGAAAATTTGTCTTTTCATTTAACCTTGGGTGATAAATTGTCCTTTGGCTTATTGTTATTTGTACTTATCAGCGGAGAAAATCTAATGTACTACAGCGATTTCATGTCATTTATTTTATCATTCGATAAATTTATGTCCAAATTTAAAACTTTATTTTCCTTTATCTTTATAGTTAATATGATTACTGGATATAAATATACTCAAAATCTATATATCACATCCATATGGTCAAATGATTATTTCTCATCTAAAGTTTAATGGAATGATAAATTCTCATATTTTATGTTTCAAAAAATCAAATTTTTACTCATTATCCATTTTTGTTAGTAAATTATGTTTGATTTTTTTATAAATGACTATTTTTCCCTGTTATTAAAATTATGAAATTGACATTAATATTTAATATAAATATAAAACTAACAATATATTTTTATAAGTTTAAAATTTTATCATTCATATCCTTAAAATATATCAAAATTTTAACTAATCTTAAAAAGATGTTCTTTTAAGTTCTTTGAAAATGTAATTGTATTTTTTTATAATATTAAAAGACCTATTTAAATATTAAAAATACCATAAAATTTTTTAATTTCTAAAAATTTCATTAATTTTTTCATAAACATAACCAGTGTTTTCAATAATTATAATTTAAATAAATAAAAATATAATTATTTAAACTTAGAAAGTAAAAATTTATAGTTTCAACTAACCTCATGTAGGCAATAGTTTTTTGAACAATTTAGTATTGTCTGACATCATACTATTGAAACATGTAGATGATCTTTTGTATCGATATTATCGTAATAATTTAGAATACCAAATTAATACTATATTTTATCCAACTATAATTCACTTGACTTATGTGCTTTTTTTTATTATTATTAATATGATTTATATTTATTCAACTGGTATCGCTGGCATAACACGACTGTAATATCGAAGACTTTATTGTATTTTCATGATTTATTATATAAACATATGTGATAAAAAATATAGATGATCCCTTTGAGGGATTCATGAGGTTGTGATTGGTACTTAATTGTCTTCTTGTTGGACTAAGTGCTTTACAATGCATTGAAATCTTAAAATAAATAAATAAAAACAAACTTCATGCATTATCATTAGGCATCATGCATTATATAAGTATGAAACTTGTTGGAGTATATTATAATCAAAATTTTAATTTATTTAGTGAAATAGTCATAAAATCGATCATTAGACCTAGGTATTCTCCTATTTGGTATGGTTTATTCAAATCTGAAAAAATAACTTTTGACTACACGTGAAAGTAGATGGTTTTGTTCAAGTGATAATTCTTCGTTGTTAAAAAAAAAACATTTGGTATAACTACAAATACAAAGTCTAAGATGTTATAATTTGATTGAGTAATTTTAAATAAAAGATGAAATAACATTTAATATATTATGACACATCAACATTTGTAAGGGTAGATTCGAGTTAAATCGATTCAATGTTTGTTCGAACTTGAGCTAAAGTAGCCCTAACTTAAGTTCAAATCAAGTGAGTCGTCAACAAATCATCTTATCCAGAGAATTTTCATCCTCTACAGTGACATCTTTACAACTTCTTTGATAAAAATTATTTGTCTTCAACGATTCTTCTTCTTTATCAGCACCAATGATCCTTTTTTTTCTTCGTTGACACTTTTTAATGACTTCTCATATGACTAGATGCTAACTCAAAATAGAATTTATGAATTCAGATCGAACTTGATTTGATCCTTATTTGAGTTTAGTTTAGCTCAAATCTATTGTAAATAATTATATTTGTATTTGTATCTATTATTAGTACATACAATATTATTCTCATGAAAAATTGAGCCATTCTAGAATGTCACATTTGAGTACTAAATTATGGTTTATAATATATCTCCAAGAAATAATAACTTGTTTAGCCATTTGGATATTTTAAAGATCTTAAGTTTATTCTGAATTTAAAAGAAATACTATTTTATAATACATTTATCGTTTTTCGTTAACTTTTAACCAAAATTTTGTATTAGCCACTACTGCTATGTCTAGGAAGTATTGTCATTTCCTAGGTAATGTTTGGAACAAACTTTACCATACTTTTTTTTTGTCTCGAGGCATGTTGATGCACAGTTAAAGATAGAGGTGGACTAGAACTAAATTAAACTTAAACAAAGATTAGCTTGAGTTTAACTCAAATATAGAATAATTAACTCAAAATTTATTTGTTTGAATCGGTGAATAATGGTATCAGAGAAGAAGAAAAATCACTAAAATAAAGAAAAAGAAGAAGAGTTATTAGAGAAGAACAATTATTAGAGAAAAAGAAAAAAAATTACCACCAAAGCAAGCTCCAACATCAGCATTGACATAAATCGTAACTTAAACTCAAATTTGACAAACTGAAATTGTTTTGACTTAAGTTAGTCTTATATAAATCGCAAGTAAAACTCAAGTTTGACAAACTAAAATTGTGAGATCTCTCTGTTTTGTTCTTGTTACTAGCACCAACCTTTCTCCTTAGTGAGTGCAAATTCAACCAAAATCAAGCGAAGCCTGATTTTGCACCAACAGGAGTCACCGTGGAAGGGAGAAGGATACCAATGGCTCAATCTTGATAGAGTAGGATGCTAGAGGCGAAGGAGAAGGACGTTGACAGTAATTGAAAACTGAAGCTCAAATAAGAGTGAAATTGAGATTTTTTAAAAGGCAACAGAGGTAGTTGTGTATGAGAAAAATTTGTGATTAAAACCCTATATTTTTTTTGGGAGGGGGGGGGGGGGTAGGGGGAGAATCCGTTTTTAAACTTGAAAAATATAAAATTATGAGATAAAAATAAAATTTTAAAACTTAAGAGTAATTTTAAAATATAAATTTAAATAAAATATTTAAATAACAATTTTACTGTTGACAATATCAGTAAAATTTAATAGATGAATGAATATTTGAGTTTTTAAAAATTAGTAGAAAATAGTTAAATTATCCTTATGCTTTTTCCATGCCTAAAATAAAGACAAGAACACATAGGATGATTACTTTTTTAAATAAGTTGTGACAATTAATTATAATGCAGATATAAACATGAGCTCAAAGAAAATACACCTACATTTTCTGTGTCATCTAGGATCACAATAGCGTTTTCATGACCAAGCACAACATCCAAACCCTTTTCATGCCTTTGAGTAACATCATCTCGCGAAATCACTCAAGTGCCAAAGTAAACCCCACTAGGATCAAGCAGCTTAGCCATTTGTAATGCATAAGGTCTATCACCCATCGTGTAAATATACATTTTGAATAGTTTACTTGCTTCTTTCAAAAATGTTTGAACAAAGGGTCTTAATTTGGTCATCATATGCTTAGAGTCCAACATAAAGAGGGTGCCTTCCGAAACATCTATTCATTTCAAAATATTTGGAAAAAAAAGTCAATAAAATTGTTTATAACAATATCAAATGTTGAGATTGCTTAGCAAAAAAAAAAAAAAATCAAATGTTGAGATTATATAAGCTTGTCTCAAGCAATAACTGAAAAGCTTATCCTCCTGGAAATAAACTACATGTGACTAAAGATATAACCCAAATCAGGTACAGGGTACAATAGACTCAAGAGAATAAACGAGTTCAGTTGATTATGTGATAGATACCTGGGGCGCACAGACTCGCGACAAAGCGCCGACCAATCTGTACTGCTACGGGCAGCTCCAAAATACTCTACTCAACCTCAACTCTGGCCTCTCCTACTGCTCAGCTACCCAACACAATCACAAGACAAGTTTCACCAAGCAAATGAGTGTTCAACAATGTAACAGTGAATGGCAACGAAATAAAAGGCAATGCAATAAAAGGTAGAGCATGTAAATATCTGCTTGTGTTTAATATACTTTTTAAAGCTTACAAAACCAGTTTCAATACAAATTGTCTTTCATTCTGGAATAACTAAACATTGCTAAATATTGATAAACTTCCTTGCTAGAATCAATTAAAATTTTGAGAAGAGAAGAAAGAAGATAAACTGAAATATTGTGTTTATTTTGTTTTCTAGCTACATAAAATGCAGAGTTACATGAACAATATAAATAAAAGAAATCAATATAAAGTCCTAAGAAATAGCAATTAAATTCTTTGAAAATAACAACTATAAACCCATTAGCAACCCATGACTAACTAAATATGTGGTCTACCCACTTATATCATAAAAATTCATTTTCTCCTATTTATACTCCACCATTAACACCATTAACAGTTTTGACTTAGTTTAATAATATCAGTGCCTCCCTTAAACTAAGTCAGAGAGATTGGCCATTCCAAGTGTCTACTTCAATTTAATAAATAACTCCGTCTTTAATGGCTTTGTAAAGATATCTACAACTTGACAACCAGTTGGACAATATTCTATGCTGAGTTGTTTTTTTGCAACCAACTCTCGAATTTTGTGATACTTGATATCTATATGCTTGCAACGACCATGGAAAACTGGATTCTTTGATAATGCAATTGCTGATTTGTTATCACTGAAAATAGGTATGGGTGTGTCTTGTTTGTACTGCAGAATTTCCAAAATTTTTCTCAACCAAATTGCTTAAGTAGCACAACTTCCTACTGCAATATATTATGCTTCTGTTGTTGAAAGAGCCACCACCTGTTATCTTTTTGAAAACCAAGAAAAGATAGTTGAACCAAGATGGAAAACATAACCTGATGTCCTTTTTCTAGTCTCAACATCACCATCCCAATCACTATTTGTATAGCCAACAAGTTTCACAACATGATTAGCAGAGTAAAAAATTCCATCATTCACTGTTCCTTTAACATATCTCAGAATTCGCTTTGCTGCCTCCCAATGTGACTCTTTTGGTTTTGCCATATCCCCTCCTAAGCAATCCAACTCCAAAAGAAATATCTGGTCTCGTAGCAACTAAATATCTCAAATTCCCAATCAAACTTTTGTAAGATGTAACATTCACATTCTTCCCAACTCCATGTCTTGTCAAATTCATTTTTTCAACTACTGGAGTTAGAACTGGCTTAGAATTCTCCATTATGAACTTCTTTAGAATATCAGTGGCATATTTCCATTGTGAGAGGAAAATTCAACCATCCATCTGAATAGCTTCAAGTCCAAGAAAATAACACAACAAGCCCATATTTGTTATCTCAAACGTGCTAATTAAAGCCTCCCGGAATTTTGTGATCAACTTCAAATTATTCCCACTAAAAATTAGATCATCAACATAAAGACATACTATGAGAATATCACTAGATTCAGTATGTTTAACATACAAAGCATGTTCATAAGGACATCTCACAAAACCATTTTGAACAAAATAAGAATCAATGCAAGTATACCATGTCATTGGTGCCTGCTTTAAGCCATAAAGAGCTTTCTTTAACTTGTAGACCTTATTTTCCTCCCCTCTTTTCACATATCTTGGAGGTTGCTCAACATATATTTCTACTTCCAAGAAGCCATTTAAGAAAGCAGACTTTACGTCCATTTGGTGCAGTTTCCAATTGTTTCAAGCAGTAAGAGAAATAAGTATACATATTTTATCAAGTCTACTTACTAGTGCAAAGACTTCAAAATAATCAATACCTGGTTTTTGCTCGTAACCCATTGCTACCAACCTCTTTATGAAATGATCAATTTCACCATTGGACTTGTACTTCGTCTTATAGACCTATTTGACACCAATTGGCTCATTTCCTAGAGGTAACTTAGTCAATTCCCATGTATTATTTTTTTCAATAACATGAATTTCTACATCCATTGCTTGTAGCCAATGGACATCATTAGCAACTTCCTCAAATAATATGGGGTCACAATCTGCAAAAAGAGCAAATTGAACAATTTCTTCGTCAGATGGGTTATCATCAGTGCTCAACACATAATCCTACAAGCGAGTTAGCATGTAACGCTCGCGTTGCAGTCTTCAAGTTGGTGATTGAAGCTGCAAACTTAATGAAGATTCAAGATCATTTTGAATAGATTGTTCATCAAAAGAGTTATTAGTAATAATAACTGGCTTTTCTTCCTTATTAGACTAGTCCTAAACACCATGTTCATCAAAAGTAACATCACGACTAATAATCACTTTTTAAGTCTTTGGATTATACAATTTATAAGCCCTTGATGTGTCACTGTAACCAATGAAAATGCTTTTCTCACCTTTATCATCAAGTTTTTTTCTCAACTGATCTAGTACATGTGCATATGCTATGCAACCAAAGACCTTGAGATGTCGAATAGATGGCCTTCTTCCACTCCAAGCCTCCTTAGGTGTTTTATCTCGAATACTTTTTGTTGGACACCTATTCAACACATAGACAACACAAGAAACAACTTCTCCCTAAAAATATTTAGGCAAATTTTTAGATTTTAACATACATCTCACCATGTCCATGATAGTTTTGTTTTTTCTTTCAGCTATCCCATTTTGCTATGGAGTGTATCTAATTGTCTTCTGATGTTGAGTGTCTTGCTTTTCAAAGAAATCATTACAAACCAGGTATTCTTAACCTCTATTAGTTCTTAAAATTTTTATTTTGTATCCACTTTGTTTTTCAACAAAAGACTTGAATTTTTTGAAAACTTCACATGCTTCTGATTTTTGTCTCAAAAAAAAAACTCACGTTTTTCGACTCAAATCATCAATAAAGGTAATAAAATACCTATTACCTCCATGTGATGGAACTTCCACTGTGCAAAAATCTGAGTGAACAATCTCCAATTGATTTTTAGCTCTCCGAGATTTGCTAATAGAAAAAGGTTATCTGTGCTTCTTTCCCAAAACACAAATCTCACAAACATGATAAAGAGTATTAATAACAGGTAAATCAGAAACTAGCTTTTTTCTTGCCAAATAATTCAAGCCAGAAAAATGAAAATGCCCAAAATGCATTTGCCATAGCCAATTATCATCAATAATCATAGAACTAAAACAAGAAACAACTTCATGCTGAAGTTTCAAAGGAAATAGTTGGTTAGAAGACATATTTACCTTTGTTATCAATTTTCCATCTACAACTAAAATGGTGCAATGTCGATGGTTAATTAAAATGTCATATCCTTTTTTTGACAATTGATCCATGCTTAATAAATTTTAGTGAAGACCAGAAACATAAAATACATCTAAAGTACAATTGTGAGAGCCATCCTTTAGTTTAATAGATACCTGACCTTTTCCCAAAATTGGAACTTTTGAATTGTTTCCAAAAGTTACTTCTGAATGAACAAATTCATCTAACTCAAAAAATAATTCATTTTTCCCACACATGTGATTGCTACCTCCAGTATCCAAAAACCATGTGTTCTCGTCTACAGTCAAAACATTACCTCTCTGATTCATTAGAATTCTCACCATGATTTTCAGTAATATTTGCTTGATTTCCATTGTTGTTGAATTTTTTGAATCAATAATCTACAATCTTGTGCCCAGATTTTCCACAATTAAAGCAACGAAACTGAAACTTCTTTTGCTTGGCATTATCTCCACCTTTTCCTTGTCTTGGATTGTATGGCAAATAGTTACCACGTGTTGTTCCTCTTCCTCTATTATTGTAGCCTCGACCTTTATTGAATCCTTCTCTTTGATTTGGCTTAACATTACTTAAAGTGACTTGACACTCCAAGGCTTCTTCAATTAGTTTCTCTATCTTTTCATGTATTTTGTCAACATGAGTCTCTACAATGCCTTGCAATTATGCAATTGTCATTTGATTGGTATCATTTGATTGTGTGATTGAAGCCACCACATGATCATACTTCATTGACAATATTCGTATAATTTTTTTGACTACAGTATTATTGTCAATTTTCTCTCCATATAATCTCATCTTATTAACAAGATCAGTAAGACGAGAAAAATGCTGCTCAACACTCTCTGAAATGGTCATCTCACAATGATCATATGCTCTGCGTAAGGTCTGCAACTTGGATTTTTGTGCCCGATCAACTCCTTTATAAGACAATTGCATTATGTCTCATGCCTCCTTGGTTGTCTTGGCATCGACTATCTTTCCAAATATAGAATAATCAACACCTTGATGAATTTGTCCCAATGCAAGTTGATCTCGTCGTTGGGAATTTGCATTAGTTCCATCTATAATTCCTGGATCAACAAAGCTCCAAAGATTTTGAGCTTTTAAATGTGTAGTCATCAAAATTTGCCAATAATTGTAATCAAGTTTCCTATCTAGTTTGGGACCTGACCAAACAATATTGAAATTGTTTGTCATAATGCACAACTAAAAATAGATATGTTGAGATTGCAAAATTATATGGCTTTGATACCAAACTGTTATAATCAATTAAAATTTTGAGAAGAGAAGAAAGAAGATAAACTGAAATACTATGTTTATTTTGTTTTCTAGCTACATAAAATGCAGAGTTACATGAATAATACAAATAAAAGAAATCAATATAATGTCCTAAAAAATAGCAATTAAATTCTCTGAAAATAACAACTAAAAACCCACAAACAACTCATGACTAACTAAATACGTGGTCTACCCACTTATATCATAAAAACTCATTTTCTCCTATTTATACTCCACCACTAACACCACTAACAGTTTCGACTTTGTTTAATAATATCATTCCTAATACTAATCAAACAGGAAACATTCACTCAGCAAGGCATTCGAGAGGCCTGCACTCTCCCTTCCCTTTCTCCTGATTTTCCTCACAATCTACTCCTGCTCCTTCTGTTGTCATTTTCCTCTTTTTATTTGTCCTAACAGACTAGCTATTCATGGTAGTGCCACGTATCATTGTTTCATTTAGTGGTCCTTGCAACTGAGTGACTGCCACTTGTCCAAGTTTGCTGTTGCCATCTGTTCTCCCCCTTCCTCCTCTTTTCCTGCATGTAACATAGATGTGAGTCTTAACATTTCCCCTCTCATCCAGTAGTACCTTGTCCTCAAGGTGAAAATGGGGGAAAAGACTGCGAAAAGAGGCAAAAGACTCTCATGAGTTCTCGCAATGGGGAAGGTCTTTCCACTTAACCAAGATTTCTAATTCCCCTCGATGAGAATAACGGTGCTATAGCACCTCCAATGCGTTTGTTGAGACGCATGAAAGACGAAGTGGACTTTAGCTGTAGGATGCAGTAACAGGTGATACGCCACTGTTCCGATCTTCTCGGGTATTTCGTAGGGACCGTAGTAGCGAGGACTCAGCTTCTCGTTGTGTCTTGATTCCAAGGATTGAAACCTATATGGTTAAATCTTCAGAAATACCTGATCCCTAACTACATATTGCACCTCCCTTCTCCTCTTGTTGGCATATTATTTCACCCTCTCTTGTGCTCCGCAGAAGTTGTCTTTTAACTCATCAAGAGTTGGATTTTTTTCACCAATCAGCCTGTTTACTTCCTCTACTGTGGACACTGGATCTACCATGCCCGTGCAAGGCCTTAAAAGGGGTCATTCCGGTTGAGCTATTGTATGTCATGTTGAACCAATATTTGGCCCAGGATATCCACCTTGGTCACTGCCTCGGCTGCCTAAAACAGAAACACCGTAAATAAGTCTCCAAACTTCGATTGATGACCTCCGTTTGGCCATCCGATTGAGGATGGTATGCTGAACTGAACCTCAACAGTGTATTGGCAACCTTGAAAATATCAACCCAAAACTGGCTCAGAAATAATCGATAAGTGACTATTGTGCGAGGAAACCCGTGCAACTTGACAATCTCCCAAATAAATTTTCTGGCTGCATCTACAACCATAAAAAGGGTGCCTTAATGTTAAGAAATGCCCATACTTCGTCGTTCGATCCACCACCACCATAATTGTATCCACGTTCAATGCTTTCAAAAGCCCCATGATGAAATCCATCAATATATCCTCCTATACTTTAGTGGGGATTGACGGTGGTTGAAGGAGTCCAGCAGGGAAAATGGCCTCGTATTTCATCTGCTGACCGATATCACATTCAGACGCGAACCTCCTGACATCCGTTTTCATTCCCTCCCAAAATAATACTGCACCAGCTCTCTTATAAGTCCGCAAAAAACCAGAATGTCCACCATATGGGAAGGAATGGAATTCCTCCAAAAACTTCCCAATACTAATCAAACATGAAACATTCACTCAGCAAAGCATTCGGAAGTTCTGCACTGTCCCTTCCCTTTCTGCTGATTTTCCTCAATCTTCTCCTGCTCCCTCTACTACATAGTTGTTAAAAGCTCGCTTTAAGCGCGCTTAAGCAAGAGGCTCCTTAAGGCAGTAGGTCCACCACTTTTAGACAGGCAAGTGAAAGTCTTAAAGCACAGCTTAAATGTGCTTTATAAAAAGTGCTAGAAAAGCGTGCTTTTAAACCAAAATCTCTCTTTTTTTAAAGTCTAACACTAAGTCTATATGTAAAGATAAAAAAGTCTTAAAATACAAGTTTTCTAATAAGAAAAGAATGTTTTGATGAATAAATAAATAAAATCAAAAATGAAAAATTTGATGATGAGGAAGAGGATGTCACCTTCAATAATGAAAATAAAGATTTTGATTTTGATTAAAATATATGTTTGATAAAAATTTATAAAGATTAAAGAGTTTTTATATTTATTCATGTTTTATAATATTATGCATTAATATTTCAATGATTAGTCTCTATTAATTTTTTTTAATCATTTTTAGTCTAAGAGCAACGCTTTCTCTTCGCCTTTTTAGCTTGTGCAATGGGATAGGTGCGTTCCGCCTTTAAGAACTATGTTATACTGTCATTTTATTCTTTTTATCTGTCATAACAGACTTCCTATGCATAGTAGTGCCACGTATCATTGTTTCATTTACTGGTCCTTGCAACTGAGTGACTGCCACTCATCCACGCTTCCTGCTGTCATCTGTTCTCCTCCTTCCTCCTCTTTACATGCAAGTAACATAGATGTGAGTCCTAACATTATGCTGAGTATGATAATGCTTCTCTATGTGATTGAGTCAACAGTATTGTAGTTATTTTCCAAACTTGCTACGCCCACCAACTAAATGTATGCCCAAAGGAAAATTTTATTATTATCTATACGTAAGTTTACTGTCCTCTGTCCTTTCAGCCTGTTACATGTTAGCTCTGTTACAGTAAACCAAAATTAAAGTTCGTAGTTTGGCATTTAAGTTATGAGCTTTAAAAGAAAGATAAACCACACTGGCACTCAGCCAAATATCAACAAAACAGTGACATAAAAGCAAGAAAACAATTTCCAACCAAGCCAACCACAGAAGTGTATGATCAATGACTCATCTCAGTTGAATTGAGCAGTGTATGATCAAGGTCCAGTACCAAGTAAAGCTTTTTATTTCGTGATAAATTTTTCATGTCTTTAGTTCGCAATCTAACAACATCATTGTTTCCAAGTCTTAGACCCTACACTTACAATTTTACAATTGTATCCCACACATTATCAATACAAAAGCATATTAAAAATATACAGCTAGTATAATATTAACACATAAAAATAAATAAATAAATAAGGGATAACACCTTATGTACATACCCCAAAGGCACACCCAAATCCTTTTCCAACCTCTTCCCATAAACACAACACATCCCTTCAAAAGATCCTTCATCTCCACAGACGTGCCTCTTCAACACATTCAGTGATTCCCACGAGTAGAACTTTTTCGCCCTTTTCTTTGCTTCACCATCCAACATCTCATCCGGGACTGCAACAAAGTCATTGGTGTCAGTCTCAGTGCTAGACAGATTTGGGGCTAAATCCTCTATAATGTCATCCATCTGACATTAGAAAGATGCAATCTGCACAAATGTTAGCACGAGTGTGTAAAAACATATGTCAACCCTAAGTAAGATGCAATCTGCACTATCTCCCACTCCTCCACTCTAAATTCTAAAGCTTAGATTGATTATATTTCGTTTTGTAAGCATGAGATTAAAAGGAAAGCAACCCTACACCATTTACAATTAGCAAAGACCTTCACTTCCTCAACAACATATATATTTTGGCCCTACAATGGGGAGAAAACCATCATACACCTTATTTCAAAATAAATCAAATTTTATTCTATATGATCAAGAACTTGACCATGAAGGTAATTCAAAGATATCAAAATATATGAGACCTTGATTTTTATTGAAAAAGAGAAGAATAAAAGATGAGTACACTCAAAGTTAATTATCCCCTGAATGCAAAAATAATTAGACACAGGACTGCTGCCCCGGTTGGAAACCACTCTCAGCCAAAGATAGTAGCTTTAACTGATTTTAATTCAGTTTATACCCAACTTCACTGACTTGTCAGTAAACCACTTCACTTGACGAAATTACTTGCTCAGCGGACATTACATTAAATGTCATTGTAAACAAGGCTATATTAGGGATCTTATGGAAAGATGGTGGTGAGGGGCAGCAACTGGATTTCACAAACAATGACAACAAAAATAAAATAGTGACAAACAATTACAACGGCAACAATCAATAATCAAGAATCATATAATTGCTTAAATTTTTTTAAAAATGATCTAGATTCCTGTTCATACATTGGTATCCATTTTACTAGTCATGCTATTTGAAAGCAAAATATGATATTCGAATTATGTATTGAATCATAAATCAAAAACTCAATTGTATACATTGTATTATATCACAAGATACACATTTTTTAAAATAAAATAATAAAATATCAATAAAACAATAAAAATTTTAATTATCACGTCATCATCTTAAAAATATTATAAATACTTCGTAAAATTTTAAAATTTCTCGAATACATATATACCCCCATCATTATTTCACCAAAAAATTAGATTGATCAATATCATTAATATATATTATCTATTAAGCTACACTCATCATACTATAATATTTTGATACACATTATCATGTTTTATTTGTATTATATTGTGTACTAAAATATAGATGGTGTATCATATAATACTAATAAGTATTGTGCAAAGATCATCATTCGAACAACATGATAACTAACACATATTTTTTCATGATTTTCTGGTGAGTCCTGATCATACATTTTTCTGTTGCGTGAATTCTCACATGAAATTATATGTGTTAATATAACTAAGTTTTTTAAGAAAATAAAAAACATTGAAGGCCTAAGAATGGATAGTGTACCTCCTTCTCAACAGAATGAAGCCGATCGAACCGAGACGGGCCAAAATAATCCTCCTCCTCCTCCTCCTCCTCCTCCTCAACAAAGTGAAGCCAGTCGAATTGGTAGGAGCCAAAATGGGGGAAATGAAAAAGTTGGTTGTCGCTTTTGCGGACTTATATTTGACTCACTCACTCTATTAAGCCAACATTTTGCCGAGCACCACCCGGAATTCCCCTTGTTATGCTTTTTCTGCGACCAACAATATGATAACATGATCTTAAGGAATCAGCACATGATAGACGCCCACCAATATAACATATTAGATTAAGTTACTTAATGGTAATTAATAAAATACTAAAGAATAAAATTATTGATCTTATAAAAGCAATTGTAATGGGCTCTAAATAAATTTGAATCTGTTTTAGCCACTTTTTTTTTTAACATGAATCAAGGAGTGATAATTCGCATAATGAAAGTTAATAAATTAATAATGTTCTTTGGTTAACGATGATTAGCCTAACTTGTTAATTTACACATGACAAAATATGAACAATACAACATAAAAGAATGAAGTAGCTTCACAGCATCTCAAGCTTAGCCGATGTACATTCGACTTGAGTTGAAGTAGTTCCAATTTGAGTTTGAGTAGAGTGAATCATTAACAAATTTATCTTATCAAGCACATTTCATCTTCTACAATGACCTTACAATTTCTCTGACAAAATTTTTTTTTCTTCCTCATCTTTAACAACCCTTCTTTTTCTTATCCAATTGTTTCCCGTGTCACTCTACACGATCTCAAGTTGGAATTTTTAAATTCAAGTCAAGCTCAGGTGACCCTTATTTAGACTTGATTTAGATTGAATCTACTATAAATATTTGTTTCTACTAATTATTAGTGCATCTCACATTATTCTTTAAAATTGAAACATTCTGGAATCAATGCACATTTGGCTAAATTTAAGGGTGTACATGGTCTACTTTGGTGTAATTTGAGAGTTTTTTTAAACCAAACTAAAAAAACAGTTTGATAGAATTTCAAATAAAACCTAATCATTTTAAATTTCAAACCAAACCAAATTGAAAAAATATGGTTTTGGTTTAGTTTGGATTTTGTTTTAATCCTATTAAAATTATTAACTTTTAAATATATATTATTTAATAAAACTAATTTAATTATAGTTTTCTTGAATATAAAATAAATATGAAATATATATACAATATACATGTAAAAAAATGACAGAATAAATATGAAAAAAGTAAATTATATACCTCATGGTTTATTAAAAAATTCTATCAAATATAGCTATATATATTTTAAAAAATTACAGTTTACAGTTTGATTCAATTTGAAAATCATTCAAACTATAACCCAAAATGAAAACTGTTTTTCAAAAATTTATCAACTAAAACAAAATTATTTCACAAACCAAACCAAACCATAATTTTTAAATGGTTTGGTTCGTCTTTATAGTTTGAACCAAATCATATAGACCCTTAAGTAAATTATGGTTTATAATATATTTCTTTGCGAAATAATTATATGTTTAGTGAATCTTGATACTTTCATCATAATCTTAAGATTATTTTAAACTTAAAAGAAATAATATTTTATAATATATGTATCATTTTTCACAATATTTTTTGAATTGTACCAAACATTGATCAAACAAAGAGGATGGTTCGATCCAACTGGAGGTTAAATCAATTAACTATTTAAAAATAATATTCAGTACTAGGTTTTTATTTAGTCCATCCATTCAATTTGCTTAATTCAATAATATCCAATTCAATTTAACTCATAAAACGGTTTTTTATCAAACCATAACCATTTTTTAGAAGGTGACAATCCACCTAGTTGAATTGAACAATCTGATATGGTTTTTAAAACCATCATTTTCATAATATTTCAACCAAAATTTTTTGTCTACCCTCACCAAGTCTAACTCCAAAAACGGTTTTTTAGCAAATTTTAACTCTTTTTTTTGGTGGGTGACTGTCCAATCAATCAAATTGATTGATTTAATTTGATTTTTAAAAATATGCTTTTTCATAAGTTTTCAACCGAAGTTGTGTATTTATATGAGTTTAGACCTATATTTACATCCTAATTTATTGTTGCAAAACAATATATAATTCAATTGATGATAATGTGTGTGTCTCTTATAAAATAGTAATTTAGATTTTATAAATGGTAAAAGAAAAAGAAATGTTTCAAACTAATGAATTTATGAAATTGAAAATTTTTTAACATAATTGTAAATTATTTTTCAAAAAACTATCAGGTGTTCCCCAACTCTCAAGATTCATGTATTATTGTCTACAAAAATGTAAAAATTGTCAATTTTTGGAAAAAAGAAAACATAGATTTTGAGGGAGTTTGGACACATGTTTTAGGAATTCTTAACAAGGTCATCTATTTTGACTCGTGAGAGAGTGGCTAGAGAAAAAAATGCCCAAAAAACCATCAAACACTTCACCACCCTTTGGGCCCATGTGTTATAGCTAAGAAAAATGGTCAAACTAGAGGTTTTTGGATAAACATGCATTTTGGGGGATTTTGGTTGTAGGTTTCTGGGATTCTCAATGATGTCATCTACCTTGTCTCTTGAAAAGGTGGATGGTTGTAACTTGTAACACCCATAGGTATGTTCAAGGGCATTCTTGTCTTTTCAGCTTGGTATATAATTTTGGGAAATTTAAATTGAGTATTTATTGTTCATAAGCTAGAACGAATGTGCACCAAAACGGTGGACGCCCATTCATACATTGTGAAGGGTAGATTCATAATTTTGTAATGGCTACAAGAAAATGGCTAAGTATGGAAGGAAGAACGAGCATTCATGGTAGTATGCAGACTCGTTCATCAGTCTATCAAATTTAAAAATTGTATAAAGACCAATTTCACAGTGAATTTAGAATCTGTATTTAAGTGGGAAATTGTGTGAATGACCACTCATATAAGGCGAACAACTATTTGTGACATTATTTGGATAAAATAAAATGGGGTTTTGCGAAGTTTGGCACATTTTTCACTTTGTGATTTCAAAGCAATTAAAGTGAGTTGAGAGCTTTTAAGGAGATCGTTGGAATGTCAGGAATTTGTCTTGCCATGTGAAGAACTTATTGTTGACGGAGGAAAGGTAAGAAGGTGATCTTCCCCTCCTCTCTCTTGATTAAGTTTTTGCAATGGATTGTATTTTGTGGGTTACTCCTAAAATATGCATAGGTATTGATGACTAAGTGTGGATTGTTGAGATTAGTGAGCATTGATGCCTATATGTTGAATGATAACTCTTGAGCATAGAAGATTGCATGATTCGTAGTCTTTGTTATGTATATTGTGTTTGTGATTAACAAAGAAACATGCTAGGGTCCTTAGAGATTGATTGGAATGATTGTTTAACAACGTATTATGTTGTCGGTGTCAAAAATCATAGAAATCCAAAAGTTAGAGATTTCCAAATGGTGATGAACGATCATGCACACATGTGAAAACCATGAACGTCTATTCAATATAAGACAAATGCCCATTCATGGTGGGTCAAGATGATCAATTATTAGCACTAGAAATTTTTTTAAAACCGCACTGGTAGTTGAATCGGTTGTCCTACTAATTCACAATTTTACCAAATTAATTGGATAATCAATTGATTCAATGTATTATCAAATTATTATGTATGTTTTAAATAATATCAAATATTTACTACATTCTTGAAACATAAAATATATAAAACTTATAAAACATAATTTTAAAAATGTTAATTAAACAATTAACATTTCATTACATAGATAAAGAAAAAAGCCAAACCAGTTTACCAAATTCGACCAAATTTCAAACCAATCAATATTTATATATAAATTATATTGAATTATAGATCGGTTTACTATTTAACTGGTTGATCTGATTCAATTTTAAAAACATTGAACACTATAGCCAATGAACGCATGTGATGAAGGGAATTAACACAATTAGTCAACCCTTAGTCAAGGGTTTAAGTGAACTATTGTTCAGATTAAAAGGTGACGCATGTTCCTACCCTAGGTGAAATGAATGTGGAGCAAGGGCAACAAACGCCCATTCATGCATTAACGAAAATGATTATTATACCCATATGCAATGTGCTTGAAAGGGGATAAGGCTAAAAAGGCTTTAACGAAGGTGAAATGAGTTAGTTAGATAGGGATGTCTAACCATCTGGACCTGAGTCAAAAACTATAAACGATGTATATTTTTTTAGCCATCAAGTTATGTGCATGTGATAGTGAAAACATAAAGGTTATTCTTTGTGATATTGATACTCGTGAGATTTCATGTACTCGAAGCAAGGTGTCTTAACATTTGGGATACTTATGCATACATTAAGCACATGGTGCCCTAACATTTGGGATGGGTAAGCGATATAATAGATACTTGGGGTTTGACTCTTTATGTGAAATATATTGTGGAAATTTATGATATATAAATATATTGTGAAAATTACGAAAATAATAATAGACAATATATTGTTTGTATATTTAATTTCATACTTAAAAATACATATGTATAATTTTATTGACGATAATATACACACAAATAACAAGTAAATTCTCCTGTACATAAAATTATTTAAATTTTGTTTAAAATGACCCACATTCCTGTTCATACATTGGTATGATTTTACTAGTCATGTAATTTCAATGCCAAGATCCTCATTTGAACAACATGATAACTAATAGACATATATTTCCATTATATTTTGGTGAGTCCTGATCATACATTTTACATTGCAAGAGGAGTGTGTATGGTCTAATTTAGTGTGATTTAATAATTTTTTTAAAATCAAACTACAAAAAAAAGAAATAGTTTGGAAAAATTATAAAACCAAACTAAAATATTTTAAGATTTAAATCAAACTAATATAAAAAAATACAGTTTGATCCAATTTGAATTATGATTTAAAACCCATTAAAACCATTCGCTTTCAAAATATTTTATACTTAGTAAATGATAATTGTATTATAAGTATCAAAAATATGAAGTAAATATGTAAGATAAATATGAAATACATATACAACAAACATGAAAAATATGTCAAATTAAAAATCAAAATGAGTGACGCAACTAATTGCTTGTTGAAAAAATCTATTAAATACAATTTTATTTATACATATTAAAAAACATAGTTTATGGTTTTATTTGATTTGAAAACTGTTCAAACTGTAAATAATTTTTTAAATTTTATTAATTTAAATTAAACTATTTTATATACAAAACAAAACCAAACTGTGTTGCATTGGTAGAATTATCACATGAACTTGCATATATAAATTCAACTAAGCTTCTTAAGAAAACAAAATACATTGAAGGCTAAACTTAATTCTATTGCCTAAGAATGGATAATGTACCTCCTCAACAGCATGAAGCCGGTCGAACCGGGACGGGCCAAAATCCTCCTCCACAACAAAGTGAAGCCAGCCGAACTGGAACGACCCAGAATGAGGGAAATCAAAATCGGCTGGTAAGAGAAGCTCGTTGTCGCATTTGCCAACTTTTATTTGACTCGCTATCTCAATTAGGCCAACATTTTACTGAGCACCACCCGGAATTCCCCTTTCTATGCTTTTTCTGCGACCAACAATATGATAACATGATCGTAAGGAATCAGCACATGATAGCCGCCCACCAACATAATATATTAGATTAAGTTAATTTCTTGTAATTTATACGATACTAAAGAATAAAATTATGAGTTTGCGATTAGATTATTTAAAGTAACAACTATTAAGAATAATATTAATTATAAAAGAATAAAATTATAAATATATAATTACGTATATTTATAATGTATCATCTTATAATTATATAATTTAAAGTACAAAATATAGGCACATAAAATATAGGCACATAAGGTTGACCTTATAAAAGCAATTGTAATAGACTCTAAATAAATTTGAATCTATTTCAGACACTCTTTTTTTTCATATGAATCAAGGAGTGATAATTCTCATAATGAATGTTAATTAAATTAATAATGTTTTTTGGTTGAGGATGATTAATCTAATTTGTTAATTTACAAGTGATAAAATATGAATAATATAGCATAATAGAATATCGTAAGTAGCACTCAAAATTTATCAAGCTCAAGTCTGGTAAGGTAGTTCCAGTTCGAGTTTAAATAAACTGAATTGTCGACAAATTCATGTTATTAAGTAAATTTCATCTTTCATAATGACTTTACAATTTCTTTGGAAAAATTTCTTTTTCTTTGTCATCTCCAATGAATCTTTTTCTTCTTATCCAATGGTTTCTCAAGCCACTCTTGACCAACTCAAATTGGAATTTCTAAATTTAAGTTAAGCTTGGGTTAATTTTTATTTTAGCTCAATTTAGGTTGAATCTATTATAAATATTTATATTTGTATCCATTATTAGTTCATCTCATATTATTCTTTAAAAGTGAGTCATTCTGGAATTAATGTCACATTTGGCTGAATTGTAGTTTCTAATGTATCTCTCCATGAAATAAATATAAGTTTAATGAATCTTGATACTTTCATCATGATCTTTAGTTTATTCTAAACTTAAAAGAAATAATATTTTATAATATATGTATCATTTTTCACAATGTTTTTAGAATTGTACCAAACACCGATACAATGAAGAGGATGGTCTAATCCATTTGACAGTCATATCAATTAATTATTTAAAAATAATATTTCAAAACAATTTTATACAATTAATCATTAAATATATAATCTAAATTATTTTAATATAAAAATAAACTTTGTTTAATAGATATATATATCTAAAATAGGTTGATAAGGTCTTAGGGGCAAGTCTCAATATTTTATTTTTTAATTTGTTTTTGTAAGTTAACCAAGTTAAGCCCGAATTTTTATCTAGTCTAACCGTCCAATTTGTCCAGTTCAATAAGATCCAATCTCATTTAACTCCAAAAAAGTTTTTTATTGAACAGTAGATCTTTTTTTTCTATCAGGTGACGATCCAATTGGTTTAATCAATGGATCAAATCTAATTTTTAAAAACATCATTTTCATAATCTTTTAACCAAAATTTTGTATTAATTCTTAGTAGATCTAACTCCAAAAACCGTTTTTTAACAAATTGTAACTATCTTTCCTAACGAGTGATTATCCAACTGGTCAAATTGTTTGATCTAATATGATTTTTAAACTTTCAACCATATTTGTGTATTGATATGAGTTTAGACATATGTTTACATCCTAATTTATTGTTACAAAATAATATATAATTTAGGCCAAAGGACTATTTCCCACCCAAGGTATGTTATTTTCCCAAGTTTTCTCCTGTTAACTTTGAAAATTTCATTTACCTATCCATGGGCAGTTAAAATTAACTGTTTAAAGGATAAAATCATCATTTTATCTATAATATTAAAAATAAATTAAAATTTAATTCAGTTTTCCCCTCTAACCCCTAAAAAATAATTATTTTTTCCTAGGTCAAGTTTTAAAAAATAGCATTCCCCCCCCCCCCCAGGGTTTAGTTTTCAATCCTCAACACCAAATCCGGTGTCATCGCCGATGACGAAGCTTTCCCAATGCACCACCATGCTTCGACGACCTCTCTTCCCTTCTCTGAAACACCGATCAACCTAAGATCAAGCGTTGTCTTCGTTTGGAAAGTTGAAAAGTTTTGTCAAGAGACGAAGCTCTTTGTCTTCTCAAACGAAGACGATGACCTCGTCTTTCCCTCTTCAAATTTTCAGATGAAGACGACGTCAGATCTAGGTCCATTGGCGTTCCAGAGAAGGGAAGAGAGGCCGTCAGAGCATGGTGGTGTGTCGAGAAAGCTTCATCGTTGGTGATGGCGTCGGATTTGGCGTCGAGGATTGAAAACTAAACCCTATGGGGGGAATGCTATTTTTTAAAACTTGGCTTAGGGGGAAATAGTTAGTTTTTAGGGGTTCGGGGGGGGGGGGGGGGGGGGGGGGTCGCAGAGGGAAAGAGATAAAATTTTAAGAGGTTAAGATTCCATTAATTTTAATAGTTCACGGATGGGTAAATAGGATTTTCAAAGTTAACGGGGGGAACTTTGAGATGATAGCATACTTTGGGTGGGAAATAGTCCTTTGGCCTATAATTGAATTGATGATAAACTCTGTGTGTGTACATATATAATTCAGAAGTTTTAAGATGTTTTATTATGTAGGTTTCCAATACACCAATGGCTGTAGGGTTGAAACTCTGCTCGGATGATAGTAAATTATTTGAGGAGCCAACAGTTTACAGAAACACCATTGGAGCCTTGCAACATTTGTTGATGACCAGACCTGACCAGTCATATGTTGGGAATAAGTTGAGTCAGTTTCTGAAATCCCCAACAAGGTTACAGTGGCAGGCGTGTAAACGGATTCTGAGGTATGTAAAAGGAACACTAGACTATGGGATTATGTTTAAGCCTGCTCCAGTACTAGCAGTAGAGGCATATGCAGATGCCGATTGGGCTGGAAATTTGAATTACAGAAGATCAACCAGTGGGTTCTGTGTCTTCTTTGGAGGAAATTTAATTCAATGGGCTTCAAGAAAACGAAAGGTGGTGGCTTTGTCTTCAACAGAGCATAGATCTTTAAGCCAAGTTTCCACAGCGTTGGCATGGATCAGGAGCTTACTTACAGAGATAAGGGTGCAGTTGATTAATAAGTCTGTTGTATGGTGAGATAATCAGGGGGTAGGATCCTTAGCCTCTAATCCTATGTTTCATGGTAGGACTAAGGACATAGAATTGGATGTTCATTTCATAAGAGAGCGTCTGCAGGATATCTCTCTGTGCAATATGTGACTTCAGAGTTCCAGGTAGCAGACTTCTTAACAAAGCCGTTGCAGCCAACAGATTCTGTATATTAAGGAGCAGACTAAGTATGGTTGATCACAGTTTATTAACTGAGGAGCTAAGTAGCACGGAAACTTATTATAGGATGCGTTTCCACGTTTCGAAAACGTTTCCGTTTCCAAAACTCTCTGAAACTTGTAGGAAACGTTTTGGGTCATTTCAAAATTTTTAAAAAATTTTGAAACACGTTTATTTTAGAAAAAAAAATCGTAAAATCGATTAAACACATATTTTATATTTTCAAACCGAAAATGTCTTTAAATCTCATATTGAATTCATCTTCTCTCTACTTTTTGATGTGTTACTCATCTCTTCCCTGACATATCATATAGATTGGTATGTATTGTTGTTTTTTTTTTAAATATCTACGTGCGTTTACTGAAAAATAATTTATAATAGGTTCTATGATTCTATTTTATAATATTTTTTCTCTTCATTCTTTTTTTATTATTTATTTTTATATTATACAAGTTTATGTATTTTTATTATAAAAAATTTAGTATTTATAAAAAAAACCCTTATATTTTTCATATTTATAAGTTTCCCCACGTTTCCATTTCCTATATTTTTTAAAAAATGCGTTTTCACGTTTCTCCATTTCCGTTTCCGTGCTACATAGCTGAGGAGAGAAGAATGCAGAGTTTAATAAAGGCAGAGAAGGAAGAGGACCAATTTCTGAAGGTTGAAACTTTGATATGTCAATTAATAGAAAATGAAGAAGATGAAGTGAGAATTAAGGGAAGAGGTCAGACTTAAGGGAAGATTGTGTTGGGAGATGCAGTAGTGAAACATGAATAAGAAAAATTTAGAGTATTGGCTATGGTCTGCTGCAATATTAGCTTATAGTGAATCAAAAATTGCATCAGCGATTTGGCGGAAGATGTTAGAACTAATATTGCATGAAGTGTGTAGAAGTCTTTTAATGAAATAGTGCATAGAAGTGTTTTAGTTGTGCGACGTTGTTTTTGTTTGAAAAAGAAGAGGAAGCGGGTGAATAGGAAGAAGCAGGGCTCATTCGATAAAGTGAGACTGTTCCATTACTTGCAAGTGTGCTGGAGAGTATGAAAGGGATTGAACGGTAATTGCTCCGGAGGCAGTTGTTTTCAGTGAAGATGATCAACGGTGGAGACGCCAAAGTGCAACTGGTGGCAGCTGCCAGGCTAAGAGACATGTTTTCGGAGTGACAAATAGTTACTGATGAAATAAACAGAGGTCTATTCAGTTCAGATTAGTCTTGTGCTCTTCTGATCAGTGTAGTTTTTCAATATTGATGTTGAGCAATACACCCAATCACAGGTAACCAAAGTAGCACGGAAACTTATAATAGGGTGCGTTTCCACGTTTCGGAAACGTTTCCGTTTCCGAAACTCTCAGAAACTTGTAAGAAACGTTTCGGGTCATTTTGAAATTTTTGAAAAATTTTGAAATACGTTTCTTTTAGAAAAAAAACTCGTGAAATCTATTAAACACATCTTTTGTATTTTCAAACTGAAAATGTCTTTAAATCTCATATTGAATTCATCTTTTTTCTACTCTTTGATGTGTTACTCATATTTTCTCCGACATATCATATAGATTAGTGTGTATTATTATTATTTTCTTACATATCTACATGTGTTTACTTAAGAACAATTTACAATAAGTTATATAATTATATTTTATAGTATTCTTTTTCTTCATTCTTTTTTTATTATTTATTTTTATATTATACAAGTTTATATATTTTTGCTATAACAAATTTAGTATTTATAAAAAAACCCTTATATTTTTTATATTTATAAGTTTCCCCACGTTTCCGTTTCCTATATTTTTTTTAAAATGCGTTTCCACTTTTCCGTTTCCGCGTTTCCACGTTTCTCCGTTTCCGTTTCCGTGCTACATAGCAGGTAACAAATCATCATTGAAAATTATCTTGTAATGATGTTTTGAAGAGGTATCTATAGACAGTTTAGGGAAGCTCTCCTCAGGCTGCCTCTGCCAAAGAAAATTTGCTGCTGCTATCCATCCTGGGTGAACCAAAAACTTATTCTCCTTTCGTGCCCATCGATATTTTTCAGTGCCGGAATCGGCGAAACTACATGTGTCACAGACATATCAACTTGTGTAGAACACGTCGCTCCTAATCGCTCAGCCATTTGCCAAAATATGCACTTACCAGGCTGGAAATTGTTAGGGAAAACATGGCTGAAGACAATTTTACACCCCTTTTAAGACTGATTTCCTGACACTTTTCAGCACCTGTAAAGCAAGACAAGATAAATGTTTAAGGACTTACTAATCAGTTAATCAGTATCATCATGACAGAGAACAATTTTACGATAACATCGAATCCAGTTTAAGTTTCTTGTAGTCAATTTCAAGAATCTAAGTAACATCTTACCTGCCTCACATCTCTGCTAGCAATATCATCATCAAGTTCCTAGAATGTGGTTTTCAAATCAATGGAGTCAAGCGGACGATACAAGCAATATCAATTTGAAAGGAAGAAAATCTGGGTCAGGGTCACACCTTGAAGAACATATAATGGACCAGCTTTAGAACTTTGAGTAAGGATGCAAGAGCACCATCAACCTCGCACTCATCCATTTTCAACTCCGACAATGATCTAAATTTATTGTTGAATTGGTGACAACCTGAAGCAAAGAAATGTATCTTTCCATGAGAATCAAAATATCCTTATGCTTCTTCCATGCCTAAAATAAAGACAAGAACTCATAGGATGATTATTTTTTTAAATATGTTGTAATAATTAACTTATAATGCCGATATAAACGTGAGCTCAAAGAAAATAATATGATAAAATGTTATTACTTGAATTAAAATTATTTTGATGCAGGATTTAGATGATTTTGATGCAAGATTTCTTTGATTTTGAATTAATTTTTAGATGAGAATATGGATGAAAATAAGTTTAGGGTTGGTTTTATCTTTATAATGCGAAACAAGTGATTTAAAATTGAATAACATAATTAAAATGAGATTAAATTTATTAATTTCCCCAATTATAAAAGCAATTGTAATTGGCTCTAAAAATTTTTGAATATGTTTTAGACTTTTTTTAATATGAATTAGAGGTGGATACAAACCAAAGTAAACTCGAACACTCTCTAACTTAAGTTTGACTTGAATAAATAATAGTCTAATTACAATTTATCGAGCCATAATTAAGAATGACTCAAATTGAATTTGAATAAAAAATAGATTGATTTGTTTCGGTTTGAGTTTAGTTGAAATTCATGATACAAATCGAATGATTCAAATTTATGGTTTGGTTTGGTTCAAATTCATAGCTTGAATCAGTGGTTGAATTCGTGACTCAAATTTGTGGTTTATTAATAAACCAACTTGCTCGAACCCAACCCTAATATGAATCATTTCTTTAGTTGATGATGATTACTCTAATTTGTTAATTTTCACATGATAAAATAAGAATAACATAACATGAAAAATAATGTAAGTAGCCCATAGCTTCTCATACTTATCTCAATGTTCATTTGACTTGAACTGTAGGTTAGTCCCAACTCGTGTTTGAGTAGAGTGAGTCACCGACAAATTCATTTTATCAAGCGAAATTCATCTTTTGCAACTACTTTATAACATCTCTAACAAATTTTCTTCTTCTTCGTCATCTCTAATTATCCTTCTTTTTCTTCTCTAATGTTTTTTAATGGTTTCTCACATGACTCGACTCCAACTCAAGTTAGAATTTCTAAATTCAAGGTCAAGCTTGAGTTGACCTTTATTTGGATTTTATTTAGCTTGAATTCATCGTAAATATTTGTTTTTATATTTGTAACTGTTATCGATACATATTATAATACTCTTTAAAATTGAGCCATTCTAAAATGTCACATTTGGCTAAATTATGGTTTATAATATAACTCCACGAAATAATAATACGCTTAGTGAATTTTCATACTTTCATTGTGATCTTAAGTTTATTCTAAACTTATAACTTAACAAGAATAATATTTTATGATACATGTATCGTTTTTCACCATGTTTATAAAATTGGATCAAACGTTGATTTAATGAAAAGGGCAATCTAGTCCAATTGATGATCAAGCCGGTTAACTGTTTAAAAATAATATTATATAATTAATCATTAAATATATAATTTTAATTATTTTAACATAAAAATATATTTAGTTTGATAGTAGGTTTAAGTCTTAATAATTTTTTTTTTTCAAAAATTGATTTTTTTGTTGATCAGGTTATCCATTCGATTTAATTTAGTCTAACTTAAAAAACTATTTTCCAGTGAGTTATAACTTTTTTTTTTTTGGCAAGTGATGATCCAACCAATTGAATCGGTCAATCTGATTTGGTTTTTAAAACCACGATTTTTTATATATTTACAACCAAATTTTTGTGAGGGAAATTAAATTAATTGCCCTAAACATTAGGGTTCTAAACAAAATTACCCAAATTTTTTTACATAAAACAAAAATGCCCTACTAACATGAAATGACTAAAATGACCTCATATATAAACAAAACCAAATTAAATCCCTACCCATTTTTCTCTTGAAATCACTATTGGCATTTTTAAAGAATTCTTGAGCCTTTCACGAGTTCCAATGACCACTCTACAACTTCAGTTTTCTCCAACTTTTTTGTAGTTATTGGGGAATGAAAATGGCGAAGAAGGTAAGTATATCATTCCTTGTCTTATTTGAATCATTTTGGTGTTTTGATTTTATCGATTAGGTGAAGATTTTGGGTACTATTAATTTAGGGTTTTTAGTTTTAAATAATTTTCAATTGGTTTGATTGACATGCTGGGGGGAATTGTAATTTTTTAAACAGTGCTATCTCGGGGAACGAGGAAAATGGTGATTTTTTGAATAGTATATCTTAAAGGACCTTGAGGGAAGGGAAATTTTGATTTTTTAAACAATGTAACATGTAAAATGGGGAAAATTGTGAATTGTTTTGAATAATAAGACCCATGGGAGGGGGGAATTGTTAATGAGGCAAATTAATATTTTTCTATTCTAGGGTTTGTCAACATGTAGTTTTCAAATTTCACATCTGTTTTTTTGTTTTAGGGTTTTTTCATGTATAGTTTGCAAATTTTATGTTTGTTTTTTTTATTTTTCTTATTCTAAGGCTTTTTTACGTTAATTTTTTAATTTCATATCTGTTCTTATATTTTTCTTATTTTAAGGTTTTTTGACTTGTAATTTTTGAATTTGAAGTTGGATTTTTTTATTTTTCATAATCTAGAGTTTTCTGACATGTAGTTTTTGAATTTTAGATTCGTTTTTTAAATTCTTTCCATTCTAGGGGTTGTTTGACTTACAGTTTTCGAATTTAAGGTTCTTTTTTTTCAATTATTATAGAAATTGATAGATTAGATGTGCATTTCATATTAATTTTAGATTTTATGTGTGTATTTTAAGAAATTCTTATCAAATTTGTCATGATAATTTTTTTTTTTACAAAAAGTTTCCTAAATAAGAAAACGTGAGGACTCAAGGGGCAAATTGAGATTCCTTGATGAGGTACGACACTTTCAAGCAGAGGTGACATCATACATGGAACGAAATGTTATGTCCAAGATAAAATCCATATTGTTTGGTCTAGACCTGAGTTATGGTCAGATTCCCAATCAGATTTACACTATGTATCTCAAGTCTAGGGATAAACATTTGTATAACAAATTTTGCTTGGTCTCATAGATTATAATTTTTACACATGCGCTCCCAAATTAAACTTACCAGTGCTATAAAGGAAAAGTACATAAAACCCCCCTAGCTTCTATATCTATCAATTTACCCCAATATTTAAAGTTTAGTGCATATACCAAACTTTATAGCATGAAATCTCGAGTCTATAGTTAAATATCAATATAAAAAATTTGGTTTGGCCCCCTTAGCTTATAATATTTCCACATACACTCCCATATGGTTTTTTATATCATCAACCTTCTCGTTTCAAAGTTTGGCACCTCCCGAAAATCCAATAGCTTCTTTGGTAGAGGAAGCTGGTCCATTTAATCAGGTCGCCCTAGTAGTCCTTTATTTGTATGAACACAAACTCAATGAAGTGACAGGGAGGATTTTGTTGCCTGGCCTACACACTTTCAAGACCTAAAATCAAATTAATTCTTGAAACCTCTTCATATTAACGTAATATACTCAAACACAAAATTTTTTGCTTAATTATCTCATCAATGTAATAGAATATATGGGAGGTTTGTAATTTTAGGAAAATGGATTAAAATATGGCTTTATGAGTCATGTCATGGCGGAACTAGCCCTAGGTCTACCCTCAAAATGCAAGTTTTTTAATATGTAAGACCCACTTTCGTTCTTGTTTGTTGCTTCGTACTACTTCTTTCAACTTGATTCTTTTAGCCAATTATGCACATTTAAGTGAAATCTGCAACTCTAATCATTTTATTAATTTTTTGTGTCATTTTAATTTGTATTAAGAATTTTATTGTGAATTTTATCTTCTTGGTATAGATTATTTGATGAGTTGCATGATAAAAATGTCTTATTTATCACTAGTTGATTATTTTTAATCTTTAATCTTATATGTTTAGATTATCTATTGTGTCATTGATTGGGATTTAGAGTACTTAAAATAATTATTAGGATTTTTTTTTTTATTGGTAGTAGGAGAGATGTTAGTATGATGCTATCAATATTTTCATTCATCAATTTTTTTTTTTTGGCACGTAATTTGACTATTTCTTGTTTATATTTTAATTGTGAGCAATAATATATGTATCCATTTTGAATATACAATTGTGTGTACGCTTATATGTGTTATTACATAATTAGGTATTACTCTTTCTTTAATTCAAAATCATTCAATCGTATGATGATACATCAAAGTGTGTATATATTTATAGACTCAAAGTGGGTATATATAGTTTTATTGTTTAATTATGTATTATAAACTTATGTAATAAAACTTCTTTGTTTGTATATGTTATTAGAAATGCTTATTCTTTCAATTTGTCATTATCATAGTGTATATTCTTCTGTTAGATTAATTTTCTTTCTTTTTTTTTTGGTTTATAGTTTTACTATTCCATTTTGTTGCTGCGTTAAATTTTGTCAAACATCAGTATCTTATCAAGAGAAGTTTTGATAGTAAGTTTTCTTGAAATTTATCTCTTGCCCTTCTGGTTTATTTTGCTACATATGACCAATTCTTTTCGTCGATATTTTAATTATCCATTGCTCTCTATTTTTCATTTGGTACTTACATTTAAAGAAAAATGAATAAATTTTTTGTGTGTGATTATTTTATGGGAAATCAAAACTTACATAATTTCCAAGGTGCAAAATCTATGTTTGTTAATAAATTGTGTAACAAATTTTTTTATTATTAACAATTATCGTTGTTTTAAGTTTCATTTTAGCTAAACTCTTGCTAAATTTGAATGATCATAACAAGAAAAATTTTAAGCAATTAGTATATCAGTATCCATTTGCTTAGAGATTTTACTTGCCATTTCCACAAAATTATAAAATATCAGTCATGAATTGTTGCTTCTGTCTCATGTAAGAGACATTTTGCTAAGAAATTCATCCATTTTTTGTCGTATGCTCAAAATTGAACACAAGTTCTGAAAAAAGTGAGATTTACATCCAAATAAACTTGTTAAAATTGAGAGTTAGGTGTTGATTGGTAAACAAGTCTAATTTTTGCTTGTCCGGGTTGTCAAAATCTCAGGAATGTCATCGAAAGTTGCCAATTCACCTTATATCTACTAGCTCGTCATCATTAGAATCTCTAGAAAACTTAGTGGAACTCATTAATCTTGCAATTAATGCTCAAGATATATGATAAGATATTAAATAAAATCAAGTAGGAATAAAAAACGATCATTTTTGTGATTTGAATGAAAGTTCACACTGACCCAACACTTACTTGATAGTCAAATATCTTTTATCCAATTTGAATAAAGTCAACTCTCACTTATATTACTTCATCCCTTCTATTTCTATATTATATCAACTTGGTTACTCGAGTGATAACACCGAGGACAAAATAATACCGAGACTATATTCTAGTAGGATTATTTAATATTATAATAGTCATAGTATCATTATATTTTGACAAGATTACTTAACACTATAACAGTTATAACCATATTATTCGTATTGTTGGTCAGAATAATACCAAGACCACATACACTTTTAGAATGGCTACCGTGTTTGCACATAAAGTTTTTAAGATCAATGACACACATTGATTCACTTGTAATGGTTCTACCATCATAAAGATGTTCATCTAATTTACAAAATGTAAAATAACTATGAAGAATTATCATTTTTATATTGATATAAGCATGACACAAATACAAGTCAATACTGCTCCATCAATAAGATGAATGACTTTAGAACACCTACTACAACACCGTACACATGCACGTAATAAATTGTTGATATACAACCCTCTTAAACCACATATTGCAATTCATGAGACAGAACATGAGACTGGTCTTTCTCATGCTCAAGCATAAGCCAAACATGAGTGAGTAATTCTCCACCTTGCCTAAGTTGCTCTGCATGGAGAGTCCAAGGACAATTATTAGCACCGTAAAACAACATTTCTACCCAAACACTACTTATAACTCTCCATCTATCCTCTCTCTCTTGCAATATTCTTGTCAATTTTTGCACCTGAAGCAATACATTCCATTCTGATGTAAGCACATTGTTACTGGGAATTCCTTGGAAATAACTTTTAACTACTAGTTCTAGTAAATTCCTGCACAATGTCACTTCATCCTTTGATTGTTTTGTCTTCAAAAATTCATCAACTTGAGCACAAACACCATGAAAGAGAATGTCGCCAGTAACAATAGATAACATATCAGGAATCATGCCCAAAAGATACATCATATAATCTGATAAAACTTTGCTCATTTTACATTGAGAGTGATTTATGGTACTTCCTGATGGACCATCATCTAAATAATAGCAAACTGTGGTGGCAATATGCCATATAATAATGGCTTTGCCGAAATTTGTTTGCTTCTTAGCTGCGGTATCAAAATATGTATAAATACTCCATTCCAAATCTTGCAGACAGTTACATCTTTCAAGTGCCCCTTCCCCTCTTTTAGAAAAAGATTGCCAGCCTATTTGAGCTCTCACCTCGAGAATTTGTTCCAGTATCAGTTTCTTCAACTCTTCAGGAACTGGAATATCTTTTCTGACACAATACTTCTTGTACTCCTTGTAGTAGCCCTTGACCTTGGGAATTCTCCTAATCAACCCACCAAGCTTTGTTGAGTCTTCATAAAGACAATAGCTTAGTAAGTTGAATTGATCCACGCAATGAGACCACCTATGATTCTTTCTAGGAATCTTTGGAGCAACTCTCGATAAGAATCTGCTGATAAATGTGCTCTTATTTTGTTTCCTCATATGAAGTAATGCCCAATCCGAGAACAGAAGCTCCTTCATCTCATAAATTTCAAGTACAATCACTCCCAGAGAAAAAGCTATGAGAATCATTATATCTGGATCTTTAAAACCAACCTTAACACCCAACAATATAATAACTGTCACAAAAGACAAAGCTAGAACAAGAAATAAAATGATGCGAACCCATAAACTTTTCTTGGAATAGTTAATGGACGCCTTGGTGTAGAGCGCATCATACATAAAGCTAAGCTCGAATTCTGTGATTCTAAAAACATCCTTAGCAAGACAATCTTCTATACTCATAGAAGAAAGATATACCGATGAAGGGTGGCCTAACATATTCTTAAGATAAGGTTTTAACCGATCAAAGCGTTGATAAGCCTTCACAAGCAGAAACAGATCATGAGAATAATTGGAAAAAGAGCTAGACTCAAATGGCTTTTCAGTATTTGCAAAACTACCTATGACAACATTTTCACCAGCACTTATTGACCAGAGAGCTTGGAGTCTCTCTGCAAATTTAATTATTCCAGCTACATACAAATGCATGAAGAGTAATTCTTCCACAAAAAATGATTTAAAAAAGATCCAAAGTGCTATGGCTACTTGGGTGGTTAGCCCAATAAGTTGCCTAAACTTTAACTTATTATCCTCAGCCGAGAAGGAAATTACATTAGGGCTACAAATATGCAGCAAAAGGAATGGTGCAAAACAAAGCGTGTAGCTGAGATACTTGGTATAGAAATCGTTAAACTTTATCTGATTACCTTTCACCTGAAAAGCGTCAGCATTAATTCCTGAAAGCTTGCCCAATGCCAATGTTAGCACAGGACTTCCCATAAAGTGGGACAACCAAAGGAAAAATCGAGTCAGATATCTTAAACGGTACCTTCTGCGATTGCCAAAGATGGTAAGAATGGTTTGTGCTCCCATACTCAATAGTAGTAGACTTCTGATCTCGTAGGTATCCCATCTCACTTTCGTCTCTGTCCTCACAAAAATAGTTGATTGCTCAGGGAATGGAAGTGAATACGCCATCTCTGAAAGCTACAGGAAGATGAAGTATAAGTTGAAAGAAGGTGAACAGAAAACAGGAAAATCTGATTCTCAGCTTTATTATAGAAGCACCGATTTCATATACGGTGAAGCCAAGAATCTGATGCGAGAAATGAACTATACGTACTAAAGGGCTTATACAAAGTCTACATGTTACCGTGTAAATGATTTTATATATAGTCTTGTCAAATATAATATTACCATTATATATATATATATTAGAACTTTTAAAATATAATGGTGTAGGTGAATAAGGCTTGCAGTATTTTTAAATTTTGAGAATGTCATTGTTTATCGATGGAAGATTCTTGGAGCTTTCATGGATATTGCTTGTGATATGCAGTTACAACCATAATTGATAAGACGTAGAGACGTGAATGTGACAACACACTTATTATAGTCACATTATAGGACCTCAACAAGGAGTTCTTTATCTTCCAACTGCTTGTGGACAAGGATGTGAAAGGGTAGTATCTTTTTTACAATATCCCTGAGTACAAGAGGCTTCAACAACATTTTAATTACTTGAAAAATAGTAGAAATTGGGTTGAGTCAGTAAAGTTGACCACTATACACACACACACACACACACACATATGTTGACCACTATGCATGCATACAGTAAGGTCTTTCGATTTTCAGAAATAGTTTTAATTTCCGGTTGATATAGATTAGTAATGGTGCAGCTCCTAAAAATGCTGTGTCATTTCACAGACAAGTTACTCATGGCAATGATGGAAATCCACAGAAACAGGAAAGTGGTGGTGGGAGACATGCAACTGGCAATTATAAGCCACTTAGAATATCTTTTCGTTGTATCTTTCACTTTGCCATATTCTCTCTTGTTGTTAGTTACTATTCATTTAGTTAAGCCACTTGGAGTGTCGTGTATAAGCTGCATTTAACATTTGTTACAAATGTGGGTAAAACTGTAAGCATGTAAATATGAATGTGTGGACTGGCAATTATGTAAGAATTGAGATTATCTCGATAGTTCATTGCGAAAAATCGAATGACTTATTGGTAATATAAAATAGAAACTAGGCAGAATGGAGCTGAAATGAAGTTATTTTCTCTGGTATTAGGATCCGTTGCCCTGCAATATAAACCAGCCATCTTCGCGTTGGACAGTTGTTTGTACTGCTCTAAATGCTGAACACGCTTATAGCAGAGAACTTGTAAGTTTTGTTTTACCAAGTTTCTGGTCAACATATGTAGGACTTATAATCTAGGTTGAAGATATAATGTAATAGAAGTTATTTGATTGGCACGTGCTTTGGGGAAGGTAAGCATTGTTATCAGTTCATTTTTTATGGTTCCGACGGTGATATGGAGATGAAGAGTTTTAGGACACGTGTCTATGTTAGGAACCGTTTTTGTGCTATGGTATATTTTCATTCAATCTTTCACTTTGCCTTATTTTCTTTTGTTTTTAGTCACTATTCATTTGGTTAAGCCACTTGGAGTGTCCTGTATAAGCTACATTTAACATTTGTTTTTACAAATGTGGGTAAAACTGTAAGCATGTAAAGATGAATGCGTGGACTGCCAATTATACATGAACTGATGAACATTATCTTGACAGTTCATTGCGAAATTACGAATGAGTTTGTTTAACTTCTGCTAACATGATTTTAGCATATAGATTAATTTCTCTTTTTCAGGTATTTGGATTTGTGTGGTAGTAATCTGCTTTCCGCCTTCTGTGAGCAAAATTACGAATCTATGCTATTGTTTTCTGGGATATCAGATGGAAGTGTTGATGAGTGAGTATTGTGCTTGCCGAAGTTCACCACTGTACAAGGTGCTTCTTCTCGAAATGTCTTTGTACTTTTGACTCCGAAGAAGGCCAAGATTTCAAAGGCCTTTATTTGAATTTGATTTGACAAAGAAGTGAGCAACCCAACAGGGGAGCCTTATCGAATCAAAGTCAGCCAATCATCCCCATTTCATTCCAGCTCCCTGAAACAGCTGAATAAACCGTTCAGCTATATCGGATCCCACATCCGTAATGTGCTTACTGTTGCGCTTTACCTTAAGAAGGGAACGTCTTATGGTTCTCCTCTCTCTCTCTCTCTCTCTATTGGTGTGTGTGTACATATATATATATATATATATAAATTACAAATCAAATTTGTCTAATTTTAATTTTAATTTTCGAAGCGGTTCAAACCTCCAAATTTGTCTTGTTTTTTAATTTTCAACTTTATTTTCTAACTAGGTTTTGCTTGTATATATGTAATTGTCTCCTGCATGAAGGAAAGGGGTGTATTTATAGTAGTTTAACACTGCCTCCATAGCCAGTAAGATTATTCAATTGGGAAGCATTTTCGCATAGGTGGCTTCGTATTATAACAATAAACACAATTAAAAAAAAAAAAAAACCAACATCTATGACTTCTTTCTTCCTTCTCCTAGCAGATCTCTTTCACCAAACAATAACATTATATGTATGTACTTTTAAATAGATAATTAATTATATAAATAATATATAAGATAAAATAATATATAATAATATATTATTTATATAGTTAATTATATATTAAAAGATATGTAGATAAAAAGAGGGGAAACAAGCAAACAGACATCACCCATGTCAGTCACATCCCAAGTCTTAGATATATTCATGAAAATCCAAACCAGCCAGCCATCTTCTTTCTGCCTTTTTCTCCTATCCCACACGCATTTACAGCAAACTTTGTCCACATCGAATTTGCTTAAACACCCACCTTCCACATCTTTTCTCTGTAAAAATCCGTACGCGTGGCATGTAATAAAGCTAATTAGATAATATACATGTATTAAGATAGCTTTTGGAAAAGTTAAAGTTAAAAATTAATGCTGAAAAAAGAGAAGCAAGAAAACAAGAAAGATAAAGATGACAAAGAAAAAGAGATATTACACTAACAAAAAAAGTCTTTAACGAAAAAAATTAATATGAGATTAAATATCTTGTTATTATAAGTTCTTTTTTTATTATTTTAATGATTAATTATTTATACATTTATTAAAATTAAATAGATTTATACTTTTAATGACGGACTTTTAAATTTTTTATTAAAAAACTTAAAAGTCTGTCATTATTAGTAGAACTAAAGATACATAATTCGATTTAAATCGTAAAATTAGATCAAATCATTTGAAAATTATAGTTTTGTTTGCTTTGAATTAGAAACAGTTCGATTTAGGTTAACAAATCTTGAAAAAGGTTCTACGGTTTGGGCAGTTCCAAACCAAATGAAACCATAAACCGTATTGATTCTTCAATCATTCAAATTAATTAGAGATATAAATTCATACAAATTAAGTATATGCATGTTAATTGGTTTAGTTTGTATCAATTTGTTATGCAAATTCATAAAAACCACAATTGTGACCAAACTAGGGGTGTACATAATTTGATTCAAACCGTAAAATAAGACCAAACTGATTAAAATTACAGTTTTGTTTAGATTATAAAATGATTTGATTTAAGTTGAGAAATTTTGAAAAAATGATTTACAGTTTGGGTTGCAGTTTAGATCGTTTCCAAACTAAACCGACCAAAAACTATATTTATTTTTAAATATATATTTAAAAAATATATTTTTTATCATATGATGACATATGCTTTAAAATCACCTAATTATATGATGACACATCACTGTGTACATGAATTGTGTACTAAAAATGGGTACACATAGCATTACTCTTTAGGAAAAGACAACATTCCAATGAAGTTGGTTTCTTGAGAAATCAATGGATTTTATGGATTTCATAGCCGATGGACTCACAAACAGTAATGTTATATATATTTATAATGAGTATATATTACTACAAAACAATTTAAAAGAATAATTCTTATAATTATAATACAAATATATGATATTAATAAAAATTCCATCAAAATATTTTAAAATATAATTAAATTAAATATAATAATAAACAAATATCATTGGAAAAAAAAAAACAAAAAGAAAAGAAAAAAGTAGTTACAACTCAAAGAAATAGATATTACTTCTAACAAATAATATTTTGTGGTAAATCATATTACTTACAAAAATATTGATTAATAGGATATATATAAATATTGAAAACCTTAGTTTTGACCATCAACAGTTTTTGGGTTTTTTTTTTCACATTATCTATTATCTCATGAGTCAAGATAGATAGTTTCAGTGAGAATCCTTCAAACCTATGACCAAAACCTCTCAAAATCCATGCTTTTACACAAGCCTCTATTTTGACAAATATATGGGCTATAATACATGAGCCTTGGGGTTAGGGGAACACTTGACGATTTTTGGGGTTTCTTTTCACACTATCCACCAACTTAAGAGTAAAGATAGATAACTTCAATAAGAATTCTCAACAGCTGTCTCCAAAATTATTTGAAATTTATGCTTTTCAAAAACCCCTAGATTGATTTATTTTTATAGGCTATTGCACAAGAGCCTCGAGGGTAGAGGACTATTTCCCACCTAAAGTTTAGTGAAATGACAAGCTCCCATCTATTAACTTAAAAAAATCTAAATATCCATCCTCATATTAAAATTCATTGCTAAAGTCAAGAGTAAAAATATCATTTAGTTAAAAATATTATAAAAACTAAAAATTTTTCACATTTTCCCCTCTTTAAGTTTAAAAATCTAACAATTTTTCCCACCAAAAATTTGAAAAGCCACCATTTCCCCTAGAGGGTTTTATTTCATCTCCTTCCTTCTCTAGTGACCATTCTTTGGTTGACCTCTCATTTGCTGATGCACCCTTTGGCCTTGAGGACGAAGACACTACCATGAAGGTGGCATATCTAGGCATCATCATTGACGATTCGTCACACAATGGATCGTTGTGCTTCATCCATATCTATCACACGATGGTTTTCTCATAACCAGTTGCCATGCATCGATGCTCTTATAATGATTCAACTATTCTTAAGACATTTGTTTGAGTATATATTAATATGTTATAAAAGAAAAAGAAAACCATAGGAAATTATAAATATGACTTTTATTAATGAAACTGTATCACCATGGGGATTAGCTTGAGGGCACCAACCCCAATAGTGGATTACACAACGAATACTCACATGGTTAAAGTATCGAATTCTTACATCAGTCTCTTTTGATCAACCTAGTATATTTTATCAAGTGATGATGTGGTCACATCAAACAAGATTAAAGTAATTTTTTAATGACCGAGTGAGACACTCAAGAGATTTGTTAAGAAGCCTAGAGGTTCTTGAGACCCATGTCATTCTAATAGGAGTTCAGAGATATACTCTAAATGCCCTAGTTATGATGAGTCGAGTTCAAGGTAATTTAGAGATTATGTAAAAGTAAATAGAGTTTCTTACTTATTAAGTGGTTTTTCACTCATTCCCCTACTTTTCATGTGTGCTACTATAGGTGATCACAGTGGCTACGGTGCGAACAGTGGCCATCGAGAGTAGAGGTTGCATGAGGGTATTTCAATCACTTTTTATTTATGTTCATGTTATGTTTAGGCTATGCATGAGATTTTATTTTATATATTTAACAATGCACAGTATGAATTTATAGATGATATTTATTATTTATGCCTAGTATGACATCTTTGGTATGTTTTTGCACTTTAATTCAATATCAAGTAATTTTACAATTTCTTATGTTGGTTGTACGTTGAATGATCAGACCTATTAAGTGAATACATGCTAAAAAAGTTAAAGTTAATAACATTTTTCTTTGGGAGGATAATACTTTTGGAGAGCATGTTTCAGAACTACTCTGATACCAAATTATAAAAACTTAAAGTTTTATCTAAGAAAATTAGAAAAATTAAAAAGAGAATTAGGAAAAACAATAGAGATTTGATCACTTTAAGTGAATTAACCTCCAAATCAGCTAAAAGTTTGAATTATATTATATCACTTCAAAAAAATAGTCAAAAGACATTTTAGATATATATATATATCTAAAATGATTGACAACATGGCAGTATCCAAATGAAACTTGATGTTAGAGCTGAAACATATTCAATTTGTCAACCAGTCACCAGGTGAACATTGTTATATACTCGAAAACAAATGATTGACAATCAAACAAAGTACAAGTTCGTGTGGGCAATTTCATAAAACTAAACATCATTGGGATATTGATAAAATTTTCTCAAAAATTTTTGTTTATACAATCTTAAAACTTATGTAAAACCATTACTTTCAGAGTCTAAGAAATACAATAACACATCAACCAACAAAAATTGTATAAAAGGTCTCTAATAATATAATTGTGTGGGCTGACAAAAACCTTCTCATACTTTTATGCATCTCCATGTTTAAGATTCAGAATCGATCATTCGTTACCTGCATATGTTTATGACTGAAAAAATGTATTCAACTTCATGGTAAAACTACATATCTTTTATTTGAATAAAATCATGAGAAGTTAATTACTGATGATCGTCTGTGGGCTGATCCTTTTTCGGCAGGAAACAACTACACTGGCGCTGGAGAGTTCAAGGTGACAAGATCGACTGTGTGGCTGAGGCTGCCCTATGATGTAGAGAGGGAGAGAGATATTTGCTTTTAGACTTAGGGTTGAGGTTGTATTGTATATTTTAATACATGAGCAATGTTATGTGTACCCATTTTTAGTACACAATTCATGTACACAGTGATATGTCATAATGTAATTAGGTGATTTTAAAGTATATGTCATCATATGATAAAAAAAATATTCAATCACATAATAACACCTCATCTGTGTACACAAATTGTGTATCAAAAATAAGCATACATAGTTTTATTGTTTCCTAAATCATGTTTGGAACAAACTTTACTTCCATGTAGAAAATTTTGCTAGCTTCTTGATTGTGTGAGCTATGTTTATATGTGGTTGAAGATAGGGGTGGACTTGAGTGAAGTTGAACTCAAATAAGAACCAGTTAAAGTTTGATTCAAATCCAAAATAGTCAACTTAAGTTTTGCCAGCTTGACTTGGTGAATAGTAACATTACAGAAGAAGAAACATCATTGAGAAGAAGAAAAAGAATCACTAGTGAAGCAGGCTCCAACATCATAATCAACATCAATCATGAGTCAAACTCAAGTTCAACAAGCTAAAATTGCTTATACTTGAGTTAGTCTTATATAACGTTAACTTTCCCTTAACTTTAGAGTTCATATACGCATGTTATTTTCTAAGAAAAAATAAAACTGTATGTTTTAAAATTTCAAAATATTACCAATAACACTAGAGATGACAATTTGACTCCAAAAATATTTGGCTCGTCGCTCCCTAACCAGGGACCGAATTCCTAAATAGGAACAAAATTAAGGACAACTAAAATTCATCCAATTAGGAATGCAATAGGGATGAAGATAGATATATTCACGACTCTTCCTCTCTCTAGTCTATCCTCTCTTTTATATAGTTCTTAAATCCTTAAATATTGAATTACTCTTAAATATTTTAAATTATTACATACATGCTCTAACATCAAATAAAAATTTCATTATTTTTCTAATGGGGATAGAGAGGAGAAGGGCATGGGAAATTTTCCCTCTAAGATAGAGAGGGGACGAGAAAAGAAAATTTTACAATAGAAGAGGGGACAAGGATTTTCCATCATCCCTAATGGGAATAAGGGGAGGTTTCCCCCATAGGGATGAGGATGGGAATTAAGATATTCGACATTTCCCCGACTCATTGTCATCCTTAATAACACATCAAATTTCGATACAGAAGTAAAGTGGCATTTTTGCAAGGCAAAAACATATAATTTCTTGTGAATTTTATAAATCATGAATACTACTATCAAGTTTATTTATTCTTTTCGTTTTTTTATTGGCTTGTTGTTCACAAGCAGCAAAGATAATGAAGTAGAAACATCCTCGAGCAAACAATTTTGGGGCATTTTGAATCCTCTCTTATCATGGATAAGAGAAGTAGAAATTCTCTATTGTACTTTGATTTAGTGAAAAGATAATGAAGGAAACATATGTGATTATGATTTATCATTCACTATTAAAAGAATTTACATTTGTTTGAGTTAATATTGATGTTTAGCAATTCACTCAATTAGATGGTAACATATCATTATTAAAATTTGTCAGAAGTATCTAAAGACAGCATTAGGAAGCTCTCTTCAACCAGCCTCTACCATAGAAAATTTGCTGCTTGTATCCATCCTAGGTGAACCAAAAACTTATTCTCCTTTCGTGCCCAACGATATTTTCCAGTTCCGAAAATCGGTGAAACTAAATGTGTCACAGACATACCAACTTATGTAGAACATGTTGCTCCTAAATGCTTAGCCATTTGCCAAGGAGGGTGTCACAAGGCTAGAAAGTGATATGAATTGTTTAGCCTTATGATGCCACTAAGTTACCCACTTAGTCAGCCCACCTGGATTACACACAAACACAATAAGAAATGTAGCAAAAGAAAACTCAATGTACGGGAAAATTCCCAACCTTTTTATTACTCTTAAAAAGGAATATAAAACTTGTTGCAGGGAAGTGTTTACACTCAATTTCTTCACTGCTTTCTTACCTTTCACAACTTCTATTTATAGGAAAATACAAGTGGTGGACATCCCCCACTTTTAGGCATCATCTCATAGTGCTATTAGATCATGGCTTAGGTGTCTTTCATGGAAAATTGTCATCTGTCCCCCTAAATCCAATCAACCACGTTTTTCCTGCCCACCACCCATGCTTCTAAAGTTTTGGCTTCTTGGGTCATCTTTATACTCCACTTCCTTTCCCCCACGTTCTGGGCTTTTTCCCACTTTTCGGGAGCCTGTTTTGGGCTTGGAAGGGCTTGCTTTAGCCTCCTGGGTCGCCCACTCAATCCAAACACAGCAGCCTGGTCTTGCCTATCTGGGCCAACACTCATCTGCCTGTCTACACACCCATGCTGCGGGTGGCACTCTCTGAGAGCACGCACGTCTATGTAGATGTCGCGTGTGCATGTCTCTCCGAATGTCTCGCACACACGTCTGTCCGAGTGTCATGGGTGCACGTCTCTCCGAATGTCATGTGCACACGTCTGTGTGGATGGTGCATGCGGGTTGTGTGTTATTTGCCTGAGAAGAGCAAGCACTACCTGGGCTCCTATCTCGCATGCCCATGATTTTCGGGGCTTGGTCTGAATAGGGCACACAAGTGCTTGGGAGCTTGTCTGAATGCTTGCACGCGTGTTCCTATGTCATGCTCACACATGCCCTACCTACGTGCGCCTTGTCTGAGTCTAGTGCACACATGTTCAACCCACTACAACGGAAGCCTTATTTTTCGAACCCATGTCTAAATTCTAATTGCCCACAAGATTTTTCCATCTTTTCTCTTTCTCCCAAGATCATCCGGAAGTACCACTATGCATCCCTCGTACATAGCGTCAATATGCTCGTGCCAGCCTGCGCACGGGCATGTGTGTCCTCGTTATTGTTTGCTAACAGAGGGTGCTTATCAAGTTGGAAATTGTTAGGGAAAACATGGCTGAAGACAATTTTACACCCCTTTCAGACTGATTTCCTGACACTTTTCAGCACCTGTAAAGCAAGACAAGATAAATCTTTAAGGACTTGCTAATCAGTTATCAGTATCTCATGACAGAGGACAAGTTTACGATAACATCGAATAGAGTTTAAGTTTCTTGTAGTCAATTTCAAGAATCTAAGTAACATCTTACCTGCCTCACATCTCTGCTAGCAATATCATCATCAAGTTCCTACAATGTGGTTTTCAAATCGATAGAGTCAAGCAGACGAGACAAGCAATATCAATTTGATAGGAAGAAAATCTGGGTCAGGGTCATACCTCGAAGAACATTTAATGGACCTGCTTTAGAACTTTACGGATGCAAGAGTACCATCAAGCTCGCACATAGGATGATATCTTTCCATGAGAATCAAATTATCCTTGTGCTTCCTCCATGCCTAAAATAAAGACAAGAACGCATAGGATGATCTAAATTTATTGTTGAATTGGTGACAACTTGACACGATAAATCTGTTTGACCTTCGGCTTCGCAGGCTCATAGTCTTTCTTTTTATTGTTCTGTCTATAGGCCAATAATAAGCCCACAAAAATCGCAGAACAGAGGGACCCTACGAGCTTTGTGAGCAGGCATACGTTTGTGTTGTTTTACTATTAATGAGCAAAACCACTTATTTAAGTTATAAATTTGAATTTAACTAAGCCATAAATTTGAATTATTAATTTAAGTCATAAAATTGAGGCAAATCGAATTGAATATCTATTAATTTGAGTTTAAATCGAATTATTAATTTAAGTCATTTACCCATTTATGGTTGATTAAAATTAACTGAATTCGTTAATTATATCATTCTCCTTTCCTTTAAACCTTAAAAACTAACAATTTTTCCTTAACCTAAGTTTTCAAAAATAGTATTTCCCCCCTAAGGTTTCCAATTTTTCATATTCAATTTTCCAACGATAAAGAGACTCATCCGGCAATCTTCAGGCAACGTTTCTTTTTCTCTGACGTGTTCTCCTTTCGACCGTCCTCCTTGGCGTCATCGGCGGAAGAAGGATGCGCTAAAGAGAAAGAGATGTTGTCTTGCCTTGAGATCGCTAGAGAAGTTTCTTCGTCACCGAAAATTGAATCTGAAAAATTTGAAACCCTAAAAGGGAAAATGTTGTTTTTGAAAACTTAGGTTAGAAAAAATTGTTAGTTTTTACAGTTTATGAAAGAAAATGCAATCAAATTTAAATTTATTTTTAATATTAAATATAAAATAACGTTTTTACTTTTAAAACTAACAAACTGAACCATTCATGATAGGTAAATGAGATTTTCAAAGCTAACAGAAGAAAACTTAAGACAACAGCATACTTTGGGTGAGAATATGTCCTTTTGGCCTTAAAATAATAATATTTTCTCTTCTCAGGATTGTCTCAAAACACTTTTTTATTGTTAATTATTATAAATAATATGTTTTCACCCAAAATTAAACTCTTGTTAAAAAAAATTAACGGTGCTAAGATAAAATAATAATCACCGCGATTAAAGAAAATAACGATGAAGGTAAAAACTAACGGTATGTTTCAAAATGGCATAACAATTAAAGAAATATATTTAATGAGATTGCGGGGATTTTATGACATAAAATAACATAACATCTTCTGGTATGTTTGAAAATAAATCAAAATATCTAAAAAATTGGAATTTAAAAAAAATCTGGCCTACGGCTCCTACTAGAAGGGTTGGACTCGAACCAAGCCCATTCAAGTTTAAGCTTGAGTTAGGCTTGAACGAGTCTCAAACGAGTCAACCCTATATGAGCTCGATCGAGCCCAAGCTCGCAAATTTTTTAATTAAAATTTTTGATACAAAACGACGTTGTTTTGATCAATATGTATTAAAACGGTGTCGTTTTGACTAATATGTATTAAAACGACGTCATTTTAATAACAAAAAATGAACTAAGCCAAATTCGAGCAGAGTTTGAGTTTGGCTTTCATGAACTCGAGCTCAGCTATATGTAAATAGAGGCGAGCTCGAGTTTAAGTGAGCTCAACTTCGACTCAACTCTGTTTGAATCCAACCCTACCTACTAGCATACCCGTCGTCTATGCACCAACCCTGCTCCTACCTGCCAACTTTTTTCTAAGAAAAGAAAATAAGATTATTATGTTTTTCACTCATTTGATCTCAAAAACTAAGCATTTTTTTATTCTAATATAAATTTTATGTAGATGAATCATTCTTATAACTAAATTAATTACAAAACAAAAACAAAAATTACAAGAATTTACAAAGTAACAAAGTATGATTCATCATTTCACAAAAAAATCTCAAATTTTCAAACAAAATATCAAATAATATGATAAAATGTTATTACTTGAATTAAAATGATTTTGATGCAAGATTTCTTTGATTTTGAATTGATTTCTAGATAAAAATATAAATAAAAATAAGTTGAGGGTTGGCTATATCTTTATAATGCATAAAGAAGTGATTTGAAATTACATAACATGATTAAAATAAAGTTAAATTAATTAATTTCTCCAAATATAAAAGCAACTGTAGTAGGCTCAAAAAAATTTTGAATATGTTTTAGAATTTTTTTTATATGAATTAAAAGCAGATACAAATCAAACTAAGTCTGAACACCCTCTACTTAAGTTTGGTTTGAATAAATAATACTCTGATTTGAGTTTATCTAGTCAAAATTAATATTGATTCAAGTTAAATTCGAATAAAAAATAGTTTGACTTCTTTCAAATTTATGGCTCAAATCAGTAATTCAAATATGTGGTTTAGTTTAATTCAAATTCATAATTTGAATTTATGGATTGAATTTTTGACTAATATGAATCGTTTCTTTAGTTGATGATGATTAGTCTAATTTGTTAATTTTCACGTGACAAAATAAGAATAATATAACATAAAAAAAAAAAATGTAAGTAGCCTGTAGCTTCTCGTGCTTAGCTTGATGTTCATTTGACTTGAACTATGCAGTAGTCCTAACTCGTGTTTGAGTAGAGTGAGTCACTGACAAATTCATTTTTTGCAACTATTTTACAATTTTTTCTAACAAATTTTCTTCTTTTTCATCATCTCTAATGATTCTATTTTTCTTCTTCAATGTTTTTCAATGGTTTCTCACATGACTCATCTCCAACTCAAGTTGGAATTTGTAAATTCAAGGTTAAGCTAGATTGACCTTTGACCTTTGAATTTCTAAAAGTAATAATATATATAGTAAAAATAATCATATTATAATATATATTTTTGAAAAAGTTATGACAGTATAGGAGTGAGAAATTTTAACATTTTTAAAGAATATTTGAGATATTTTTAAAATAATTATATTTTTTTAATTAATTTTTTATGAAAACACATATCATATGAAATAATATGATGTGTAATACACAATAAAATAAACTAAGTTTTTTATAGACAATATAGCGAAAACTTTATTGGGCTCAGAAAATTGGCCCACAAGGCAAATATAAAAATGTGCTTGAATAATTCGACTACTAAATTGGTAGAGTGAAGTTCAGTACATTAGATTAGAGACGTCAAGCCCCTGGCACGGCCCAAACTTCAAATATTTTTCTGCATGTCCCGCAAAAATAATAAATAATTATAAAAATATTAATATAATATAAATTAGTAGAGTGGCCTATGAAGGCTTGCCAATTGGCAAGTCTTGATGTAACTCGGCCCATGGGCATAACAAATCGCACTAGATTCGGCCTAAATAAGACAATTTTTTTTTTTATCATGCACTTATAAAATGAGAATATTTGAAATACTTTGACATTAATTTAAAAAAAAAAAAACTCTAGAGTGATACTTTTTAGACAAATGATAGGGGTGAATATGAATGAGACTAACACAAACATGCTTTTAATAGAGTTTAATCTGATTTCGATTCAAGCTTGTCAAATTAAAGCAAAGAGTAACTTAAGTTCAATTCAAAAAAAATTGAGTTAATTTAAGTTCATGGTTCAAATTTATGAGTGTATTTGTCGACCAAATTCATGAGTCATTGACAAAATATCGTTGTTTTATTCAATAATAAGCAAAATGATAATATTTGACATAGCTTAAATAGAGTCATAGGTCAAATTCAAACCAAATCGAATCGTCTGAGCTACACATAAGTTGAATTGAGTCAAACTCCCTTTAGCTCAAATTCAACTCGATTTCAAATACAAGTTAACCTTCCAAGCTCAAGATCAACTCAAGTTCAACCAAAAAGAATTTTAGTCAAGCCAAATTTTGAGACCAAGATATCTTAATTTGGATCCAATCTGAACAAATAGTGTATACTAATAGGTACAAACATGATGTGTTATTTTTTTTAAGTTAAACATGATGTGTTATCTAATTATTCATATGATGATACGTTAATTTATTTATATCATTTACGATTCAATTGTTCATGCACGAAGTATTATTGAAAGCTTTTAACATTTTTCCATAGCAATATGGAATGAGAGTTTCTTCGAAAAGGTGAGATCTTTTTTAAAGATTTGGTATGTGTTAATAGCTTTCTCTCCTCTTTTAAGAATTTGTACAAATGGTTCATCATGAAAAAGAAAAAGAATCATGTCACTTTTGAAGCTAAGATTTTCATTTTTGTCGTATTGAGAATATATTCTCTTTATTGCAATTTGAAAGAGTACGCAAGAAATTTCTTTATCTCTAAATGTTCTTCTTCCACCTTGCTTTTTTTCCCTTGAAACAATCGAAATGAAAAAGCAATATATGCTTTATCAAAAATTAACGGAAAGAAATTAAAAGAAAATTATATTTTCTTAAAAAGGATCCATGGGGCTTTCCCCTCGTGTCTTTACCACCTAGTCAACAATGCAATGATTATCCCTCCATTAACGATGGATTTAAATTTAAATAACTCAAATTTAAATTCATGTTTGACTTAAATTAGCCGAACTTGAATTAAAACTCTAATTTAATATATTAACTCAAGTTTGAAAACTCATTGTTGATTATTCATTGAAGTTGTTCTTCTGTAACAGTTATTGTTTTTTTTCTTCAACTTTTTTTTTCGTAATTCTTCTTTTTTTTCTCTTATGTTTTTTTTTCTTCTTTTTTTTCAATAACTCATTATCTTGAGCTTGAGCTTGAAATCAAGCTTGGTGAACTCGAGCCAACCCTTATTTGGGCTTACTTAAATTCACCCCTTAACCTCAATGTTTTCTTATGATCGGACTTTGATACCAATTGTTAAACTATTAGACTTCTACCAACAATTTAAGGTAACTCAACTTTATATGTTCATCATGATAAGATGTTAGCTCTAAGGTTAGACCCGAATTAAGTTGATTTGATTTCAAAAGTTGACTTGACTTAAATTCGTTCAAGTCAAACTCAAGAGGAGCTCAAGCCAAAAGGGTTGACTTGTTTATGAAAATGAATTGAACTCAAGCTAGGTGGAAGGAGTTTGACTTAATCTAGCTTATGAGCTAGACAAATGGTTTGATTCAATTTGAATTTGACTTATGGTTTGATTCAAATCATGTCTAAGAATTATCAAAACAATGTTGCTTTGTTTATTATTAGATCAAATAACATCATTTTGTCAATAAATTATAAACTTAAATTATAAATTTTAACCACAAATTCAACTTAACCCTTAAGTTTGGTTGAATAAACTCGATTCAAACTCAAATCACCCTATTTTTTATTTGAACGAAACTTAAGTTAAGAGATGTTCAAATTTGATGTAGTTGGTATCTATTTCTAGTTGGCTCACCTAACTATGTGGGTTTTCAAATTTAAACTTATATTTTGTAAGTTTTCACTTCTAACATGCTGGAAACCTTTCTAAAAGTATTTTGGCTTTACAATAAAAAAAAGAAAACATTGTTGTGCTTTATAGGAAATGGCTGAGTCTTTTTTTTTTTTTTTTCCTTTTAAAGATGATCGAATTGATCCATATTTAATCAATTTTAAGTTTTACCCTGGTGGGCTCTAAGAGCATATTTTATGTTTCCCATCATAATATATTATTTGTGTAAGATTAAATCTATATGAACAAAATAAAATCAAATGATACCACAAAATTTACACACAATTTATAAAAATACCAAATTAATTTAGTTTAAAATTATAAAAATATTTAATTTTATATATATATATAATACTCACACATCATTTTTTTTATCGTACGATTATAATTAAGAGACGTGATTATAACTTTGATACATTAAAAAATCGTAATTTTTAACGTGAAATCTAAATTTTATACATTATACTTGGGACCTCGGTAAGTAATTGAACTGTAAGGCATTCTTGGTAAACATCCAAATCCAGTGTAGGTACGTATAAAGAATTTCCAAGTCTTATTGCACGTAGAAGAAGAAAAAAGCCAAACGGCTCACCAACCTCAGGTTGTCAAATTTTGTCGTGTTTATTTGGCTAACCACTGCCTTGCCTTATTGGCAAAAGCTATCGAACTATTGGTTTAGGTGAACACCCTTGGCCTTCTGCCAACTTGGTGTCATGAACAAGTTTTCAATATTTCCAAATTTGTGATGAAATAAAAGCCAAATAACTATTTCCCACCCAAGACCGGTTAGATAATACGATAAATTCCTACTTTATAAGTTTGAAAAAAATGCTATTTTTTTCAGTCATTTATCAAAATTGTAAATATATTTATATTATTTTATCAAAATATTATAATAAAGTTATCCAAATAACACTTTTTATTCATTTTTCACTTAGGGTTCAATAAAATAAAGGTCAAATCAATTATAAAATAATACTTTTTTCATCTTTTAAATTGGCCAAAGGATTATTTCCCACATAAAGTATGCTAATTTTTCAAGTTTTTTTTGTTAATTTTAAAAATCTCATTTATCCACCTATAAACAGTTAAACTTAATGGTTTCAAAAACAAAATCAGTATTTTATCTGTAATATTAAAAATAAATTTAAATTTGATTTTATTTTACCCCCTTAAACCCTAAAAACTAACAATTTTCTTTCAACCCAAGTTTTCAAAAACTGCATTTCCCCCTTAGGGTTTTCAAACTTTTAGATTTAATTTTTTCAATGACGATCGACAATATCTAGGCATCGTCTCTTCCTCTCTCACATCTCCTCCTTTCGATCGTGCAACATCTCCCTCTCTTTAGTGTCTTCGTCGATGACATTGAAGAGGGGGAGACATCACACGACCAGAAAGAGGCGATGTCAGAGAAGAAGAAACGGTGCTTAGAGATCATCGGTCATCATCAAAAAAATTGGATCTAAAAATTTAGAAACCTTATAGAAAAATTGTAGTTTTTGAAAACTTAAGTTTAAAAAAAAATTTAGAGTTTAGAGAAGAAAATAATATAACTAATAAACTCAATTAATTTTAATTGTTTATGAGTAAGTAAATAAAATTTTTAAAATAAAAAAAATGAAACTTAAAAAATGGTGGAAAGTAGTCCTTTGGCCTTTTAAATTCAATAACTTTATGAAATATGACTTAATACATCAAATTATGTTACACGTCATGTCACATATTATGCCACGCTTTTGATCCAACCACCTTCTTGTCCTTATTTTTCAGAGTTTTACACATTTTACTTACTTTTTTTCCAAACTCCCTCTTATCTTAAATCTTTACTTAACTTACTTATACCCAAATTAATTACCATGCTTCCAAGAATTTAATTTTGTGCTCAAAGAATACATTTCGTAAATCCCAAAATTACCTTTCTTTATTCAACAAATAAATGTTTCCAAATTGAAAATCTGGCCTGGTAAATATCTTCAAATAATATTATATACATATAGTTTTTATTATCTTATTCATATAATATGATATATCAAGTTATAATTAAATAATTTTAAAATAAATAATTACATCATACAATTATATAATACTGTTTTAGTTTATATAAATTAATTAAAAAACTTATTTATATGTATAATTATATTTAAAATAAAATTATACGTATAAATAAATTATATAAATTTTTTTAATAATTTGAATTGATAACTTAAGATTAAGTTATATAATTATTTATTTTTTTCATACTTTAAAATCATTTAATTAAATATTATCATATCAAGTTACATGAATACGGTTATGTAATTTGTTTGTATGTATAAAATTACTCTTGTATTTAATTTTTTTAAAATATTGTCATAAATAATAATAATAATAATAATAATAATAATATTATACGTATAATTTTATATTTAAATAATAATATATTATCATATAATTAAATAATTAAAAATAAAAAATAATTTTTTTTAATAATATATTATTATTTATGTGATAAAATTATACGCATAACCTTATTATAATAATAAATAGTTGTTAAAAGAGTGAGATGATGGAATGCCTCTCTGACTTTTTGCCTTCGGGTAAAACATTTTTTTATAATTCTGGAAATTTAATATTAGCCAAGAAAATTTAGTCCAATGATTTACTGCCACGTAATAAAAAGAAATTATTAAAAATTAAGATATTTATTTATTTACTTCATGGCTGGTTGTTTTGTTTACATATATACACACCACCTCCTGAGGTGAGGGGCACGGCACCTCAAACCTTCTCCACAACCGCCGTAATCCCCGCCCTCCCACGGCATAATTTTCGCCGGAAAAACAACCCCAGCTGGCCATACTCCGGCGATCCTGTTTAACATCCAAAACAATCAAAATTGAACCCACCTTCGTCTCTTCAACCGCACAAATCAACATGCACAACGATCATCAAGGCGAAGAGGAAAAAGTTGCAGAGAAAGACATGAAGCTGAAGATTATTAGAAAGAAGAAGATGAAGAAGAAGAACGAAAGCAGCAATGGTAAGAATTCGTTTGAGAAAAAATTGATGAAGTTTAAAGACTTGCCTGATTACATGAAAGACAACGAATACATTTTGGATTATTATCGGTGTGAATGGCCATTGAAAGACGTCTTCTTCAGCTTATTTTCTTGGCACAACGAAACCCTGAATATCTGGACGTACGTTACATTTCTCTTATATAACTGTTTATTTTGTATAATTTTTTTATATATACATCCGATCATCTGACGGCGGACGGCGGTCTGCCGGTGAAAACCGGCAGGCATTTGCTGGGGTTTTTGATATTTGCAGTGTTAATAGTGATGAGCTCCATGGAGAAGATGGAGATAGAAGTTTTGATCTTTTCCAGGTAAAATTTAGATTTTTTTTTTTTGGGATATTTTGGTGAGGGAATAAAAACAAATAAATTGTTTTGATCTGGCGTGTTTTGGGTTTGTGGAGGTTAGGGCAAGGGAGGTCTCAGGATCGTTGATGGGACCGATGATGAAGAAAGGGGAGACGCTCAACGTTTCTGATCAAAATCAGATGATGATTCCGGTACGTTTTTATTTTTTTTAATTTATTTATTTCTTTTTTGGGGTTTTGAAAGGGGGGAAATGGAGGGACTGGACATGACAGCACTAAATGGGGGGTCCAGAAAGCGAGATATTCCGGCATTAGTGGGGTCAGTAGCCACATGATTTTTCCCTTTGTTTACTATTTTCAAAACACCCTTTTTTGTTTTTTACTTTTTTTTTAATTTTTCAAATAAAACAAAATAATATAATTTAAGTTATATTTTTTAAATAAATAAAATAATTTATAAATTGAAAATTAATTGGCCCTAATTTATTCACCGAACAGATAAAACATAGGGTTCAAAGATCAAACAACTGTAGGATCAAAAATTACGGGATTACTTAGGTTCAAAAGAAATTTCAATTTCAAACTTGGCTTTGTAAAACAAGTTTAGGATGATTTTTGGCCAGGTTATGCTTAATTATGTGTGGCCTATCGTGTTATAAGTCATGCTGATTCAATGTAAAACTAAGACACATAGCATGATTTATAGTCCCATGGTTCATGTCTTTGAATACCACATGCAAGGGATGAATCTGAGTCGAGTGAAGTCTAAGGGTGGTTCAATCTTAACTTAAACTCATAATATTTAGCAAAGTTTATTTGAGCTAATGCATAACATTGTCGAAAGATTATTAAAGGATGAATAAAATTGTCAGAGGGATAAATAGTATCATCAGAAAGATAAACAAGTTAAACTCACACTACACTATTAAGTTAGAGTCCTAACTTGAGTTTAACTTGCTCAAGATAAAAAATAGATTCGGGTCAAACCGGTTGGTTGAATCCACCATTTTATACATGCATTATCAATAGATATAAATATGGATACAAATGTTTGATTTTTTATTATATGGTTGAATATTACTATATCTTTAATCTAAAACCACCCAAACACATCCACAACATCTTGAATTAAAGGCTATCTTTACCCTTTCTATGTTGAATTAATGTGTAATTCCAAGTCTTGAAACCATACGACAATGTTTAAATTTGATGGTTGTTTGCAGGGTTCACATATGAGGCACATTTCAGAAGAACCAGGTTGGCAGGTTCCTGGAGGAGAAATGTTTCAAGCAATTCCCAAATGGCCCTGGTTTATTTTTTTATCAGGAGCAATGGGCTGCTTCGTTTGCAGCTCCCTCTCCCATCTCCTTGCTTGCCACTCTCTGTGCTTCAACTTCTTCTTTTGGCGCCTCGACTACGCAGGCATCTCCCTTATGATCGTCTGTTCCTTCTTCGCTCCCATCTATTACTCCTTCTACTGCAATCCTTACGCAAAACTTGTCTACCTTACTTCCATAACCGTGCTCGGTATCCTTGCTGTCATCACTCTCCTTGCGCCCGTTTTATCAAGTCCTCGTTTTCGCTCCTTCCGGGCTGCCCTGTTTGTCACCATGGGATTCTCAGGAGTGATACCAGCAACTCATGCAGTTCTTCTTCATTGGGGTCATCCACACATATACATGGCCCTTGGATTTGAGCTCGCCATGGCTCTTTTATACTCTGCAGGAGCCAGTTTTTATGTCAGTAGAATACCGGAGAAATGGAAGCCTGGAGCATTTGATGTTGCAGGACACAGCCATCAGATTTTCCATGTGTTTGTTGTTTTGGGAGCTCTTGCTCACAGTGCTGCCATAATATTCATTCTGGATTTTCGCCGGGGATCTCCGGTCTGTGTGTGATAGCCATTATAGAAACTTACAGAGAGATTGACAATGAATCAATTAGGGCATTTTTGATCTGTTGTTTCCACTTTGTTTGGGTTGGATTTTACAAGTACAAACACACTACATTCAGTTTTATTCAAAAAGCAAAGCACTTCGGTTCATAAATGTGAGCTTATGAGTAGAAGTGCTTTTTGAAAAAGTACTATCCAAATGCTTTCCCAATGACAAACACAGTTATCAAGTTCAGTCATAAGTAATCAAACTGACAAAAGAGCTTCTAACAATACCAAAAGCACTTCCAAAGAGTTTAGTATGAAAAATTGAAATAGGCATTAAAATGGGATATCAGATCTGTATTTAGCTAAAGGCAAGAAACTGAAAATTATTAGTGCATACCTCCCATGCAGTCATCGATCAGTTCAATCCAACAAGTACAACACAGAAAGTACAAAATCCTCCAGTTCATTATTGTTTCCATGAATAAAAAGAATAAAATGCAAGGACATGAAGTCACCATTGAACTACTAAGTTCGTGGTATACTTCTTAATTTTCTTTCAAACACCAGCCTATTAACATTTTTTTCCTTCCTGCAGCAAAACTGAAGTATATATCAAAACATCTCCATATTGCACGGGTATAGAGAAAATCTTGTCAGAAACTTCATGACAGAATAAAACTTTTCTGTGGATTCCCAGTCTCCTGTGATTCCATGTTACCTATAGTTCTCGTTTCTCACAGCTATACATTCCTCGGCCATGAACAGATCATTTTGTATAAAAAAAAATTCATAACCCTCCTTCAACTTGTAACCTCAACTGTCTCTGTTTCACTGTCACTGTAATCTCCCCAGCACTTGCTTTGTTTTCCTTCATGGGGTTTGTCATTGCAAGTTTCTTTTACCAGAACAGTGTCTCCAGTTACTGGTGCTTGGTTTGTTGCATTTTCGTGAACTACAGAATGAGCGCTTTCATTATGTACAGATTGATCTTCGAGAGCTTTTAGCTCAATTGGCTGCTTTTCATCCGTATTTTCCACTGAGGAGTTCTCTCCTGCAGACTCGGTGTTGCTTTCAGCTCCAACATTGACAAATAAAATAGTAGGCGATTCTACTGAACCAACAGGTAATGCAGGAAATCCATTTTGAATCACCGGCACACCATTCAGTGAAGCTGGATATCCATTTGCCATTATTGGAACACTATTTGGGGACAGAGAGAAACCATTAGGAGACATTGGCATGCCATGTGGAGAAGCCAAATAACCACTCGGTGAAACTGGATAGCCATTGGGAACCCAGGGTTGGCCAGGTACAAACTCAGCCGCATGTGGATTCATTATTCTTGGAGGGCTGAAGTGATTCACTTCACCAGTATGTTCACCATTATGGAAACTATGTTTGTTACGTGGAACCCGATTTCCAGATCTATTATAGCCACCAGAGAGCCTTGGACCATAAGGAACTCTAGCTGTAGCTGACTGGTGAGGTGATCTACGGGCAGGATTAACGGCAAGCATTGGAGGTATATTCACCGGAGGAGGCAGAATTCCCCCATGTTCTTTAAAACCAGGAACTGGGACTGAACCAAAAACTGGAATTGTAGATGGACTGAATGGTGGAGCAGCAGCAGAAAGTTTCTTGGTTGTTTCCTTTACGGTTTCAACTTCATCTTGCCTTTCTCCTTCAATTGTCAACGGTGTAACACTGATGTCACCATTGGGTATATCCTTTGTGTTTTTATCTGTCACTTCTTTGGGAACAGAAGCATCTTCTCGTGGCTGCAAAGTTATTTTTTCACTTGAAACAGATTGAGGCTCAAGATCAGGAGAGGCTGCTTGGCATCCATCTGATTCTACTGTCTTCAATGCTTCTGTTTCAGAAGTAATGCCATTTAAATTCTTGGAAGCATCTGAATTCTCCGATCTCAGAATTTCATCTCTCTCTTCAACTTTTGTGGTTTCAACTGCAGCTTCTTTTCCAGCATCTGTTTCCAAGTCCTCAGAAGCAGCACCCTTTTTTGCCTCCAGGGATTTGGATTCCACTGAATCTTCGACTTCTTTCTTTTCTTCCTCATTTACACGACATTTCATTTCTTCCTCAGAAACCTGAAGCTGTTTCTCTCCCACAGGTGTCTTAACTTTCTCTTCCTGTTTAACCTTTACACCTGTCTCATCACATGGCATGACTTCTAACATAGCTGCCTCCTGACTCACCTGAGAACTTGGTTCCACTGCAAGATTCTCCTTTGGTAACTGTTCAGTCACTACCTTCACAATTGTCCCTGGAGGGGCCAAAGCAACTTCTTTGTAGGAGAAAAGTTTTCCAGCCGCTTTAACACTAATTGGACTAGCTGCAGGGGCAGACTTGGCAAGTTGGTCAGTGGGAGCTGGGTTAATTGGAGATGATTTCTCAGTTCCGCTAGAGGAGTGGCTTGCATTGTTTAGCTTTGGACTGAAGCTTGCACTTCTAACAAATTTCTTAGAAACAGGAAGATTAGATCCAGCAGAAGCAGCAGATTCACTCAGGATTGGTTTTGGGGATGTAAAATTAGTGGGCTTTCCTCGATATCTTGTTGACTGAGACACATTCATAAAGTTGGTATTCAGTTTTGACAAGTTTGGCCTCCTTGAACCGGAAGATCTATGACCTGTAAGTGAGCGACCCTTAGGGACAGCTTCCTGCCATCCTTCATCTGAAGTATCATCTTGTGCCAGGTCATCATTTTTATTCAATATTGATTGACCTGGAAGACTTGAATGAGGTTTCTCATCCTCAATTTCTGCGAATTGAGCTTCAGATTTGCTCTCTGTATCACTTGAATTCACCACAGCAGGAGAAGTTGGAGACAAAATGTCATACTTCTGATATTCATCAGAGGCTATTTCCCAGTTTTGGCCTGACTTGCCTTTAACCTGTATGACAAATGGTAAACTCTTAATCAGATTATTTTCAGGAGAAAAGGAATAAGGAGAGCAGTTCAAGAAATGGGACCATGGATAGTTAACAGTATATCACCTTTGCACGAGCTTTCCTTTGGGCTTCTCTTGCCTTCATATCAGCATCTGGGGTTATATAATCCAAAAGGTCTGAAACACTGATCCAAGATGAAAAATTATAATTGGTTAACATCAGATGGTAGGGAATTATATTTACAAAATAACAAAACTTGTGGAAGGCCAGGAGTGACATGACGGGTCATAAATTAACCTCAATTATTGGATCAGCGAGTCAAGTTGCCAACCATATATGTTTATATTCCACTGATACACTAGTGAATATGGAACAAAATAACTCAAGATATGCAAATCCTTAATTTGTTTGCATGCTTATGTTTAAGTTTCTGCTACTCCAAAATGAAAAACGATTTTGGTAGAATGATATGCATTGATACGCAAGCACATATTATACTGTATGTAATTGCTACCTTAAATGACCTTTGCTCGAGATTGAGGCATCTGGTTTTGGGGTACCATTGCGTGCAGCTTCTTGCTGCTCCAAAGCCTTGGACTCAAAGTATTCAAGCCATGCAGCAGCATCCTACAATGTTCATTACATGAAATTTTTGGAACAAAGATCACCATATAAAATGAGATTCAAACATCAGATGGGAAAACTAATGTTACCTGGGTCCGTAGATCCTCAGACCCGAGTTTGGTCTGCAGTATTTGGAGGGTAGTTTGTTCATGCTGAACACTCAAGGAGTACGCTTCCATCAAAGAGAGAGCAATTGCTATGGCATGGTAGCTGGCGGCAGTCTGATGAAACCAGAAATGTATTAAATAGAAATACAAGTTGACTCAATCATGTTTAAGCTCGGAATGAACCTAACTCAGAAATATTCGACTTACAATCTGGATTCCAAACAGAATTTTTTGGTCAAAAAAGAGTTGACACTATAGCACTAGCATCCTTTATTACATCAAAATATTCTACTTTTGAAATTCTACATGAGGAAAACCTTTACCTGTATGTGATCAGCTCCAAGTAATCTTTGGTTACACTTCAGAGCTTCATGGAGGTACCTAAGAGCAACATGGACATTCCCCAAACCTTCTTCCATCATTGCCACATTAATATATGTGGCAGCAGTATTTGGATGAGAAGGACCACAAGTCAAATGCAAGAGATACAAAGCACGATTGACATACCTAGAATAAGAAAAAAAACATGAATGCAAGTCCAACGTAAGGGTATGCTCTTGATGCAAGTCAATAAAAAAAATGATTCAGCTAAATGAAAGAAATTCTGTTATATTTATCAAACCGTACTTCAAGGCTAACTCTGTATGTTGAAGCCGATAGTAGAACACAGCTAAGTCCCCATAACTTTTCATTGTATCGGGATGATCAAGTCCAAGTTCTCTCTCATTTATATCCAATGCTTTTTGTTGGTAGATGGTAGCCTAAATGATGTGCAAAGGGTGAGTATATTAAAGTAGAAAAATTACCAAATGCTTCAGAAAGTTAAAAAGGAAAGCAAAACACAACAAGAAAATGTTTTTGGGGTTATAATTTGTGCTGGACTATGTCATGAATTCAACATTGTCACTTCTTTCAAATTCTCAGAATGTGAAATTCAGTGTACGAAAATAGCAACAGGAAGATGCTCAAATTAATCCAAAAAAGATCATGCGTACAATTACCAGGAAAACGTTTATAAATGTGATGCAAACATACTAGAGATCAGGTGTTTCAAGCAAATACCTGGTTAAAATCCCCAGTATGGTACAGCACCACGGCCAGGAGGCTATATGCTCCTGCTGTCATTCGATGATAAGGACCGCATACCGAGACAAGTTTTGAGAGTGCCTTCAAGATTTAATATGAAATTTTGGTTTAATTTTTTATTGAATTTAGAAAAAGATTATCATAAACACCAAAAGAATAGAATTTATCCCATACCTTAGTGCCATAATTGACAGCATCCTCCAATTTACCTTTATCTAATGAAGTTTTGGATGACTCCAACAGAGTACGACCATCCGCTGATGAACAAGCAACATGCTATAGAAATGAATTTAAAAAAAGTTAAAAAAACTAAAATGTATAATAATTATGTCCAATCACAGTTTCAGACATGAATTATCTAATGTTACCTTATACACAGGAACCATACTTATGATATCCGTCTTTCTAAAAGGATATGCAGTGTCCATATCATAGTCCCTGGGAACAAGCTCAAGTCCAACCTGACCAATGATGACTTCATTCAGAACAGGAGATGGAATATATCTGCACTGAAGTACAACGAATAATAGCAAAAGACCCTAATCATTAAACCTTGTTAGATAACCCTCGAAGAATGGCAAATTTTCTCAGATCCTGGCAGCTTTCATTCTTCCAGCACCAACCAAACCTCTTCAAAAGAAAGGTTTCGACCCATTTCCATTTTAACATGTCATCGCTAGTGATATTTGCATCGACATTTTCCGTTGAAGGCATTCCTAACAGTATATTCAAACATGATGCTATTGATGTAGCCAAGTCAGCAACATTATCAACGGCTGCTACAACAGCTAGCAATATGTGTTTGTAAGATCGAACAACCATCTCATGTATACATAGCGATTGCACATGAGGGAGCTTGTCAGCGAGTTCAACCTATAATATCCAGGCAAAATATAACCAGAAGAATATAGTTATAGTTTTAGAATCTGTAGCAATATTAAAAGTAAGAAATTAGTAAACCACACCACCAGAAGAAAATTCTTTGCAGGATATAAGGCAGAACAATCAAGCAAAACAGCTCTAAAGTAGCTCCACTGAATCAGGCCTAACAATTTCTATTTATTTCCAACCTAGGAAAGCCAGAAGTAATCATGTCCAAACCAATTCAAATTCTATTCACGTGACCTACCAAATATTCTTTCCAACTATTTCCATGCATTCTTCTACCATAACTCTGTTGTGTACATTGCAAATTTCTTTCCTTTTAAACAGAAGGATGAAGAAAAATAATTGATAGCACTTCCTAGATGTAGAAAGTTATCCATTAAGTGGTGATGGTTGAAGCTACCAGAATTTAGGACACTAATGAGTAAGTGATAAATTAAGGAAATTACCACATGCCCCAAGGAGCACATTTGCAGACCTCTGGTGTGCATAAAATCTGTCAATGTCCTTCCATCGACTGGTGAAAGTTCAAGGGAGCCAAAATCTGCCACCTATAAATTCAAAGTCACACCAACCAGATATATCAAGTCTTGAACACCTCAGCGGCAAAGAATGAGTTGGTTGTTAGGGAACTAACCAGTTTTGGAAGAGCAGTATCAGCATAATACTTATGTGCCATTTCGATCAACTCATCAGGTGACTACAATATGAACAAACCAAAAAAATTATACAAAAGATTAAGTATATGGCATGAAACACAAAGAAAAGCACAATTTACAAGCATACAAGCACATGAAAGCTTAACATACAGTCAATATATTATGAAGCAAACTCTTTCAGGAAATGACTGAGTTTGAAATTCTACAGAGATAATTGGTAATACAGTTATCCTTCTGAAGTAACAAACAAACCTTGAGGTGGAGACCTGTTTCTGATTCTTTGAGACGCAAATATGCAGCTTCAGGCAGAAGATTTTTCCACATATTTTCCATTTCCTCATCCCGTTTCTGCTGTTCCTTCTGATGAGCGGTATCAGATTTCTTATCTGTTTCAAGGCTGTTATCTGCAGGAAACTCCTTGCCCTGTTCAGTTTTGCTGATTTTGGCATTTGTTTTCTTCTTTATATCCTTGAGCAGTACACCTTGCTTCCCAAGGCCCTTGACAGCTGGCTCAAGCTTAGGTTCTTCAGTTTTCTTAGAATCATTTTTCCCAGAAGCCTGATTTTGTAAATGTTGCACCCAGCATGCTCCTAGCTCCCATCTAATAGATCTAGTGTCTTTAGAGGGTTCTTCCTGCAACTTCAACAAACTGCCCTCCATTACTTTCCGCACTAATGACCTAGCAGACCGCAAATTCTCAAAATCTGCACTTTGAGATCTCTGGAATGTACTAGTGGATTGAGGAGAGGATGACTTGTGCAACAGCATTCTCAAGCTGAAACATAGCATTATGAAAGAAAATCAATCATATGATCTTTTAGAAAAGATAACCATGATCACGTATCTCCGTGTGTGATGTGTGCATTGTTCTTGCTGCAGCTATTTTCCTTGTGTGTCTCAATGTGAGTGCATTGACAAGAAATGGTTAAGTGTCTAATTATGTGAATTCATGTGATAAAGTAAAAGATATCCGTAAAAGAATCAGTAGATTGGCGGTTTATCTGAATCCATAATCATTAAGTCAAGACATTAACTGACCTGTTTACATTCAAGGCATTTGCACCACCTTCAGGTTGGTCCTCAATATCAATGTCCTGTGGAATAGGATTCCCCTCCCAATTTACCTCCATCAAAACTTTTACAACTGCTGTGTAGCCACAATGTCTAATAATAACTACACCTAATGTAGAAGTATCCTGCAAGTGCAAAGGATGAACTCACCAGTTAACACAAGCTACTTCACTAAAATGCAATAATCATTTTAAGTAATGTTGTACTCACGTGAACAGTTGCATTCTCATCGGCTGTTATGCCTTTGAGTAAGTTTCTCTGAGCAAGGTCTTCTTTTGATATATCAAGGACCTGACTCCCATCATTTTTACAATCTAATTTTACACTGGCATCAGACACATCTCTTGTCACCTTAATAACAAAATCTCCAACTCTTTCCTCATGTGAGTTTGAAACAGCAGGATCATTTGGAGAACTTTGATTACTGTCAATGAGTTTGTTGATAGCTGCAATAGCTTTAAAAAGTGAAACGTCGATGAATAAACTGTGCAGTAGAAAGGCTTTCCGATCTCGAATTTGCCTCTCTTCTGCAGTTTTACAAGGCATTGCAGCCAAAATTGCAAATTCTTTTGCCCACTGTCTGTTATCATGCTTACCATCTCTTCCCTGCCCACCCCCGCCTCCTCCCCAATTTTCATCTTCCACTGGAAGTGGTGGAAAAACAGCTGGGTTATCAGCAACGACAGGTGGGACAACCCATGTATTTGCCCGAAAACCATAAGGAAGATTGCCAAACTGAATGAAAAGCCAAACCAAAATTATGTAAATGCACACTCAATTTTTTCCTTTGACAAATATTTAAATTTTGAATATATAGTGAAGCATACATACTTTGTTGTGTTCAGTAAAAGCTTTCATTAGGGCTTTGTATGCCTGTAATCAAAACTCACAGTTTAATGACTAACATAAAAATTCCATAACAAAAAATAAAAATAAAAAGATAACAGCAAATGTAAAATTAGGCAGAACTTACAGCATCAAAAACCCTGCTGATCTGCTGCAGCAAACTAACCAAAGAGTGACAAATAAGGAGATGTTTTCCAGTTGGGTAGAAGCCCTTCCGGGAAACTACAATGGTCATTGGCTTCCCACTGCATACCCGAACCTGCACATTAATTCACCCAACATGACAAACACACAGGTCAATGCACAGAAAAAATAATAGTAATAATAATTAAGGCTTTTGTTCATTCAACAGAGCATTGTTACTGAAATCGAGACTAGTAACACAAACTCTGAACCTCTAACAACATTACTTCCATGACAAGTCTGAGTTCTATATCTTTACAAGTTAATATTCCATACTACAAATGTGATATGAATAATATACATTAACAGGAAATGCCATGTTTCATATTTCATATTATTGAGCTAAAAATGTCATGATTCACATACTGCTTTATCTTCACATTAATCAAACATTCCATAATTCAAGTGCAAATTTGGACATGTTACTTTTCCCATTAAGAATATGACGCTCCAAAATTTACTTCGTAATAACAAGGAACTTAAAAATTTTAAAAAAAAAATGAAAGACTCTTACATCAATTTGAAAGAAATCATCATCCGTTTTATCCTCAAGAAATGGCCGAGTGGATCGACGAATATCTGCAGCAGAACACACCAAATCATTGTTTACAAAAACAAGCAACTACTAACCACACACAACACAAGTTCAACACTTCACGGGAGGTGAATAACTAAGTTAAACGTCATGGACTTTAATAATAATAATGATAATAATAATAATAAAAGAACAATACGCAAATTTTATCCTCAAATAATATTATATCATCATATGACTGGGGTTATTTCATCTTTAAATTTTATCAATTTAATCACATCATAATATACTATTATTTATGTACAAAATTATACTCATAAGTTATGCATATAGCAGTTCTTATAAAAGAAACTTCACAGGAGGTCGGGAACAATTCCAGGGGACGAGAGAGTTTTATGAAAAGAGTAGGGGTTTTTGTAAAGAGTATTACAAACCTCAGGAGAGGTAGCAAGATTAGCCGTGAAAGTAATGGAGAGAGAGAGAGAGAGAGAGAGAGAACGTACATTGGAGCGGGGGAGTGAGGTTCGAGAACGAGAAAAAATCGTAGAACTGGCCGAGTCTCGGCGGCGGACACATCGACACCACGTCGGAGTTATCCGCAGCACTCTCAACTGGGTCCTTTTCATTCTTCGCCACCTGTCCGACTGCGACACCTCCACTGGAAGCTTTCTCGCTGTCAGAAGAACCGGATTTCTGAACCGAAGCATCGTTCTCGACTGAACTGGATTCCTTCAAACCGTTACTGGACCGGACCGCCTGTTTCGGAAACGGGCCGAAGCTGTTGGTGCAGGCAACGATGTCCAGAAGCCGACGAATTTGAGCAACCGCTTGGTCTTCCGTGTAGTCCTCTGGTGAAATGAAAATGATTTGGTGTAAACAAGTGTATGTTAAGATAGGGCTGATCTAGATTTTCAGTCGTTAGTTTGGATGTGTTGAGGTTAGAGAAGTAATTTTACCTTCGACAATAGTGAGGTGGCAGGGTTTGAGCGAGACGATGTCGACTGAATCTTTTAGTTTAGATCCTCGCACCTGTAGAGGTTCATACAGCCCACGTGGAGATAGTCAGTGTCAGCGAATCTGGCCGTTAAGTTGAAAGATAAATTACATAGAACTCCTTGTACTTTAATGAATATAAACTAAGATTGGATTCAAACTAAACTCATTCAAGTTTGACTGTCAATATAATTTGTTTAAACTTAAATCAAACGATCATGAGTCAAGCTCGAGTCATAATTATGCATTGCTATCAAGCATAAGTTCAAACCATGAGAGTGCTTAACTCAATAAGCACACATATATACAGATAAAACAATTTTATTTTGTGTCAGTGTTATATTATATTATGTAAACAATACAAAATGATATTATTTGGTTATATAACTCTGATTCAAAATAATATTGTTTTGTTTTAAATTTGTTGAGTTTGAGCTCAGTTCACATGTGCTCGAGCTCGTATCTAGAATATCAAGCCTACTCGAGTTCATGCAAGCCACGCTGAAGCATCACCTATTATATTAAGTTCAAACTCATTTTTTCAAAACTCATAAAATTTGAGCTTAAGTTTAAGCTCTGACTTATTTTATATCAAACTTAAATAAATTTAAATTCAAACTTATTCGATTTGAATCGACCCTTATACAAAAATAAAAAATATATTTAAAACTCTTATTATTCTAATCTATTCAATTAAAGTAGTATAAAAAGTAATTTAATTCAGGGGTATATATTAAATTTAGGGTTAAAATTGTGTCAATTTATTTCTTATAAATTTAGCAATTTAATGGACCACCCTCACTTCTTAACACTTTGCCCCTTAATGTCAATTCATTGGCTCCACTACTAGTTATGGAACTAAGATAGTACTCTCTCTCTTGGGGCCGTTAAATTGCCTTTGATACACTATTAAAAATAACTATACCTATCTTGTGACCTTTAGTTTCATTTTTTTCAAATATGCAATTAACACATATATAAAAATAAATCTTATTAATTTATTTATATGACAAACAGTTATAGCGTAAAATTAGGTGATTTTGAAATCAACTGTTGTACCAATTATATAAATAAATTTATAAGATTTGTTTATATATATAGTTTTATTCTAAATTAAATATCATAACAATTTGTTCATAGTCACAATCGATATATGATCATATTACATCAAAATGGACCACATTGAAAGACACGATGTCAGTGTCGTGCACAAAACAGGAAAAGAGCCCCACAATCTAAGGGCAAAGAAAAGTAACCATCATGAAAGGGATATATAGGAAAGAAACTGGGAATTTTGGGGCAAAGACAATAATAATTAAAAAGTATTGATAGTAAAAAGAGATAAAGAAGAAATAAACCTCATGAGACAAAGAGAAATTTGTCAAATGACAAGTCTCCACATGAACACCCAAAAGCTTTCTCACATCCAATATCCTGTCCGTTGATATTCCCTTCACAAAAAGAATTTATGTGGAAAATTGTATCTAAGGGAACCAAAGTGCATAAACTTTGATGAATAGGAGGGTTAAAAGAATAAATAACATTTCAGGATCAAGTGCAAATAAGATTAATACCTTGAGAGTGAGTTGTGAATCATCAGGAGTCTCAACTGTAATCTCAGTAACTGTGGGCAAAACTGTGTGAATTATAAGATTAATTAGTGTCTAATGAAGAAAGAATAATGATAATAAAGCATGATAAGGATGCATTTGGATGCCAAGAAAATGTGAGAAAGTGGATAGGAAAGTATAAGGTCTAAACATGTATGCAGTTGTAATTTATAACCTAGACTTGAAGGTAAGGTTCTGTTTGGTTGCCAAGAAAGTGGGATAAAATGGATAAGAATTCGATAGAAACTTTAATGAAATGAATCTCAACAAGCCAAAGGCATATGGGTATGAGTTGTTTTCCTTTGTTTTTCTCAGTAAACAAACAAAAAAAGACCAAAGGAGACTGGCAAGAAAATATATCTAAGGTGTCATTTGATTGGCAAGAAAATGTGAGAAAATAGATAAGAAAATATAAGCTTTAAACATGTACAAATGCAATTGTAACGTTGACTTGAAGATAAGGTTCTATTTGGTTGCGAAGAAAGTGATAGAAAATGCCTAAGAATTTGATAGAAACTTTAATGAAATGAGTCTCAACAAGCTAAAAGGCATGTGGGTATGGATTGTTTTCCTTTGTTTTCTCAGTAAATGAACAGAAAATAATCAAATGAGAGAAGCAAGAAAATATGAGATGTCATTTGAATAGCAAGAAATTCTGAGAAAATGGATAGTAACTTGAATGAAACCACTCTCAACAAGCTAAAAACATTCATATTCTACTGGGTATGAATTGTTTTCCGTAGTTTTTCCAAGGAAACAAACAGAAAATGAATAGAGAATCAAGAAAATAATTAATGTAAGACCTTTCTCTTCCTTCTTCTTCTTCTCTCCCTTGGCTTTATGGGGTTTTGCCTTGCCTGTTTTGGGAGCCATTGTGCATCAAAAGAGCTAAAATTCTTTCACAAACAAAAATAAAAATTCAAAGTTTACAATTTCAATCTCTTCTTTGGCGATAAAATCTATGACTTGAATTGATCTTATCGATGAAGCTTGTAGATATCTAGCTAGCTCACTTCATGCAAGCTCATAACATAAACATATAATAACAACCCAAGAATTACAATGAATAAAAACAGGTTTTGAGAAGGAGAAGAAGAAGAATGGGAAAATATTGAAGAACCCTAAAAGGGCTTTTACTCGGTGAAGATGGAGAGTTTGCATAAGAAAAAGTTGATGGGGGACAGAGATTGTGCCGAGGAAAAGAGATGATAAAGAGCTAGAAATTATACACAAACAGGTGGATAGGATAAGGTGAGCTTTAAGCCAAGAGCTTAATTGTGTTGTGTAGAGAGGAAATGAGATGTGAGGCTAGAGTAATTTCAGGCCTTTCATTTTTTTCCTCCTTCTTCTTGTTATTTCTTATTATATATATAGTACACTTCATCAATCTCTCTAGAATTCTATCTTTCAAGACTACACTTTTCTCTTTTTGATTTGGAAGATTGTCTTTGGAAAGTAAGAAAAGACAATTGATTAATTTGGCTTATTGATGTGATTTTTATCTTCTTCTATATTCGACTTACCAATGACGGTATGCCACATCTATAAGTGGGATAGTGCTTTGGACTCACTTTGAGGGTTAGATTTAATCTCAATTATTTGAGTTCCTAAGTTCAAGTCCGTGGATTGGGTTTGTTTACATAAACAAGTTAAGTTAGAGTTAACTCAGATCGAATCTAAAATTAAATTATTTTTTGATCAAATTCAAATCTTAACTCAGCAATCTTAATTTTGATACTATTATATTCAATTTGGATTGAATCTATCTATACTTACTTTCTAGTGTATACATATTCATAATGTTTATGTGTTCATGTGAGTTTGTTTTTTATGAGTTTGGTGTATGTGTGTTTTATCCTTTGTCCCTTTTTGGACTGAGAAAAGGGAAAGATGGTTTATAAAACTTGTGGTCATGTTGTTTTCATTATCTTTAAGGGGAAAGCCTAGTGCACTTAAAATTTTTACAAATATAATTATGAAATATTCAAAAAATCAAAATGAGTACTAATTTTAAGTACTAATAATGATGTATCGTTATATAATTAAGTTATTTTAAATTAATAATAAAACAATATTCAATCACGTAATAATATATTATCATTAGTATCAAAATTGATTTTTTTATAAATACACATAAAATAGTACTATATGTATAATTATATGTTTTAAGGCATAAAACCTAAAAACAAAATTATATAAATTTAGAAATCTAAAACAGAAAATGTCTTTTTTTGGGGTAATTAAACAATTAATGATTGTTCAATTTTAATTTTCACTTTACAGAATGATAATTATAACTTAAAAATTAGTAAGGGTGACTTTGATCTGACTTACTCAAGAATAGGTCAATTTTGACTCAGCTTGAATCCTCTTGTCACGTCGATATCGTCACATTGGAAAACAACTTATTGATAATTCTTCTTTTTCTTCTTTGACTATAATTCTTCTTTTATGAAGAGTTAAATGGGTCAAATTTGATTTTAAACTAACTATTCTAAATTTAAAAAAATTAAAATTAACCTTATTGGGATATAGTTTGGCTTATTTACAAATAAGAAATTGGATGTAAATAGGAATATCCCTGGTCAAAAAAAAAAATTATCCCATTTTGAAGGCCTCAAAAATAAAATAAAATAATAAAAACCCTTCACATGGGCTCTGAAGATAGAAGACAAATAAGTTTATGTCACATTTACTTCTTGCACAACTTGTTGTGCTAATTTCGGTGGAAACTGGCTCAAAAGAGAGTTTTATTTTGCATTTACAATAAGATCAACGTGCACCCACAAGATCTCTCACTCATGGAAATTTTGTGAAGCAAAGTAAGGCTCTTCGCCTACGGTGTGTTGCATACGTTCTTGCAGAGCTATGTTGCAGTCTTGATCGGTATCTTTGGGTGTTTCCGTAAAAAGATGCATGACTTTGATACCATTTTGGGCAAACTTTGGGAGCAATTTATCATTCATGTGCCCTTTTGTGGAAGCACCCAAAGATGCTTATCATAAACCGTCAACTTATATGAGAACAGGCATGGCACCCATAGGAACTCTCACTCGTAAAAATTTTGTGAAGCGAAGTGAGGCTCTCCGCCTATGGTGTGTTGCATACGCTCTTACAAAGCTATGTTGCAGTCTTGATAGGCATCTTCGAGTGCTTCTGTAAAAGAGCGCATGAATGATAAACTGCTCTCAATATAATTAAATAATTTTAAATTTAAGAATAAAATAATACATAATTGTATGATAATATATAATATAAATATCTAATTATATATTTAAAATTGTATACATATATGTATATATAAGGCCAAAAGACCTGTTTTCACCCAAGGTATACTGAAATCATAAAATCTCACTCTCAAACTTTTAAAAACTCAAACACCTACCAATGAGCTAATTTTTGTAAAATTTTCAATTAAAGTTAAAATAAAATTCTCATTTTAACAATAATATTAAAAATATATATATTTCATTATATTCTCCCATAGGGTTTAAAAACTAATAATTTCACCTCTACCTAAAATTTCTTAGTTTTGAAAAGTTATATTTTTTCCCAAACCTAAGGCCTTTTTCAACAGCTCTTCGATGGCCATCTCTAGCCACCAACTACTCATTTTTAAACCCTAAGCATCATCGTTCCTCCTTAAAGCTTCTCATCATTTGGATTCATCTGAATCGAACGAATCTAGATGATGAGACGATGCTTTTGTCATCCAAATGAAGAAATGTTTTAAGGAGGGATGACAACGACTAGGGTTTAAAGGGAAGTCGTCGGTGTCTAAAGAGACAAAGAAAAATAACTTGGGTTTGGAGGGGGAAAATGTAACTTTTTACAACTAAGAAACTTTAGGCAATGATGAAATTATTAGTTTTTAAAACTTAGGAGAGAAAATATAATGAATTATATATTTTTTTAATATTATTGTTAAAATGATGATTTTATACTTAGCCATAATTAAAAATTTTAATAGAAATTAGTTCATGGGCAGGTGTTTGGATTTCTGAAAGTTGGAGAGTGAGAATTTAGAATTACATTATACCTTCGGTGGGAACAAGTCTTTTGGCCTATATGTAACCATGCATTGCCAAGTTGTGTCTCAAGCCCTTCATGCAAATTAAAAATACAAGCTTATTTTCATTCAAGGTTTAGTCTATTATCAAACTCTCATGTTAAATTTCAAATGTTCATTTGTCAACCGTTAAAATTAATAAAATCTGTTAAATCTAAAGGTATAATTGTCATTTAACTAAAAAATTAAAATTTTATCTCATTTTCACCCCTTAGTTTTAAAAACTAAAAATTTTCTCTCAAACCTAAATTTTGAAAAATTGCATTTCCCCCTTATTAGGGTAAACTCAAAGAGCAACCCGTTTTTCGGCGACAATAGAAGCTCCAGTTGCCTTCTCCAAGATTGATGACTTTTCTCCAATGCTCTTTGTCACTCCCGACAACAAAAGCAGCCACTGAATCAGCCAAATCTCTTAGGACGAAGACGATTGTGTTTGTCTTTGATTCGGCCGAGAAGAAGGGCACTTTTGTTCAACCGAGACGACGAAGCCAATTCAACATGATGAAGAATACATGTCGATTCATCATCTCCAAGGACTGAGAGAGAGTGCCGATACAGAAAGAAAAGAGAGTGTTGTCGATTCTTGGCCAGATTCCAGTCGTTGGAGAAGGAGGAAAATATTGAAACCCTATGAGGAAAAATTTAACTTTTCAAAACTTCGATTTTATGGGGAAATTATAAGTTTTTAAAACTAAGATATGAAAACTGAAATAAAATTTATTTTTTTAATATTATTGGTTAAATGATAATTATGTGTTTAGATTTTACAAATTTTGTTAATTTTAACAACTGATAAATAAATATTCTAATTTTTTAAACTTAACATATGATAATTTAGGAATGAATTAAACCTTGGGCGAAAAGAAGTCTATTGGTATATAGAATATTTATCATGTTTTCATGAATTAAAGATATAAGTAATATTCAATTACATAATGACATGTTAATACTAATATATAAATCAATCCTCACTGTTACGTATGGACAAAGAATGACAACATATTTTTTGAGACTTGAGAAGCTGAAGCAGAAGCAGAAGCAGTGGCAGTGGTGGAAGTGCCTCCTTGCTTCCACTAGCTTCTGCACTTGCAAACTAAGCGTACCAAATGAAAGGTCAGAAATTGATTTCAATAGACATGCATAATTACATTATCTAGAGGTACATGGGACCACCATTTCAGCCATTATTATTGCAGATCGCAGACCAGAAATCGACCATTATCCTTTTCAACTTTCTGTTTGCTCCAACTCTAATACTGATACCCATCAAGTCCTACAATGGCTGTCATCTATTTTTTATTTGCACTGATTGCTTCAGGCTGATAAGAGGTGTAATCAGGCCTAGCCGAGCCGAGTAGTCATCTGTTATGAAGCTTGAACTAGAGTTAGATTCAAATTAAGCTAACTCAAATTTGAAAGTCAATTCAATTCAGTTTAAATTTGTTTAATTTGAATTCGAATCAAATTTGAAATAAAAGGTTTGTCTTGTTTTTTAAACCGAGTCAAACTTGAGTTTGAGAAAATTCAACTTGGTCCAACTTAAAAGTAGGGTGGATGGCTCGATTCTAACCTGACTTGTGACATGATTTAAATTATATTAAAAAATTATTAAAACAACATTATTTTATCTATTATTAAATAAAATAACATCATTTTGTTAATGAATTATGAATTTAAACTACGAATATAAGTCATATATTCAAACTATAAACTCGAACTGAACTCAAATCGAATTATTTTTATTCAAACTATATTTAATTTTGGTGTAACAAACTTAAGACAAAGGATGTTTGGACTGGGTTAAGTTCGCATCTACCCTTATGAAGAACCATAACAAATTAACCAATTTCTTCGGCCCATTCATGTTCATACTAGATACAATTACAAATTCAAATACTCAAGAATTCCCAGTTATCAGAAACTCAAGGCTCAGCCTCAGGCTCCCTGGAAAGATAAACTATCAGAAATATACAAAGAGGAACAACAACAAAAGCTGCAGTTTTCAGCAAGGCTTCGTTCTCTTCAGAAATTACGCCAATTCTTGACCAGTCTCCACTGTACCTGCACATACATACACATCAAATTCTACAGCTTAACATGGCTGGAAAAAAGCACCGAAGAGCTTATCACATTGGAATACTGATCAAAAACAGGATGAGAAAAGTACCCGGCATCAATAAACCCTAATCCGAAAACCGCAATGGCAGCCCTGGGAAGAAGTGAAGTTGAAAGTTTGATCGGAAAATTTTGTTGTTGAGGTGTTGAAGTTTCAGAGATGTCTTTCTTTTTGGCTAGTGTTATGGCCGGCAGCTTGCTGCCATTTTTGTTCACTGTAAGATAAGGAGAAGTCAAGTTTGTAAAGATAAAGGTCTTTTGTGTGGCTACTACCATTTCTCTTTGAATGTTGATGTTTCATAAAGAGTTTGGTAACATATTATACCAGGGGGGTAAAAACGTAATTACTCGTTTTAAAAATAAATTTGATGAAAGGGATTAATGTAATGTGGTGATGTTTTCTTCTGGATAGTATATAAAATTAAATTCGATCTGAGTTGACATTGATCAAATTTATGATTTGGCTCAAATAAGTTAATTTCGAATTAATATTTCAATTAAATAACTTAAATTGAAATTGACTCGATTTTTCATGAAAGAATATTATTTATCTTATCAGTAATATTGTTCACTCTTAAATAATATTTTTTATCATATCAAATCCTCTATTATGATATTATGTACTAGTTCAAATTATACATTATAATTATGATTCAAGTTTGAATCAATCATAAATTTGACTGGATTTTTTCCACTTTATTTGTAATTTATATTTTCAATTTTTACATTTAAAAACTAATTTATACTTATTATTTTATTATTAATTTAAAATCACTTAATAAATTAATAATATATAATATTATTAGCAATAATATATATTTAATATATATCACTATATAATTAATAAAATTATATATATTTATTATAGATATACAAATATGTATATATTTATATATATATTATTATATAACTAAGTGATTTTGAATTATGGATAAAATAACATTCAATCATATAATGATATATATAAATATATATATTTATGTATCTAAAATTAGTACACATAATATTACTCTTATATAATTAGATTATTTTGAATTAAAGATAAAATAATACTCAATCACATAATAACACACATAATTTTATTTTATTTATATATTCAAATATGTACGTATAACTCGATACTTAATTTAATACTTACTATATATTACACATAATTTTATTATTTTTTATTTAAAAATTTTTTATATTAATAACTATTAAGTATATCAAAATCATTTTAGATTTAGGGGCAAAACCTATCGGCACGGCATAGGACTGGTCTAGAGACCGGTCTGGGTTCTATGCCATCCGAACCGGGCCTAGGGGGTCCAGGCAGGGTTGTGTACGGTTCTATCCTCTTTATCCACACGTCACCAGTCTGCTTCTTCTTCTCTCACCTCTTCTTCGTCGTCTTCATTCAGAGCGCAAACAAAAATAAAAATGGCTTCTTTAGCCAATTCTATGTTATCTTTCAATTTAAAATGCTCTCACTTTTCTCCATTTCGCCCTTCTCGATGCTCATCTTCTCTTCTCCAACTCACTTCAAAGCTTCACAACTCGCTCAAACTCTCCTCCACTGGCTGCATTTCTGCCTCCTCTTTACTTCTTATTCGGAGCAACAATCTCTCCGAATCAACATTGTTCTCGCAAACTAGGACCCGAAATGTCACGTTTTCGCTGCTAAAGGCTACAAAATGAAGACCCACAAGGTCATCTCTCATCTACTCTCTCTTTCTCACTCTAATTTCGCTTATCTGCTTATTTTCTTAAGCGGGGTTTCTGAAAAAATCCCTAAAAAAATAAAAATTGAAAGGATTTACAATCATTCTAGTTAAATATTAGCCATATTTAGCGTAAATTGGCAACAAAATTGTTATTACTTTAGGCTATTTTGTAGCCATTTTTTGGTGAATGTTACTACTTTGATAACCAGTAGCAAAAAGAGTGTTGTTGTGGTCAATCTATAGAAGAAAATTCTGCTACCAAAAATGTTATTGAAATCATACTTACACTGTTGCAATATATTGAAGTAAAGATATTGATCAAAGGTTAGCAAAAGGTTAGCAAAACTGATGGAGTATTAGAACTTTTAAGATAAAGGTCTGGATTTAAACCTCTACTACACTTATAAAATCTTAACTTATCTGGTACAATGATTGTAGGTCTCCGGGTTTACTGTCTAAAATATACGGACAGGTCGCTAGTTACCAAAGAAAAAAAAATAAAGGAATACCTGTAATGTTACTGAATTCAATTCTATTGAAGTTGTAGTTGAAATGGCAACGCAAATGTTGCAGGATATGAAGAAAATGTTATTCAGATAGTGCTACCGGGAGTAAAATCAATTTTGTTGAAGTTGTGGTTGAATGTACTAACAAATGTTGCATTACATTGAGAATACATTGTCCTGATAATCTTACCGGGAGTAATATCTATTTTGTTAATAGTTGTGGTCAAAATCTTGTATAATACCCGGTAAAACACTATTCCGGTAATGTTACTCAGTGTGAAGTGGATTTTTTAACAACTGTGGCTGAAATGTTAATACTGTTACATGTGTAATATTGCATTAGAATCCATAAAAAGGAGTTGTTATATTTGATTTTTTTTTTTTTTTTTTTGTTGTTGTTAGGCATCAGCAAAGAGGTTCAGGGTGACTGGTAGAGGGAAAATAGTCAGGCAGAGAGCTGGAAAGCAACATCTGTTGGCTAAGAAGAACACTAAGAAAATTACGCCTTTCTAAAATGGTTAGCTTTCTTTAAACAGCATTGGAACCTCAGCTGTTTTTATTTGTTTGTTTGAATATATTCAATTTTAGTTTCTGGTTCCATCTGCCAATGATTGCATCTCTTTTCTATAAGCATACCTAGATGATGTTTTGTATTCTACACTAAATATATATATATGATAGAAATGACTAGAACTAGATTTGACGCACTCTGAATAGTTGATATTACATCTCTCACATCATTTTGAAAGGTTTTTTTCATTATACATATCAATTGTTAATCTCAACTATTAAAGGTACATTGACTCAGTGGTCTACAATTTGTGTTATAATTTGTTAAAAAAATATGATGCCATTGATCTTATCCTAGAGCTAAGTACGTTTGGGTTTTTCACTTACTGTGACAAGTAGGCTGCATTAAGGATTGTCTTATTCTCTTGCTGTGACAAGTAGGCTGCATTAAGGATTGTCTTTTTCTCTTGCTGTGACAAGTAGACTGCATTAATGATTGTCTTCCTCGTGATGCAAGTCTTCTTCACAGTAGATATATTAATCACCTTTTCCCATATTTACTCATCCAGTGTGGAATCTATCAATTGAAATTTAAGATGCAATATGTTGGAAGCTAGAATTTTTTTGTTATCATAAATGCTTAAATTTGCAAAATAAGAAAGAAAAGGTACGTATTTGTAAGCTTTTATTGCGGTTCATGAAAATCTAGTAATCATGAGAAAACTTCTCTCCAAGAAAGAGTTGGCCTTTGTGAATTTCAGAGCATTTTCTAGAGAATCTCAAGTTGAGAAACGAGGAATAATGACTTGATTTGAATAATTGTCATTAGTCTCAAGAGATGCAAATTACTGCCTTGGTCAGTCTGTTTAGGAAGACTAAGTCATAGTCTCCAAGATTAGAATGGGTGTTTGATGTGCTCAGGTTATGCCATTTGATTTGATTATTTCAAAATATGAGAATAGGTCTTCAACATCTGAAGGTATCTTATTGACTGGGGAAAAATGATTGCGTATGTTTAAAGGTATGGTATCAAAAATTAATGGAATATTAGTGAATATGCGAGAGCTACCCCATAACCTTGAACAAGTGCAATCATTTCTTCCCCAGCCAATAATTCACTAGAAAATCAATGAATTAAGATTTTTTTTCCCTCATTTACTGCTGTTCTATTTGCTATTCAGCCTTCTGTTGCCTTTGGTTTGGGAATTTAGAAAACTTTTGGCAATTTATTATGTCTTCTCCACAAGTTGACATTCCGATATGTTTAACCGCACGGACTAGATATAGTTTGAGGGAAAAAGATTCCTAAGGTTCTTTCCAATAGTGGATTTTCATAGCTGTTTTACTTAGATCAAGTGGTGATAACATTACAGCAGATGGTTTTAGTTTAAGATATCTGGCCGGCTAGACCAGAGACCTGGAACAAATTCGATGAAATCACTTGACTCTTTAATCACTGTGTTTCTTATTCCAAATACAAATCAAACACTTTTGACTCTTTGATATGACGAACGATGCCCTAAAAACCTCAGCTTACTCAAATAATTAATCTGAATGTTGTTTAACTGGAGATCGATGAGATTTCTGCATTCAAGTGAATTTTTTGTTAGTCAAGAACCATACCTATGTCATGGATTTTAACATTGCTGTTTTGTTTACAATTTAATATCTGCTGTCTAAAATCACTTAATTTTTCTTTGTCAACAGAATCCTGTTAGCCGAAGCAATTACGACAATGTTATTGGTGCCTTGCCATACCTCAAAGTCAGTAGAAATGCAAAGTAGAAACAATCTTACAGATTGCAGAAGACCTGTATTTTCATTTCCATGATATAATCTTACATCTATGTAGTCTCAATTGTGTTATTCCCCTAATCCAGCCAAGGATAGTTGATTTTTCCTGCCTTGAAATTCCCATGTTGTTTATTTCTCAAAGCTCAGAAGCACTTTTAAAGCTTGTCAAAGCTAAAAGCTGGATTCTTTCAAGCAAAAGCACTTTTTGGGGAAAGCTCAGTATTGATCCTCTATTGATTTATGCTAAAAATACAATGGTATTTTTTTATTTTCTCCCATAAAGGTGATTCTAGGTCCAAAAATAGTATTCCTATTCTCCTGTTTCAAGCTTGGGTTGCAAGGCAAGATTTTTGAATTATATATATAAATAATTTCTAACATAGAATGGTTATCTAGTCAGAACTTCCTAAAATTGATTTGTCATTCTGAGTTGTAAAATTTCACGTCAACTTGATAGAATTAATATAAGAACGTTTTGTACTCAAAACCAATGATAGATTCGAATCAAATTGAGTTTGAACAAAGATTAATTTAAGTTTGATTTAAATTTATAATATCCTACCCATGCTTGAGTTGGTGGCTCAATAACTTTAGAAAAGATGAACGGTGACACCATGTAAAAAGAAGAGTTGTCAAAAAATAAGAATATTTGAAAGAGACTCATCAAAGAAAAAGAAAAAGAAAGAGAAGATGAATTATCTTTGGAGGAGAAAAACAATCATTGAAAAAAAATTATTGATAAGACAAACTTTAATACCAATGTCAAGCTCGGTGAGTTGAAATTGTTTTAATTTTTTGTCTAGTATAAGTTGAATGTAGATTTGAACTTAAGCTAGTTTAGTTCAAATTCACCCTCGGTAAAGACTCCTTCAACAAATTTTTTTTAATAAATTAAAATTCAATCCAGTTAAGTTCAAACTGTATAAAATATTGACAAAATGTGATTAAATTAGAGATTAAAATAATTAGAAGCACACGTGAAGTCATATTCTGAATTAGGTATAATTTGACTTTTGAGATTAGCACTAATCTTAGAGAGAATATTTCCTCACTGTTGGTATGAAACATAAGGCTAATTACCAAATTTAAAATAATTTAATTGAGTTTCTTTCATTTGACTTCTATACAATCATCCCACTATCTTATTCTCTAACTGGCTCTTTCCTTGTTAATTTAAATGTCATAAGTTTTTTTTTTTCATATTTTAACTATAATCCAAACTAAATTTGATACCAATTCCTTATCGGATCAATCAGACTTATTGATCCGATTAGGGTTTTGAAATAATGATCATTAACACAATCTTACAAATGCTTCCTAAAATTCTAACCTCCCCTTTTGACTTGAACCAACATGACTTGATTAGACTCTAAATTTCTATATTTGTTATATTTTGTAATTTAATTATCATCTTCATCTCAAATAAATATATAATCTTAATTTTGTTATCTTAACAAGCTTATTTATTAAATTGTTAAAATAAAAATGTTCTAATTTTTAATTAAAATAATAAATATTATTTAAAATATTTTTAAAATATATATATTAACAATAAAAAATCAAAATATGTTATTAACATAAAAAGTGTTTTAAAAAATAAATAAAACAGATTTTTTAAACACAAAGATATGGTAATTTTTTAAAAAAAAATACTAATTTATTTTTAAAATTTTAAATAAAAATATAATAATAATTTACATAAATAATTTTATAGACAATCTTCCATAAATTGTAATAAAAATTAAATACAGCCGCCTTTACATAAAAGTTTGTTTCCAAATCAACAGTCCACGTGTCGTATTAGACGATACATCTCTGAAAGATCATCTCAGGATCTTGCGCCACGTATCACACGGTACCAACCGCGGCCGTCAATTAAACACGTGCTCATTTTGCCATCACTCAACTAAATTACCAAACTATCCGGCTAAGAGCGCATTATAGCCGCCTTTTGGGAGGGTAGTTGAGTCATTTGGTCTAATTGAGCACGTGCTCGACTTCAGAGTAACACGGTCAAAGATCTCGCTCTCTCTGCTCATTGTTCAATAAAAATTATAAATCCCTTTTGTCTAGGGTTTTCAGAATCGGCTGATTTTATTTTCTTTTTCTGTAACTAATCAAGAAATTTGACGGATAATTTTGTTGGGCTTTCGTTTTCAGATTCGGGTTCTTCTTGATTTTCGATTTTGCTTTTGGAGTTAAGGAAAGTTTTGATTTTTTGATGGTTCAGTTGATGAAATCAGGAAACTCTACATCGGAACCTGGAACGACGTTGTTTCGGAACATGGTACCAGTGAAATTAGAGATCGTTGAAGACTCGTTGGAGGAAGAACACGGCCCTCTCAATAAGCGATCTAAACCTTCTTCAACTCTTCAACAACAGGTATTCATTTTTTTTTTTTTTTTGAATTTCAAGTACTTTCTCTCCCCAGTTTGGTTGCTGAGAAACTCAAATGAGACAAATGAAAATAATCAAATATAAGATTTTAGCTATTGGAAACCGAAAAAGAAAACATTTTTTTCTAGGTTTTGTTTGTTTTTGTATTGGTTTGACCTGGGATTTGATTGTGACAATAATTTTATTCATTTTATTTTTTCGTTGATTGAATGGGATTAGCAATGGAGTGCCTGGAATAATGATAGTAATGATGATGCGTATCCAATCCCGCCATCACAATACAACCCACTTGATGAGCCGAGTCCTTTGGGCTTGCAGCTGAGGAAGAGCCCGTCGTTGTTGGATCTGATCCAAATGAGGCTTTCTCAAGCGCCAGAGAATAATCTTAATCCTGGAGCTAAGGAGACTAAAGCTGTGGCAGCTCCTTCTTCTGGTGCCACCGACAAACTCAAGGCTTCGAATTTCCCTGCTTTGCTTCTTAGGATTGGAAACTGGGAGGTAAATTTGATTAGTTTGTTTTTGGTTGGTTCTATTTATTTATTTTATGTGTTCGGGAATCTTGAGTTGATAGGAATTTATTTTGGTGGCAGTATAAATCGAGATATGAAGGTGACTTGGTTGCAAAATGTTACTTTGCAAAGCATAAGCTTGTTTGGGAGGTGCTTGAAGGTGGTCTCAAGAGCAAGATAGAGATTCAGTGGTCTGATATTATGGCTTTGAAGGCAAACTGTCCTGACAACGGTCTTGGGACTTTGAATGTTGTGGTAATGTTCTAGACTATGGTTGAATGTTGTGTTTTCGTGTGTGTGCTTATATTGATTTATTGTTAGTTTTTGTGTTGTGCAGCTTGCTAGACAGCCACTTTTCTTTAGGGAGACTAATCCGCAACCTAGAAAGCACACATTGTGGCAGGCTACAGCAGATTTTACTGATGGACAGGCTAGCATACACCGGTTAGATATTATTCTGCCATTAGTGATTCTTCTTGTTTACTTTAATTGAATGATTTTTTGAAGTCTCTGGTCTAAGTGGTCGGGAGTTAAGTGAAGGTTGTGATTTCAAAATCTTTACTGCATGTATTCAGTCTTTTTTCCTTTTAAATCTTGGTAAATGTACTTGGGTATAAGCTTTCTACTATTTGAATTTGGGTTTCCAATGCTTTACTAATAACTATTTGAAGATTAAACAATATGAGCTAGTAATTAAATTTTTTGTTAGAAGAAAAATTAAATTTTAACTTATATGAGGTTTAACATGAATTGGTGTGCCTATACTTGTGCAAAACTTTTGCTGCTTTTTTCATGACTTGAAGTGACTGGTTTGGAATGCATTGGCTGCTAAAAATCTTACCATGCATTGCTTTTTTACAGATTCTACTTGAAAGAGATGTAAACACATGGGTTTAAAATACTGATGTGAAAATTTATACTTTGTTTTGTAGGCAACATTTTCTGCAGTGTCAACAGGGGCTGTTAGACAAACATTTCGAAAAGCTCATCCAGTGTGACATGCGTTTGAATTTTCTAAGCCGACAGCCAGAGATAAATTTAGATTCACCATACTTCGAATCAAGGGCTTTGATTTGTGATAATCCTGACGAATCAAAAGGTGATCCAGTGGAGACTACCCAAGGATCAAGAATTACTGGATTGCAGAATTTGCCATCACCAGTTGCAGCTAACTCGCCTTCCTTTGACATCGAAAGAGGGGAACCTTCTGGTATTGGATCAGAGAATATGTCTCGGGAAGCTCCTTCTCCTAGCTCAGGTACAAAATCAGTTATTGGCTGTGATATTTTCTTAGGTTTTAATGTACTGTGCATGTGTAGGTTTGTCCTGACAAATTTTTATATTTACCATCTAATTAGTTGTTCTCTCCAAGAAATATGCATATTATTTGTTTGTGTCAGTCATGGTGCAATGGAAGAAATTCTATGCTAGAAAAAGAATGTGCCTTCTAGTTTTTTTAATGCTTATAGGTGCCCTAAGTTGATGGTTGGCATAATTTATTGATTGTTATTATATGTGGCTCAAATTGTAATCTTTTTATGTGGATTATTAAGATCATTATTTGGGAGCTTCGAAAGAATATAGAATGTAAAATTAAAAGATTTTGCAAAAATGAAAAATTAAATTTGGTCTTTGTTACTGATGAGGGTGGTGCACATTTTATGAATCAGACGGCCTTTCAAGATAGATATATATTGTGAGAATTATAATATTTATTCTTGTAAATCTTAGAAGTGTTTTTTCCTTTGCCGACCTTGAATGTGAAGATATTATATGCCCTAAGAAAGAATTTATTATTCTTAAGTTCTTAGTATAGTTGTGGGTGCATTTTTTCCATAATTTTTCACTAATTGCCACTCAAACATACTAGTGATGGACACTCGTGCTATTGAAGGGAGTGGACTGTGTGAAGTAAATTCAAAGGGAATGAGGAATTGGGACCAGATAAAAGTGCCAGGCCTTCACCCATCGATGTCTATGAGTGATTTTATGAACCACATTGAAAACTGTCTTTCAGATAAGATAACTGACAGAAATCAACCTGTGGAGGGATCAGATTATCGTGAGTTACTGGAGGACATTGCACAGTACTTGCTCAGTGACACTCAGTTAACAACAGCTTCGGATGAGAAGTCTCTCATGTCAAGAGTCAATTCTCTCTGTTGCCTTCTGCAGAACGAACCTGGTGCAGCTCAAAACTTTCAAGCAAACGGGGAAAGTTCTGATGGTAGACCAAATGATGAAAATGGGAAGAATGTTCAGCTACACATCTCTTCCGAACCGTTGTATGATAACAAAAATGGTGATGAAATGAAGACTCCTGAAGTTGGTGCAAAAGATTTCTCTGGCAGCAAGCCAGCCACTGGCATGTCAAGGAAAGACTCATTCAGTGAGTTGCTGCTTCATCTCCCTCGAATTGCCTCTCTCCCAAAGTTCTTATTCAACATTTCAGAAGAAGATAGTGAGAGTCGATCAAGATAGTATTGTGAAAGAATACTGCGGTTGAATTCACATCTTAGTATTCTGAAGACATGGTCTTCTTGGTATAATGTACTGGGATTCTGAAATTTGAATTGATGAAGAATCCTATTAGAATGTCCCTGGTAAAAGTAACAGGTATTTTAGGGTTCTTGATTACCCATATAAACAACTTCTGGTTAATTTGTCTGTAAATTAATGTTGATTCTAGCAAGGTTCTGCCTAATAAAGTGGGTATTGTAATTTTTTCAGCCATTTATTCTATTTTTAACAATGGTCTAGCTTTTGCTGGCAAGCTAATTTTGATTTGTATTTGAGTAAGAACATAACATTGTGATCGGTGTTAGTCATTGTTATCTGCAATTTATCCGCAAGGGGTGAATACAAACCGAATTAAATCTGAACATATGCGTATTTGAGTTTAATTTAAGTTCATTAAACTAAAATATTAGATAATTTAAGTTTGATTTGAATAAAAAATAATTCAATTTGAGTTTTTAGCGAGAATTTATTATTCAAATTTATGGTTTAAGTTTATGATTTATTGATAAAATGATATTGTTTTATATAATAATGGTAAAACAATGTTGTTTTGTTAAAGAGTCATAAGTTTGAACCATAAATTTAAGCTATGGAATCGAGTCATAAACTTTAATAATATCAAACTGAAGTCCCTCTAGTTTGAGTTAGAATTGATTTTAAAAATAAATTAATTTTTCTAGCTGAACTCAGTTTGAATTTGAATTAAATAAATTCAAATCAAACCAGCTTCTTAGATAATTCAGTTTGGTTTGATTTATAGATGTATTGGCAAGGAAAAAAAATTGATTTCCCATTCCATTCTAATTGATGAATGGAGTCAGGGGACAAGGGAAAGAACTTTACAGGTGGGTAGAGGTTTGGATTGAAATCACCAATTCAGTCAGACCATATTCAATCCCATTCCTAATTTCTGGAAAAGAAAATGAAAAAATAATAAATGGGACGGGAGGATCCAGGGAAACTGCAGGGTGCATGGTTCAGGAAAAAAATATTGAACTCTTTTAAGCTCTGCATATCTTGCATGGAGGACTCTTGGATTGCTCCACTGGTGTATGATACTTGAGGCATCTGGCTTGGAAGACATGGCCACGGCCACAGGGAAGAACAGCTACCTCCGGAGAATATTAGAGAATCCGTCCTTGTATGCTTCTGAGTACGGTGGCGAAGCTGCAACATCTAAAATACTGACATTAACAACTCTCTCCAGATTGTGCCCTTAAGTCATCAAAACCTGCAGAGTGCAATGGACGGGATAAGAATGTAACTTGACGGATAATTAATTGATCCTGAATTGGTAAAGAGTTACTATACTCCCATGTAGACATGAGGTAAAGATGTAATATGATCTAAAAGGTGGTCACCTTTCTTTGGGTATCGGCCTTCTGAAAATGGGCTACTAGTCGCAACTCTTGTAGCTTGTTACTTCATTGGATGTCATTCCATGAGTGTGGTCAATAATCCATTATTAAGATGACACTACTATTGCAAGAGACCTCGGAAACATACCTTCCCAGTAAATTTAATTGTAATCAGCTTTCCATCTTGAGAATCTTTCATGTTTGAATTAGGAAGATTTTCCACAAGTTTATGTATCTTCTACTCAGATTTTCAGCTGGGAAGAGGTCTAGGTGGATCCTTGGCAGGTGTTTCTTATTCTGCCTCAGCTTCATTCTTCTCAAACAAAAGCTGATGAACTTTAATAATACTATTCCTCAACAAATCAGAGTTCATATTACCTGATTGATTCTGAGCTTCTGTGCTTCCTGTTGTGACCTCTGCAGAATTTGCAGAATCAGGCTGAAAACAGTTAAAGTTTGAACTACTTGAACCCATTACTAGAGAATTAACTGAAAAATAATGAAAAATAAAAGAGCCTGGGAAACTAGATGGATAAAAGAGTTCATATTTCCAGTGGTTTGTTTGATAATAATTAACACCTAGTGTAATAAGGAAACTCCACTGTCATAGGGTTAATTTTTCAAAGACTCTATGGGTATTTAATTTGGATAATATTTTATTATTAAAATTAGAAGATTACCTTAAAGATAGTACTTTGAGGATTACTAGGTATAAATTATTATTATGTTTGATAAAATATGATAAACTGGATAGGTATAAATAATTATTATATTTGGTTAGAGTTAATAAAAGAATACTAATATGTTATTTTACTTAAATACCATTGGGTATAATTATTTTAAGATATTTTTTCATGTTATTTGTTATATTACTTGAAAATGAAATTATTTTTAACCTAAAAAAATTAATAAATAAATATATAGTTATAATAAAATAAAGATTACCTTAATAATTTTTTAATACTTAAGGTAGAGGTAGTAATCAAATTACCCTTTATATTCCCTATTATATCACCCTTGATAATAGAACATTACTGAAATATTTTATTACTTATAAATCAAACAAAGTAATGTAAATAATAAAAGATAGATTATCAGAATAATTTTTAGTGCCCCTAACCAAAACTCATCCAAGGTCCTCTAAATATAAATGAAATTGGGTTGCATTTTGAATTTGGGGTTCCATAAAGAATTATTAAGATTTTCTAGTATATTTGTACAGAGACATTGAGTAGTAGGATTTCTTTTCAACTCAATATTATTTAGTATAATTTATGACATCAAGTTTTTGGAAAAGTCATGTAATGCAATATCTGGATTCTCTTTCAAGTAATGCAGCAGAAAATTGTATTTGATTCGAAGTAATATCGATGGAGATCCATAAACAAAATAGACTGAAAGAGCATACAATTACAGTTGAGTTTGTTGGGATGAGTTTTCCATCCTTTCCTTCGGTATGAATTGTATGGTTCATCAAGCCGTTTGGTGAGGGAGAGGAGCCTCTGTGAGAGGGATAATGCCATAATGGTATCTTACACGAATTGCACCTGAACTTATGCCGTTTGAGGCTGTTCACCAGATCTGCATAAGAAGAATGGATCAAAACTGAGCTTGTACACAACATATTTTAACAAAATGGAGATAATATAGACGGGAAATCCTAAAGCTTACCTGGTTATTCATTGAAGCTTATGGCCGAAGTATAGCCAAGAAATGGTTCAGCGGAATACATTGAGTATGCAAATTAGCTGGATTTTAACGTGATTGTGCATCTCCGAAGCCATGCTGGATGGATAACTTTTAGAATAAGAAGAATTCTTCTTAGAACTGAAAATAATAGGTGAAGAAGAAGATGTAAAGAATGTCATGCATGTAGGTAGAACAAGAATTGAAGCATAATTAAGGCATATAAGAGAAAGATAAAATTTTTACCTACTTCTTTGCTTCCTATAAAGATATAGGATGATGGATTAAACTCTTCACTTAAAGAATCTCCAAAGAAGCGCACCTTCCAAGCCAAATCTTAAAGAGAGAGGAGAGCTTTTAGTTTGTTTTGTGAGAAAAAGTAATGCTTATGTTAGTTCACAATGAACTAAAATGCAATTTCTATAATGGTGACCCATTTTACAATTTCAGAATTTTTATTTGGCCCAACAAATTCATAATTTGAAGCTTTACCATGCATGTACATCAAATATATATATTAGTCATATTAATTTCATCTCACTCACATCTTAACTTTTAAAATATTATTTTTTACATCTATATGACATTTTATATGATTTTCATTATCCTCTGGAAGATGCTAGTCAACCTTGGATAATTAATCATCTCTTTAAAAAGTTTTGTTTATTAGTGTAACCCTTTAAGTATACTATGGAGTAGCCGTGAGTCCTTTTTTAAATGATTTGAAAGTGTACTGAAAACTTAATGACTTGATAAACATCTAACAATGTGTCATAGCTCATAAACCACAATGAAGAAATACTCTATCGAACCTAATATCTCTGATCATACATTCCATATAGGTAATATCCTTCCGTTGATCAATCTAAATGATTTCGGACTCATGAATTATCAATATCTTAATTTTGATTATTTACTAATTAGCGATTTAAACATTCGAAACATATCATAATGAACATCCTTTGTATGACTTACATTATATTTTGTCCAGAAATTCGATTTTTAATATTTATCGACGTTTGCTTTAGAACTTGAATTCAGATCAAATCAATGGATATTTAGAATCCAATACTTTTCGAGTCAATGGATCTCATTTTGATTATCATTCTTCTCCACATACAAATAACACATGACTAGTATGATTTGTCTTACAAGATGTGGTTAACTATGTATATGTACACTACATGAATCACACATATCCGTATCGAATTTGACCATGAGATTTTAAGTCAAAGGATTACTTCATACACTAATACGATCTTATAATAAGTCATTGACTACGATTTTATGATCATATGATTTATCGTTATTGCTCATTTCAAAAAACGATTCTTTAAATATTAATTCATACTAATATCCTAATGACATGACATTTATTGTCACTTGCACTAATGTTATCTCATGACATTCAATGAAGATATTTAGTATGTCTACTATGTGATATAATTGTCTAAGTTGTATCACGTTCATAGGAAACAATTCGATGTTTCCGTTTGTATTAAGTAACTCATTCAAACAACTCATACACATAATTTATGTTATCACAAAATAAAGGAAACAACTTATACATATGAATAAAAAAACTACTTCTTTATTAATAAATTATTTAATATATTTATACCAGATGAAATATCTTGAAACCGATAACACAAATGATTTTTAAGATATACACTAACAAAAACACCCAAACCTAAGAAAGATTTACAGAACTGGCTACTTAAAAAATAAGAGGCACTTCACTAAAACAAATATATGCTTGTTAACAAAAACTGATATAATTACACTTCACATAGGGCCCCAGATCAAACTCAGCTATACATAATTTATTGCTAGTACTGATTTCTAAATAAACTTTCTTAATTCTCAATCAATATTTATATGTATATAACAATTTAATTTCTATTTATGTTATAATTTTGTCAATTATTATTTTTCATTCAACAAAAAATTACAAATAGATCTAAACTTAAATAAGTTTAATCTGTTTGAATACTTTGAAGGTGATGATATTATTGATGATGCATCTAGAGCACCAACTCGAGAAAGTGTGACAGTTTTGGCAAAAAAACAAAAGAAGTTAATGGTACGAGACTGGAAAAACATTAGCTAATTTTTTATGAATATAAAATTAATAACGATATTTTGTAATTACCTTAACTAATACAAAAAAATAATAATATAATAGTTGAATTAATATATATTATGTACGTATGCGATAAAATGGATGTAATAGCTCAAGATGATTTGAGCTTAGTAAATGATCAAATAGCACTAATTTTGGCATGTCATTGCTTATATTTTGTCATTTCCATCACACATATAAGTGTATCATTACATGTGTAAACAAATAAGGGCAAAAAAAAAAAAAAAAATTAAAAGCTGATTTTAGAACTAAATGAAATCCAACATATCTTACGGTAATATGTAAAAAACATGTGAAAGGTATAAATAGCTATATCACGTCTTTTTAATACCTAGTCGAAAGATTCAGGGGACACCCTTTTTTTTTTTGAAAAGATTGGGAGATTGCTAATGTTCTAATAAACATGTTAGCACCCTGAAAACAACCACCGATCAATGTTTAAGTGTATATTATTTAACTACATGTTTAATTTTATATAATATAGTATAAATAAGTGATATTTTTAAATAATATAGATATTATAGTGTTTTTTAAGATATTTTTAAATGAATAGAGAAAAATTTTTAAAAACATTGGAAAAATATATCTTTACTTTTTGCTACATCCATTATTTTAGATCATTGACTCAAATTATTAGGAGTATAAAATTGTTTAGACGTTATAAATGAAAATTTATTAAAATCGAATACTAATAAAATAAAATATGTTCAAGAATTTTTACTTAAAATGTGTAATATTTATAAGCATAAATATGGAAATCCTATATGGTCTCTCTTGCATAAAAGTAATCAACATATAGATCAAAGTTCATATTATAATGAGTTTTATAATTATATTAATATTGATCGTTATTTTAAAATTATAAAATGATATGATCATACATTCAATGTTTTCCCATGGTGGAATTTCATCACGACGCGTGATCTACTATCATCTTTAATGTTTATTGTAATATTGAACTCAGCTTTTAATATAGGTAGATGTCTATTAGACAGCAAACGAACCAACTTACACCATAATATGGTCAAAACAATCATATATATAAATTATTGGGTGATATCTGAATTTAAATTACAAAATCATATAGTAGAGAATATATTTAAAAATTTTAAAATTTTGAACATTGAAGATGAGTACAAGATATATAAATCAAATTTATATTTGTATATCATATAAATAAATTGATTTATATTATTTTTAAATTTTTTCTATTATGTAATCACGATATTGCTTTATCACAAGTAAGAGATTATTAATAAAAATTTTCAGATACTATTCTCAATTTTAGTAATTTGAAAATTATTTTTATTTAATTTAATATAATTATTAAAATAAAAAATTATTTTCTTATTTAATTAATGGGTCAGCCCATTAAAGGCCAATACAACACAACCCTCTAAAGTGTGGATTGTGTCGTAGACTCTGGTATTTTTGCGGGCCAGGCTGTTACTGTACAGGTCTTGGCCCAACACAAGAAAGCACGTAGACAGGGTGGGCCACGCCAGAGCTGGCCGGGACTGACCCAAAACGTCCCACTGCCACCTCTAGTGTACAGTTTTTTCACCAATAATCCGCACAAGAGCATACACCATCACTAAAATGGTGGAACCTATTCGCATCTCTTACCACAATGACTCTTTCCATAATCTTTGATATAAATTTAGTTGCCGTATGGCAGTCTAAACAAACCCGGAGATTTTTAATGATCCTAATTTCGCTTCCAGGTTCAGTGGCAATAAGGCCAAACGCAATGGCCAACTTCTCACTGTGAACATTCACCATTTGCTCTTTCTCTTCCTCCTCCACATCATGGAGAGCTGTGACAGTCTCTGTCTGAAATCCAGCCTCTCTCATCTTTCCATTCAACTTCTCTAGCATTGCATAAATTGCTTTTGCTTGCGGATGGAGCTGATCGCCAGATGTGAAGACATGAGGAGTATTACCAATCTCAATTAGAGTGTACCCAGGAGTCTTTGCAAGCTTTTTATTCTTGACTACTTGTCGTACAGATGCAGCCCGTGGGTAGTTTCTCTCAGCTGAGTAAATATTTGAGAGTAACACATAATACCCTACATTTTCAGGATCCAATTCAAATAGCTTTTCAGAAGCCACACGGGCCAGGTTTGTGTCTTTATGAATCATGCAAGCACCAAGCAACGCACCCCACACAGCAGGGCCTGGTTCAACTGGCAAACCCCTGATAAATTCCAAGGCTTTCTCTAATTTTCCAGCTCGACCAAGGATATCAACCATGCATGCATAATGCTCAGCTAATGGCTCAAAACCATGATCATGAACCATGGATTTGAATATTTCATCTCCTTCGGTCACTAACCCAGCGTGACTACAAGCATACAAGACAGAAAGAAATGTAACCCCAGTTGGCCGAATGCCAGAATGCAACATCTCGGAAAATAGCTTTAGTGCTTCTTGCCCATGTCCATGGAGTCCATATCCAGAAATCATGGCATTCCAAGTCACCTCATTCTTCTTTGGAACCAAGTCAAATAACCGTCGAGCCTCCATGATGTTTCCACATTTTGCATACATGTCAATTAAAGCAGTTGACACAAATATATTACACTCAAAATTACTGCTCTTCACTAAACCATGTACCCATTTCCCCATATTTAAAGCTCCAAGTTGAGCACATGCAGAAAGAATACTTGTAACAGTTACAGGGTTCGGAATGACTTTGGATGTCTGCATTTCCTGGAAGAGAGAAATTGCATTCTCTGTCAAACCATTTTGGGTATAACCAGCTATCATGGCATTCCAGGAAGCTAAACTTTTCTCTGAAGACTCGTCAAAAAGCTGCCTTGCAGCTTCAATTTCATTTAATCTACCATAAGCAGTAGTCAGAGCAGTTGATACAGAAGAATGTGAAACAATACCAGCTTTCACACAAAAACCATGAATACAATCAGTGAGATGTAAATAACCAAATGGATAAAACACAGGAATCAATCCCACAATTGTGCTTGAATTAACTTTTTCTCCTGAAGCCAGCAATTCTTTAAACAGCATAACCGAAGCTTCAGTCTCACCATTGCAAGTATACCCAGATATCATCGCATTACAAGATATCAAATCAGGTCGATCAATCTCCCTAAACAACATCTTTGCGTTCTCAATCTCACCACATTTTGAATACAATGAAACCAACCCAGTAAGCACATGACCATGATCATGAAATCCCAATTTCAAACCCAAACACTGAATCTCTATCCCCATTCTCAACTCCTGCAACTCTGTGACAGCCGGAAGCACAGCAGCCAAACTAGTTGCATTCAACTTTATCCCGTCACTAAACATATTTGCAAAAACCAAAATAGAATCCTCAAAACAAGCGTTCTTCACCAAACCAGAAATTATGGTATTATAGGAAATTGTATCCCTCTCAGTCATTGCGTCAAACACCTTAAGCGCAGACTCTACACGTGAGAACTTGAAATACAAATCAACCAAAGCAGAACCGACAAACAAATCAGACGCATACCCATCAACAATCGTCTGTCCATGCAACAAAAGACCAACACAATGATCAACAAAATTAGACGCCGCGGATACAGCAAACGAATAAGTGAACTTGTCAGGCTTAAGATTAGTGTTTTTTCTCAAGTGGGTGAGCAACAAAATTGAAGCATGAGGGTTGTTATTGCTTGAGAAGCCACGAATGAGGACATTGAACAGGAAAAGATCGGGTCTTGAGACGGAATTGAAGAGAGCTTTTGCGTAAAACAGAGCGTTGAAGTCACAGAGTTTGTGGGTGAGTTTAGTGATAGTTGAGAGGTCGTTTTGATGGCCATTGAGGATGATTTGAGCATGAGTTTGAGTGAGCTGAGAAAGGGTTTTGACCGAGTTGAGAAGACTCAGAAACAAGTTTCTGGTTCCCGGCGGCGTAGAGCTGACAGACATGAACTAGTTTATTTCTCCTTTGGAGGTTAAACCGTCTGTTCAATATTTCATATTATAAAAAGCGGCAAAAGATCATCCCTGTACAGGCAACATTACTTTAGAGCCCTCATGCTAGTCTATTCAACGGGAATAACATCCCACAATTTTAGCTTGTTATAGTTCGAGCATTACCTGATAAGAGATTTAGGTAATAACTAAATAAAAAATTATTGTCACCGGTGATATTAAAATAATTTGAAAGCTAAAGTATGAAATGAAGAAAAGATGACTCCCTCGGATCAATCCAAATGTTGTAATCGATAGATTTAAGTTTCTTTTGATTCTTTTAAACCCTAACTTTCAAGATCTTATAAAATAAAATAAAAAAAATTTGAAAAACTATCCAAATCTACCCTATCTACCAAATTTTGTGAAAACTATAAATTTATATGTGCGGTGAAATGATCATTCCAATTAACGAAATACTAATTCTAGGATTATAAGTTACAATCGTTTCCCTACTTGTTAGTCATTTTACGTTATATTAGAGTTTCAACTTACAATGCCTAATCTTTATTGGGAGCACTTGTTCTAAGATTTAAGTTGACGTCATTACATTAGGAACGATATTGTTCCTCTAACCATTAGTTATTTCACCTTGATTTGGAGATTCAACCAAGAACACTAGTTCTTGAGCCTAAAACACCCGTTCTACCTTGGAACGCCTTCATAAATCAACAACTATTATAATGACCCAATCTTGAGAACCAAATTCTCATTTTTTTAACTAAACCTATCATTTTACCAACAAAATAGAATATAACCAAACTAAGGTAATATTTAGAGTAAGGCAAAAAATGAAACAAAACTAAGTATATGAGAATATAAAATATGGTATAAATTTGAGTTTCTAGGTTCAAAAGTGACAAAAAACAATTTAACTTTGCATTGGGTTAAAGTCAACTCAAATTCAAGCTCGAACAACTCCAATCAAATCCAATCCTGAATGTATTAGTACAATCAATTCTTTTCAAGACAACTTTCCCTTTATTATCATTTATATTTAAAACATCCATTAATATTTGATAAGATAATATTGGCATATATGTGGGAAATCAATACTTGAAGGCATTGAACCATCTTTATTATTATTATTTTTTAAGTTTAAAACTTTTTAAGTTTTTACTAAAAAGACCAAATTTTTATTAAATTTATATTCCAAAATCTTAGAGAGAGAGAGAGAGAGTGTGTGTGTGTATATATATATATGTGTGTGTGTGTGTATGTGAAAATAATAACAATCTGAGATTGATATAAAATATGGAATTAATAAATTTGAAAATGATTAATGCCACTTATGCAATTTGATTGTATTGGGTTTTCAAAATACGTATTAAAACTTTGAAAATTTTTAATTTTGAATACTATCTACTTACTAATCCAAAGTTTTCACAAAATCTGGATAAAAAAATTTTCAGAGAATTTTATTGAACTCAGAGGATAGTATAAACAAACGTTTGGCTCCTTCTCGGGAACTTAAAATCTATTTATATTACAAGCTTAAACATAATTATTACAAGTTTTGATTTCTTTGCATGAGTTATTAGTCTTTTGCAAGTGAATATCTTGGTTTTAAAAGTGAACTTTACGAACGAATATTTTGTTTCTACATGAAATCTTGGCTTTGCAGGGTGTGCTTTTGAGTATTGACACTATGTACCAAATAATCTTTTGAATTTTTGTAGTTTTTTCAAGAGCTTTGCCGGAGAATAATTTTCATCATCTCGCTTTGTTTCAACTTTGGCGAGAAACATGCTTTAAGTAAGTAATTTGCATATTGCTTTCTTTTATGAAATATGTTTTTTTTTTTTTCCTTTTTTAAACATTATTTAGAGAATCTTGTGTAGGAAAACCATGCTTAAAGATATTGAATAATCTTATTTTTTAATTAAAAATTCTAAATTTTTAAATTTCTGATTGAATAAATTGAAATTTTATTATCTTCTATTAAAGATATAATTTAACACTTTCGAGTATCGAAAGTGTTTTTATATATATACAGAGAGAGAGAGAGAGCTTGGAAGGCTCATAGACAATCCACAAAGGGAAAGTTGTTAAAGCAAACACAAATGAAAATGAAGATACAACAGAATTTACTCAATAAGGCTTTTTCCTTCCTCAATGAAACTTTTGCTTCTTTCTACATTGAAATTTTCACCCTTTTTTGATTCCTTTGCATTTTGTCTGTTCATATGTCTGGTACAAAAATTACACCTAAGGAAGATCAGAGCCAATTGCTTGTGTGTGGTAAAGAAAAAAATTTAAAAAATCCAACAAGGTTAAATTAAAAAAATTAATAAATTTACATTTACTGGTGCACAAGCAAAGAGCATTTTCCCTCCCTCTGGAAGTAAATTTGTTAGCATCATAGCAGTTGGTTAGGGCCATTGAAGTTTTGTTTTGATGGCCATGAATGGCTGCTCTGATCAATATCCCTTCTCCAAAGCTTGTTTCTGTTGTAAAAGATGAGTCCTAAGGCTGTACTCCCCTACCTGTCAGATGATGACATTGAAACCGATCAAAATATAATTCGAGATGTGTGCATGATGAAGAAGAAAATGAAACAACAACAGGTTCTGGTTTAATTTGCAGAAAGATACAGACACAGAAAGAAACAAAAAGAGGCTTGATATGGACTTTTGCTTAAATGCCATGTGAGTACAATTGAATTGGTAGATGACAAAGGACTAATGGGCACATGAGAAGGGAATAATGAAGCAATTGACAGCTTGAATTGATTGAACCACAGTGGGTGAAGTTTCAGCCATGTAACTACATGCAGTTAAGAGCAGCCCCACTGGGTTCCTACACAAACAGACAGAAGTCTGACAAGTATTACTCAAAACAATCAATAAACTAATTGGGGCTCTGATTTTTGCACTTAAAAGGGTCTTTTGGGACGATCGTAGCCTGGACAGACCTGCCAGCTAGCTGACGATGAGTGACAAACATCCTCAAGCATGTCAAGTCATCACAAAGCTAAATGTGAACAGTCTATTCAACTTTCAGAATGTGATAGAAAAGTAAGATTGTCAGGCAAAAGATTCAACCAGTTGGTTAAACTGGAAATTCAACCTTGGATACACATCTACAAACTACTTTAAAGCTTGAGCGTCGAATTGTTAAGCAGGGATGATAAAAGGGCATGGTAAAAGTACAGAACTCAAAAGGCATCTTGCTCTATTTCCAAGGGCAATAGGAGGCATCCTGTTGCCATTCTAAGATTTCTTGCAAACTCCATCTGTGACATCATCTTTTATTTCTACTTAATACTTTCTGATTGAAAGGGACATGGTAACACACACACACAGATATACACAAATGTAATGCAATGACTGCCACAGAGCATCATAGAAATCAGGGCAATTGCAACTTCAGATATTCAACTCAAGAAACCATGAATTTAATTGTGATTTTAACAACTTTTGGTATGTATAAATAAGTGCGGAGTATTGCATAGCTTCCTACTTATATCTGCTATCAATTGAAGATCTTTATGGCATTAAATTACACTAAAGTATTTCTGAGCAAGCATAATCTTTTTGATATGATAAGCATTTATCACACCTGCATAGCTGCGGTTGAAGCTAAGAGAGCTTCACACTCAGCCAGCATTGCTTTTCCTTGTTCTGCTACAACAAGAAGTTCAGAAACCAAACTGTTCATCCCCTCCAACTGCAAATGCAAGAAGATCCAAAAAGGAGTTCAGCATCCGCAAGTATACACTAGAACCAGAAAACGTTATCATTGAGACAAATGAATGCTAAAATCAGAATTTGTCAGTCCCAAAAGGGTCAAAAGCATATGTGGATTTTCTCATGGAAAATATTGAACCATGGAAAGACACACACATTCTCTCATCAAAGCAGAAAGACAAGAATCAGAAAAAAAATTAAGATCATTCTTCTAACAGGCAAACATTGTGTATTTAATGATCAAACAATTGTCTCAAACAAAATGATTAATGGATGTTGACAAATAAAATCTCACCCTAGATGGTAGAGAACATTCGGAGGATCCCATTGACTCCATCAAATCAACAGCTGAGCAAACAGCAGCCTTTAAAGATTCAATGTCTGCCTGTAAAACACCAAATCCAATAATGATGATCCGATTTCTCTTTTTGGATATTAATTCAATGATTTTAAAAAACCTAAAATACCCTTGCTCCTCCAGTTATTGGAACTCGGCAAGTGCTTGCCTCCAAATCTTCTACAACACCGGCTAAAGATCCAATATGATCCCTTTCGATTGAAGCCCAATCATCAAGGTATGCCATCTGAATCATCATTGCAAACGCAAACACTTAGAAATGGTACCATTAAAAATTGGTACAGTAACAATCTTGCATTATTTGAAGAATGGTTTCTCAATGATTTATTATGTCAACATAAAAATCAAATCCCTCATGAATTCAAGAATATCGCTAGCAATGAGATTCTACAAGGCCACCAAAATACCCTATCCACTTCATGTTTAAATAAGGAAACCTCCGGGTCTACAAATATTGTCTTCATTAACAAATTTTCAAGACACAATTTTGTTTCTGTATTTGACAAAAGAGTTACAACTTATCATCACAAAATGCATAAATAAATTGGTGAAAAACAAATGTTTGCAACAATTTTGGAGAACATATATAATCATCAATTGTTGTGTCTCTAAAGTTGCCTAATCCAAGAAGGCATATATCACCATAATCACCATCCGGAGAAGGGGAAACCATAACATGTTTTTCAAATCAAAGAAGCAAAAATCATCACAAACAGATCGGTGCAATTTTTTAAGTGTGACAGTTAAAAAAAAAAATCAAAATGAAGAGATGACTTACTTGATCGTTCAAAACTGCATTTAACTTAAGATCCAGATTCAGCTGCTGGAGATTAATTCTTTTACTGATCACTGAATCCCAGAGGTTTAAAGTAGTGTCCCAAACATTATAAAAAGTTTCCTGCACCATCAGATCAGTTTTATAATAAAATTTTTGATGCTACAACAGAAGTACAATCTAAGAATCAATGCTAATCATTAATTAGATATAAAATAAATGAATATCACAACTAATGGTTACGCAAGCTTATCTTCAGCATGAAGATAGTAAACCATAAATGACAAAACCATAAAGAGGAGTAAATTCATTCTTATATAAAAAAAGTTAACAACGAACCAAATCTCTTTGTTGTGAATGTCCTCTTATAGCATAAGAGATTTAGATGATACAGTCAAAGGAACAAATATCCGAGACAGAAACAAGAGGTGGTTTCACAGAGATAAGAATTGTACCTCAGCCACTATTTTCTGAACATAAAGTGCAGTCTCTGCTCGAGCATTTATGAATCGCCACTGCAAATATCTATTGTATAGCAACCGAAGATGATGAGCATCATCTATATAATTTGTGCTCTTTTTCCCTCTTTTAAAATCTGCAATAAAACTGAGCACAGAAGCTGAACTGCTGGATTGAGAAGTTGTCGATGACCTTATCCGAGATGGACTGATGCCTCTTGGAGGAGTTGATGGTCTTGCCCGAGATGGACTGACACCTCTAGCGGATGATAACACTGAGGTCCTACTTAGTGAGGCAGGCTGTGATCTGGAAGAAGGCAATGACTGGGATTTAACTGCAGCAGTTGCTGATGTTGATCTCTCAGATAAACCTAAAGAAGTAAGCTTGCAAGGTCCGGTTACTCGCAGTGAACTGTCATCTACTGGCTTTGGCACAGACCCTACTCTACTAATTTCATCAAATGTCAACAATCTTGAAGTAGCATCACTAGAAGATTTCTGTAAAGGTCTAGTCAAACTGTCAAGAGAACTTCTCCTCAAAGAAGGTATCCCAATTCCCTGACCTGATGTACCTGAATTTCTTACAGTATCATCCACAGGATCCACACTTTTAGCCAATGAATTGGCAGATACCTGCTCACCAATTCTGCTAGGCCACCGCTGTTGATCTATCAATCTAGTTTGTATACTATCAACTGGTTTAGAATTCTCAGATTGAACAGGTGCATTCTTCCCTTTGAGAGTACTCCTCTTTCTCTCGGGTGTGGGCTTCCTAGATAGAGCACTATGCATTTCACCGTGCTTATGAGCCACATTCAAAGGCGGTCTCAAAGTTCGATCCAAGGCAATATTTGTAACAGGTTTTTCCTTCTTACTTACAGGAATAGAAATTGTGTCCGACTGAAATGATACACTAAGACTCCTCATTGTAGAGGGCCATAAACTTTCAGGTAATCTACCACCACCACCACCACCACCACTTAACTTTCTAGATGACAATTGTGTACTATCTACAGATGATTCATGAACAGGTGTTGAAGGACTAGGCGGTGAGGGTGGTCTTGAGGGGCGTTTTCGCTCAGCCGATAAGGCTCTTTTAGAGCCCAATTGAGTATGTGAAGGTATTGTTCTTGTAAGATTAGGAGATGGGCAACGCCTAGTACTAGAAGCCATTGATTGAGAAGGAGATTTATACCTTGAACTAACCTCTCTAATCCTCGGCCGACGGCTCGATACTGAATTGAGAGCATTGTTCTTCTCAGCTAGAACCGACGGCGGTCTCGGAGTCTCAGTTGGCGACTGCTTGCGCAACGATCCACAAACATCCATCAATCAATCACAAAACACTCTCCAAAACATACCACATTGATGAAAAAAACCCAAATACTTTCAACAATACTGCCCCAAAGATTCGCTTTTGCCAGATAAATCCCACAAAGAAGATCCTTTTCTCTGCAAAGAAATTATCAACAACCAGGAAAAAAAAAAAAAAGTAAGATACTTACAGAAGGGCACCTAAAAAAGCAAAGAATAATGAACAACCACAAAACCCCATAAAGCAAACAAAAAAAGAAAAAAGAAAAATATTACATCTTTACAGGAACCCAGATCTGAAAGCAGCTGAATTTGGGAAGGGTATTGTTGAATCATACATAAAACGCTTAGATCATGAAACTGAAGCTGAAAGAAGGCAGATTTTCTCAGATAATGGAGATAAAGCATGAACAAAAGCAACCACATTTGGGACAAACAATGGGGTCACAGAAATTTGCGGACTGAAGCACAACGTGCATTAATGGTTGAAGTTTTGGTTATGGATTTCGGGCTAAAATCAACAGCCCCACGACAGCCAAAAATGATGCATTTTTGCAGAGGGTCCCCTAGGAAAAAGGGGAGACTAGAAAATCAAAATGGAACAACCGTTGTTGATGTTGAGGAAGTTGAAGGTTGTAGTAGTGTGGGATAATAAGAAAATTCAGAGACTTTTTTTGTATTTTGGTCTGTATTTTTCTTTTATCCCTGTCACGAGAGCGCCATGGCCATCTTCGCTGTCAACAATGGAGATTTTTTAAAAAATGAGAAAAATATATTCGTCTCGTTTAAATTATTTTTGTTGCTTAAATTTAAGTTTTTTTGAAAAGTTTTTAAGTACATTGAAAAGAAATTGCTCCGGGTCGAATTGGAGCTCATCCCTTTCCAAACAAGGATTGAGAAGTTAAATTTTGAACAAAGTTTAAAAATAACTGAATTTGAGGTTTGATTTAAGTTGGCTTTAATTTAATTATTTATATCAATTTAAATTTGATTTATTTATTACAATAAATTTAATTTTTAATTTAAATTTAGACCGATTTTAAATAATTTAAATTAAATCAATAAAAATGTTAATAAAAAAGAAAAAGATAAATAGTAAAAGATAAAAAAATTCATTTTTAAAAAGAAAAAATTATTTAAATGAAAACTTTAAAAATTATCATCAAATTAAAACTCTAATTTAAATTTAATTTATTCAAATATAAGCTGACCAAACTCTAATCAACTCCCTACTCACAGGAATAGTGGTTGACGTGTCGTACTTACTAGTAATTTAAAAAATATAAATAAATCAACTAATTAAATTATATAATTATGAATGACACATCGGCTTTAATTCTATATAGCATAGTTTTAAAATATATATAAATTAACTAATCAAAACCAATTTTTTATATTGATTGAATTATCAATAATTAATTGAATCGATTTCAACATATATAAAATTAAATTTGATTAAGTCAATATAAAATATTAATTTTTTTAAATTTATTATGAAAACTTAAACTAAGATTTTATCTATTATATTTGAATAGGTCAAATAGAGATGTCGATAGGTCGAGCCGCGTTGGGCTGGCTTAGGCTCGACCCATTGCGCTAATTGGCCTAGCCTGAAGCCTAAACAGTAATAAGCTTTCAGGTGAGGTTGACCCATTAATATATAAATATCCGAACTACATAAAAATGGGTCTTAAATGGGTTGGGTCGGGTTAGGCTTTAAATGGATTGGCCGACCCATTTAATCAATATTTAAAATTTTTAAACACAAATTATTTTTCAATTATTAAAACTGAGGACAGTACCCTGAATATTTTATTTATAATCTCTCACTTATGTGGGAAGAATACGGTAGTTAAATGTTGAAAAATATTATAAATTATAACACAGTATAAATAAATTAATTTATATACTTATAAATTATAAAACATAAACAAATATATACTATGATAATATTCAAATGGATTGAATACATTTGATACTTGATCTATTTGTAATATTTTGTAATGATAAAATAAAAATAAAAATAAAATTATAAACACAAAGAATTATTATTTGTAAATTCAAATATTTTCTAAAAGAGAGTTTATGAGAGAAAATGAGATTAAAAATATAATGAAATAATTGAGATTAAGAGATTTATAAATGAAAGTGAAAATGAAGAAAAATTGAATGGGTTTATATAGACAAAAAAAAATTAATTAAAAAATTTTAAAGAAAATTAAAGAGGCCAAGGCTTCTGCCACAAGGCAGAGGGAAGCAAAACTTCTGCCTTGTAGCAAAAGCCTTCTACCGTAAGGCAGAAGGAAGTACACAAGGCAGAAGCAAGAAAAAAAAATTATTTTATTTTTAAACAGTATTGTGTCAAGCTAACCCAACCATAGGGTTAACATTAAAGCTTGAGGCCCAACCCAATAGGCCTATGCGCTTAGCTCAACATGCTACAATATTGGGTCATGTCTTCTCGTGTCGTACCTTTTTTCGTGCTTTATGTCGGGTCTCTATTCGATCTGACCCAATTGATGTGTCTAAGGTCAAAGGATTATTTCCAATCTAAGTTTTACTTTAATCTCAAAAATGTATCCACGACAGATAAAAAAGTTAAACACTCATCTATAGGTTAACTTCTATTAGAATTTTTCATTAAAAACAAGAATAAAATTATCATTTTATCTCTAAACTCTAAAATTTATATTATTTTCCCCCTTTAATTGAAAAAACTAATAATTTCCTCTCATGATTAAACTTTAAAAAACTGTATTTCCCCTAAGTGGTTTTTCTTCCATCTCCAATGACTAGTTGTCATTCCCACCGTCGATTAGCCTTCTCACCATCGTTTTAATACTGATCCATCAAACGGACAAAGGTGATTAGTCTTCATCCGCCCAAAGAGACCAAGATGACGTTGTCTTTGTCTTTTTGTCAAACAAAGACGATTCGTCTTTGTTTAACAAAATCACTATAGTGGAAAAAGTCAAAGGGGTAGATGATGATGGTGAAAAAGCTAGTTGACGACAGGAATGACAACCAACACCAAAGATAGAAGAAAAACCCTTAAGGGGGAAATGTAATGTTTTAAAGTTTAATTATGAAAAAAATTGTTACTTTTTAAATTAATGGAGGAAAATGATATAAATTTTAGGGTTTTGGGGTAAAATGATAATTTAACCTTTAACTCTAATAGAAGTTAGTCCATAAATAGATATTTAGATTTTTTATCTATCATGCATGTGTTTTCGAGATTAAGATAAAACTTGAATGAAAAATAGTCCTTTGACTTATTTAAATATATATACTATCAACTAAACTTATTTTAATGTTAAATAAGTTAAATTTTATATTTAATAATAAATTATATAAAAAAAATTTAAATATTATTTTTTAATAATTAATTGATTTAATCATCAATATATTGATTCGATCATTAATTGAATTAGGTCGTCTTTCTTTATTATATCAATATCTAATTTAATTCTGAAAATATTTTCATATAGTTTATGAGCCCGTGTGATTCCTTTTATTTTCATGTAAATCAATTAATAAATCATTAAAACCGAATTATTAGAAGCTTGAAATTGCAGCTGGGAAGATCAGTGTCTGTCCCAATAAATAACTCATGACAATTCCCCCCCTCAATGGCAAATCCATCCAAAAAATATACACAAATATACCCAATAAAATTATTATTTTACTATAAAACCTTTTTATATTTATAAATTTTAAATTTATTTAATATTTTTAAATTTAATAACGACATAAAAATATTAAAATATTTTTGAAACAATATAATATAAATTTGAAGAAATGAAAACTGAAAAATATATAATTATATTATATTTATATAATATAGGAATATTCTTTTAGTATATTTAGTACAAAAATTTTGGGTGTTGTCATAAGTTTGTTTTTTTATTTTTATTTTTACATCTAGGATGAAAGTTTTCACACGGGCTTTCAAGATGGTTTGAGTGATAAATATAAAGTATTTAAGTGAGTATGAGTTTAAAATTTATTATTAATATATTAAAATCAAATATTTAATTTAATTAATATAATGACTATGGGCCTGATTATTAAATTAAAAGTTTTTCCTCTATTTAATATAATTGATTATGACACGATTAAGTTAAGGATACGTTTGGTTAGGGGTGTTAAAAAATTCTGGTAATCTATTCTTTTATTACTTATATTATTTTATTTGGTTTATAAATAATAAAATATTCTAGTAATATTCTATCACCAATGGTGATGTGACAGATAATATAAAGAATAATTTGATTATTATCTTCATCTTATGTATTAAAAGATTAACAAGATAATCTTCATTTTATTATAATTATATCTTTATTTATTAATTTTTTTAGAATAAAAATAATTTTATTTTCAATTAATATAACAAATAACATAAAAATATTTTAGAATAATTATACTTAAGGATATTAAAGTAAAATAATATATTAATATTTTTTTATTATCTTTAACTAAACATAATAATTATTTATATTTATCTAATTTATTAAATCTCATCAAATATAAAAATAATAATAATAATTTATATTTAATAATTTTTAAGATAATATATATTTAAAATAATTTTTTAATTTTAATAATAAAATATTTTTCATACTAAACGCCCTAAAAATGTAACTTTGACAGATACAAAAGTGGTGACGCAATTTAAGTAAATTTTACTTGTTATAAAAACAAAAATAAATAAATAAGCCAAAATTTTACATTAATATAATTGAAAAAAGTACAAAAAATTAATTTAAAATGACTGAAATTTTGTTTTTATATGGTTTGACCACCTGGAACTCTTTTTCCCTTGTTTTTCAAGGATTCCCAGATGATGTTATGATCTAAATTTGGATTTAATTAAAAAACAAATGGAAATATTCAGATTTTTTTGCAGATTTTGTCTCTGAGATTGAAGGCACATCCAGTGATTCAACTGTTCATGTAAATCTCTCTCAGAAATTGCCCTGTAAATTCCTATTTGTAAATCACAAAATTCCTGTAGAGTGGACCCAAATTGATGCATTCAATTTCATACAGGGTGGTTCCAAAATTTGAAGTTCAGTCATCCTCAAGAAATGGTGCCCAAAGTCTACTCCAGATTGTTGCCACATGACATGATACAGACATATCATATGATTTGTAGCTTTCACCTTAGCTATAAGGCCCCATGTCCCCTCCCTATAGGCCCCTCCTAGGGTTTATTTTTTGGGGAAAAGGACTATTTCCCATCCATTTTTTAGCCCTATCTTAAAAATATACTCACGCCTGATGAAAAACTCAAACACTCTCCCATCTCTAAACAACCATTAAGTTTTTCGTTAAATAGAGGGGTAAAACCATCATTTTACTGTTTACATTTCAGTTATATAATTTTATCACATTTTTCTCCTTCGATTTTAAAAATTAACTTTTACCCCCCTCCCAAATCCCTAATTTTTTTTCACTTTTCCTCCGGTTATCGACAACGATGTGGCTGGAGGGAGAGTGACGAGCGTCGTCTAGATCTGGACAACGCTCGTTGAGCTTCACTGGACGACAGTCATCCTCCATTTTCTGGACGATGCTTGTCGTCCAGAACTGGACGAAGAAACTCGTCCAGAATAGACGACGCTTGTCATCCAGATCTGGACGACGATCGTCCTTTTTGGATGACGGTTGTCCTTCTTGGATGACGATCATCGTCCAGAGGTGGTCGACCTCTGGACGAAAACTTTTTCTCCGTCGTTGAAAAAAGTGGCCGCATTTCAGGGAGGAAAGTGAATTTTTTAAAACTTAATTCATGAGACAAATATTAGTTTTTTAAATTAAATGGGAGGAAATGAGATAAAATAATGAATTTGCTCTTTAATCTAACATAAAATATGTGGGTGAGAGAAACAGATTAAACTTTGGGTGGGTGTTTAAGTTTTTTGTCAGACATAGGTATGCATTTGAGATAAGGTTAAAAAATGGGTGAGAAATAGTCCTTTTCCCTTATTTTTATTTTGTATGCCACCATATGTTATTATTACCATGTGTACTAATTTAGGATATATTCGAATTGAATTAATTTAAATTTTATTACAAATTTGATTTAAATAAGTTTAAAATGAATTTGGTTTAGATAAAATCGATCCCAAATTTGAATATAAGGATGTTTTATTATTTAAATCAAATTTAAAGGTGTTTGACTTATTAAACTTTAGCACTTAAAAAAATTCGATTTGAATCTATGAATCATGAGGTTTTTTTATTTTTATTTTTTTCTGAAAAAGACTGTTTGGAAGACATCCCATGTTGTTGGTAAAGAGTAAAATTTTTTTCCCATTAGTGCCTCTTGACTTTTCAGATTAGTTGCTTTGATTTCACCTGACTTTCCTTGTTTTACCTAGCCAAAAGAGCCAAGATCCAAAGACTTTGAGTTGCACCATCAAAATTATTTGTCTCGAAATTAGGTGTTCTTGGGATGCTTCTGGTTGTGGTGTTGTTAGAAATTAATTTCAAATAATAAAATAGAAAAAAAAAATTTAACTTATATAGAATAATAATTATAAAATCAGTTATCAGATTTGAGTTTTTTTATTCATTAATGAGGTCACTTCAATCTTAATTAAATCGAAAATATAGTTCCCACCTAGATTCAAAAAGGGTTGTTTAAGTTTAACGTGGGTTCATTTTTACGATTTTTTTTTTTTTTCAATTGGTTGTTTTTTCTTACCTTAGATTAAACAAAATATTTTAAACTATAGGTAATTCTCAAGGTGGAATATCTTGATGCTTATAAATTCAAATTTCAAAATTATCAATCTAATGTCGATAGTGTTATAAACAAAAGAGTAATATCGTATTTATGAAAATTGAACCGGTTGGTTAGAATATATTATAAACTGTTAGTCCAATAAGTCGGATTGGAAAAAACCCAAACCGGGTTTTTGCTTGCGTCAAGACACGACACAATCAAATTATCAAGACATTGTGTAATACTATGTAATGACGCTAAGATATTATCATGAGAGTGAATCCTCTATTTATTTATTTGATCCGATTAGTATCCATTAATATCCATCATTAAGATATAAAGTATTATTCAACCTTCCTTAAGTAAGTGCTTTTGGTAGAAGTGCTTGAAGACTTAAAAAGAGAGAGAGGCACGGTTAAGAATAAAGTAAATGCAACTAAGCAACCAATCTTCATTCGGTAAAAAAATTTTTTGAAGACCAAATGATGGGCACTCATGTGCTAGATAGAATATGAAACACCTCACAACCATGGCGATAAAGGCCAGCATATCCCTTTTCTTTTCATTTTTTACCCAAATAGCTATAATAAGAACCAATTCTATGTGTTATGTACGCCACTTTGTCGAAAAGCTTTTTTTTTTTTTTTTTTATGAATAAAAATCTTAGTAAGTTTTCTCTTAAAACAAGAATTTTAGTATATAAACATACTATTTTTCTCGTATGAGTGATACAATAACTCATTAGTAGATATATTTATTGTAATGAAATAGGCAAAAATATTAAAATAATATTAACGTTGTTGGACATAACTAGAGATGATAATTTCGGTCTAATTTTAGGGGTTTTAACCTTCTTTGACCCTAATGAGAAGATGATTCCTTAATAAAAATGATAAGGGAGATAGAGATGGAGATTAAAAAATCCCTACAATCGGCAACGAGAATACATGTATCCACTTCCTGTCTTGTCTTCATCTTCGTCTCTTTATATTAATATATTTATTTAAAATATTAATATTAATTTTACTTAAATTTGTTATTTAATATATTTATATTATATTTAGATGGTAAAAGAAGAAATTTTTTTCTTACAGGTACAGATAGGAGATTTTTCCCCAAGAAGATGAAGAGGAAATTTTTGTTTGCAAGAAAGGGACAAGAAATCATTTTCATTTCTATAATGAGAATAGGCTGGGGAGGGGGACGGGGATTGAGATCTCCTCCCCATCCCTAAGCGTAACCCTATATTGAGTGAATTAGAAAAAATCACATGTTCTAATATTGCTTTATTTGTGATTATTTATTTTATTGATTTCCCGTACTTTGATTTATTCAAGTTTTACACAAACGGAAAAAGAAAATAAATCTTGAATAAATTATGTTGAGAAAAGCTATATATTATTCTATGAGAATATTAATATTTTCATTGATCGTTTGTTGCTCCGGCTCTGGTTTTTCACTTAGTTTGCAGGAAAATGGAAAATGGAATTTGGTTGACATGGGACACCTTGAGACCTTATACCCCCGCGTATGGCAAAGACATATACATGTTTTGATGAAAATTTATTTGACTAAATCAGATACTAAGAGCTACACCTACAATGTGGCCATGTCTCAATTTAATTGCACTTATCCTTTCAGGTGAATTCATGGAACTGAACAGAACTACCATTTGTTCGACCTCAACTCAAATCCAAGATAATGAATTTGAGATCAAATTTGACTTATTCAAATCCTTAAATTAAAAAAAAAAAAATAGAATTATAATTTAAAAAAATCATTACAAAAAAAAAAAAGAATTACCAAAGAAAAATAATTGTTAGAATTAAGAAAAATTATCAAAGAAAAGGAGAAATCGCTTAGGCATGTCTCATAGTGGCAAAGCTGATGAGGTGAAAGGGTTTGAGCCGAGCCGAACTGAGTTCAGACTGAACTTTCTTCATCTCAAACTTAGTGCCTTCAAGCCAAAAGCCAATCCAAACTCGAGCCAACTTAGACGGGATCTAGGCCAACTTATCCTTTTGTCAAGCTTCATTAAGTTGATAATCAAATATTAGCATCATATTTACAGAGTCAAATGTCTCACCTTCAATCAAAATGGATAATCTCAAACTGATTCTAAATCACAAATTACATAAAAATTGCAAGTTTCTAAGCTGAAATGTAGTTTTCAGTTCAAGTATTAACTACATGCTCTTGCAAAAATAATTCTTGGATTCACTTCATCTGCATTTGATCACAATTATCACCAAAACAAAATCATGAACTCCAGCAGCCATCGGAAGGCATATTTTGATTCGCTCACATATGCATTATTTGTTAGTGAAGGTTAACCGTTTCTTGACTTTTCCAACACTGGTAAAACCCGGAAAATTTTATCAAGCTGCTGATATGAATGAGTACAGAAAAAAATGAGTTGATGATGTATACTCACCCAGATTCTGGTGATCACTTGTCGATTCATTGTATCTGTTAGATGCTGGTTCTGAGAATATTAGATAAGGTGTACCTTAATACTTAACTACGAATCCAGCACCCTGAGCTTTCCCCAAAACTGATTCTATGTCTGCAAGAAATAGATCAAAATTTTTTGCCACAGCAAAACCAGCATACATGCCGTCCACAGCTGCACTTACAATCCCACCGGCATAGCCTGCTCCTTCACCAACAGGGTACAGTCCTTTTATGGACGTGCTCTCATAAGTGTCATTGCTGCGGGGAATCTGAACTGGAGAGCTGGTCCTAGTCTGGAAGGAAGAATGAACTTAATTATATAAAATTTATTGATACTAAATTGACTTAATATTGTTTGCTAACGAATAAATATTAAAGCTCAAATCGGATGCAAAATGATTTTGTTACACTTAATTTTGCATTCTTACTGAATTGCTAAAAGAAAAAAAATTCAAACCAATTTTGTACCTCTACACCGTGAAGAAGGGCAGCATCAGAAATAAATCCCGGTAACTGAAATATTTCGAAGTTCAAGAGAAGAGGAGCGTTTATGAGATGATGAACTTAGATGTTTGCTATAAATATAATTAAGTCAATAAATAAGGAAAATGAAATGAAAAAAAAAAGTGAGACCTCTTTGTCAAACGTGGAGATCGAGTACTTCAATGCATCTGTAATTTGAGCAGGAAACAGTTCATGGAGATTTGATGCCTTCACTCCTAGCCGATAGCTTGATGGTGGCAGAGATGTGCCTGACAAGACAAGAAGAGCCAATAAGATGAAGATCCAGAATAAAATGACAATAGTCTGAAGTAAAAAAGAATCTACCTGATAACTTATTCTCTAGAAAATCGGTAACTCTCTGCACAGGAACCACAAAGTTTCCCCCTCCCATTATAGCTGCTCTTCTCTCAAATTCCCTCTAAAATTAAATAGAAGATTAATCTGTATTAATATTGAAAATTCAAACATTATTTTATATATGTTAAATAACAAAATACATTGGCAAAGTTTCTGCCACATAGTATTATTGTAAGATAAAAATGTGGGAAAAGCATGAAGATAAAACCACAAGAAAAGAAAGGAAAAACTACCTGAAATTCAACCCCAGAAAGAGGTCCATGGAAGTTATATGCCTCAAAATCCTTTGCCGAGACAGTGACGACAAGTGCTGCGTTTGCCCATCTAGATGAGCGACGAGAAAATGACATGCCATTGATACATAGCTCTGATGGATTAGTACTTGTAAGAACAACCTGAAATTAATATTAAGTGACTATATGAGCAAAATATATTCCCGGAAAGGTTCTCATAGTCTCAGATGATTTCTTGACTCTTTCTGCGAAAATTTACAAGAGGCCTAATTTATCCAACAATATTCGGAAGACATTTCTGGCTTGTGCTAATTCAACTAATTCAAAAACAACCTCTATAAGAAAAGTCAGTTAATTGAAAAGCCAAGAAATTTCTAATGCATGCAAATTTGTTTAGATGTCCATAAAATCCATCATTACCAGATATACATGCAAATTTGTTTAGATGTCCATAAAATCCATCATTACCACATATGCATGAAAACATGCGATGATAAGATTCGTTAATGATAACCACAAGCAAGGTACAAATATCAAGCTCAACAAAATAGAAGCAGACCTGTCCACCTGGACACATGCAGAAGGAATAGCAACTACGACTCGTAGGCCCTTTGACATCCATGTCCTCACCACTAACATACTTGACAACTTTGTAATCTGCAACCGGTACTTTCCCACGTCCATTGTGAACCTCATTAGCCAATCCAGAATACTACAGATTTATATAAATTTTAGAACACAAAATGTTCAATTAGTGATGCATTTAACTGAATAGTATGGCAACGAAACCGTCACGGCAATAGCTTCATCTATAAACAAGTGTTCTAACAATTTCAATCGTTGCTTTATATATAAGTTAAACAAGAAGGCCAACCTGTATACTGTTTATTAGTTGCTGAGGATGCTCAACTCGCAAACCAACCTGCTCAGACAAAGAAGTTGCCGTAAATAGTAATAACCAGAAGATCAAGAATTTGTCACATAACACAACTCTTGTCTTTGTTTGGCAGTCATTTTATAAAAAATTAATAAAAATAAGATTCGTAAAAGAATTAGATGTATATGCACATAATAAATGTTTTTATTTATCAACATAGAGAAAGAAATATATAAAAGGAACTCACAGCAAAATCTTTTGGGACAAGGTCTATATTATGAGAAAGGAGCATTTGATACACATCACGTGCAGAATGCCCAACAGCCAAGACAACTGCATCATAACTCAATTTCTGGAAATCTAACTGCGACTTATCTTTTGCATCAGAAACTTTAACCCCCACAACATGTTCATCCTCGATAATTAGATCATCTACCCTTGTTCCAAACTTGATAGTAACCTAATCAAATTGGAATGAGAAACATAAGACACAAATTAGAAACCTGCAATATGGATGGAAAATCAAACCTGACATATGCACAAGTTTTTAATTCAAACAAGCAACTCACACCCAGTCTTTGTAAATGTTGGCGAAAGTTGCGGAGTAATGGAATCAACTTATCTGTTCCCAAATGGGGCTTTCCATCAACCAAGATTTTTTGTGGAGCTCCAAAGTGAACTAAAGTGTTCATAACCTGAGAGAAAATTACCTCAAGTCAAACACAAACACAAACAAGCATTTTCAGGACTACAAAATGTATCTCCAAATTTAGAGATAAGTAGCAATGAGTCAATGACACTAGTATAAAACATGAAAAAAGCAATCAATAATGCAATTCTAACAACGTGTAAGAGATACAGAATAACAAAGATAGAGATATAGCACTGACCGCCAAAACACTTTCACTGTTTCTTCCAATTCTAGTTACCAGCTTTCCATCACTCCAGGTACCTGCACCACCCTGTTATGGATAAGTCCTTAATATAATTTGACAACCAAAAATATTTGCTGCCTTCAATAAAAAAACAGAAAGAAATCAAATTTATTTATGATGGAACAGATGCCCAAAAGTACAAAGGCCCCTTGTTAAAACTTTGGTTGTCCACATTCACATGCACATGCAGTTTCACTGACTCTTAAGACTCTGAACAGCCTTGGATTCAAAGAGTAAAGCAGGGTGTGGAGATGTAAAAACAGATTCAAATATAAATTTATAGTTAGACTCCAAAAGGATATCATTAACAATTTAAACAGCACTAAAGTTTAGCCAAGAAAACCAATAGGTAAGCCATAAAAGATACATATAGCCATGCAAAATGGTACAAGCCAATTATAAAAAGAAAACGGAATGGTTATCCTTCAGATAAATAAGTCAAGTACTCGATTGATAGAAACTTCACAAACAACAAAAGTACTAAAAGAATTAAGATATAACCTCCCCAAAGCAAAAATTGCTCTCCAATTCTAAAATTTGACGAACTACCAAAGCACCAATGTCACGCCCTCTTTGTTCAACTGGTTGACCTCTTTCTATTAAGGTGACATCTGCACCAAGTTCAGCAAGAACGAGACTAGCAAACAGGCCAGATGGACCACTACCCACAACAGCAACTTTTGGTTTTCTGGTTGTTGGGTACTTATATGATCCCTCAGAGATTTTGTTAGAATCATGTATTATGTCAATCAAGTCACCAGAAGCTTTTTCATAAGGCAAATGTTCTATGGCCCCAACCTTCTGTTCCAACCGGGAAATGAAGTCCCAAGTACGAGGCTCTAGATCCAAAAGTTTACAGACATCCATGTCCACAGTGTATACAAACTTTGGCTCCTTTAAAACCTGCAAATCATTAGTAAGTCAGATTTGTAAAACTTATATTACACAGAAACTCTATTACTTATTGTGTTCCTGCTTCTGCAGCTAACAAAAATCCATAACAAATGTTGAAAAAAAAAAAAGCATTATAGAGCTTTGAATATTACTGTATAAAGATACCAACAAGCTTCATAGCATGATTTATCAAAATGATTGAACTAGTTAATCATTGAGTCATTGACGCTTGAAAAGAAATTAAATTTTATGGCTCTATATAAAAGTAAGAATAAGACATACAAAAGTGATGCTATGTAAATAGTTTCTCCTAAATTATAAAAAAAGAAGAATAAATCCATTGCAAGGGATTTCCGAGTGAAATCTAGAAAACAGAATTTCAATCTTAAGAAATTCTAAAATATCTATTCAAATTTGATGGAATCACTATATCAATATTCAAATTTGTACAATCAAATATAGCCTAAGAAAAGTTACAATTTAAACACCTTAAAAGTTTTCATGCCTCAGTATAATCTGAATGGCTGAATCTATTTTTTACACTTCATTAAGTGCTTGAGTGAATCAAAATGTTGAAGGTGCTTTAATAGAAAGTTGTATGAACTAAAAGCCCATTTAGCAAAATCATTGAAAAGAGCTTATTGGGAAACGCCCATCAATCAACTGCTTCCAAGGAAGCACTTTTAACTATTTAAGCAAATTAATAACTCCTTCAAAGCGATTAATGCCGCATATATTAACCGACTCCGTTCAAAAATTCGGAAAAAAGTGCTTTTCACAGTGAAAAACTCCCAAACACACCATAAAACAATCCAGCACTGTCATTTCAAACACAAAAAATTTTCCATTTCACACACCTTCCTCGCATCAAACGACTTCCGTACTACCGAAAACGCCTCCTTTGGCAGCATAGAAGCAACCTGCCACAACAAACAACATTCAAAAACCGAACCTATATCTTAAATTGAACAAAAAATTCTAACTTTACGAAAAAATCATACCCAAAAAAACCAAAATTCATCATCCAAAACTCACCGGGAACTCGAGAACTTTAGCAATCTGTTCGAGCAGCCCATCAGAGACACCCAAAAAGTCCTTTCCCGGGTCTTCATTTACCGAAACGCCAAGTTTTGAGAGCCTCCAGAAGCCTTCGAACTTGTTATTGACATCACTGAGGACTCGTTTCTGTTTCAACTTGAGCTTTTTCTTCTCGGAAGGGTATCTCTGTTTACCGGTTCTCTTGGCGCAACGGATTGGCTTAGGAGGGAGCGTTTGGCTGCGACAGTGGGTGTGTCCGGGAGTGGGATAAGGGAGTTTGAAGCGGGACTTCGAAGCGTGGAGTGTGAAAGGAAGAAGCTTTGGTGGGGGCAAAAGGGACATGGCTAGTTTGTAAAACTGAAGTGAAGCGGTTTGGGCTTTGGGATAAGGAGGGTTTATGTAAGGGCTTAGTTAAAAGTTGTGGGGTAAATTACCCCATGGTTTGTTGAAATGACAATGCCCGCCCTTCAATATTTCAAAAGCCAGATTTTACCTGTCATCTACTACTGTTGTTAGGTGTTTAAGGGTTGCCAACGAGCGAAGTAGTATTAGTTCGAACCCAGATGGATTACAAATGTAATGAGCTTGACACAAAAACAGTTAAATCAAGCTCAATTCGAAAATTACATGTTAACCCTTAATTTTAAAACATAATTTAATTTTATAATTTATATATTTATCAATTATTATTATATTTATAATTATAATATATAATACGCATCTTATAATATAATATAATACAAATAAAAAAAAATATTCTTAAATTTATTAAATTAATATGAGATAATCGATATATTATACGATATAGATTATACAATATAATACATATTATTGATATATATTAATACATATTTAAAAAAAATGAAAATATAATGCATATATATATATATATATATATATATATATATATATAAAGAATTTTAAAGTCTTTGAATTTTAGTAATACTTTTAAAATAATAATATAAAATTATAATTTTTTGTTTTTCATTAATATTTTATTTTTTATTTTTTTAAAAATATATTTAACAATATAATGTAATATATATTATAAAAAAATTGATTTTTGTTACACTATTAAAAATTTTTTTTAGGATGTAAATATAAAATTGAAAATTTATTAATATTTTATTATTTTATCAAAACTAAGCCATGACTGTCAGTTTGAACGGGTAAAAAAGCGAATTATTCGCGTTATCCATCATCTTGTTTAATTTTCGGTTTAAATATAATATAATATTTTATTTTTTATTTTTTATTATTGTTTTATAGAAACGACGTCGATTCCGTAACCATATAAATAAAGAAAACCCAATTTTTTTACCTCCTAAACGTCCCTTCTTTGCACGATTTGCTCTCCAGCCAAACGCCCAAGCCTTCTTCAATTGGAAGATTGTTGCTGTTACCAGGCTTTTGCAGTATTGCCGAGAAGTGCCCAAGCCTTCTTTTTTTCCAGTTCCAGGCTCCATTCTTGTCTTCCTCTAGTAATCTTTCGATTTTTGTTCAATCTGCATTTTTCTGGTTTGTATAATTCATGAATGCAATTGAATTTACTTGTTTGTAATTGCTTGATAAATAGGCATTTTGTTCATAAAACATCACTTGATAAAAAAGGTTAGTCCCATTCGAAGTTTATGGGTTGCTGATGTCTGCTGGGTTACACACGGTTTTAAATATTATAGAATATAATTTGATCAAAAGAGTTAAGATTAGAAGACGAGCGTATTTTTCGTATGGATAGTTTATTGAGAGGAAGCACAAAGCAAGTTAGCGTGTGCTAAAGTGGCTGTGAAGCAATCGATTCATTTCGTTGAGTATTCAGTAGTATGTAGGTAAATTTACAAGCACTCGTTGAGCAAAAATAAAAGTTTTAATCTTCAATGTCTCTCCACACTAACGTATTTTCATTGTAAACACTAACTCTTCAACATTTGTTCACACTATTCAATCTGCAGGCTTTTTCTCTCCGAAAACCTGCCGAAAACACTGCTGGAGTCACAGATTGCATCGAAGAGTCGGCTACGACGACATGGATGTGTTCTATTCAAGGTAACCTGTTGATGAAAACTTGCTTTTTTAATTTTTAAATTTTGATAAAATAGTTTGCTGATATTTTAAGTGTGGGAGCTGTCTAACTCATTATCTGTTTGTTGAACAAAAGTTTTCTGTTTGAGAGGGAGCTTGAGCGTGCAGACTTTCTGTAAAGGTGTGTGATTGCCTTTAAATTTCAGGTTTGCACCCATTCAACCATGAATTCACATTGTGGTTTTGCTTAGATAATCTTTGCTATTGTTATTATTGTTTAATTTCATGGTTACTGCTCTAATAAATTGTTTTGCTGTTTTTTCCTCCCCATTGAACATGATGCAGCTCCTGGACATTGCTTAGGTGCCTGATCACAGATAAGCTATTCTCTGCTTCTTTTATCATTAATACTATGCAATTAGTTTTTGTTGCTTATTTTGGTCAATTTTAGTTTTCATTGAAATGGATGTTTAAAAAAATACATGTTGACATTAGCGTAGGGTTGCTGTGTCTTGAAACAGTTGTGGTTATGTAAAAGTCATCTTCATTTTGGTACGTTTGGTTAGGCCCTACTGTTGCTGTTAATTTGTCGATGGTGTCACCTCCTCTGCCATGTGAAAATTAACACATTTTTCTTGTTAATATATGGTCAGATAATGTTGTATATCTTAATCAATGTGACTATTCATATGTCAACATCCTAATAATTACAAGACATTGAAATAGATGAATTTATTTTTTCAAATGCATTTAGTTTTAAAATTGTTTTTATTATTGTTCTTGTTGGATCATGCTTTACTGGTTAGTTAGTAATGATTAAATTAAACTGTAATAGTATTTGTCTCAATGGAATTAAATTATGTTTTTGGTGTCCTTTAGAGGGTTTATGTGATGTAGCATGGTGAGATTAGAGATCAAAATCATCTCTTTGAATATTTACTACAGAGTAGAAGCAAGCATGTTTGCGTTTTTGTTGAATAGCAGTAAGAAAGGTTTTTTTTTTTGATAATGAGAATACCCAAAATTTGTTGATTATGAGAAAACCTGGAATTTTGATAAAAAGTTTAAGTAATTAGTCGTAGAGGACATTGATTGCTTGCTTGAGCTTACTGGTCAATGTGTGAAGGAGAGAGTTGGGGATGAAGTTCACAGGAATTCTGTTGAAAAGAAGGTGAAAGAAGAGAATGAAAGCAAAAGTTACTTTATCCAGACTTTTGAATTTCATTAATGGCCTCTGCCCTGCTTGTAATATTAAGAGAAGGAGAGAGTATAGTAAGGGAAATATACTAATTTAATTTTCTTTACATGTGTCAGGGTTATTTTGCATTAACAAAGTTAAAATTTGGGTGGGAAAGAGTGATTTATACCATCAAGGGGTGGAAAAATGTTGTTGAGGCAGACCTTGAGTGGGACTCAAAAGTTAAAAAACAAACTAACTTGAGAAAGCCATAAGAAAGTTAAAAATTAAAAGTGATGGAATTGTTGGATGGCTTAGGTCAATCTTGCTGTTCAAGATATGTATTTTAAACTGCATAGTTTTGAAAACTGGTTGTTCGATTTGAGAGAGTTTAAGAAGGGTTACTTTTTCCGTAGCTTTATTCTCCTGAACAAGAAAATGAAATTGGTATCCACTGCTTCTCTTGAACTCTTCAATGTGCTAAGAAATCTAAAACCCGGTGTAACAAGAAATCCTTAATGCTTTGATGTGCCACCCTCGAACTCTTTCTTCTAATTTGGAATTCCCCTTATAGAACACATTCTTTTTCTTTCCCTCTCTCTATCATAAGTCATAACACCCTCTGTTGCCAACAATTTTCTCTATATGTTACTTCATTATTGAACTGTTTATTTTGTTGCTTGATCAACACTCAAAGCATTTCTATGTAATCGTGTGGGAGTTGTAGTTTACTATTAGGCATCTAAGGTCTTTAGTGGTGAAAAGGGTAGTCTCCAATTCCTGGTGACTGATTAAGCTTGTACTGGGTTTTTCAACTATGTCTGTATCAATCATCAATTGCTTGTTATTGCATATTTTATCTTTTACAGAGTATTCTTTTATTTAAGAGATGGCTGGTGTTGTGATTTCAGATGGCTGAAATTGTGAAGGATTTAGCCCCAAACTTGTCCAGCCGTGAGACTGACACTGATGACTTTATGGCACTCCTGGATGAGTTATTGGATGATGGGGAACCAAGGAATGTGTTGGAAAGGCATGTATGTGGAGATGAAGGATCTTTCAAAGGGATGTGTTGTGTTTGCGGTAAGAGGTTGGAAAAGGATTTGGGTGTGCCTTTGGGGTATATACATAAGGTATAATCCTTTCCTACATCTTGGATATGTGTAGACACTCTTGTATTCGATAATGTGTGGAAAGCAACTGTAAGTGCAGGGTCTAAGGGTCGGAAACAATGATGTTGTTCGATTGCGAATTGAGGACTTGAAACATTTATCACGAAATAAAAAGCTTTACTTGGTACTTGACCTTGATCATACGCTGCTCAATTCAACTGAGATAATTCATTTGACTCCAGACGAAGAATATTTGAAGACTCAAACACAACCTCTGCAGGGTATGTGATTGTTGCTGGCAAGTTTATCTGAAGTTTTGGGATTATGTGAGCATGAATTTCAAAAGCAAAGGAATCAATTTCTAGTTTGTCCAAATTTCATGAAATAAGGTTTCCCTTTAATTGAATAACATATAGGAGTGACACACTATGGAGATATGAATGAAACTAGTTACAACTTCTGTGGTATAAGGCTTGCTTTTGTTTCATGGTCATTCATGTTTACCATGTTTTTCTAATTCTTTATCCTTTCTTAAATTCAAAGAAGATTCAAACAAGTTTATATATTTTGATTCTTATTTAGCGACGTGGTTTTTATCAAGTAAGCTTTTGAGTTATTGCTTGAGACAAGCCAATACAATCTCAACATTTGATGTTGTTATAAACAATTTTATTGACTTTTTTCTTTCCATTTTGAAATGAATATAGATGTTTCACAAGGCAACCTCTTTATGTTAGACTCCATGCATATGATGACCAAGTTGAGGCCCTTTGTTAAAACATTTCTGAAAGAAGCAAGTAAAATGTTTGAGATGTACATATACACGATGGGTGACAGACGATATGCGTTAGAAATGGCGAAGCTGCTTGATCCCGGTGGCATGTACTTTAGCAATAGAGTGATTTCGCGAGATGATGGTACTCAAAGACATGAAAAGGGTCTGGATGTCGTGCTAGGTCATGAAAATGCTATTGTTATCCTTGATGACACAGAAAATGTATGTGTATTTTCTCATAGCTCATTTATATTTCTGCATAATAGTCTTATTTATGGTTTGGTATCCTATATTTTAGGCATGGAAAAAGCATAAGGATAATTTGATTCTCATGGAAAGATATCATTTCTTTGCTTCAAGTTGTCATCAATTCGGCGACAAAGTTAAATCATTATCAGAGTTGCAAAGGGATGAGTGTGAACTTGATGGTGCGCTTGCATCCATACTGAAAGTTCTAAAGCAGATCCACCGTATATTCTTCGAGGCATAAGCCTGACCCTGACCCTGATTTGTTTTGTTTGAAATCGAAATGGTCTGTTTTGTGTGCTTGACCTTATTGATTTGGAAACCTCACTGCAGGAACTTGAGGATGATATTGCTAGCAGAGATGTGAGGAAGGTAGGATTTTACTTAAACTATTGAATTTGAATAAAAAACTTAATTTGGGCTCATAATGTTGTGAAAATTTCCGCTTTATAGGTGCTGAAAAAGGTTCGGAAGACAGTCTTAAAGGGATGTAAAATTGTCTTCAGCCATGTTTTCCCCAACAATTTTCAGCCTGATAAGCACCCTCTTTGGCAAATGGCTGGGCAATTAGGAGCAACATGTTCTACAAATCTTGATTCGTCTGTGACGCACATTGTTTCACCAGTTTCTGGAACTGAAAAGTGTCGGTGGGCACAGGAGCAGAAGAAGTTTTTGGTTCACCCCCGTTGGTTAGAAGCTGCAAATTTTCTATGGCAGAGGCAGCCTGAAGAAAGCTTCCATGTAAGTACCTCTTCAAAGCATCACTAGAAGACAATTTTTCCAAACAATTCATACATATAATCTTAAAACAAATGAAGTCTTTCCCAAATTTTAAAGCCACACTTCTTATCTTCCTTTCTCACTGATTTTCTAATGATGCTACTTTTATGAAGTGTTTATCACTAATTTTACTATTATTATGAGTATAATGGTTGTTAATAGTGAAAGTCAAAATTGAAAATCTCTCAATGTTATTGAATTTTACTTTCTGCATTAATTTATAAGTGGACATCTCTCTCTACTTATGAAAAAAAGTGTTAGTCCAGTACATATTGTCTAATTTATATTAATTTATTGTTTGAACGGCATGTCTAAATTTCAGAGGGCTATGTTAAGATAAGGGCAATTAAGTTTGGAGAATATTTTATTATTAAAATTGAAAGATTATTTTAAAAATAAATTATTTTAAAAATAAATTATTTTAAAAATTATTGAGTGTAAATTATTATTATATTTGATAAAATTTGATAAAACTGATTAGATATAAATTATTATTGTATTTAGTTACGAGTAATAAAAGAATATTAGTATATTATTTTATTTAAATACTCTTTAATATAATTATTGTAAAATATTTTTTATGTTATTTATTATATTAATTAAAAATGAGATTATTTTTATCATAAAAAATTTATAAATAATGATATAATTAAAATAAAGTAAAAATTACTTTGATAATTTTTTAATATCTAAGGTGGATATGGTAATTAGATTATTCTTTATATTATTTATCATATTACCATTGGTAATAGAATATTACTGATACCTTTTATTATTTATGAACCAAATAAAGTAATGTAAGTAATAAAAGATTGATTACCGAAATAATTTTTAACCAAACACCCTATACAAATAATAATACTATGGGGGTGTATCTTTCAATACATAAAAAAGATTGCTTTAAGTGGGGGTACCTAAAATTAAAAAATTATTTTAAAGATAAATTACCAAAAAATTATTGCATATAAATGTTTATTATATTTGATAAAATTTGATAGTTATAAATAATTATTGTGTTTCATTAAAAGAATTAAAAAAAACTAGTATATTATTTTATTTAAATGTCATTAGATATAATTATTTTAAAATATTTTTTATTTTAATTATTATATTAATTGAAAATGAGGTAATTTTTATCTTAAAAAATTTATAAATAAAAATATAATTATAATAAAATCAAGATTATCTTGGTAATCTTTTAATACCTAAGGTGAAAGTGGTAATTAGATTACATCTTATATTATTTGTCGGATCACCATGAGTAATAGAATATTACTATAATATTTTATTATTTATAAATCAACAAAATAATATAAGTAATAAAATATAGATTATCAGAATAATTTTTAAAGTCCTTTAACTAAATGACCCCTAAAAGTCGTTTGGGTTCTAGTATGTAAAAATTACCTTGATAATCTATCTTTTATTATTTATATTATTTTGTTTGATTTGTCTGTAATAAAGTATTATTGGTAATCTTCTATTACCAATGATAATGTGACATATAATATAAGTAGTAATTTAATTACTACTTTCATCTTAAGTATTAAAAAATTATCGAGTTAATCTTAATTTTATTATAATTATATTACTATTTATTAATTTTTTAGGGCAAAACTAATATCATTTTTAATTAATTTAACAAGTAATATAAAAAATATTTTAGAATAATTATACCTAACGACATTAAAGTAATATAATTTACTAATATTCTTTTATTACCGCTAACTAAGTATAATAATTATTTATACTTATAAAATTTTATCGAACATAATAATCATTTATACTCAGTAATCTTCTAAGTAATCTATCTTTAAGGTAATTTTTCAATTTTAGTAATAAAACATTATCTAAACCAAACACCTCTTAAGATTTGTCAGTAATATTATGGTAATATTTTATAACCAATAATGATGTGATAGATGATATAAGTAATAATCTAATTACCATTTTTAAAAGAGTACTAATGTAATATTGATTTTATATAATTATATTATTTTTTATTAATTTAAAAAAAACCACATTTTTAATTAATATAACAGGTAATATAAAAAATATTTTTGAATAATATATTTAAGGGTATTTAAGTAAAATAATATACTATTATTTTATTACCAATAACTAAAAACAATAATTATTTATACTAATTTATATCTACCAAATTTTATCAAACATATTAATCATTTATAATTAGTAATCTTTATGTAATTTATTATTAAAGTAATATTTCAATTTTAGTAATAAAATATTACTCAAATCAAACGTCTTCTAATAATCAATTGACATTACTTTATTTTGTTATGAAGTAATAAAAAATTCTTATAATCTTTTGTTACCAGTTGTGATAAGACAAATAATATAAGAGGTAATCTGATTACCACACTATTTTTAATTATTATTAATAGATTATAAAAGTAATTTTAATTTTGTTATAATTTTATTTTTAATTATTAATTTTTCAGAACTAAAATACTCTCATTTTTAATTAATATAATAACTAACGTAAAAAATATTTTAAAATAACTGTACATAAGGATATTTAATTAAAATAAGATATTAACATTTTTTTATTACATCTGATAAAATATAATGATAATTTATATCTATAAATTTTTATTAAATATATTAATAATTTACGTCGAACAAGTAATATATCTTTGTGGTAATATTTTATTTTTGGTAATAAAAATTTATCCAAACCAATCACAACTTATTTATACAAATAAATTATACAAATATATTTATAAAACTTAACGTGGTAATATTTGATTAGATAATTTTGAAATGAGAAAAAAAATAAACGATCATGTCACTAAATCACAAATTATCATCTCAGTTTGTATAATTTATTTATATACATAATTTTATTCCGATAATAATAATTTATGTAAAATAATTGAATACTAACTAATATAAACAAAATGATATATTCAATTATATTACTACAATCATATGACACCTTATTTTGTTTGTTCTGTTAATCTCTACCATTTGTACATATGAAATTAATCTTATATTAATTATTATATTAATTATCTCTTTGATATATAAATAGACTGACAAATGCATAAAAAAGGTAATTTTATTAAAATATCATTTGTTAAATTATTTATTTATTTATTTATTTTAAACTTTTAATTTCAAACTTCTTTCTATAAATAGTATTTTTTTTATTAACCGATTTTATGTAGTAAAATATAAGCCGGAAGTATGATAAAATAAAATAAAATACTAAAGGGTGTTTGGTTATTGAATTTAAATATTTTTATGGTAAATTTTTTTATTATTAATATTAGTTTGTTTGGTTTATTAAATAATAAAAAAATTTAAAAAATTTCTCTTTGCAAAAACGATGTGACAACACTATGGCTAATAGAAGCTTAACAATAGTTTTCCTTTGATTTTGCTTCAAGTTATTGACTCTTTTGATTTGGTGGATTGCTTATTTAATTGTAGATTTCATTCTTGTGCAAGCCTTCTTGCTTCTCTTGGCTTTTAGTCTTGTTTTTGCCTTTGTTTTCTTTTGGGGCTTTCGTTGTTGGCCCTTTGCTAGGTACTTTAGAGGTGTGTCGTCTAATTGGTGTTGTTGGTTTTTACCTTGTTAATTTTCCGGTGTCATATCTTTGTCTAGGGGGAGTTTAGTATGTGGTCGGGTTTCTTTTTTCGGCTTGCATATTTTTTTTTCATTCATTTTGCTTAGAAAAAAAAATAGTGATGTGACAGTTAATATAAGAGATATCTTTATTTTAGATATAAAAAAATTATTCAAATAATCTTGGTTTTATTATAATAACATTCTTACTTATTGATTTTTTAGAATAAAAATACCTTAATTTTAAATTAATACAATAAATAATATGAAAAATAGTTATTTAATGATATTTAAGTAAAATAATATCTTAAAATTCTTTTATTGTATCCAACTAAACATAATATTTATTTATACTAGCAATTTTTAAATATAGTAATAATTTATATATAAAGAATTTATCTTTATGATAATAAAATATTACCTAAATTATATTTGCATATAGTTTTATTGTATGTGTGACTGGACAAATGATGACACTACCAATTTTTATGATTAATGTTACTGTACTCAGTTTTGATCACCTAATTGGGTATTCAAATAATATATTGTCATATTAATTATGTATTATTTTATTTTTAATTTAAAATTATTCAATCATATGATGATATATTATTTAGATATCTATTCGATACTTAAAATTGGACAAATAGTTTTTATTTTTTTGTTAGTATAATAATTAAAATTTGAATGTATTTGTTTCTTTTCAAAACCCTTAAGCAACATTTGGTTTGATGTAATATTTGATTATTTTATATTTTATTTTTTATTATTACGAATTAATTTTCCGATGTTACCGCTTACCAAACCGGTACTGTTACCTATCACTAATCAGGCATGGGATTCGGCCACGTCATCATTACTAAAATAAATAAAAATAACAACGTGTGAAATCAAGAAAAAATTACAACTTAACTGTTACTCACCAGCCGTTAATGTTTGACACGTGTCAGAGTCTCAATCACATGATGCTTGCAAAGGCCTGCGAAGCGACATAGGTTGGCCAGAGGTGGAGCCAGCGGGCCCGCTAAATTAACCGTTAAAGTAGTTTCAACTCAACGACCTTTTGAAAATTAAATTGCAACTAGCGGGAAATTTATATATAAAAATAATTCAATTAAATATTAAAAAAGAAGGTGGGCCCGACGTGAATAATTAAGGAAAGGACTTGATTATTAATTAATACAAAAACGGACTAATTAACTAATAGGGTAAGAATGTCAATGCTGACGAATATACGAAAACACGGATTAATTATTATACTAACTTAAATTATTTTAATTATACATGTTTACTTGACTTAAATAAAATAAAATTGAAATAAATTAAAAATCAGTAAAAAGAAAAAAATTAAAAAAAGTCCTGGGCATCTCCCAATATCTCACCAAGCACAAGTGGCATTTAACCTAGTAAGGTTTTGATCAAACTACATTGATTGTTGCATTTTTTTTTTTTAATATGATTCGGTTTGAATTATAGAAGTTAAATTTATACATTTTTGAATACGATTTTGGTCATTTTTTTAAATTTTTTTAATAATATTATGTATACATAATTTTAAATATTTAATTAAATATTTAAAATTAATTATACATAGTTTTATCTATTTTTTCTAAAATTTAACATTTGTATTTCTAATTTAACATTTTTTATTTTTTAAATTATAAAAAAATTATGGTTGTATTTTATTAACAAACTGATTAAGGGTAAATCTAATTACAATAATTTAAATATTATTGATATAATTTTAATTTTAATTTTTTATAAATTTAATTTAACATAATTTATGGATGTGAATTTACCCAAATGGGTATTAATATTAATTGGTAATTTATTTATTTATTATTTCTGAAGGAGATTTTATAATAAAAGGAAATCTGATAATTTTTTTGCTATTAATGAAAATATTATTTAGGATAAATGTAACATTTTCCATCTCTTTCAGGTACTCAGATTTATATGCTCCTGGTAAACTCTCTGGGCTTTGGCTTTGATGAATTCTACAGAATCCGGTCATATTTTAAGATATTCGACGAATCAGAAGTTGCCCAGGAAAAAAATTCACAAAATACAATATCTGTCCTTGGCAAAATCAGTTTTAATTCTGAGTAGGCCAGTTAACTTTGCTTTACTTACCAAGGAAGGAAGAGCTAGAGGCTCCTGGGACCAGAGTTTTGAGATATTCAGTGAAAAAGGAGGAATCTTTCAATCAAGTGCGTGAGCTCTTTGGTGGGATTTAAGTGACAATTTTGTCTGTAGTTCTTCCGGGGTTGTGTATTGAGACATTTCAATTGTGCAAATTGTTAGAGTAAAAGCTGTATGTTCGGTGTCGTTTTGAGGATCTAAACTGGGGCTTTCTTGGCATTGGGGGTAAGCTTTTTTTAAATCTCTTCTTGTTTCTGTTTTTATTGTTGACTGAAAGTCTGTTTTCACTTTGCTATAGTGTAAACTATCTTGAAACTTTATGTGCCCTATTTGGTTGTGTTTGTGAATGAATGAATCTTGCAAAATGCAAAGTATATTGAACTATTATAGTAATTTAGGGGGCTTGAGGTTTAATGGGTGGAAGAGGGTGATGGGATTTTTTTTTTTTGTTTTCATTTTTGTAGGTTGTTGGTACTGAGGGAGAATTGGTATTGATTTTGTGATTAGAGGAGTGTAGTTGGTCCAGTGTTGTTTGATTTTATTGAGCTATGGATGAAGGTAATACGAATTCGGGGATGACGGAGACCGATGTTAAAGCTATGAGAGAGACCCTGTGTGCTCAGCAGCAGCTTCTGCAGAATCTTTATGCTGAGTTGGATGTGGAAAGGGAAGCTTCAAGTACGGCTGTTAGTGAAGCATTGTCAATGATTTTGCGTTTGCAAGAAGAGAAGTCAGCGATTGTGATGGAAGCGAGTCAGTATAAGAGAATGTCGGAGGCAAAAATATGTCATGTAGAGGAGTATTTAGCAATTTTTGAAGATATCCTCTATCAGAAAGAGATGGAAATTGCTGCTCTTGAGTTCCAAATTCAGGCTTATAAGTACAGGCTTTTAAGCTTGGGTTATACTGAATTGGATGTCAGTGAAAGTAGATTTTCGGAGAATCCATATATGCAAAAGAATGACACATCCATTGGAGAAAGTGGTGCTAAAGAAGGTGTGAGGAGATTAAATTCTATGCCTCCTCTTCGACTTCAAGATATCTATCAAACCAAAAGTACTATTGTAAGGGAAAAATCATTGACCCCAAAACCAGAAATGATTTCGCCTTTAGTAGATGAAAAACCATGTCAGGATTTTATAGAGAATGGCCTGCAGTCAACTAAGAATTCAAGCAAGCCAATAGTTGGAGAATTTAATACGTATTGGGAGCAAATAAAAAAATTTGATGAGAAAGTAAAGGAATTTGCAGATTATAAAGACACAGGTGGATATAAGTCTGCAAGCTTAAAGACTGAGGCTAGAACCTCTACTTTACTTTCACAACTAAGCAATGACATATCCTCGGACCTAAGAAGATGCAAAACCAACACTAATTTTGACAAATTAAAAGAATGCAAAACTCTGGTGGAAAGAGAACAAGTTTTAAATTCTTCTTGTTCATCAAGTGTCTATGACATATTTGAAGTCCCGAAAGTTAGTGAGCGTCGCAAAAGTTACGAAAAGGAGGAGAAGGGAAAGAATAAGCAGATTTGGGGAGGAGAGAACAAACTTTGGAAGCCGGATCTGGTTGCGGATGTAACTTTGGATTCTCATGTTAAGGATGAAACAGAAAGGGTTAAGACAGTTTTGTATGGAACAAAGCCGGAGAAGAGATTGCCGATTTCGAAGGAAGTAAGAAATGCTGATTTCAAGCTACCTCTTGCTCCCCATAAAATTAGTCAGGCTGAAACCCATGTTGACATTCACTCTGAAATTCAACAGCTAAGTCAAAGAGTTGAGCAGCTTGAGCGAGTGAGACATAGTGCAAGGAATGAAACTGTTACAGAAAGAGAAGGTGAATTGAATTTATTGAAGGAGATACGTAAGCAACTCAATCTAGTACAGTCTGAGATGCAAAGTTGGAGGACTAAGAACTCCTGTCCAGTTGATGAACCATCCCTTCTTCCTCTGCAAGAGGTATGCTTTTATTCATGTTTATTGTTTCTTGAACGCTTTTCTCAATCCTTTCTCTTACATTTACATGCCAGTTTCATAAGCTTCTGTGGATATATGAACATAATTTAATCATCTTCTGCTATGTCAGCAATAAATTATTTATAACATGACTGGTTTCTGTTAACAGGCAATGCTACACTTTTGGCTTTAATCAAGCAACTGAATCTATTCTTCCTCATACAACATCCTTGAACATTCATCTATTGCCAGCCTTGACATAAGCGAGTGTGTGAAAAAACTTATTTTTTCATTGAATTTGGTGGAAATATAGACAGACATGAATTTGGCCTGATTTCAATTTTGTACTTGCATCTTTGCTTTGTATAATGTAAATGGTGTAGCAGTTGCATATGTACCCTTCTAATATCAGTATAGGAAGTGCGCTTTTTAGGAATGTTTAACTTGTATTTTTTTCTTCAGAATTGACAGAGAGATTGTAAGTTATATACAAATTTCAATAAAATGATAGTGCTTTGTTTTGTGAAGATGATGGCTTGTTAGATATATTGTTATGTCCTGTGCAATAACAAAATCGATGTGAAGGTTGAGTGAAGTTTCAGGCTGTTTTTATTTTTTAACATAATTGAACCATATCTTAATTATTTTGTAGTCTGGCACTTTCATTATTCATGAATAAAGATTATAAAGTAGATATTCTTCTTTGGTGAACTTGTGAGAACTGTAAAATGTTCAGTGTATGTCCTTAGTCACTTCTCATTACTGAGGCATTGAATCCTTTGAATCCGAAGAATTTATGCTGCCAGTAAAAAGGGCTCTGCCATTTCATAATTATTAGACAGTTTTGTTAATGACATGAAACTCCCTGGTTAGAACTGCATCACTGATCCATATTGATATGAGATGCAATTTTAGGCTCTTCATTCTCAGTTTTTTTCAGTTGCATCAGAAACTGGATCTAGGTAGATACGCATACAGATGAAGACACAGATGTCAGCAGAACACAAGGATGAGTAGGTCTTAATGATAGTGGCACGGTTAAAAAGTACGTATTAAGCTTAATTCTTCAATGCACATATAACTTATGTGGCTTGTTCTTCCACATCCTATTGTTTCTGAGCAGTACTTAAAAAAGTAAAATTGATCCTAGTCATTGTTTAATTAAGAATCTTCTTTCACACAATGAGAAAGAATAGTTTTTTTCTACCTGGATAGCACACCTACTCTTAAACTCTTAGGACTTGTTTACATAGATTAGCAATGGCCTAAAACACATATGTTCACTTGAAGAAAAGAATACAATAGCGAACTGTATGAAGGTTCAAGCTGACATGAAAATATAATTTTTTCACCCAGTTTTGTTTCATATCTTTGTGTGGAAATCTTTCTTTAGCTTTTAGGTAACTACACCCGTCTCTGTTTTTGCTCTGTTTTCACTGTTCCATGGTGGCAAAGGTGACCCGAAAGTGTCTTGACAGTGGAAATGCTTCAAGTGCTAATAGGTATATGTTTATTTGATTCCATTTTTATCATTTTCTAACAAATTTCAAGGAGGTTCCTGAAGATATCGAAACCTAGTGTGAAGCATGTGAGGTGATATCTGCTGAACCTCAGTAAAATGTTGCAGAAGGATCATAAACAATTTTGTTCAAACTCAAATACACATTTTCCTCCATTAATATTAGGAAAAGCTTTTATGTATGGTGAACAGAAAGTTTGCTATAGCATTTGCTTATATGACGTAGTGCTTTCGTTGCAAAACCTGCTTATTTTCAAGCATTCACTTTCCCAGAAAGCTTATAGGAAAAGCTTTGACTTTTGCCTGTAGTTTTGTTGCCTTCTAACTGTGAAGGTTTACCATTTATACTCTCTTTTACTTGATTGGGTGGTTCAACTGCTAGTTCCCCTTTGCTTCTCTCATCTCCGTTGTGATTACTTAACTTTGCCTGTCCTGTAACATCCATTGAAAGAGACTTTGAAGCAAAATTATTTGTGGAGGTCATTTTCCTGATGCACAAAGATTGAGCATTGGCAACCTTTTTATTGCTAGTGGGATGATCACCTAGTTATGTAATCATTTGTACCTGCCTGAAACCTCTTTACAAATTGTAATATCTGCCCAGAAGCATTCATTTATGGCCTATCACTTTTATCTACAGTTGCTTGCCTTAAAAAATCAATAATCATTCACAACTCAACTTTTATGCCTAAACACCAGTACAATAGCATCATCACATTTTCTTTCGGTTATGTTTATGGTTTTTCACCTACTTTTGGATGCTGTGTTCTGCATATTTGCTGCGTGCGTAATCTTCCAGTGAAAAGAGTTTTAGCATGTGATGATATACCTTTTCTGGTAGAATTTTAGAGATGATCTAATATGGAGCAAGTGGTTTACAGATTGATTTTCCATTCTGTATATTTTAGTCCTTGTGGGCATTTCATTAGTATGAAATACCCAGAAAAGTCATTTCAATTCAATGCCTTGCTAACAAAGGAAACAACCTGAACCAACTTTTGCAGCTCAATTATCAGTGGCAAAATCTTTTTTTTTTGTCACTGTCAGATTGAAAATTTCTATTTTTGAAGTTCCTATTTGCGGCTTTATACGATGGATTCATTGATAAGATTTTAGTCATTTTCACAGCTGTCTAAGACCATTACTCATTTTAGATCTTCCAACTACTGAAATATCTGCAGCTAGTGATAAGATTGATCATGACGCAATTGAGAAAACATTACTTCAAATGTGTTGTGACATGATGCAGCAATCCACAATCAGAGTATAAATCGTGAAGCAGAAGAAGATTCATACCGAATCACTGATAGAAGCATGCGTAAGGCAATTGGACAGGCCAGCTGCAATGAAGAAACCTGATAAAAAGTAAAGAACACATCATCCTGTGAGACTATTTGGAATCTTACCAGACAAGACACTGACACAAACATGAAGGAATTTTCGGATTTCGAAAGGTTTCCTGAGAAAATTAAATTGCAAATTGGCTAAGCATAGAATATTAGTACTTTGTGAAACATATATTTTTAGTAATCCAGAAACCCCCCGACACTGTTTACCCCTTAACAATCTGCTTGAACGAGTTTGAATTGGACATTATAAATTCAAACTAAACTTAAGTTGACCCTTATTCAAACTTGCCTAGAATCCATCCCTAAGTCTAGACTCGAGCTTTCTGAGATATTTATTTTGCGCATTGTGTCAATGAACCTAGCTGGTAGAAGCAGCAAAAGTCCAATCTGATGTGAATAAAAATGTTTTATAAATTTGATTTCTTTGTTGCCAGTTAAAACAAGTACTTCTTGATTCTCCAAACAACTAACGTTTGAAGAATTAAATCTGCTAAAGCTAGAGAAAAAGAATAAAATTTATAAGATCAAACTTTTATAAAAGGTTACAGATTTGATAAGTTTTTTCTTTTCTATATTATATTTTCATCTCTTGCGTGGACGTTTGCATTTTGTTTGAAAATAGGAACCTTGCTTATTAATACCGGTTACAGTTCATTTTATAATATACGTTGAAAAACCAAAATTTCAATCGAACATTCACTAAAAATTGGTATAAAGTTTCACTTCTCCTTAATCAAACTCATAGAAATAACATTAAAATAATTAGTTATACGAATAATATCAAAAAAGTGACAAATTATGCGACTAGTAGTTAGATGCGTCGTCTATGGATCAACCACAAATAGAGATAGAAGGCTTTTTGTCCAGAGAGTGGGCAGTTTCAACTGTTCTGACCTTTTCAATATGACTTTTTCATCCATTTCATTATGGGATAAGGATCATCACTCAATCAATAGTTTCCTTAGCAATGAAAGTCATTAGATGTCTAGATTTGATACATTAGGAGCCAGACATATTAAATCATATAATTACATCATTACCCTCTTCTCTTATTCTATAAATTCATGATGGTACATACATGGGCTTGGGAGGGAAATTCTAGCATATATCCTGCAACTCAGCCAAAATTTATTTAGAAAGATCAATAATATAACAGTAAATGTAGAGTTTTAAATAGCAAATCAAACCACCTTTAAAAGACATTCTGATCATAGTAATTCTACTATATGTAATTGCTTGTACCAAATAAAATTTGTCTTTGAACAAACTCATAGATGCGACTCTTGAAGGTGATCAACAACTACTGAATAAGAATTGCTCTAGCATGCAACCTACTAGACAAGCGTCAACCAGGACATAATTTCTTCTATAAGCCACAAACATAAAATAGAGACCAAATCCACATATATATATATATATATATATATATATATATATATATATATATATATATATTTTATAATCTATCAGACATTAACTAATGGTGTTCTATTATTAGAGAATCACCCTTATTAGTTTCAGAAGTATAATTACTCTCCTATTACATCAGAATTACAACCACACTAACCAAACCACTTATTTACACACTGCCTAATACAATTATACATGCAACTCTACCTCACACAACTAGAGATCCTTAATAGTGAAAAAGGGGTGGTCAAACTTTTTGGCAATAGACAAACAAGCCTTAGCTAAGACACATCAAGTTATAATTTCACATTATTATAGCTTTGCAATCTCTCATTACTCTAATAATAACAACATTATGGACACCTACTCTTGAATATTTTTGACAAACCACGTTAAAAATTGACTCCTCATTTTCTTTATTGTGTCTTTTGCCAACCTTGCACTCAAGTCCATCCAAATTTGATGTATATCAGTGCTAACTTCCACACGAACAAGCATGGACAAAAACTATAATTTTTTTTTTTTTAATCTTGCATGCTTATCAACACTACTTTATGAGAATCTAGATAATTTTGAACATCTTGAAGAACTTACAAATATTCGTAGTGGCAAGTGTGATTCATGTTTACATTAGTACTATATTGATATATGTTTGTAATCAACAAATGAAAGGTGATGTGTTAGTGCAGGTAGGTCAAAAATATGGTGGTGGAAATCAGTTTAAGTTATATATAAAGAGACTACTCATGAAGATTTATAAGAGTTTTATATTATGAGGCTACAAATTGCTTCACAAGATATCGAAATTTTTTAACTTTTCTACCTGTAAGTGTATCAAATTCTCCCATGAAATTGAAGGAGATTGGTGGAACGTGAGACTTTGTTTTCCAGGCAAGCAAGGGCCACTAGGCATTTGATAACATAATCAATAAAATTATGTGTATAAATAATAAACATAAATTTGAGTACAAATAATAAGATATTATTATATGATTCAGTAATTTTGAATTAGAGATAAAACAATATCTAATTATATAATAATAAATCATTGTTTATATGCAAGTTTAAACCTATTGTTTGTATATATAATGATACTTTAATGTAAATGATGAAAGTTCAACGTTTAGGGGTAAATTTTACATGGATAAAATATAAAAAAAATATTAATTATATATGAGTATTTCATATCACTTTAATATAATAAGACAAAACTGATCAAATAGTATGTGAATTTTGAAACTACCAAGACGTATTTTAGCTTGCATAGACACATACAAATGTTAACAGGCAATTGAGATGAAAAATTATTTTGCAATCTTTTGATTATTGTAATATCGCAAAGTGCAAATTCTTAAAGAAGAATAATCTGACCATCAAATCTTACTATCTTCATACTTTAATATTATAATATTGGAATATTTATCCTCTAACCATTTTCATTTCTTTATCAACAGAAGAAAATAAAGGGGAAGAGAATTCAGTGATAACAATAAAAAATAAAAACACATAGAATGTATATAATTTTTTTCCATGTTTCAACTCTACACTTCATATATATATATATATATATATATATATATATATATATATATATATAGACTAACCATAGATAGAACAGTTCATTAAAGTGTAAAATTATAAAATTCGGTTGAAAGGATCTAAGTTTAATTTTATATTTCTGCAAATAAACTTAAATACATATATTAACATCTTTTGATATGTTTATATCAAAGTGAAAATCTTAGATGATAGATTACTGAATTAGTCTTTATATATATATATATATATATATATATATATATATATATATATATATATATATATATTGAATTGGTTAAAAACAAAAACATCCCATACAATATCAAATGCTTTTTTCTTTTATGAACATTGTGTCTTTATCTTGTTCAAACTACACAATTTGTGGTCTACACAAGTAATTAATTGGCTAGGAATTCATCATTTTCAATGATTGTCTTATTGATTAATATCTAATTAAGCCTATCCTTCGCTTAGGACAATTTCACCTACTATCACAAAGACCATGTTCTAGTGATATTACTTTCTTAATAATTAATAAGTATGTTATTATATAAATCAAATGAGATTATAAAAAGAAAGCTCCAAGTCCATTTTGATAATCAATATAAGTTTTTTCACTAGTGGGAGATTAGGGATATTATCACTCTTCCTCCACTACCCAATTCTCTATCAATATTGGTAGGCCAAAAGAGCAACATTCCTTCTAGATAGAAACTTAATTGCACATCTTGTTTATCCCAAAAGAAATTAGTCTATTTTATGCATAGGCCAAAAGACTTATTTCCACCCAAAGTTTAGTCCATTGTTAAACTCATTCCCACTAACTTTTAAAAATTTAAATATTTATCTATCATCCAAATATATTAGTGAAATCTGTTAATTTAATTATAAATTACTAACTGACCCTTTTTGACATTTATGTATACATACATATAAAAAACTAAAATTTAATAGATTGCATTATTCAAAAAACTGACTTTTCCCCCTTGTCTTAGGGTTTCATATTATTCAAAAATTTTATCTTACATCCAGCCCCAAAGTTTAAAAACATTACACTTGCACTCCTGTCTTTTACCATTTTCACAATGAACTTTGACAACTTCTCCCTTCATCTTTGACCTACAAAGAAATCTAAGAAACAATGACTCGATCTTGTTGAATAAGACAATTGACAAAAAAAATTGACATTGCCAATGAAAATCCTAGGAACCGAGCCAATGCTCCTATGCGCGAATCGAATAAGATGGTTTATGACGTACTAGAGTGAATTACTAGGAAAAACAATCATAAAAAAGAGAAAATGCATTTTATGGAGGCATAATTGTAATATTTTAAAATTTGAGGGCAACTATTATTGGTAAAATAATAAAAGCCTAAAAGAGGGGGGGATAAGGTAAGTTTTTAAAACTAAGCTAAAAAACTTGTTAATTTTTAAAACTAAGCTTGGGAAAGGGAATAATTTTTTTTTTCAATATTAATAGTTAAATGATATTTTTATTCTTATAACTAATAAATTTCACCAACAGATTTATATGATGGATGAATATTTGAATTTTCGAAAGTTAGCGAATATAAATTTGATGATGGACTAAACCTTGAATGGGAATAAGTCTTTTAGCCTTATGCAAACAATAATATTTAATACACTAACAATAAGTATAAATACAAATACAAATATTGACATGTTATTAGATAATTAAATAATTTTGAATTAAAAATAAAACAATACTTAATCACATGATAATATATCATTATTATACTCATATTTACACCTATTGTTAGTGCATATACTATCACTCTTTAAGCAAATAGAATAGTTTAGTTATAAAGACATTCAATGAATAATAGTTGTTTCATGAAACACAAGCTTGGTTTGAGATCCCAATAAACCAATTAATTGTTAAATATTATTGCAAAAAGCGTTTGACAAAGTCTCCCTTTGGTTGGTTCTATTATAATATAAAAAGATGTGCGTATCTTCGGATTTGGGTGTTGAAAAGAAAATCTCTTTATATATAAATATATATGTATAATTTATTATCATGAAAAGAAATCCAATAAATCAACACAATTAATGGCCAATTATTGATAGTCACAAATTTCTCAAACTCAATGAGCCTAATCACACTAGAACATCTCCCTTAAGAGTGGCTTCTTGAATCACATAGGAGGAAGGATTGGAGAGATACTGCTTCAACCTACCCATTTCACTGGCAACATCAAGCATGGTTGGCCTTGTGGAAGGAGAGTATTGGGTGCACAGAAGGCCAAGCTCAATCAATTCCAAAAAAACATCACGCCAAATGACTCTGTTGTAATTAAATGGTGGCATCTTATACCTAACAATTGCCTGTTCAACTATTGGCTCTAGCCTATCTGGGTAGTGACGTTTCATCCATTCATACAAGCTTGAGCCATCCTGAAATAGCACATCTGTTGGCCTCCTTCCTGTCACAATCTCTAGCAATAACACCCCGAAACTGTATACGTCTCCTTCTGTTGATGCCCTTTTCCCCATTCCATACTCTGAAAATATTATCAAGTTAACAAGGATGAACAGTGTCAAAGATAAAGTACTATCGATAAACAGCTTCTTACTGAAACCCTGAAGGAAAGCAAGCTTTTTATTCAATAAGACTGCCCTCATTAATCTGTTAAGAAGGTCTGTATAGGAAAATTCAAGATCAAATGGGTTTTCTTTTCACGAGATGGCGAGTAAACCATTAAAAAAAAACAGGTTTTCTAGTGTACAAGAAAAACCTCAAAATGGTAAAAAGACTAGTCAAGTAATCCACTGTTAAAGCCTCGTGCTTCAATAAACCTTAAAAGAATAGTCTAGCAACCCATTGCTACGGTTTCACACTTCAATATGAGAATATCATATGACACAAGTGTGTACATTTAAATCCAATTATGAGAATAGAATAGAGTTAAACATGGGTTCACTGACTCCAAATTTAAATATTTCACACGATAACTAACTATTCTACTCATAATGAGTTACTTTAATATTATTTATAGATTGTATCATAGTTAACCCTAGCTAGTGCATCTCAGGAATACTTTTTCATAGTATTATAGAGTAAAACCCACCTAATCATCATGCTTGACTATTTTACAACAAAAGAAGGATTGAGTTAAAAATGGGAAAGTGAAAGATAATGAGTCAACCATATTTACATCTGCAAAAGAACTCTACGATACAAACAGCTAAAAAGTCAGAAAAAAATTCAACAATTAATATATAAAACGTTATAAAAAGATCATTTGTAGTTATAATAATTTCAATTTAAATAGTAATGATAACCTCTTTTTCAGAAATTATGTGTTAATTTATCTCTAATTAAAAAATAAAGGCAATTTTATGTGCATACTACTTACCAGGAGCAATATACCCAACAGATCCACATAACAATCCATCTGTTGAGGTAAAGGACATTGGATCACTGGAAGCATTAGAACTCTCTTCAACTCCTTTAACCAATTTTGCTATTCCAAAATCAGCTACCAAAGCTGTCATGTCATCATCAAGAAGAATGTTGCTTGGTTTGAGATCACAGTGCACAACTTTCACCGGAGAGCAATGGTGCAAATAGGCCAACCCTTCAGCTACATCACAACAAACATTCACAAGCTGCTCCAAGTCCAGGCCATGGCTGCACCCATGGCTTGGATACAGATGCCTTTCCAGGCTCCCATTTGACATGAGTGGCAGAACCAGTGCCTTAAAATCTGGCCTGCTGCAAATGGTGATGATTCTTATCAGGTTTCTGTGTCTTGTCCTCTTCAGGATTTGGCATTCTCTTTTGAAACTCCCTGTGAGCTCCCCAGCTGTCTTTGAGTCCAGAACTTTGACAGCAATTCTTGTGTTGTCTTGAAGAATTCCCTTGTAGACATGGCCGAACCGGCCTGAACCAATTAGGCTTGAAGGACTGAACCCTCCTGTGGCTTCAATGAGTTGTTTGTAGGAGACTCTAGGATACTTGGGCTCTTCTTTATCTTTCTCTTCATCTTCAAGGTCTCCTCCTTTGAAGTCTGACAGTTGCCTTCTGAATTTTGATCTGCGTACAAGGGGGTATCCGAATATGCTGATTGCAGCAGAAGTAAACAGTGTGAGGAGAATTGGCAGAATGACCAAATGAAAATTATGTTTCTTTTTGCAATTTGGCATGCCTTTTATTGATCCACAGAGGGCATTATTACCCTGGAAAGAGTCCATGGTGAGAGATGAAAAGGCTCCCTTGCTGGAAACGTTTCCAGTGAACTTGTTGAAAGAGAAGTTGAGTTCCTTCAGAGTTGACGATGCCTGGAAAGACTCCGGAATTTCACCGGACAATCTGTTTGATGACACATCAACTTCTTTAAGATAAGGCAGCTGGCCTACTGAAGATGGAAGAGGGCCTTCCAAGACATTACCAGAAAGATTGAGAGATTCCAGGGCAATGCAGCTTCCAAGCTGTGGCGGAATTGTGCCGGAGAGACTATTCAAAGACAGATCAATTGCAAGCACCATGTCCATCTTACTCAGCTCCAATGGCAGAAGCCCTTCCAGGAGATTGTTGGACAAGTTTAAGTATATCTTCAGGCTCCTCAATCCTGTAACTTCACTTGGAATTATTCCAGAAATTCTATTGTGAGAGAGGTCTAGAATCTCTAAATTAACACATTTTCCCAGACTTGGAGGGATTGTTCCTGTGAGCTGATTTTCATTAAGCAAAAGTCTTCTCAGCTGGGAAAGATTAGCAAAACTATCTGGAATCAAACCCGAAAACTTGTTTTTCGATAAATCAAGAAGACCAAGATGAGGAAGATCACCCAGAGCTGAAGGAATCTCACCAGAAAGTGAATTATTTGACAAGTAAACTCTCTCAAGTTTCTTCATGGCACACAGCTCAGGTGGAATGGTTCCATTCAAGAGGTTACTAGACAAGTTCAAAAGGGTGAGATTGACAAGTTTAGAAATGTGAGGAGGGATTGAGCCATAAATGAGATTCTCATCAAGATGAATCTCTAGAAGTTGGGCTGAAAGATCACCAATAATAGAAGGTATCTCTCCACCAAGATTGTTTCCAGCTAATTCAAGTTCTTGAAAGTTAGAGGAATTAACTAAAGAAGCAAAAAATGGTTCAAGGTTAGTGTTACCATCATGGCTAACAAAGTCATTGTAAGACAAGAAGAGGTATTGCAACTGTGGCATTTTATGTATAATCTCTGAAGGCAACTCCCCGGTGAACATATTCGACTCCAAATCAAGCCATTGGAGTTTCGAAGAGTTTGCAAGAGCTTTAGGAATCTTGCCCTCTAATATATTAGACCAAAGGAGAAGATAGTTCAAATTTATAAGCTTACATTCATTCTTCAAAGGGATTTCACCACTTATGGAATTGTTCGAGAGGTCTAAGTATTGCAATGAAGCAGAAGACTTGTTGCAGAAGAGTGAAGGAGGGATGTTTCCCACAAGCCTGTTACCTCCTAGATTAAGATAAACAAGTTGGTGCAAGTTCCCCAACTTCTCAGGAATGCTACCTTGAAGAAAATTCCAGGTTAGGCTAAGTTGAGTGAGTTGAACAAGGTTTACAAGCTCTTCAGGAATGTGACCTTCAAAGGAGTTACATGAAAGATCAAGAATGGATAAAGAAGAAAGATTTGCAAGAGCAGGAGAAATAGTGCCATGAAGAGACCTTGAACTAAGATCAAGTTCTATTACTTGGTCGCTGCCATTGTTGCACTTCACACCAGTCCAATTGCAGACATGAACACCTGGAGATTTCCAGGTTTCAAGAGCTTTTTCAGGGTCTGAAACAATTCCCTTCTTGAATGAGAGCAATGAAGCTCGATCTTTCATTATTTGAGAACTCATAGTTCCTTCCACCTCCACAAACGACACAATGACCAAACATAGAAAACAAAACATGGAAAATTTACACGATCCCATTTTGGAAAACCAACTTATTGTTCTGTTCAACTCTAAAAATTGAAGAAAACTATTGAAAATGAACACATAGAGAGAGCTAGAGCAAGAGCTAGAGAAGCTATATTTTTCTGTGTACTGTGCACAAGCACTGCGACTTACATTATATAATAAAAAAGATTATGACATGATAACACGGAAATTATACAAGTCTAAATACAAATAACCAAGTTGATGATGATGATGAGGTGGCTGTGCCTAACTGCAGCTGTGAAGATTGACCGGTGAGAAGTCAACCACTACAGGGTGGACAAGTGTGAAATGGTGAGAGGTTGACAGGTGAAGAAATTAACATTGGAAGCTGGAGAAGGGATTAGTGGTATACTTGTCAGCTTTGGACCTAACACTTATTGTTAATGTTGTTTGTTGTTTTTGTCTTTGTGTTTGAGTTTGTGTTTGTGGTTGCTTGTGGGGTTTGTGAAGACTTGTTAGTGGAGGATGCGTTTTTAAGGAAGATAATTTAACTAAATAGGGAGCATGCTTTTAGAGATTATGTGGCCTACTTGGTGCTTGGATTTTGGCATATTTGTCTGCCCAACTGATGCACTTCACGACTTTGATGATGTCAGTACATTTTGCAGAATAATAAAATTATGTTAATAATTTTTTAATATATAATTAAGTATACAGATAATATATCATAATATGATTGAATAATTTTGAATTAAAAATGTAATAATACTTAATTATAAGATGATATATTATTTATATATCTAATAATCTATTTAAAGATATGTATATATAATAGGGCAAAGGACTATTTCCCACCCATGTTTTAGCCGTTTCTCAATCACATATCCACATCAGATGAAAAACCCAATCACCCACCTAAAATTTAATCTGTCTGTTTCACCCACATTTTTTCAGTTAGATTAAGGGGCAAATTAGTAATTTCATTAATAATATTAAATAATTAAAATTTTATCTAATTTTCCCCCTTTAATTTGAAAAACTAACATTTGTCCCCTGAATTAAGTTTTAAAAAATTCACTTTTTCCCCTGAAATGCAGCCACTTTTTTCGGCGACGGTTAAGAAGATTTCGTCCAGAGGTTAAACACCTCTGGACGACGATCGTCGTCCAAGAAGGACGACCGTCGTCCAGAACGGTCGACGCTTCGTCCAGATCTGGACGACGCTTCGTTATCCAGATCTCGTCGACGAAGCGTCGTCCAGTCTGGAAGACGAAGCGTCGTCCAGTCTGGACGACGAGCGTCGTCCAGAGAATGGACGACAACGCTCCGTCGTCTAGAGAATGGACGATCGTAGTCCATTCTAGGGACGAGCGTCGTCCAGAGAATGGACGAGCTCTCGTCACTCTCCCTCCAGCCACGTCGTCGCCGATGGCCGGAGGGAAAATGAAAAAAAAATTAGGGATTTGAGGGGGTGAAAGTTACTTTTTAAAGTTTAGGGATGGGGGTAAAGTGTAACTTTTAAAATCGGAGGGGGAAAATGTGATAGAATTAAATCAGTGGAATATAAACAGTAAAATGACGGTTTTACCCCTCTATTTAATGGAAAATTTAACGGCAGATGTGGGTGGAAACAAACAGAACAAATTTTGGGTGGGTGATTGGGTTTTTCATCTGGTGTGGGTATGTGATTGAGAAACGGCTAAAACATGGGTGGGAAATAGTCCTTTTCCCTATATAATATTACTTTTTGACCAAGCCATTGGTTATGTGGCCACTTGTCATGTGACTTGCGAACAAGAGTTTGTGCGGCCATGCAAAGCTAGTAAAGGAATTAGCGCATGGGACATGTTTAAGTGTCTCTTATTAGAGTTTGCATACAGAAGTTGTATTAAATAAAATGAGATATAATGTGCTGAAAAAAGACAGATTGAACATACTTGCTCCTTTACCTTTTAACCCAGTATTAATCTTATTCAGTTTTGGTGAATCTTCGATCTCCATCAACTGCCCGTGACTTTTTATCGATTTGGGTTTTGCACAAAAAATCTTATGTTATTGTGTTGCTCATTTTGTATTTTGTTTGTCATTTATATATATTCTCTGGGTTTCATAAGAATATATGTGATCATGGATTTGCTTTTCCACCATTAATAACTTAACAAATACCCAGCAGAAGAAACTTAACCATCTTTACATAATCTGAAGATGATCTTGTACAATATTGTAATGCGTGGAGGCCTGGTTAACAGTTTATAATGAAGCTATATATATATTAATCAATGTTGTGGAGTATATAAAATTAGCCCTCTTGCAAATAAACTATACTACTACCAGAGAAAGGATATGGAGAACTGTAAAGTTTCTGACCAGAAAGAGAGCATTGATTTGAAAATTTTTTATTAGACATGTTGAGTGAAACCAGGCAAAATCAAGTTGAATTAATTTATGAACACAATGTGGCTTGAATTTAATGTTCTATGTTCAAATTCTGAAATCAATCAAGAATTCTTGTATCGCCTAAGGCTGAAAAACAGTATATCTTCAATTTAGCTTTCTCACCATTGAATATGAATCCTGAGTCACATCTTTGAAAATGCATCCAATCTTTATTGTGATGACTTATGCTATATACATAAAAGAATGGGTGGATTTGATCTAAATGGGGTCAAATCGTTTATTCATCTGATGACGATATTAATTAGAAAGATAGGACAACTTTATTTTATTCAGTGTGAAGAAGATAGTTCATGCTACCCAGTTAACATATGCCTTGTAAAATATAATAAGGGAAAAGGACTATTTCCCACCCAAATTTTAGTGCAATCTCAAAAATATACTCATGATAAATAAAAAACCCAAACATCTATCCATCTCTAAACAGTAGTTAAGTTTTCTATTAAATATGAGGATAAAACTGTCATTTTACTATTTATGTTAAAGTTATATAATTTTATCCTATTTTCCATCTCCGATTTTAAAAATTAACTTTTACCCTCATACTTGAACTTTGAAAAGTGACTTTAATTCCCCCCCCTTAAATCCCTAATTTTTTTTTCACTCTCCCTCTGGCCACCAGCGACGGTGTGGCTAGAGGGAGAGTGGCGAGCGTTGTCCAGATCTGGATGATGCTAGTCCACCTTCACTGGACGACGGAGCATAATCCATTCTTTGGACAACGCTCGTCATCCATTCTTTGGACAACGCTCACCATCCATTTTGGATGACCCTCGTCGTCTAGTGAGGACGACGCTCCGTCGTCCAGAGGTCGACCTTTGAACGAAAACTCCTCCATCGTTAGTCCACCATCACCAGAGAAAGTGACTAGATTTCAAGGGGAAAAAATGAATCTTTTAAAACTTAATTTAGGAGAAAAAATGTTAGTTTTTCAAATTAAAAGGGGAAAATGAGATAAAATTTTAATATTATTGATAAAATGATGAATTTACCCCTTAACCCTAGCAAAAAATATGTGGGTGTGTTCTAACATATTAAACTTTGTGTGTGTATTTAGGGTTTTCTTCTGTCATGGTATATTTTTGAGATTAGACTAAAACTTAATGGAAAATTGTCTTTTTCCCTATATAATAATTGAGAAACAAACAGCAACAAGAAGCCTGCTAAATATCCATATTCTTTATTTGCCCGGATTTTAATTGATCAGTTTGGCCTTTCAAAGTTCTAAACTGTGGACTTGGTTATGGTTTCTTGAACTGACTGTTTATATGATTGTAAGCTTCAGGTTGATAGGAAATTGTTTAAACAGACTGTGATGACCTCGGTGTATGGTGTCACTTATGATGGGGCGAGAGAGCAAATAAAATGAAGATTAGAGGAGAAGGGTCTTATTACTGATGACGGACAGCTCTTTTCTGCTGCTTGCTATGCTGCCAAAGTAAGCAATTAGCATTCTGATTGTGATCATTTGGAATGTTTCAGGGCTGGATTCGAGCCGAACTGAATTTAAGCTCGGCTCGGTTTGCAGAAATGGAGCTCAAGCTTGAGTTCAAACTCGTCGAACTTGTTGCAAATGAGCTCGAGCTTGAATTGATTTCGAGCTTTAACTTAATTGTTATTAAAATGACATCGTTTTAATATATATTAGTCAAAACAATATCATTTTATATCAAAATTTTTAATTTGCGAGTTTCATGAATAGCTTGAGCTTATTTAGGACTAGCTCATTTTGGACTCGTTCGAGCCGAGCTTTGAACAAGCTCCATTCGAATCCGACCCTACTCGCAATCATTGATCAGAAAATTTCAGTACAATCAATTATGAGCCTCAGTTCTTGATTTTCATGACCGTATTTTATTGGATTCTTATTCGTTACTTTGTATATTTACAGCTTAAAGGGTCTTGCTATTCTACAAGTGATTCCTCTCAAGCTTAAAATATCTTTCTTAGGTGACATTGACGGCCCTTGGAGAGATATTCCAAGCTGCAAGCGGCATAATGGGTTGGCTTGGTGATTGTCTAAAGGTATTACTGTTTGCAATAAAATCATATGCACTCAGTATTGAGTACTCACATAATGTGGGATCATTTTAAGAAGTTGAATGCCTTCTTCTTGATGTGTTCAATGCTTTATTTTATATGTGAATGATGAAAAACTTTGCCCGGTGCTGAAACTATAGCCTGAACCAAATATATACCCACTCCACATCAATGTGCTCAAATAATTTGGTGATAGTATGGCAACTGAACTCAGTAGAATATCTCTCCAAGTTTCGGCGTTGCAGCAGGAGGGTAATTCAGTAAGCGTATGTATGTCTTTTGTCTATGTGACATCCTTAGATAAATCTCATATAAATAGAGTATGAGAGTAATGATGGGTTTGTATGTGATTCCACATCACTTGGAGATGTTATGACTGGATAAATAGTCTGTGAGTTCATTACTGTCAAGACGCATTTTAACTTGTAAAACATAAAAGCAAAACCATGATACACTCTATATCCAAAATGGAAAATATATTAATAGTATATTAGGTTATTAGACCAAATATGTTACACTCTAGCTCTTAGCTTCTTATCTTTGCACAAGTCTGTTGTAAATTTTATTATCATTTCAATTTTCCAGGTACATATTAGAAAGCAGAGAACTGCATTTCCTCCAAATTCTGTTCACTCACTGGACAGTTCTCACATGACGATGACTCCTGTTGCCTACAGGGATGCTAGATTACATTTTGCAGGTTTGTTTTCCTAGTCTGCTGAAGTGAGATCAATCTTGTTCATTTTTCTTTTGTAATCATTTAAATTCTGTAAGTTTCCCTTAAAACATTGTTCTTCTCTTCTGTCATATAATGGAATTTCTTTTTATTGATACTCCAATTATAAAACTGGACAACCTATTCTAAATCACTGTGCTTTTCAGCTTGCCCTGAAACATGCTCAAGGAATCTGATATGTTAATTTTATGTCTCATCATCTAAATATAAAATTGAGTACTCAATCACATGATAAAGTGCATCACCATGAAAATGGAGCGATTTGATCTAGGAGGACTATGAAAATGTTTTGAATCTCAAATCTACCAGTACTATACTAGCTAATATAAATGAATTTTCATATAAATTTCATATCTACATACATCATCTGTTTTACAGACATTACAAAGACAACTCTATACATCAATTCATCTGTTTAACAGACATTACAAAGAAAATATACTGAAGATGCAATTGAGACCGTTTCAATAACAGTAACAATCAATTCAGTTTACCAGGGAATAAACTGTGTTTACTTCACAAAAGTAAAAATTTTTGTTTAACCTCATGAAGGAACGGTGAGCAGCATGGACTCCTTCAAAAGCCATATTATCTGCAATCTGCCTGCTCGGTTAATTTTCCAGGAGTAGTTTTACTTCTATAAACTGGCTGCAAAGATGCAAGTTCTCACTTCTTGATACTCCTGCACCTGCGGTGTGTGAAAGTCAGCACTGCAAGCTAACCACTGTTTTTCTCAGCCAATTTAACTTGTGGACTGTGTAGAATCTTCAGGCTTTGCACCTGATTTTAGAAAATTCTCCAAAACCATTCAGCTAATAGAGGCAACAAGCTTAAAAATACGATTTATAGAATAAGGGGGACATCTATATGGAACTGGAGGAAAGTTGATGCCAACACATTTTGTGCTATGTAGTAGAACGTTTCAGATAATTATGGGTGCTCTTTAGACCGTGCATACAAAAGTTCCAAGCAATTGAAGGGGCATATTAATTTCAGATTTGAAAACAGACAGAAAACAGCAAATTAAAATGTTAGCCACCATTCATAAAAGCTGCTTCATAGATTCAGTTAAAAAGCTGTATATACTTTGAATGTGCAACCACAGAGCAAATAAAAGCCAAAAACTGAAAGGGTCCAGGAAAACAGTTTGGAATTGATGGAATTTCTTAAAGCCAGTCAGCAAATGTTAAGACTGACAAGCAGCATTAACTAGATTTCTGTAAGAAATTTATGGTGTAGGTTATTTATGTAAGACATTTTAAAACCAGGTCTAACAGCAATAGCATGGGGAAATAGCACTAAAAATCAATCAAAAGAAGCTTCACAATCCTTTTTCGACAATTAGAGATACACCAGCTTAGGATCATATACAAGATGGCGCTAAAGGGTAAATACAAGAATATCCAAACTAATCAGGCTTACCATATTTTTTGGCCTGTGTCAAGATGAATGAGCATATAATCAAAGAGAAGCTATTGGAACATGATCATTACTGTAAATGACATTACTCCACTTGACTAGTAAATTAAATTAGCCACATTAATTTCACCAAGATCAATATCTTACCATGGCAATGAAATTTCATGTGGATGTGAATGATCTGAAGTCCAGGTCTTTCAGGTGTAAAGAGATGTAAGCACACCAAAAAGATCACAAAGATCAGCTCTGTGTACTCATATACCCATCTGCTTCACCCACAAAGACCACTTAATTGCCTCTAAAAACTTATCATTCTTCCGCAGTGCAGCTATCAGATTGGTGTATGTTATCCTGTCAGGTTCTATACCACTCTCTCTCATTTCTTTTACCAAATCAACTGCATCCTCAACCATTCCAGCAATGCCATATGCCTTAATTAAAGTGTTATAGCTGCACAAATCAGGACCGAGCCCACAATCCTTCAGTTCTGTCAGCACACTAGCAACATCATGGATCCAACCTTTCTCTCCATAGATATTGATCATGATGTTGTAAGTATAGTGATCAGAAGCACAACTTGCTTCCTTCATTCTCTGCAGGACACTTCTAAAATTCTCCATTTGACCTTCTTTCCCATATGCATCCAACATACAATTGTAGGCTTCAAGGGAAACTGAAAAGCCATCAAATTGCATTTTCTGAACAGTTGATGACATATTTGTTAAGTCCTTATGTTGACCATAGGCAGCAATTATAGTATTGTAAGAAATTACATCCGCTAAACCTAGGCTTTTAGCCCGCAAGAACAACTTCCTAACTTTCTTGAAAAGCTTTGCTTTTCCATACACATCAAGCATGGTATTGACAGTGATAGTACTGGGAGTAAACCCACACTGAAGCATCTCATTCAAAATTCTTGAAAGCTCATCAATTGGGAGGGCATGAACACAACAATTTATGACACAATTATACAAGTCCTGATCCCAAGTAATTCCACTTTTCAAGATTTTATAATACAGAGATGCTAACTTATCCTGCATCCCACACTTTTGATAAATACGGAGCATATCACGGTACAAATAAATGTCAGGAACAATGTCTTGCTGTTTCTCCATGGTTTCTAATACAGCGCAAGCATCTTTCAAAGATCCAGCTTTGACATACATTCTTACGACAATGCTAAAGGCAATCATGTCCAAGACAATTCCTGAAGATTTCAACCTTAGATAAAGTTTTTCTGCTTCAGTGAACAGACCCATAACGCTGTAAGTGTCAATCATTGTGCAAGTGATGTGCAAATTTGGCTTGCCATCATAACTGGGCATGTGAGAGTATATCTTAACAGCATTCTCAAGATGACCTGACTCCTTGCAAGAGCAAATTAACAAATGATACAAATTATCCTCAAAAACTGGATCTTTCCACTTCTTGTCTCCCAAGACAATCATAGCATCATCAACCAGTCCATGTTTCACATAAGCCATGACCAGAATGGAGCAAGAAGTTGGGTTGACTAAAACATGTTGATAAAAGGACCCTTTCAAAATAAGAGGCACTTTATCAATTCTTCCAGCCCTTTTGTGGGCTTGCAAAAGAGTACCAAGGATGGAGGAGTGTTGGCAACCCATCTTCAGCATATCATCAAGAATTTTTACAGCACCCTCCCCATCCTCATGTTTGGCTTGCAAGTTTACTAGAGTGTACAAGTTAGATGAGTTTGGCTTGTAACCCAGCCGCTTAAGTTCCTTATAATACCTTGCAGCCTCCCTATAGTTTCCAGCTTTACCCCAACCTTCAATCATGGAGCGGTAAGTTGTTTCATCTGGCACCAAAGCAGCATCTGGGATACTTAGGAATAGGCGTTGAGCAGCATCCATATTGGATACTTTCCCATACCCAGTAATTAAAGTATTGAAAGCAATTATATTAAGTGAAAACCCTGCTTCTTGCATTGAGACAAATACTTGTTCAGCCTCCTCTAACTTGCCTTGCTGACAATAAGCGTTAAGCATAACCAACCAATTCTCCAACTTCAGAACTATTTTATCTTCTTTCATTAAGCCAATGACCTCTTCTGCTTTGTCATACAAACTCATACGGGTATAAATTGTGATCATTGCTGAGTAAGCAGATTCACAAATGATTCCGAAATTTCTCATCTGAGAAAACGCAAATTCTGCCTCTGCAACATTCCAACCCTTCTGGTAAAGGCCCATGAGCATGCCAAAGGTGGCAACGTTAGGCTGAACATCACATTCCAACATCATATGGAACCACTTTGCACCCAACTCTACAAGCCCACGTTTACTACACGCATAAAGAAGCGTATTAAAAACCTGAAAAGTCATCTCATTACCCAACTGATTACTCACTTCCATAACCATCCTCTCTGCTGCACCCCAATCTGCTCTCCTACCAAACACTCGAAGAACCAAATTATAAGCAGTCAAATTCTTTTCCAACTTCCCATTACTCCCCATCCATTCAAAAAATTTCAAAGTGTTACTATCACTGCACCTCTCAAGCCGTTTCAAGATTGCATTACATCTCTCCACACCCAAATTTACCCCAACAACAGAATAATCAACATCCAATTCACCATTATTAACAAAAAAAACCTCCTTTTCTCGTTCCCTATCACTCCTCTTAAAACTAAAATTCAAACCCAAATCTCTTTTAACCTCTTTCTTCCACCCATAACCTCTCCTCCTAACTTTACGCGAAAAATTCGATTTTTCTACGTCCACAACCCCATTTCCCAGATTACCTTTTCTGAAAACAGTCTCATTATCAGTTTCATTCACTTCATTACCGTTAGACACCCCAATTTCTGAAGCACAAAGGTTGACATGCTTGACCCTATTCAAAGTAGAGATTATACAACACCTAGTGAAATGAATGTACCTAGAAACTGAAAAAATGGGACAGTTATCAGACAACTGAACTGGGTTGGAACTGAAACTGAACTTCCTTAACTCAATTGAATCCAGAGAGATTGGCAACAACTTCAATGAAGCCATCAGACGTAAGCAATTAAATGACCAAACTTAAACTTAACATCAAATTTGGACTGATAAAAAAGAGTTCTTGAGCGAGTTGTGAGAATACCTTGGGATTTTTGTTCGGATAAAATCGTTGTTGAAGCAGAGGAGCAAAATGAAAGCATATAAAAATTTCCTGTTCTGTTTTTCTCTGTATTGTAGACAAACTATCGGGGGCCCAGTGAAGTTTTCTGCTTGGTCTTGGCCCTACTGGAAATGGACAGAAAAGTGGGGCCCTTGTATGCTTTCATCGTAAAATCCTAGCAACAGACATGGCAGTTTCGTAATCCCAGTACCATTACTGTTTTCTTGAAATCCAAGTAACACTACCTTAATGGCAGCTAGGATGTTTCAAACTGGTTAACCGGGCTGATTTAATATTATTCGAACTGATTTAAAAATTAATCAGTTTTAAACCTATTTAAAAAGATTAATTAATCAAATTGAATTTCTGATTACTCAATTTTAAATCTAATTTTAGAAGGTCACTCTACTTTGAATTTTTTTTCAATTATTTAAAAATTAGTCTCGAGCTTACTTTAATAACCCAATTGAAAAGCCGATTTTGTTATATTTTTAAAACAAATCTAAATTAGTTTTTCAAACGACATATTTTTCAATTTGAATATTATTTTAGTTTGGTTGTCAAATTCTTTTGAATACCCAAATGGTAGTGTAGTGATATCCCGACAACATAAGTGGGCAAGACAGATTTGTAATCCCAATAGCATAACAATTATATTGGAGTTTCGCAAAATCCCAGTAACACTACCAGAATGGTCATGCAGTTTCTTCGACCCAAGTAATGTTACCAAAACAATGCATCCTAAAATCCCAGTACCGATATTACTGCAATGGATTTCCTTAAAATTCTAATACGAATGATGCAATTGTAACCCAGTAATGTTATCAAAATGAAGCAGTTTCGTAAATTGCCATTAATGTTACCCAGTGCATGCCGTTTGATTATAACGTTCAAATAAGTAAATGAATTGGTGAAGTTTTGTAAAATCTCAGTAATGTTACCATAAGAAAATAGTGTATGTTTGTATACATAAATAAAGTTGGTAGAGTTCGAATATCTTAATCTTCGTGTTAGTTCTTGTTAAAAATATCTTTCCCTGTCCTTGAGTGGTAGAATCAAAATTTTTGTTTAAGAAAATTCTAAAGAAAAAAGAGCACATAGAAAAGAAGTTTAAAGAAGTTTGTTTAATAAAGGGAAATTATTAAAAATAGGCAAAATTAAAGGGGTCTAAGCGAAATCACCCAAAAAATTCAGGTTTAAGCAAAAATGCCCAGGTTTTGTGAAATGATGAAACTACCCCCATATATAAACACAATAAATTTTCACTGTGCAATTCAAAGAGCTTACCACCTCCCACGGCAATCCCACGGCGAACGTCATTTTGACCGATTTTCTTGCTTTCCGGTAATCGAAAAAGGCAAAGAAGGTTAGTATATCTCCTGTAATCTTGTTTGGATCAAGTTATTGCCCATATTATTGAGATTTGGTTGAGATTTTTGGGTTGAAATTTTAGGGTTTACGGTTTGAACAATGCTTAAAATGTTTCGATTTTTGGTTGTTTTCGTTGAATTGATTGAAGGGTTTTGTGTTATACAACGTGTAAATTTGATTTATGTGAAAATCGGAGGTCGAAACGACCAAAATTTGGCTGAAAATGGCTGTCGAATGGATCGGCAGTCTTGCCGTGAGAACAGCGTTTCCCACGGCAAACGATATATCCCACGACAGTGTATTGAGCATGGGTTAGTTGGGGGGGGGGGGGGGGTAAAGTGGTTTTTTTAAAATGTTGGGAAGCTGGATGAGATTCGTTAGAACACAGCGGTTTTTTGGAAATTTGTCATATAACAGTGGACATTTTCAATTAAGGAATATTCATGAGGGGGTAAATTGAAAATTTTCTTATGTAGGGTTTCTGATTGTGTAGTTTTTGAATTTTATATCCGTTTTTTCTGTTTTAGGGTTTTTCCATATGTATTTTTCAAATTTAAAATTCGAGTTTTCAAATTTTGGTGCTTTTTGACATAATTTACGATGTAATGACGTAATTTCAACTTAATATTTCAATTTTTTCGTTTATAGTATATCTTGATTCGTGTTTTTGAATTTTAGTTACGTTTTTCCATATTTTGTCTTTTGATGATATACCGATTCGTTTTTTTCAAATTTTCAAATGATTTTTCAGTTAGCGACATTCATAGGTATTTCAACTGATAGAGTTCGAATTTCAGTTCCGTTTTTTCGAATTTCACCATTTTAGGATATATCAATTGATATTTTCAAGATTTCCGAACGATTTTTCGATTATTGTCACTTTAAGGTATTTCAACGTATAGAATTCGAATCTCAATTCCGTTTTTCTGAATTTCACCATTTTAGGATATATCGATTCGTATTTTCAACATTTCCGAACGATTTTTTGATTATCGTCACTTTAAGGTATTTCAACGTATAGAATTTGAATTTCAATTCCGTTTTTCTGAATTTCACCATTTCAGGATATATCGATTCGTATTTTCAAGATTTCCGAATGATTTTTTGATTATCGTCACTTTAAGGTATTTCAACGTATAGAATTCGAATTTCAATTCCGTTTTTATGAATTTCACCATTTCAGGATATATCAATTCGTATTTTCAAGATTTTCGAACGATTTTTCGATTATCGTCACTTTAAGGTATTTCAACGTATAGAATTCGAATTTCAATTCCGTTTTCCTGAATTGCACCATTTCAGGATATATCGATTCATATTTTCAAGATTTCCGAACGATTTTTTGATTATAGTCACTTTAAGGTATTTCAACGTATAGAATTCGAATTTCAATTCTGTTTTTCTGAATTTCACCATTTCAGAATATATCGATTCGTATTTTCAAGATTTTCGAACAATTTTTCGATTATCGTCACTTTAAGGTATTTCAACGTATAGAATTCGAATTTCAATTCCGTTTTTCTGAATTTCACCATTTCAGGATATATCGATTCGTATTTTCAAGATTTTTGAACGATTTTTCGATTATCGTCACTTTAAGGTATTTCAACGTATAGAATTCGAATTTCAATTCCGTTTATCTGAATTTCACCATTTCAGGATATATTGATTCGTATTTTCAAGATTTTCGAACGATTTTTCGATTATCGTTACTTTAAGGTATTTCAACGTATAAAATTCGAATTTTAATTTCGTTTTTCTGAATTTCACCATTTCAGGATATATCGATTTGTATTTTCAAGATTTTAGAATGATTTTTCGATTATCGTTACTTTAAGGTATTTCAACGTATAGAATTCGAATTTCAATTCTGTTTTTCTGAATTTCACCATTTCAGGATATATCGATTCGTATTTTCAAGATTTCTGAACGATTTTTTGATTATCGTCACTTTAAGGTATTTCAACGTATAGAATTCGAATTTCAATTCTGTTTTTCTGAATTTCATTATTTTAGGATATATCGATTCGTATTTTCAAGATTTTCGAACGATTTTCGATTATCGTCACTTTAAGGTATTTAAACGTATAGAATTCGAATTTCAATTTCGTTTTTCTGAACTTCACCATTTCAGGATATATCGATTCGTATTTTCAAGATTTTCGAACGATTTTTTATTATCGTCACTTTAAGGTATTTCAACGTATAGAATATGAATTTCAATTCCGTTTTTCTGAATTTCACCATTTTAGGATATATCGATTCGTATTTTCAAGATTTCTAAACGATTTTTCGATTATCATCACTTTAAGGTATTTCAACGTATAGAATTTGAATTTGAATTCTGTTTTTCTGAATTTCACCATTCCAGGATATATCGATTCGTATTTTCAAGATTTCTGAATGATTTTCGATTATCGTCACTTTAAGGTATTTCAACGTATAGAATTCGAATTTTAGTTCTGTTTTTTTGAATTTCACCATTTCAGGATATATCTATTCGTATTTTTAAGATTTTCGAACGATTTTTCGATTATCGTCACTTTAAGGTATTTCAACATATAGAATTCGAATTTCAATTTCGTTTTTCTGAAATTCACCCTTTTAGGATATATCGATTCGTATTTTCAAGATTTCCAAACGATTTTTTGATTATCGTGACTTTAAGGTATTTCAACGTATAAAATTCAAATTTCAATTTCGATTTTCTGAATTTCACCATTTCAGGATATATCGATTCATATTTTCAAGATTTCTGAACGATTTTTCGATTATCGTCACTTTAAGGTATTTCAACGTATAGAATTCGAATTTCAATTCTGTTTTTTGAATTTTACCATTTTAAGATATATCGATTCATATTTTCAAGATTTCCATTCGATTTTTCAATTATCGTCACTTTAAGGTATTTCAACGTATAAATTTTGAATTTTAGTTTCGTTTTTTCTATTTTTCGTCATTTCATGATAGCTTAATTTATATTTTGTTATTTTCGATCGCTTTTTCGATTGTTATTTGTTAAGTTTTGTCATTCTAGGGTATTTGAATGTATAGAACTCGAATTTCAATTCTTATTTGTTAAGTTTTGTCATTTCCTTTTTGATTAGTTGGTATTTCTCATCTTTTTATGTTTTTTCCACTAATACATTTGTTTACATATTTATTTTTATGAAAGTCTAACAAATTTTTAAAATTGTTACAGGATATTTCTTGCAAAAGGAGACGGGTTGACAGCAAGCTGCACATTCCTGACGAGTCCAGACATTTCCAGGCAAATGCGATATCTCGTGCACAACATACTGCATTATCTCGAATTTCTTCTACATTGATCTCGGGTCAGCTGCGCCTATTTGAGAGGACATGTTTCGGGTCTCTCCTTCGTTTACCTGAAACCAAATTCGTCGGGATATTGGTTCATGCATTCCTACTACGACAGCTACATCCACCCTTTGCCAGAGATGAGTTTTGGCTTAGGGTTAGCGGGGTTGATGTGAGATTTAGCGCGTTTGAGTTTGCGTTGGTGACAGGGCTTTCGTTTAGTCGACGGACTGATGTTTCTTCATATATTCCTCGCTCCTCTGGACATAGGATCAGGGATACGTACTTTTACGGGTGTCTGAAGGTGTAGTATCACGACATTGAGCGTGTCTTCTTGTCGAGGCCATGAGGGGATGACGATATTGACGCTGTCAAGATGGCCTTGTTGTATATTCTTCATATGGTTTTGTTGGGGAATGATCGACGAAAGAAGGTGTCCACGGATTACTTACAGTTAGTTAATCATTTGGACGAGTTTAATTCCTACCCCTGGGGCGTTGTTGTGTGGTAGATGACATACGATTCTATGTCACAGGCGAGTGAGAGAGTCTGTTCCGGACGAATGCCTGAAATCCATAAATATGACCTTTACGGATTTTCTTTCGCATTTCAGGTAAGTTTTATATTATTATTTCTATTTATTAATTGGCAAAAATATAAATTGATTTATTTACATCATAAATGATTATATTACAGTATTGGATATATGAGACTCTAGAGACGTTACACGATTGGATTGACCTTGTCCATCCCTATTCGTCCCTGCGGATGTTGAGGTGGCGTACGCGAGACGTCCCTGGTTGGACTCATATAGGTCGTATTTTCACTGGTGATCCAGTATGTACTAGTTAATTAATAAGTCGACTAATTCATTATATGTTACAATTATTTTGACTTATATATCTTCATCATTAGGAGGATGTCACATTCCCTCTCCGTCCATCAGCGATCGAGGAGGGTTTACCATGGTACGCTGAGATTCGTGAGTATACCGATTTACCTGATGATGATTCCTTTTCATCTTCTTCTGTTCCGACCGTGACTAGAGACGGGGCTTCTCCATCCTCGGGACCTTCAGATGTACTCGTTGAGACTTCTGAGACATATGAGGACCTTATTCAGCCTCCTGTTGTTCAGAGCCCACGGACGACAGACCATCCTGGAGTGGAGGACCACCCTAGTGTGGAAGAGCACCCTGGAGTGGAGGACCGCACTACCTATCAGATGCTACATTAGCGCACTGGGGTGCTACGATTTTACGTGAGATATCGAGTTTTTGCGACGATATCTCTGCTTAGATGTCTCGATTACGTGATGATATCTCTTCCCAGATGACTCGATTAGAGGATCGTATGACTCGTTTGAAGGACATCGTTACACGTACATATCCAACCCTCGTTGCTGAGGTTGTAAAACTACTTCTATTTTATTACTTATATAAAATGTCAACAGTGTTATTATTCTGACAACTATTATTACATTCGTACAAGAGAGGGATGACGTTATTGGGACGACCTCCCCCATTGATACCGCAAAACCATCCCATCAGTCACATGAGGTACGTATGTAATTTCAAATTTATATTTAATGTCTCAATGTTGTTATTATATTACAATATCGTTATATATAAAATGTCACTGAATAGATTTAATATTACTATTATCTTAGGCTAGTCGACAGGATAGGGCACTGGTTGACCCTTCGGTGACTTCACCGATCCGATCTGAGGTATGTCACTTATCATTATAACTTAATTTTTAATACTATTTTGTTATCGATTAATTCATTGTATATATTTGTATAGGGTCTTCGTCATGAGGAGGGTTTACCAATCGGATCTCCTATCGCTTTAGATCGTCCACTGGAGGTATGAAAATTATTGTTCGTATGATATTTTATATTAAATATCATTAACAATTTTTTCCTTTTGATGTATATAGGGACTCGACATTGACATATCATCGATCGAGGGTTATCTCCGAACACCTTCCCCGGAAGTTCAGGTTATGGGGATTTAAGAAATATCATTGATCAATTTGTCTTTAATATTATATATTTTTTTAAATGATGTTTTGTCTCTTTTTCAGGACGAGCGACTCTGGTCACTTGCTGATATCCCGAGTTCGATCAAAAAGCTTGTGGATATTAGTTCACAGGGGGAGGACTTCCAGGAGGATGTTTCTGAGACCGTTCACATTGAGGTTTGTCAATTATAATTACTAAATAAATATAATTGATAAATATATGTCACTAAAATATTTTAATATATAATTATGCAGTCTGTTGACGGAGCACGTGCTGTTGACTTGACCGTGATTCAGGATTCTCCAGTTAAACCTTCTCCTGCAGACGTAGAGAAGGTAACATAAATCGAATAATGTGTATGTTTTTGTTGAATGAAATAATGAATTAATAATTTTTTGTAACATGCAGTTGGTTCGTACCCCGTATACAAATCTACTCAGAGGGAGGGCGAAACGACAACTCACGACGATTCCATCCTCTGCATGAGACCGTGAGGAATCTTTCCTCACATGGTATACCGGAGCTGCGGCTTCTGACACATATGATGTGTACTTCATAGGATCGAAGTCGAAGGACAGCTTCTGAAGGCTTGTTGTAGAGTTGCGCAAGTGGTTGACCGACGATGTGAGTTGTTTATACTATATAATTTGGTAAAAAGCTAGATATATTTATTAATAACTAACACGTGAACTTGTTTATACCATTTTAGCATGTGGATTCTTTTTTGACTTTATTATGTCGGCAGTAGGACGATCACCAGTCGACTATCTCACAGCGTTGGACGACTGCCCATACATTCTTTGGAGGCCATATTGAGATGGCTTGGAAGAGTTGGCAGTCCACACCCATTGGCAAGTTTGAGTTTTCGGGGCTCTTCACGAGGATGGTTGATGCAGCGTATACCACAGAATTATTGTACAAACCATGGGGGATGGTCGATCAGGTATAGTTTATATATATTTCTATTACATTCAATTGGTTAACGACAACGATAAGTAACTAAAATGTCTCACTGTTTATAGGTTTTCATCCCTATAAACTTCGAGAACGCACATTGGGTCGCCAGAGTTATAGATTTCCGTGAGTGGTCAATTACGGTGTACGATTCAGAGGTTTCATATTCGGGGAATATAGGGACTTTGGAGTAGCGCATGCGACCGTACATGACCTTTATTCCCGCGTTATTAGAGGCGATGAGTTTTTGGGCAGCTTATGGGAGGACTCCACGATGTGATCCCCTTACTTTGCATCGAGCGTCGGATGTCCCTCAGCAGGGGTTGGGCTCCGGTGACTATGGCGTGTTTATGTTGCTATTTTTTGAGTGTTTGGCGTTGGCATAGAGCTATGTTTTTCCCCGAGAGTCGTTTACCTTTATGCGTCGATGATTAGCGACGCAGTTGTATTTTCACTGTATCGAGTAGCTCACAGATGTATATTTATCGTTATTCCTATATTTAGATTCTGTGTATATTTATTGTATGTGCATATGTGTATGATATACTTTATTTGTGGTTATATATGGATATGTATCGTATTTGATTTCATTTTTTAAATAATCTTGTCATGAAAAAATAATAAAAATGTACGATTACTCAAACATTTACACACTTGAAACAATTAGAGAAAATAAAGTAATACTGAAATAAGTCATACAAAACACTAAATTTATTACATCAAATGACAATACAATTACACGTTTGAAACAAGGCCAAACGACTATTTCCCACCCAAGGTATGCTGTATTCTCAAGTTTCCCCACTTTAACTATGAAAATACCAAATACCCACCCATGGGCTGTTAAAAAAACGAATTCAAGGGTAAAATCGTTATTTTATCTGTAATATTAAAAATAAATTACAATTTAATCCCCGTCTCCCCCTAACCCCTAAAAACTAACCATTTCCCCCTAGGTCAAGTTTTGAAAAATAGTGTTCCCCCCCTTTAGGGTTTAGTTTTCAATCCCTAATGCCAAATCCGAAGCCATCGTCGACGACGAAGCCTTCCCGACGCACCACCATGCTCCGACGGCCTCTCTTCTCTCCTCTGGAACACCGATCAACCCCGGATCTGGCGAAGACGACGACTTGAAATGATGAAGCTCTTCGTCGGGAGACGAGGCTCTTCGTCTTCCCAGACAACGACTACCTCTTCTCCGTCTGGGAAGACGTGACGTCTTCCCAGACGGGGACGAGCTCGTTGTCTTCGTCTGGGAAGACAAAGAGCCTCGTCTCCCGATGAGGAGCTTCGTGCCAGACAAACAGCTTCATCATTTCAGGTAGTCGTCTTCGTCAGATCTGGGCCGATCGACATTCCAGAAGAGAGAAGAGAGGTCGTCGGAGCATGGTAGTGCATCGAGAAGGCTTTCTTGTCGGCAATGGCTCCGGATTTGGCATCGAGGATTGAAAACTAAACCCTAGGGGGGGAATGCTATTTTTCAAAACTTGGCCTAGGGGGAAATAGTTAGTTTTTAGGGGTTAGGGGGGAAAAAGAGATAAAATTTTAAGGTGTTAGGGTTCCGTTAAATTTAACTACTCATGGGTGGGTATTTGGTATTTTCATAGTTAAAGGGGGGACACTTGAGAATGCAGCATACCTTGGGTGGGAAATAGTCCTTTGGCCTTGAAACAATAATAAAAATACATCGGTTAAATAAAACTGAAGTACAATAATGAAGAATCATATAACAAACAAAATTGAGTATAAACATGTCAAGATCTCGTTTCTTTGCCTTTTGTAGATGAACGCTGCGGGGTGGAGCTCGGGACCGGTGCTGGGGATTTACATTGGGTTCGTGTATGCCCCGGTTCATGGCAACGACTGCAAATCCTCGGTGTAACAATTTCTCCTTGCGATGGACGTCGATTTCTGTTGGATGGACGACTTGGACAACGACTATTGAGGACGGGGGACAATATAACTCTGTCTTCCGGTGAGTGTAACCAATCACATTGATTTCCAAGAGGATTGATTGGTTCCTGATATATTGCACGGTAAATGTCGGTGCGGAAGAATGGATGAACCCATGCGTGTACATTCGTGAGTCTCATATGTCATGCAACGACAATGACATGCTTACACGAAATACGTGAAAACTGAAACTTTCTACACGTGCAAGACATGTCACCAAAGTTCACAATACCCATGAATCCACCAAATCCAACAACCTGATACCGAGTAGGTGTAATCGGTTGAACTTCCAGACTTGCAGACTTTGATAAACGATTGCTGATCTTATCTTCCGCCCAAAGGGTGAGAAAGTTATGACATTCATCTGTAATTTGAAAAAAATATTAAGAACACATTTGGTAATATGATTAACAAAGTGGAAAAAAGTACATGAGACAACTTTTAATTAATATCTATTTGATACTTACTTGCATGGGTTCTCCTCTTGTAAAACCATTATTGCATGGTACCACGAATAAACTCCAAGAGCATGGTTATAGGTAGGCCCCATGCATGTCTGACAAGGGCATTAAATGACTCAGCAATATTTGTGGTCATGATGTTGTATCGATGTCCTGGAAAGTATGCTCTACTCCAACGCTCAAATCCAACATCCCGTAGATAAGCTCCAGCTTGGGGGTTCATTGAGTCAAGGGATTGCATCATCGAACCAAATTCAGATTCTGTGTATGATTTTGCGGCTTTTCAATATGCACCAGCAACCTGTAAAACGGTAAAAAATATGAAAACTCAGTATAAGCAAAATGTATGAAAAGGATAAACTGTTATAAATTTAAATACTTCTTTACACTATACCTTTGAGTCTCGTTTATACTTTGCCCGCATGTTACACAGAAAATGATGACAACAACATCCATGGTGGACATCTGGGAAGACTTCAACCATTGCTGAGTAGATAGCATGATGTCGATCTGAGATTATTGCAAGCTCAGAGAAGTCAGAGATGCATTCTTTAATTCTCATAAGAAACCAATACCACGTGTCGTGATCTTCTTTTTTGCCGACACCGAAACCAATAGGATATATCTTATTATTACCATCAAGAGCCACCGCAATAAATAAATGCCCTAGATATCGACCTTTAAGGAAAGCAACGTCAATGCAAATAACAGGGCGAAGATATTGTCTGAATGCACGAACGAAACATCCTAATGCCATGAAAAAATTTGTAAACCGATGGTCATCATCTGTTTCAATAGCAGTAACGGTGCCCGGATTAATACGTTGTAGATTGTAGCAATAATCTGGTAAAAACATAAATGATTCCTCCGATGAACCCCTCAATGAATTGATAGCCCAATTTCTTGCCCGCCAAGCCTGTGAGTAGGAAATATCAATTTTATATCGATCGACGATGTCCACAATTATTTCTTTAGGCCGATAAATTCGATCAATCATCACAAACTTTGATCTCATTAATTGACCTAAAGCTCGGGCCCCATCTTGTCTGTGATGTGGTATGATTTGATCAACTAAACATGTGTGGGTTGGATTCATAGAGTTGATCCCTCACACATCACCGACAGTGGACTTGGTTGCATGTATATACCACTTACAATTTTCAGCCTTGCACTTAATTTCCCATCGTTTCTTGTCAGACTTTTTGACACCAAATTGAAATCCTTTAAGTAAGGCAAATTACGTCACGACGTCTTTCAATTGGACTTTATTATGAAAAATATCACCAATCTTGACACCATTTCCTCTCGGATCGATCTGGAACTACTTGATGATGCTGATGGCTGTGGAGGAAAATCAGGAAGCCATCTAAATAGATCAGTGGGGACATTGTCAAAAAATGGCCCAGAATAATTTTCACCACCTGAAGTAGGATCTTCAAGCTGCAAACTATCCATACCCTTGGTAACTGATGCCATATACTTAGACTCTACATCTTCTGAAGGAATGTCGGACATATCATTTTCATTAAAGTCACTCCAATAGGGAACTATATCTTTTTCTCCATGAGCCCATGAGTTTGCAATATACAACGGGTCATTACTGAAATCAATCAACTTTTCCAAATCGTATTCTTTTTTGACCCAACTACTTTCTTTTTCATCTTCATCTTCATCTTCATCTTCTTCTTTCTGCCCTTCAATTGAGGTACATGTAACAAAAACAGGAATACATTCTTGAAAGTACTGGGACATATCAAGAAGACTCTGGACATCTTCATCATTTTGGATCTGGATGGGGCAGTCGAGCTCAATTTTTCTTGGCTTCATTGATACTTGAATATAGTTTTTCATTGGATCAATACTGCAAGACTCCGTCAAAAGCTCAATAAATCCCTCGAATGTTGTTCCATAAAGGATTTTAATCAATTGTTTGGCTTCTCCAACATATTTAATTGTGTTGTTGCGACCTTGAATCCATTCTCCCTGGTAACAAACCGATGCATAACCATCCATTTTAATTATTAATCCTGCAATGACAAGTTTTTCAAGATAATTATTCATTTATAATAAAAAAATCAATAATAACTATGTAAAACAGTCGTACAATTATTAATAATTTAAAAAAATTCCTCATATTTTTCTAATATTTTATTTATCCCCCTATAATTATTTAACAATTTATATAACAATTTATGTAACACTTTCGTATGTTATCTTATATCAAAATGCATCTATCTGTTTGTAACGTTCCATTTAAAACGTTTTTATAATATCTATACTTTGAAATAGATATTCAAATTCTATCATTTGAAATACTTTAAAATGTCAATAATAAAAAATTTCTTCAGAAATCTGAAAAATACTAGTGGATATATCCTAAAACGATAAAATTCAAAAAAACTGAGCTGAAATTCGAATTCTAAAAGTTGAAATACCCTAGAATGGTAATAATTGAACAATTCTACGAAAATCTGAAAAATACGAGTTGATATATCCTAAAACGGTGAAATTAAAAAAAACAGAACTGAAATTTGAATCCTAAAAGTTGAAATACCATAGAATGACAACAATCGAAAAATTCTTAAGAAATCTGAAAAATACGAATCGATATATTCTAAAGCGATGAAATTCGAAATAACGAAACTGAAATTCGGAATCTAAAAGTTGAAATACCCTAGTATGACAACAATCGAAAAATTCTTCAGAAATTTGGAAAATGTGCATTGATATATCCTAAAGCAGTGAAACTCGAAAAAACCTATAATTTCAATTATAATGCGCCTACAATGTTTAATATGAAAATGCGCCCTAATTTTAATAACGTTTCATTTGACCCCTCAATTATCTCTTTCTTTATTTAACACCCTTGTATGTTGTCTTGTATCAAAGCAATACCTATTTATTTTGACATGTTATATAAATCTTGTATATATTATAAAATATCCAAAACCCCCATATTTATCTAAAATATCCAAAACCCCCCATATTTATCCTAAATTACATTTAACCCCCCATACTTGTCAAGCATTGCTTTAACCCCCATATTATGACATAAAAACTAGACTTAACAAATAAAATTAAGTTTTAGGCTAAGATTGGAATAAATACCTTTTTTTGATGAATAGTATTTTTTCGAGTTGAATTCAGAAATACGAACTTCTTTCGTCCGAACGAATCCCTTCTAATTGATGTTGAATAAAAATGAAAGTGAGAGTGAGTGTTTGAGTGATATAAGAAGTGTGTGTAAATAAAATGAGTGAGGAGGGTTTATATAGATGAGGGGAAGAGTAAATTTGATATTTTAGAAAAAGTTTGAAATAAATAAATAAATATCAAAATGTCTTTACAATGTAAAATATTCAAAAACCCTCAATATTTATCTAAAATTATATTTAACCCCCATAGTGAGTGAGGAGAGTTATATAAATGCGGGAAGGGTAATTTTGATATTTTAGAAAAAAGTTTGAAATAAATAAATAAATATCAAAATGACTTTACAATGTAAAATATCCAAAAACTTCTCATATTTATCTAAAATTATTTTAACCCCTATAGTGAGTGAGGAGAGTTATATAAATATGAGGGGAAGGGTAATTTTGGTATTCTAAAAAAAGTCATAGGCATTTTTGCTTAGGAATAGTGATTTTGGGCATTTTGGCTTGGAAATAGTGATTTTGGGCATTTTTGCTTAATAGGAGGGCATTTTGGCTGTTTTTTAAAATTTCCCTTTAATAAAACCTATTGAGTATCAAGAGAGAGCATAAGAAATGAGAGAGTGTTGAGAGAGTGAAACAGAGAGACAAACATATATTCTAAGAGAAAGAATAAAAGGTAAAAGAAGAGATTAACAAATTTTAATAGTAATTTAAATTAAAAAAAGTCACAAATTTACTTTTAATCTTCCATCATATTTATTTAAGTTTAAGTTTATTATGATTAAGGGTATTTAAGATAATTAAATTTAGTTTATATATTTATAAATATAAATATAAATTTATGTTATCTTTGAATTATAAACTAAATATACCCCTTTAATTATAATCCAAGGCCCATTTGAGGGTGGGCCTGGACACAAATTTTTAAAATTTTTCTCTAAACAAATCCACAATTAAACATGAGCCTCATACATATTAAAAGCTTTTTTATTTTTTTGGTATGGCCCTGGGCGTACCCTCACTAGCGCTAGGCCCGCCGTTGCCTGTCCTTGGCTCATCTCCGACATGCAGATGCTGAGAATCATCGTCCCCTTTTTGTGGGGAAATTTTCCTTCTTCTTCCTCTTAGAGAAATTTCTCACACTTTTCGTTCATAACCCCTTTTAAAAAAATAATATAATATTTATTAAATATTAACTTAGTTATAAAAATTCAAAATTTTTAAACGTAATTCAATATATAAAATAGATGACAGATCAAAAATAGCAAAGAATTTTTACTTTCCTATTCTCATCCTCATCTTCATATATGAATTGAAATATGTTACATCAAATACATAGATATTTTGGTGTTACATCATGAATATGTATAATATAATCTAGTTTCCTTGTATAGGTTTTACAACCCGTACAAGAAAACTAAGTAATAGTACACAAGAAAACTAAATCAATTAGAAAACGGGACAATAAAGTTATATTATCTATTTTGAGTATATAAAAATATACACATTTATATGGGTGATTAAAAAATTAAGATAAAATAACATATAATTTCCATAATAATATATATATTTGTATAGATTTATATACTTAAATATATATATATATATATATATATATATATATATATATATATATATATATATATATATATATATAAAATATTACTTAAATCTGAATTAATAAATTAATTTAATTTTTTATTAAAATGAATAAACTTTCAATTTTCACATTGAAGGTCAGAGTTTCAATATTTCTCGTAGAAGCAATGAACTTTTAAACCAGTTTGAACGCGTAAAATTGCAATGATGTAGTTGATTTTTTCCATTGGTGACATTGACGTGGATATTTTGGGGCGTTGAAATGGAAATTTTTGTGTGGTGACGTAGACAGTACGTGTGCTGATGTGGACATAACCAATGTTATTGCATAAAAAATTGGGGGAGGGGTTGTTTTACTAATTTTGCAAAATTAAAATTATGTCAGCCATGAACCTAAAATTTTTCATATCAATATCCTTGTCAACCAATTCGATAATTATTGAGCAAATCATTATCAAATAAAAAAGAAAAGTCTATGTCATTAACATATAATAGTATTAAAGGTTTGATCTATTCAATAGAAAAATGAAAGTTTGATCTTTTTGTTTGAAAAAGAAAAAAGATGATAATTCAATCTCTCGAAGTATCATTATCCCAATTAATAATTATAACTTTAACAATCTCTCAAACTTGAGATGGGTGGTATGAAAGCCAAGCTGAGTTCGAAGACAAGGGGATGAAATCATGCTATTGGGAAAGATTTTGTAAAAATATCTGCAATTTGATTCAATGGTCCAATATTAAGAAAATGAATGATGCCCTTTCGAATATAATTACAAATAAAGTCATCAAACATTGTATTTTGAAAACATTGAAGGATTCAAAGCACAATGGAATAATGAGTAGTGGACGGAGCAAACATTAAATTGTGTTTGTCAACTTGAATTGAGCTCCTCTTAGGTGAGCTCAAACTTAAGCCTGGAAAGGACAATATTATAGAGCTCAAACTCGAGTCTAGGCATGCTCGATTCATCAAGCTTACAACAAACTTATAAGAGTTTCATGTTGAAATCATAAAAAACAATATCATTGTGATTAATACACATCAAATCGACATTATTTTAGTTAAATACAAGAATTAGAAAACAATATAATTGTTTGAGAAGTTAAAAAGTTAATTCAAAGTGATATGTACACACAGAGGAAACCCTAGTTTAAGGGAACCCAACAAGTTGCGCAAGAGGATAATTGATGCTATGATGAAAAATAATGTAATTTTGAATATATGAATTGTAATATGTTACATCAATATATACTAAACAATAAAATCTGTACAAGGAAACTAAATCATGTTATACAAGGAATCCAAATAAACTAATGTATAAAAGGAAACTGAATCATAAATTAATAATTATAACTTTAACAATTGTCTATAGTCTATATTTCTTAATTTCAAATATCCAAGTAACGTTATCGGAACAACACCTTTTTGTAATGTATAAATTTTTTGTAAAATTCTATGTCATTATTTTATTCTTAAGAGCAATGTTCTATGTATAAAATTTTGATATATAAATGTGTACACATATAGATACGTTATCGTATAATTATATATTATTTTATTATTAATTCAAAATTAACAAATCATATCATGATACATTAATATGTGTATATATTTATGTATAAAAAATGTATATATATATATATATATATATATATATATATATATATATATATATATATATATATATATATATATATATATAATCTTGTTGACTATATTGATTAAAGTTGTGTTGTTGTGTCGTACAAAGAAAAATAGTTATATTGATTCATACCAGGGTTACAAACAACTCAACTATTTGTGATTTGGCTTGAATTGAGATAGACTCAATTTGATCATTGTCAAATTGAGTTTTAGTTTGATTTTGTTATTGGTTGCTTCAGTACGCTAATGTGTTCACGACCCAATTCGAGTAAAAATACAATAAATCTTTAAAAGACTAAACTCTTGTATTTACTACATTAAATCCTATTCTTAGACTTTGGATATAAGAGACATTTGACTAATATTTAAATTACGAGGTTTAATTATAATTTTTTTAATCAAGTTTGAGTCGTTTATTCCCATCTTGAGTTTGAGTTTAAATGAAGAATTTTTCAGTTCAAAGAGTTTGAACTTAAGTTTTGGCTAAATACATTTGAATCAAATTAGAGCTAAGCATTCGATTGCAACCCTAATTCAAGACCCTTTGTACTTCATTGGCTTTATAACAAAAACTGAAATTCAAATGAATACAAACACACACATATATAGTCTGATCTCAGCTTCTTATGGGATTGGAAGAATCCAACTGAAGACGATGAAGAAGAATAAGTACTTGTTTTCATCCATCTTAATCTCTCTACCTTCGTCTTCATAATCCTCATAATTCTTCTGAATCAATGTGAAAGGACTGGAGACATTTCTTCTCTTCCAGGATTGCCAAAGTTGGACTGGTGAAATTATTTTCCATGTGTTCCAGTTTTTCCACAGTTTACTTTCCCCTCAGATGTTTCAACCCACCTAATTCGCCCAGTCAATGGTTTTTTTCTGGAAGTTTGACCTGCCTCTCTTAAGTCTCGATGATAAAAGTCTGAAAATCAGTCTGAAACTGGGTGTGGGTATGAACTGGGGCTGAGACTCAACATTCTTTGGGTCGAGCAGGTCTAGTTCAAGTTTGATTTAAATTTGTCGGACTAAAATTAAGAATGATTCAAATTTGTTTAGAATAAGAAATGATTTGACCTGGTTCAATTTTAGTTTAATTCAAATTCATAATGTAAATTTGTGGTTTGAATTTGTAATTTGATTCTTGGTTAAAGACCGAATTTGATATTTTTTAACACGCCTAATGTTAGTGCAACAATATCCTGTCAACGTTATTGGGACAAAGGCAGTTTTTTAATCCCAATAGCGTTACTACTATGTTGGAGTGTCGTAAAATCCCAGTAACAGAACCTGAATGGTAATGCAGTTTCATAGAACCCAGTAATGCTACCGAAAGGATGCATCCTGAAATCTCAGCAACAATACCAGAAAGATGTCGTTTGGTAAAATCCCTGTAACTATACTACGGCAATGGAGTTTCTAATAATTCTAATATAAATGAAGTAACTGTAACCCAGCAATCTTATCAAAAGGATGTACTTATGTAAAATTCCGTTAACGTTACCAATACATGCAGTTTAATTATGAAATCCCAATTCGTTATCGAAAATTGATGAAGTTTCGTAAATTGTCAGTAATACTACCGTAAGAAAATAGAGTCTTTTGGTATATATGAATTGTAATGTGTTATATCGTATGTTTTTTAATATATAACGGATATGTTATCATATAATTCAGTGATTTTGAATTAAAAATAAAAAAATACTTAATTTTATGATAACATATCAATTATATAATTAAAAGTGTATATATATAATATTGATCGTTTGTATTACATCGTGAATTGGCATAACAAAATCTAGTCTCCTTGTATCGATTTTACTCTGCGATATATTGAAGAGTAAAACCTATACAAGGAAACTAAATAATGATATACAAATAAACTAAATCAACAAGAAATTTGAATCAACAACTTAATTAGGGATAACAACTCTGAAAAGAATATGATTTTTATTTTAATAAAAAGGTTGAACTTTTCGAACTTTTTACAATTTTTATCGAAGAGACCAAACTTTTTACATTTCTATTGAAGAGATTTGAGTTTTAATTTTCTTATTGAAATAACCAAACTTTTAAATCGATTTTAAAAGTATTACATTGTAATGATGTGATTAATTGTTTCCGTTAATTAGTGACATTGATCTAGGTATTTTGGGGTGTTGACATGGAAATTTTAATGTTATGAAGTAGATAGTGCGTATGCTTATGTGGACATATTGTCCATGTCATTGCAATTGGAAAAGGGGTTGTTTTGCTATTTTTACAAATTGAGATTGTTCATGTTAGCTATGAAACCCGTAGGTTTAATAATAAAAGAGGAGACTCGATGTATAAGAGAATATAGATTTAAGTTTTCTCTGACTACATATGAAAATTAAACTCTTGACTTACATGATTTAATGGTTGAGAGGTTAGTCATTGGACTTGTAGTTGGTTCGGACTCCATGTGATAGTCTAGCACTGATGAAGTTCCTCGTTACCAAAAGAAAAGTTAGCTATAAATTTGTCCACGCCAACCCTAAAATTTTCCATATGAGCATATCCATATCATGTCAACTAATAATTATCAAAAGAAAACCATTTTTTGAATAAATAGAAAAATCTATGTCAACATTTAACAGTGTTGGAGGTTCGTCTCATTTTTGTGTGATAGAATATAAGTTCGATTATTTCAATTGAATAATTAAAAAGTTCAGTCTCTTTAATAGAAAAAAATAAAAATTTGGTCTCTTTACTAAAAATAGAAAAGATGATAGTTTAATCTCTTTGGGAGTTGTTATCCCAATTTATAATTATAACTTTAACCGCCTTTGTCAAACTCAAGATGGGTAGTATGGAAGCCAGATTGAGTTTGGAACAAGGTGACAAGACCGTGCAAGTTAGAAAGGCTTCATAAAAATGTCAACATTTTGATCCAATGATCCGATCTTAAAAAGACGAAGAGTGCCCTTTCAAATATGATCATGATAAAAAGTGACAATTAACCCTAATGTATTTGGTGCGCAGATAAAAGAGATCATTGTGCAATGTCTATGACACTCTTATTGACACAATAAAGTGGAGTAGTATCATCATGTGAAACTCCAAGAACCACAAACAACCATTGAAGCCATATGAATTCGAAAGTGGTGTCAGTGAGAGCCATATATTCCGATTCAAAACTAGAACGTGAGATAACATGTTCTTCCTACTGCACAAGAAAATAAATAAATCACCCAAAAAAAAAAAAAACTAGTGGTAGAATTATGCTCATCATGGGTCGTAGCATGCAGGTGAAGAAAAAAGGTGGATGAAAAATGAAGCTCATAACATATTGTACTTTGAACATATTGAAGGATTTAAAGCACAAGAGATTAATTGACTAACTAAGCCGATAGCCAAGGTAGATTTGAACCGAGTTGCATTTGTCATCTTGGCTTAACAAAACTCAAAATAAGCTCTTAGGTGAGCTCGAACTCAAGCCTAAAAAGAGTAGTATTGATAAGCACTAGTTTGAGTTTGGATATGTTTGATTTATCAGGTTCACAAACATAGGAGAGCTCGATTTTGAAATTATCAAAATAACATCATTTTGGTAAACAAGTATTAAAATAATGTTGTTTTCACAAAAAATGGAAATTAAAAATATATATAATTATTTGAGAAGTAAAAAATTAATTCAAAGTGATACGGGACTAGTTTTAAAACATAATATATATTTATTGGAGAAGAAAAAGATGCAACTCACCCGATTTCAGAAGGAAAAAGTCAAGTTTTAGAACTGATTGGCAAGGAGGATACCTGCTGCTCTTATGTCATGTGAAAAAATAGTGTAATTTTGAATATATGAATTGTAATGTGTTACATGAATATATATTAAACAATAAAACCTATAGAAGGAAACCAAGTCATGTTATACAAGGAAACCAAATCAACTAATGTATACAAGGAAACTGAATCACAAATTAACAATAAATGGACGTTTGGTTAAGAAAATATTTTATTACTAAAATTAGAGGATTATTTTAAAGATAAATTACCTTAAATATTAATAGGTATATTTTATTAATATGTTTAATAAAATTTGATAAAACTGTATAAGTATAAATAATTATATTTGGTTATAAGTAATAAAATAATAATATTATATTATTTTACTTAAATACCCATAGATATAATTATTCTAAAATATTATTTTATGTTATTTGTTATATTAGTTGAAAATGAAATTATTTTTTCCTAAAAAATTTAATAAATAAGGATTAGTTATAATAAAATGAAGAGTACCTTTATAATTTTTTAATACCTAAGGTAGAAGTGATAATCATATTATCTCTTATATTACCTGTCACATTACCATATTACCGAAATCTTTTATTACTTATAAGGGGCGTTTGGTTTGGGTAATGTTTTATTATCAAAATAAAAAAATTACTTCGAAGATAGATTACTTAGAAGATTACCGGGTATAAATGATTATTATATTTGATAAAATTTGGTAGGTATAAATAATTATTGTATTTGATTAAAGGTAATAAAAGATTACTAGTAAATTATTTTACTTAAATGCCTTTGAATATAATTATTTTTAAATATTTTTTATATTATTTGTCATATTTATTAAAAATAAATTTATTTTTGTCTCAAAAAATTAATAAATAATAATATAATTATAATAAAATCAAGATTACTTTCGTAATCTTTAAATACCTAAGGTGAATGTGGTAATTAGATTACCACCTATATTATCTGTCACGTCAGTATTGGTAATAGAAGATTACTGTAATATTTTATTACTGACAAACCAAACAAGGGAATAAAAGATAGATTAATTGGAACCAAACGGCCCCTCAGAGTAATTTTTAATGTTCCCTAGCCAAACACCGCTTATAACTTTGACAGTTACCTATACTTCTTAATTTCACATATCCGAGTAACATTACCAAAACATTGTCTTTTTGTATTGCATAAAATTCTTGTAAAATTCCAAGTCATTACTAATGACAAACTTTATTTTTAAATCTAACATATACTGGAACATTACACAAAAAATAAACTTTATTTTCAAGTGGCACCAAACCTTAAGGGATCACCGCAGGCAGACCAACAGTAAAAGATACATTATACATTATATATAATACATAGATTAGAATCCAAGTGATTAATCAATTGATTAAGTGTATAAGACTAAACTAATTTATGCATCAACTCTAAAATCCCTATATAAATTTAACAACCTATTTTTTTAATATTGTTTTACTAAATCCTTATATAAATATATAGTTATATCTCTTGTATCTTGTAACCCTAAAATCAATAAAAAAAACCTAATATAGTCACTGATGCATGTTTATCGGTTGAATTATGTAAATTTGTTTTGTTTTGTGCATGTAAATGTGTACATATAGTTTGTATTAAATTAGACCTGATTCGATTATTGTCAAATCGAGCTCGAATTTGTTGTTAGTCAATTTGATAAGCTCATGAGTTCATTACTCAAATTGAGTGAAATTTCAGTAAACCTTAAGAAGTCTAAAATCTTGCATTTATACTTCTAAAATTTTATTCTCTAACTTTGAATATAGGGGTTAGGATTTAGGGTTTTGCTTGAATTAAGTGAAATTTCAATAAACCCTTAAAAGTTTAAAATCTTATATTTATAAAAATTTTATTTTCTAACTTTGAATATAGAGGGTGATTGAGATTAATGTATAAGTTACGAAATTTAAATATAATTTTTTTAGTCAAGCTCGAGTCAATCGTTCCTGTTTCAAGCCAAAAGCTTCCTTGTTTAAAGAGTTCAAGCTTAAACTTTGTCTAAATACAATGGAGTTAAATTCAAGCGAAACATTACTCGACCTAAATTCAGTTGCAACCCAAATCCAAGACCCTTGGTACTACATTGGCTATATCACAAAGTTTGAAATTCACACACACACACACACACACACACATATATATTACACACACACACACACTCATATATAATGATCCCTTCGATTGCACAAGAAAATAAGAGACTGAGTAATATCTATATGGGACTTCTTTTGCTTCCGAAAATAATACAATCTCAATTCTTCCAAAGATGATACAACTGCATGGCAGTCAGTTTGGGGCAGATACTGATTCCTAATTTGGAAAGGCAAGGAAATGAATGAGCGAAGGAGGCTCTTATCATCAGTGTTGTTGCTTCATTATTTTCTTTCCTCCACCATATCCCTGTACTTGAGAACAGTACGAGAGCCTGAGCCTTTTAAGAGATCAGAAGAAGAATCCATTTGATGAAGAATGAGTACTTATTTTCACCCATCTTATTATCCCCTTCCCACGTCTTAAGAAACATCACAGTACTTCCGAATCAAAGTGAGGGACAGGGGACATTTCTTCTTTTCCAGGATTGCCATCGTTGGTCTGGTGGAATTATTCCATGTCTTTCAGTTTTTCCATATGGTTTGCTTCCCTCTCAGATTTTTCAACCTACACAGTTCCCTCAGTCAATGGTTTTTCTGGAAGGTTGACCTATCTCTCTCAATAGTAAAAGTCCGAAAATAAGTCTTAAACTGGGTGTGGTTACAAATCCTGTCGAAGATAGAACACCTTTTGATTTAAGTTTAGTTTAAATAAAAAATAGTTCAGTTAGGGTTTGATTTAAATTTATCAAACCAAAATTAAGGGTGGTTTGAGTTTGATTCGAGTAAAAAATTATTTGATTTGTTTCAATGTGAGTTTGATTCAAATTCATAACTCAAATTTATGATTTGAATTGATAATTTATATTCATAATTCAAAACTAAGTTTGCCCGGTTTAAATTTAACCGTATCTGAAAACCTGTGACATATGAGTAAATACAAGTCAAGTTCACAATTGCTATCTTAAGAGTTATATTATATACACAAATAATACGCGTAACTTTGTATACAAACTATGAAATATTACTATACGATTATATAATTTTAAATTATAGATAAAATAATATATAATTATATGATAATATATAATTATTTATATATAAAATTATATATGTTATTTTATCACATAGTTTTATTGCTTTCCTAAAAGTAGCCGTGAAGTCTTTTATATAAATACAAAAGTGATGTGTATTACGCAAACTCTAATTATCCGTAAACCAGAACCTTAATTGACCGATAATAAATCGTAAGTCGTAAATCTTTAAATCTTTTAACAGAACAAAATTCATATATTATTCAAAACCTAATTATTCATAAAGATTTGATATAAGTAACACACTTAAATATTTCGAGAATACACTTAAAAGGGGCATTTAGTTTAAGAAATATTTTCTTATTAAAATTAAAAGATTATTTTGAAGATATATTACTTTGAAAATTATTGAGTATAAATTATTACTATGTTTGATAAAATTTAATAAACTGGATATGTATAAATAATTACTGTGTTTGGTTAAGATTAATAAAAGAATATTAATATATTATTTTACTTAAATATCCTTGAGTATAATTATTTTAAAATATTTTTTATGTTATTTGTTATATTAATTAAAAATACGATTATTTTTGTCTTAAAAAATTAATAAATAAAGATATAATTATAATAAAATAAAGATTACCTTGAAATCTTTTAATTCATAAGATGGAAATAGTAATTAGATTATTCTTTATATTATCCGTCACATCATTATTGGTAATAAAACATTATCAGAATCTTTTATTATTTATAAACCAAATAAAGTAATGTAAATAATAAAAGATAGATTATCGAATAATCTTTATTGCTCCTTAACCAAACGCACCCAAAATATTTTGAAGAATGATTTTGAAAACAAAGCATACCACAAATTCTTTGATACAAATGTCATATCATCTTTAAATCTACATCCACTATATTTCAATGTGGTTGACAACATCACATCTACAGTGATATAAGTGACAATCAATCTATCAATTGTAGCTTCTTTACCACCACTATGAAAATTGTTGATTTAAAGCCATACAAGGAGATGTGACGAAACTTAATAAAAAAATTATAAAAAAAACAATAAATCTTACTTTATTCAATATACTTGTGTGTACAAATAATATTTACAAATAATAAAATATTATGATACGATTTAATATTATTTTATCTATATTTTAAAATTATCTAATTATATAATAACATGTTATTGTTTGTGTATAAAATTATGCATATTATTTATACACATAGTGATACTTTATTATAAGGTTTTGAGGATTATTTAGAGGAATGCTATGTGTATACACATAATGTCTTATTATATAATTGAGTCGTACTTTATCTTTAATTTAAAATAACTCAATCATTTGATGATAAATATTAAATATATACATATTTATATATTTTAAGTGAATACGTGTAATTTTGTTGAATTATTTATTTAAAAAATTCCTCTTCATAGAAAGTTGGAAACAATTGCAACACATAACACAATATATTTCCTATTACATTTTCAAATATTCCATTTAAGATAGGATAATAATCCAATGTGACAATTAATATCCTTCCTATTATATTTTTCAAATACCTTATCAAGATAGGTGGGGAAATTTTATTTGGGTTATACAGATTTGATTACTTTTTAGTTATTGAATTTGTGGTATTGGGTCATTTAAATTAAAAACATATCTTTATATTTTACTTTTTTTTTAATTTAAATATTTATTCACATTTAAAAGGTAAGCATTTTTTTATCAATAAAACTATGTGTACCCACTTTTGGTACATAAATATATACACATTTATATGTATCATCATGTGATTGGATGATTTTGAATTAAGAATAAAACAATAACCAATCATATGATGACACATATGAGTGTGTATATATTTGTGTACTCAAAATGGGTACATATAGTATTACTCTTTTTTTATATAGTAATGTTATGTGTACTTACTTTTAGTATACGATTCATCTACATCGATGATGTGTTATCATATGATCGAATTTTACTTTATTTTTAATTTAAAATTATTTTTAATTAGTTCTCATAATACTATGATTATATAAAACAAAAAATTCAATTTTTTATTATCTAAATCCCTAACCTCTCATAATAATTTTTAGTGATGTTGATTATATATTATGTTATGTTTAATAATCAATTAAATACTTTATATTTAAATTTTTAATTAAAAGATTTATGAAAAGTGTGAAAAATATCATTGATATTGTCGTATTTTTATAAACGTATTATTGACGATGTGTTATATTAAATCTGTATATATAGATTTCATATTATTTTCATATCCAAATTTTAAAATCATTTTTTTATAAATGTATTATCTACTATTTATTATATTATACTTATATAATTCTCACATTATTTTTTTTTTCCATATTTGCTGGCTAGGCATTTATGTATAAAACACACGTGTACAAAATTTCATTTGACCCCTTCCTTATGGGTTGACTAGTATGCCTAACCAAGGAAACATAAAATTTTAATATCCCACATGTGAAGATTATCATTTTGCACCCAACATGCGCATCACACATATGTGTTCAAACCATGCATGTCCCTTACCATGTGTAACTCGAATGCCTAACTAATGATATATCAAATTTTAATAACTCCCCCTGCTTATACAAGACATCATTTACACTCCTTTGTGCACATCACACATACTTATAACAAATATTATTAAACCCCAATTTTATATGCTCCTACCATATATGACCGACATACTAACTATGAATTATACATGGTTGAAAACCTGATATTATATATTCATTTTTATGTTCGATTTTACTAATAATTCATTTTAACCTTATTCATTTATAAAATCATCATAGAAATGAAGAAAATCACAATCGATTTAAGTAATTTCATACAAAAACACAAGAACCAAAAACTTTTAAACTCATATACATGAAATCTTAATTTCATTTTATAACTAAGTACATTTCAACATTATAAGTAATAGAAGATCAAGATGAATAATATACTAATCTTTTTCCCCCCTTGTAACAAAAGAAAATTGACAAAATAAGCCATAAATATCGATGAAAAACTTGGGTATGTGCGGAAAGCTAGGTGTATAGGTTTTGAAATGTTGATGCTAATTCTAAGACGAGTATATATGTGGGTAATTTTGTCCAACCCTAATATGTTGATCATATTTGTATAACCTCTAAAGAGTTGATCACTGACATGTAACCCCTTCAAATTATGGTTATTTTCATTACTTAAACCCAACAAATGATAGCACTTAAAACCCTAATAAATAATTTTTAAAGTTTGATTCATTCTATTTGCTAGACAAAGAAGAATTAATCGGTAAGAAATAGCTCTTATATTGTTTAATCTTAAAAATATAGGTGGAATTTTCTATCATGAATCCCAATTAGAGTCTAATGAAACATATTGAGCTCTGTCATCATATTTTTTCCCTTCTAAGGTTGCTAAGGTACACACACTATTGTTCAAAGATCATGCAGCTTAATTCTTACTTTGCTATACCTTGCCAGATTCATCATATATTTGCCCTGTCGAAAAAAATAATCTCAAAATCTAAATATTAAATCTAGGGTTGGATTTTATCTCAGTTGTTTGAGTTTAGATTGAATAAATCGATTTTGAACTGAAAATTAGACTTATTTTTATACAATGAGTTAAATTCAAGTAGATTTTATTATTTGAGTTTGAACTGATTTGAATTAAATTTAAAGTTAAAACTATTTTTGAATCTTAACTCATCGATGTGGAGTTAACTTTTTTAAATTCATACTGATTTTAAACATAATCTTATTTAGACAAGTTTAAAACATCTCTTTCTTTCTCACTCTCCTTCCTTTCTTCTTTATTTCTATCCATTTCCTTAACTCTCTCACTCATCAACTTTTGCCTCTCCCTTGTATCTTCTTCTTGGTCAAATGCCTCGTCTGCCTCATTTGCCATATCACCATTGCTATCTTTCCACCCTTTTTGGACATTGGCACATTCAAAGACACAATCATTTTCTTATCGTTAGAATAATATAAACAATGCCAAAAAAATAAAAAGGAGAAGAAACGACCAAAAAAAGAATATTAAGTAGTTACGGTGAAAATGTAATTTGTATATGCTATTAGAGATATAATTGATATGAACCCTATCATATATGGTAAAAAATCCCTTGACGTTTTAAACTAGTGTATAACTTTTACAAACGGGTAAAAAATAGATGTTTCAAACTTGATAGGTAAGAAAGTTATCTCGTCAAAGTTCGCGTGGAACATAGTAATTCGGCCAAAATAAAAAATAAAACAAAGGGACTCAGCCCTTTGAACCAGGATACGGTGGGTATTAAAATGGAGTTGACTGGTACAGTCGTGGGAAACTTCAACGAAACAAGCAAAGATAATGGAGCCCACGCGGTTATGATATCAATGCGGATGGATGGACATGAATTTAATATAATATCTTGCTTTCGTTCAAACTTTCCTAAATTTCTACCTGTAAGAAAAGAAAGCTTGCTTTCTGGTCCAATATATACAACCCAAGTGCCAAAGTAGGCATTTGAATATTCAAATAACGCGTACCCACATTGGAAATCCATCGTCTCTTCGTTTCCCTTGTTCAAATTCCTATTCTTATTCTCATCCATAGCCATTCACAGCTTCTGCTGCTACACCCATCTTAGGAATTTGTTTTGTTGTGTTATTTATGCTTTGAGAGTGTTTTCAGAGATGAGTAAGGCATCAGTTGCAAGTGTTTCTCGCGCCGGCCCAAGTACCGGCTTCTTTTCCAAGGTATTAATTTTTCTCTTTAGACTTAATACGAATCATTAATCGGCAGAAAACTTTTTCGAAATGATTGAATTCATTGGAATTGGAATTTTAGGTTTACCGAGTTATTGGTTTTATTGCAGATTTGTACTTGTGTTCATTCTTCTTCATCAGATACTGGTAAAGGCAGGTGTAACTCTTCTACTGGTAAAGGCAGGTGTAACTCTTCTACTAATAAAGTGTCATATGGATACCACTTGGTGGAAGGCCAATCTGGGCATGATATGGAAGACTACCTTGTTGCTGAATACAAGAATAAGAAGAATCACGTACTGGGTTTATTTGCCATCTTCGATGGTCATCTTGGAGATCGAGTGCCTACTTATCTGAAAGATAATCTTTTCAACAATATACTGGAAGAGGTAAGCCTTCCTTTAATTGATTTGTTCCTTTTCATTCTCCATGTCTTTTAAATGTTTTAACTGTTTTTCTTGTGTTCCACAGCCAAATTTCTGGAGGGATCCTAAAACAGCAATTGAGAATGCATACCATTCCACAGATAAGTTTATATTGGAAAATTCTATGCAATTGGGCACCGGTGGTTCCACTGCAGTGACTGCTATTGTCATTGATGGCAAAGATTTATGGGTGGCAAACGTTGGTGATTCAAGAGCTGTGGTTTGTGAGAGGGGCTCTGCCAATCAATTAACGGTTGACCATGAGCCTCATGCTGAAAGAAGAAGGATTGAGAAGAAGGGCGGTTTTGTAACTACTCTTCCTGGTAACATTTTTCGTGTCACAATATGTCTACTCTTAGCCCTTTATCTGTCTTTCTACCAATACATGTATTTGTGCTTTCACTAGGAAATAGGTTTCACTTTTCTTATATATTGTCAAAATACTGGCATCGAATGTGTTTTCCCTGTAGTCACATTTCAAAACATCTAAAATTTTTAGTATAGAAGTTAACTTGTTTGACTTTCTCTGAATTTTCTTAAATTCACATGGATATACAGACTAACAATTTGTAATTTTTATTTGCTAAAATATTAGTGAATCGTAGCCTCTAATAAAGTCATATTAGATGCATTGGAGCCCGTAAAAGTTGAATAAATGAGTATAATTTAAGGAATTGATATATGTTTTCAAAATATTTTGGGACCCCTAAGGAAAGTTATTTATGATCAATAATGCATCAAGTACACTATCATCAGTATAACAAATATTGTGGTCCTTTAGTTGAGGAAAGGATTTTACATAGATGAAGATTTAATGTGTCCATAAATCCACTTGATAGTAAGAACTGGATATTATGGTTTTTGAAATTGTACAGTAAAAGAGCAATAAAAAAAATCTTTGATTAAGTTAATGGTCTGTGGATCTTTCAGAACGATCTCTTCAAACTAATGGACTGAGTACAATTCTTGCTTTCTATATGTCAAATTATTGTTTTTGGCTCACAGTATGCTGATGGAAGTACCCATTTTGCATTCAGGTGGATATATTATTGACAAGTAATGTTAAAAATATAGGTGATTTGAGATTAAGAGAAACCTATTTCTAAAGGAAGATTGGTGGAAACTATAGTGGTTTGATTGTAAAGCATTTCTGATGTTTTTTTAGAATTAATAAATAAACTCTTATTTCAGGTGATGTGCCCAGGGTAAATGGTCAACTTGCAGTTGCACGCGCTTTTGGAGATCAAAGCCTAAAAGCACATTTAAGTTCAGAGCCTGACGTAAGGCATGTGCCAATAAACACAACTATAGAGTTTGTTATAATGGCGAGCGATGGATTGTGGAAGGTTAGTTGTTATAGCAGCTTATGGAAATTCTAGTCTGTCTATCTGAAACCCACGTGCTCCCATTTTTCCGTTTCATATTTTGCTTGATCTCCATCTTATTGCGTATTTTTGTTAGCACACTGCAACTCAGGCTAAAAGAATCATGACTTTTTTGCAATGTTATTAAAACTGACCTGTTGACTGTGAGAATTTGGGATCATCTATGTTAAAGCATATGTGTTAGAGAATTAAATATTCGCCTGTTTATGGGACATAATATATTAAACATCAAATCATACTTAAAAGTGACGTATAATTTTGTGAACTTAGGTAGGCTGCGAAGCATTATTATCTAAATGATTTTCTGATGCAGAATCAAATGGGCATTGTGAATTTTTGTTCACTTCCATTATCTGCAGCATGTGAGTATTAAAGTCTTCATGGGAGGCACCTAAGGGTTTTAGATTAGGCCATGTTCTTTGGTATTATGTCATTACTTGCCCTAAGAGCTTAAATGAACGGGTAAAATCTCAAACACTAGTATTAGGCTCCTAGCAAATAGGATATTTTAATCATAGGTATAATTTTCAAAGACTAGAGCCAAAGTCACGGAACTTGGAACAATGGAGAAGAATTTTTTGTGCTAGGAAAAGGCTGCTAAGTAGCTATCACAGTTTATACGTTGAAGGCATGGTTTTTCTCATGTTTGCTAGTGCAGGAGTAGTTTGGTAAAATTGTAATTTTCTTGTGGATTTCTCTATTGTTTTGTAGAATTGTTAATTCTTTTTGTTTTAGAAATTCTAGTCATACTGAGATAAGTGAGAATGATTTAGGGGTACCTTGTACATTTTAGTGATCATGAATTAGATTGTGTAATTAACTTGCCAAAATACGCGATATTTGAAGGAATTGAAAATTATAGGTTGTGCCTTGTTAGATGTTGTCATCTTTGGTGAATATTACTAAATTTTGCAGGGAAGTTGGTAAATTACAAATGATGATTAAAATAATTTTAGGGAATTAAGAATTTGAATTAGGATAGGATATTCTAATATGAGAATAGTAAAAAGGGGCAGTAGCAGTAAGGAAAAAGAGGAGAAGAAAATTATAGTTTTAGGCAACTCAGTTGTGGGTAGTTTTCCAATGCCTTGAATTGCCAGAATTGAGGATATTAATTAAAATAGACATAAAAATTACTGGCTAAACTTTTTAGGCAAACTTTTAATGAATTTACTTTTTTAAACAAAGTTATTTTTTATTCTAATGATACCCCTTTTTGCTAATTACCTCTTTGTTCAATATGATTTTTCGTTAGCAACTTTTTCTTCCGAGTATACTTTTACATCATCACATTGATGATAAGTTTGTTAACTTATGAATCGAATATTTGTAAACTTATTCGGAAACAGATTGATTTTTTAGTGTGATTGTTGATATGTACAGATCGAAACAAAAAGATGAACACAAATGTAAAGAGTGAGTGCAAAAAGTACAAAAAATATAAAAAGTGCAAGTGCGAACAGTGTGTAAGAGTGCATGTGAGTGCGAAAGTGCAAATGCACTTCTCACACTCATGTTTTAATATAAATATTATATATATAATATATGATATAATATAATATAATATATATATTTATATTAAAACATGAGTGTGAGAAGTGCATTTGCGCTCATATGTACTTTTCGCACTTATGTTCATCTTTTCGTTTCGATTTGTACATATCAACAATCACACAAAAAAATCGATCTGTTTTCGAATAAGTTTATGAATATTCGATTTATAAGTTATTAAACTTACTATCAATGTGATGATGTGAGAGTATGTTCAGAAGAAAAGATTGCTGATGAAAAATCATATTGAACAAAGAGGTAATTAGCAGAGAGAGGTATTATTGAAATAAAAAATAAATTTGCTTAAAAAGGTAAATTCATTAAAAGTCTGTCTAAAAAAGTTTAGCCAATAATTTTTGTTTCTATTTTAATTAATATCCCTTAGAATTGGGAGTTTCCAACTCCTCAAATTACTAGTATACTCTATTGTAATCCCCCTTTATCGATAAAATATTTTTTGTTTGTTTATTGCTTGTGTTTGCTGTTTTTGGTGGAATGTTTGGCTGGTTCCCTATCATATTCTTTCTCCTAATCACTTATTAGCACCTTGATGTATCGACCACTTTGCTTCTTGACAAAAATCTTTGACTTCTTAAATAATCTGAACACCTTTGATTTTTGTCTTATAAAAACCCTCAAGTCATTCTAGAGTAGTCATCAATAAAGAGAAGAAAATACCTACTGCTGGAATTTGTAGGAATGTTTGTCGGTTCACACACATTTGTATGAACTAGATCTAGGACATGCTTTGCTCATCATGCAACTCCTTTGGGAAATGGTTGCCTATGAGGCCTGCCCATAGCACAGCCCTCACCCACATCTTGTTCTTCAATCTTGGGAAAACCTTTCACCGTGTGTTGATCATGCAAAAGTTTTAGGCTATGGAAATTCAAGTACTCCATCCTTTTATGCCACAACCAAGAATCACTCATACATTGGACTCTCATGTTGGCTTCATTGAGTACTTGAAATTCAGTGGAAAGCTTCTATTTTTCATCAGGACTTGAGCCATAACAAGCTTTTCTTTTCCCTTATCTTAGATAATGCACCTTTGCCTTCAAATATCAAGGAATACCTATGATCAATAAGTTGTCCCTCACTTAGCAAATTTTGCTTCAAGTTAAGAACCAATAACACATCCCAAATGGTTCTAAAGCCCATCTTTGTTTGAATTCCAATGGTGCCTTTGCATTTGACTTGTATAAGAACATCATTCCCAAGCTTTACTTGACTCTTATTAGAGTCAAGATCCAAGAAGATATTACCATTTCTAGTCTTGTGGTTAGTACATCCACCATCAAGAATCTAGACTTCCTCTTGCTGCTGAACTACATTCTGGCTAGCATAGGACAAACCGGAGTTGTGTCCGCTTGCTTTTATACGGTTTCCTTCTCCAGTAGTTCTTGCTTCTACACAACTTGCTTTTTGAGTCTTCCTAAAGTTGCAATCTTTTTGCAAATGCCCAAATTTCTGGCAATTTAAACATCATGACTTACTTTTAAACCAACAATCTTTTAATGTGTGACTGTTTTGCTTGCACTTACTACACTTATGAAATTGTTCATCACAGTCATATTGTTTCTTCTCATAGTTTCCTCGGCCTTTCCTTTTAACACTCCATTTTTTCCCATTTCTTTATCATAGCTTTTGGATCTCAAATTGAGTTTTGATTGAAACGCACTATCAGTTGCCTTTTCAGAGTTTCTTCAAGATTTTTGCTCAAAGATTTAAAGGAATCCATTAGCTCTTGTAGATATTGTTCAGACAAATCTTTTATTTCTTCAATCACAGAAAAAATTGGATCAAATTTTATCCAGAATAGTATTCAACACATCAATAATCTTCTATTCTCTGACCCATCACCATGAATCTTTGTCTGATGAATTAGCTTATTAAATCATTCTCAAGATTCATTAAAGGATTCACCCTTTTCATTCTCAAATTTTCAAAATCTTTTCTTAAAGTTAGGAGGTTAGCAGTTTTTACTTTATAGCTTCCTTGATAATCAATGTGAAGAATCTTACATGCTTCATTTGCGGTGGAAGCCCCAATGATTCGTGAAAATACAGTGCCATTGACTCCTTGTTGGAGGCACAAGCTTCTCTTTGCCTGATCTCCTTTAGAGACTTGATTTCAGTATCGGACACCTTTTCTTCCAATTTGGGTTTGTCAAACCCATTCTCTACCAAATCTCACAAATCATGTGACTCGAAGTGGGTTTGCATTTTAACAGCCCAATTATTATTTCTTTCACCATCAAAGATTGGAATGGTGAGTTGTGAATTTTGTCTCATTCAAAATTGTAGCTTTTCAACACTTCCATTCACTCTTACAATGCTTTGATATAAATTTTGTTGGTTGATTTTTCAGCTCAACCACAAACACAATAACACAACAACATTCCAGGATTTAGAGTGAGAAATCAGCTCAAGAAATGAACAAAAAAGACCTGAAAAAATAGACAAAACAGGGAAATTAAAACACAAGGAGACGATAAATCTTTGGAGAAGTCCAGCTTTTGTTTGCTTGCACTTTCTCTCCTAAACGGATTTTGCTTTTGCTACAGCCCTTTCTCCTTTGATTTCATTCAAATTCTTTCCTTCCATTCATACTTTTTGCAAAATAAAATATATTGTCTTCAGGTTCAATTGTAAGTTAAAAAGAGGCACCATGCACATCACATATTTTAACCCTAGTTGACTGCAGCAACAAAATCAGAATGACACTTTCAATTAATACAATGGATTTGAGCATGAGACAACTCAATCAACTTGATTTTTATTATATGGATTAATGGTGGATATGTGAATCTGTAAAAGCATGAAGTTGCTGTTTCATGTGTCATGTTAACTGTTATTCAGAAATTATAGTACAATAACTGATGTGATCCTGTTGGCAGGTTATGAAGAATCAAGAGGCTGTAGATATTGTCAAACCCATAAAGGATCCTCAAGCGGCAGCTAAACGTCTAACAACCGAAGCACTGGCAAGAAAGAGTAAGGATGATATATCATGCATTGTAATCCGATTTGGATAATTGCAGCGATATAGTGAGTAATAGCTCAAGGTCCAGTGGACGGAAATAGGAGCATTAATTGGGTAAGAAAACTTTTTATGTATATAGTATAGCTCTTTTGAATGAGAGAATCATGGTTCAGCTGTTCATATAGCAGTGTGACGCATTTTTCTTTTTTCCCAACTGAAGAAATATGCTCAGATATACATCAGCCTCTTCCTTGCTCAGATGTACAACTGGTTGTTTCTGGGGCATGGTGCAATTGATGAGGGTACTTACCCAATTGGCTCTGATAGAAAAGAAAGAAAATTTGATTTTAATAACGAATACAATGTGGACAAATAAAGTATATGATATTGAAACCTCCTTGGAAGTTGTTGTGATTGGTATGTTTGTCCTTGTTTGTGCCAAATTAGTGATGTTTATTGTGAGACATTGAATTATTTCAATAGGTATATTTGTTTATATCTTTATTTATTTTATTGCTGTTCTTGTTTTATCATTAGTGTAGAATCAATTTTCTATATCAATTATAAATGTTGAATTGTGTGTAAAGATTGGCCAAAAATGGATTACCTCCCTTGAACTTTGTTCAGTTATCGGTTGGATGTCAATGTTCATGTTTTAATCAAATGTGTTCCAAAAGTTTGCAGAAACTCATGGCCACTGCAGATAACAAATTTTGTTGATTTTCTGTGCTTGTATCAAAATGATTCATGTTTGCTTCCAGTATACTATGTTGGAAATCTGCATCAAGATTGCAACAAGCTTTTATACTTTTGAAACTTGGACTGACTGATGAGAACTCGGTGGCTTGTCCGGTTTAGGTAAAGCTTTAAAAGTGTTGAAATTATTGGATCACATTTAATTGCAATTGAATTAGATGAACAACATCAATTTGTGATTCGATTGGGTACAATGGACTTGTTGATGCAGCATGACTTTTGCCAAAGAATGCAGTGCATCACTAGATCTCAGTCCAATGAACTGTATTTATATTTCTTGTATCCCAATTTAATCGGTTAGACCGAGAAAGACGTAGATTAGTCCTCGACTAGATTAATGTTCAGTTTAGGTTTGATAACAGTGCTCATACTCCTACCCATTGTAGTTCATTGTAGAGTTTGAATTTCTAGCATTATATCCAAATGAAGTTTAAGCCTTGCCAATAAAATTGTGTTGGCACACACCCTTTTAGTAAAATTACATATATTAATAATGAATATTAATTTATATATTTATAGGATGTGTTATTATATAATTGAATGAATTTAAAATATAGATAAAATAACAATAAATTAAATAATAATATTTTATTGTTGTTACACAATTAGCAACATTCAGTTGTATTACCCTTCTTTAAATCTTTGCCCATTGCATTATGTTGGTAGAGGTATAAGCAAATTAAACTTGGTTTAAACACCTCTTGGTATAAGTTTAGTTATTGAATTTATGGTTTAGATTTGTGATTTAGATTCGTGATACTATTTTATAATTTATTGATAAAATAACGTTGTTTTATTAAATAATGACAAAACAAAGTTATTTTGATTTAAATTTAACATAATTCAAATTGAATTATGGGTTGAACTTGAATTGAATTGAATCATTACCTAGTTTTTAAGTTGAATTTAACGAGACTTTTTTTAGCTTAAGTTTAATTTAGTTTAAAAAATGGAATAATTATTTTGACTTAAAGTCAACTCAAATTCGTTCTAAATTAATTTGAGTCAAATCAAATTAAATTGAGTTGATTTTTAAAATGAGTTATTTTAGTTCGATTTAACTCTATTTGGAAATTCATCGCCAATCATGAGTCTGAACACACACAGCCAAGCCAACCTCCGATGGGCCACAACGTCTCAAATATGAAGATCTACCTGAGAGATTTCAACCTAATGGCCCGTGATTAAAAAAAGTACTATATTTTAAAATATGTCAGAGAAATTGGAATGCATACTTACGTATAAGACATGTAGAAATCATGAATCAATGGTTAAAATCAATGTTTTGAGGTTCACTAGACATTAACCCAAACAAAGGTTGATTTAAGTCTTGGACAATTAGATTGACCGTTGGATATGACAAATTAAATACCATTAGAATAATATTCAATCAAATATAATTGTGATCTTGTGATAAATAATGCATATTTTCCATTGGATTTATATTATATATATTTAATGATTAATTATATAAAAAATATTTTGAATATTATTTTAAATATTTATTTAAATAATATATCAATTTAGTTACAAATCAACGGTTCTGATTATTGTTCTAACTTTATTCAGTCGATATTTAGTTCGACTTTGAAAACATGGTAAAAAATACAACCCCCTATCTATAATATTCAAAAACAATATTATGTGTATCTATTTTGAGCACACAATGAGTATCCACTTATATGTGTCATCATATGATTATGTGTTACTTTATCTTTAATTCAAAATCATTCAATCACATGATGACACATATAAATGTGTACTTATTTGTATACTTAAAGTGGATACACATAGTTTTATTGAATATGAAATTATGAAATTCTTTTTTTTTTTTCTAATTAACTTAAGAAAATATCCTGCACACCCTCCTCCCACATTTTACCATTAAATTTGTAAGTTGGCGTCATTGTTCATAGCAATAGTTAATCTACCTATATTTATTCCTTAAATTGATTGTTTTACCCAAAAAATTTTGTTAATTTTCAACTTAAAAGATCACATTTGTTAGAAAATTACATGACCTCTAAAGCACAGGAGCCTCAGCTGAATCACTTAGTGGAGGCGCCGTATGTTGAATCAAAGGCGGGTAGTGTTCAACAGGTGGTGGTGGCGCATATAAGTGTAGTTGCCGACACCTTCTTTATAGGAGGTGGAGGTCTATAATTGGGCTTTGGCGAAACCTGATACACTGGTGGAGGAGATGGTGGTGAATGGTATGAGTTGGGGGGTGGCGGAGGATGTGATCTACAAGAATGTGAAGACTTTCAAGTAGAAGGTGGCTTAGCAACGAAGGGACTTCTCTTTGTTGTGGTGCAGGTGACAGTCTTGGCACGGGGGTTGCTGAACCACCACCACTACCACCACCTCCTCCTCCACAGCTGCTTCCAGATTGCAACTTCCTACAGTCCACTGGACGTGCAGCATCTGAGGAACATTATTCAGAGGATCTCTGATCGGACTTTCCAGGAATGAAGTTCATATCACCATTGCTGACCATCTTTCGTCCAGGAGCCGTAGCAGCACAACTGTGTGGCTCTCCCGTGAAATATTTGAAAGACTAGGTTGAATTCTGCAAATTGGGAAGCTGACAGATGGTTGAAGGTGTCACGCCAGTGAAGCTGTTGCAGGCAACATCGAGTTGTTCCAAGCTCTTCATTATGCCAATATCGATTACAATTTGGATCACGAAAATCAATAAGAACCACTTCAGGAAACTTGCCAAGGGAGCGATTGTTGCTTAGGTCGAGCTTTTAGAGGAGCTTCAAGCGACGGAAAGTTGTAGGGATAACTCTGTAGAGAATCTGTTAAAGGACAATACCAAGATCTATGAGTTAGCGTCATCTGGTGGAAGGAAACCAGCAATGTTAGCGTGATTGAGATCAATGGTGGCAACAACTCTAATGAAGGAACTGGAGGGAGAAGGTGCACTAAAAATGCCCGTGTTGGAGCAGACGTCGAAGCCATTCCAGTTGGAGGTGAAGTTATTTGGGTCAGAATAAATGGCGTGTTTCCAAGCTTGTAAAGCAATGTAAGCTTCCCGTAGCCTTGGGTTTTCAAAGTTGAGATTTGAATGTACATTGTCATCATGGACAACAGAGGCGATTTGGAAGCAGGAGGAGGAAGAGGAAGCAAGGAAGATTAAGAGAATGAAGAACAGAGGAGGAGAAGGAGACACTTTATATGGCAGAGCCAGAAAGTCATATGAAGGAGAGTGTTAATTTATGTCATGAAATGTGAAAAGCTGGACATTTTGCCAAACGCATCTCTCAGGGCTTTCTTTTAGCCAGCCTAGAATTTTAACTTCTGTTCTGTTCTGTTCTTGTTTATTATGTTTTATGTGACATGATAACACGTCTAGTATTCTTTAAAGGTCAAAGGACTTATTTCCACCCAAAATATGTTATTTTTCTAAATTCCTATACATTAACTTTGAAAATTTCATTTACTTACCTATAGACAGTTAAGTCAGTTAGTTTTAAAGATAAAATGATTATTTCACTTATAATATTAAAAATAAACTTAAATTTAATCTTCTTTTCCCTCATAAACCCTAAAAACTAACTATTTTCCTTCTAGACCAAGTTTTAAAAAATAATATTTTCCCCCTAAGGTTTAGTTTTCAAACTCCAACATTATTCCTCTCCCTCTTGACGCTTCCGATGATCTCTCTCCTCTCACTTGGACCTCTGGCGGGGTGACGATTGAAGTCGAGAAGAAGGCTCTTTGTTTTCCCAAACTAAGACGAAGATCTCGTCTTCGTCTGGGAAGATGATCGTCTTCCTAGACAAAGGCGAGATCTTCATCTTTGTCTAGGAAGACAAAAAGCCTCATCTTCCCAACTTTAATCAACATTGGTCAAAGGTCTAAGTGAGAGAAGAGAGACTGCTGGAGGGAGAGGAAGTGTTGGGAGGGAAATGTTGCTGGCGATGGCATTAGATTTTGAAAATTAAACCCTAGGGGGAAAATGTTATTTTTTAAAACTTGGCTTAAGGGGAAAATTACTAGTTTTTAACCACCGATGGATAGATAAATGAGATTTTCAAAATTAAAGGATGAAAATTTGGAAAAATATCATACTTTGGGTGGGAATAAGTCATTTGACCTTTTTTAAAAGGCCAAATGACTATTTTACAGTCAAATTTTCACATACGTTTATATTTGAAAAGTTGAATTTCATTCAATTTTGCTTGTGAATTTGTTACAGGGAAGGGCAAGAAAATCATTTTGTGTGAATATTTCTATTTCTCTTTTCCTTCTGTTATTTTTATTTTCTTTATTTTCTCCATTTTCTTTGTCCATTCTTATCATTGTTGCTCGTTCTTGTCATTGGTAGTTTGTTCTCGCAAAAACCTCAAATGGTTTCTTTAGAGTCAAATATGGCCTTAATCAATTGAGTTTTATTGTTGTCAATGATTATGTTTTGTCTCTTTCTTCTCATTGTGATTGTATCTCTTCTATCTCCACTGACGATAACCTCCCTCTTAAACCTTGGTTGATTTGACTATTTCTTCCTCGTTGGTGAATTGAATTTTTTTCCAAGACTTTAAGTGATTTAAGTTGGTTGATAAGTTTTCAAATTAGTAACAACATATTGATAATTTGATATTTGTATTAAATATTAAATCTAGTTTCATAATTTCAAAAAAAAAAAAAATAATAAAGCAGATATTAAAAAAGAAAAAGGATTCCTTAACCAAAGTAGACAATAAATGATAAATTAAACATTTCAAATTTAAAAAAAATATAGTTTCATCAAAATTTGGGTTAGAAATAGTCTTTCGGCCTCTTCAGAACAAAAGCCTAGCCTAATTTAAGTCTAAAAGAGTCAACATCAATGGTTTGTGAATGTGTCAACCACTATCTTTATCACTTACTCAGTTCTTATATTCAGATTGTAATCTATAAGAGCAAAAAACGAGCTCATGCTAAAAGCAATTATGTGGTTTGAGCCCTCGATAGGTAGTTTGAATAGTAAAGAAGGGATTCCAAATATAAAAGTGCAAGTTTAAATTATCTTCGATAACATTTTAATATTAAACTTTTGACTTACTTTGTTCAGTGATTGAGAGTATTGAGAGTTTTATTTACTCGATGCGGTTGGTTTAACTCCAAAAACGTGATCTGACTCGGACAGGAATCCTCCTTGTTAAAAAAAAATTATGTGACTAAAATGAGTCCAATATGAATAACGCTTCATATATATATATGTTGTATTTGACATTCAAATATTACATTAGTGTCAGCTTGTATTATTGAATAAGTAGCTGGGCATATATAACAACAAAGCATCTAGCTTTTGATTTAGTAAAGATGTATGAGTTAATATTCAAGATAATGGATGAAATATGATAATATAATAAAAACAAGAATAGAGTTATGCAGTGTTAACAGTACGGTTAGATTTAAGCCAAGTTGGCTTTAGATCAATTGCCAACTCGACTTAATAGGAGTATAAAAGAGTCGTTTTTAGTTGAGTTCGAGTTCAAGCTTAGGGTGCAATTAGGGATGGATATGGACCAAACTAAACTAAGCTTGAACATTCGTTGACTCAAGTTCAACTTGAATGAAAATGAGACGACTTGAGTTTGACTTGAGTTTAACTTGAGTTCATCGAGCCAAAGTTAAAGGTATCTCGAGTTCACCTCAATTCCTAAGTTTGAAGTTCAACGCAAGTTTATGACTCAAATTTATGACTCATTAATAAAATAACGTTGTTTTATCCAATAATGTGCAAAACAATGTTGCTTTGATAATTGTTTGACATGACTTCAATTGTGCGGTAAGCTAAAGATGAATCGAATCAAGCCATTCTCTCAGCTTGCAAGTTGGACCAAGTTGAACTTCCTCCGGTTCAAGTTTTTAAAAAATGAGCCAACCCTTTTGGCTCGAGCTTGACTCAAACGAATTTAAGTAAAACCAAATCAAGCCGAGTTAGTTTCAAAACCATACCAGTTCGCTTTGGGTTTGACCATAGGTGCAATATTATCTCATTTGAGCTCAAGTTTGAGTGCAGACTCATCAAGCTCACAAGTTTGAGTAAGAGTGATTTGAAATAATCAAAACGATGTCGTTTGAATCTATACACATCAAAATGATGACATTATGATGTGAATTGAGTCAAGTTAATTTGAGCTTGCTAGGTATTTTAGCCAAACTCGAGCTTTTTTTATGGGAAGCTCATCAAGCTCGAGCTACTTGAGTTAGTCCAAACTCAAGTTTGATTCAATTTGAATCTAATACTATCTTAAGTGAGAAAGTGTTGTTGAGATCTAGTAAGACTAAACACAAGAAATGCGAGAAGTCATTTGTTTTTAGTTGGGAATCGCCAGAGGGGACATGAGTCATATTATACATTATCTGCATGATCTTTAAGACCTTTTTAAAAGAATCCGAATCAAATTCAAATGGAAACCACCTTTGATTATGCTTCACCTTTAATTTTTTTAAAACAAAAAAATGGCTGCATGAAATTTTTATGTCACTTTGACAACATCAAAGGTGAAGATCATATTCAATTAATAAATAAAACTTCAATCCAATCTAGCAGTAATTAAGCATGGAATAAAAAGAAATATCTCGACAATAGTATCTACCCTAATATTGGCCTCTTGTAGACCTAGCAAGAGCTTGAGGCTTAGAAAGCCCAACCTGAGGCAATGCCATGCAAAATTATAGGCCTTGCCAAGACCCATTGGAAAGACTCCTAAGTTTGACATAATATGTAAAACTGAAAAAAAAAAAAAAACCTGGACATTTTAAAAAATATATAAAATAAATTCATTTTTGATTAGTTGATCCACAAACCATGTGTTGGCATGCAAACACGCCTACATAAGCACAATTAAGGTGTTATGGGCCATGCCTCAAGCCTATGTGTTAAAGCAAGTCTCAACTTTTGTGGGCTAGCAAGGCCTTGGCACAAAACCACCCTTGTTGCTATATCTAACATCGTATCATCAACCAACACCATTTAATTTCAATTACCTTCTTGAACCTATGACAGACTTGTAAGTCAGGCCGAAAGAATTGGCCCGGTGTGTTTAACTTCAAGCCTTTTTTTTTCTTTCGAGTTTGAGTTTTGGAGAAATCCGTTTGGACTTCATTTATATTGTTTTAGTCAAATTCATTTAAAAGTTTTAGACTTAGGACAAATGTCCGGAAAAAAACAAGAAGAAAGTTGTAGATGAAATTGCTAACAATTTGACTGCAATTCCAATAGCCTTTGGTCCCCTCCATGGGTTGAGATATAATCTAACAAACTTATGAAAAAACTTGAGATCCTTCTCTTACCATTATAAACACGCGGGTTAACTTCTCTGTTTTGTTTGGAATTACAACTGAAAGTAGAAGTTTTGTTGCGAAAACATACATTGAACTCTTTCACCTCTTCAGTTTCTTTTCCTGATGTCCTTTTACTTGTTCCATGAGAGATGTGATTTGCTATTTTCCAAACTTGCAAGAGTCGCATGTCTACCTATGCACTGCCAAGACTGCAAACTCTGGACAACACATATTAATATCACCTAGATTGCTATTTTACACAAGTCGAATCCATCAAAATTCAGAAAGTAAAATGTCATCAACTTGTGCCTTTGTGCAATCAATCTCTTCAAATGGGTGCTTTGCAACATTTGATACCATCAAACAAAGTATGTGCTCTCTCAACGAGAGTCTTAATGCTCTTCGTATCCATCTCTGTCACTGAAAACACAGTCCATCAATCAAAACCCACTTGTAATAGATTTTAGTTTATATTATAATATTTCTGCATCTTTACTCTTTGACATTACTGTACTTTTCCAGATTTCTCAAGCTTTTATTTTTCATGTTGGTGGAAAGATGTTCCAGTTTCATTAGGAAACACCTTCAGTAGGCTGAGATGCGGTGATGACTTGTGGACAGTAGTGACCGGCATAGTGGCATGACGGTCTAATTGAAAGAAAAAAGGTGGTTGCCACTGGGCAGCTAGGGGAGTAGAGGCTAAATGAAATGAACGCGTGTTTAAGATTACAGTGAAATGGGCCTGGTAAAGCAAGCCAGAGAGAATTTTATTCACGTTGACGCGAGCTTCTGGCTTGAATAACTTATGTTCACGCCTGAGTTCGAAAATGATTTTGGGCACTAAACCTGATATTATTTTTTCAGTTTAGTCTTGATCAATTCAGTTAACAGTTCTAATCTATGCTTTAGCAAACAAGGTTCTTTAAAAAAAGAGATTATGTAATAGTACATAAACTTTTTTATTTTGACTAATTAAATTTAAAAAAACATAGAAACAGGCTCACCTTCTATAATTTTTTCTCTTATTTTTATAAACAAAGTTATGACCTCCATCAAGTTTCATTATTGGTTGTTCATTGGAGTTTTTGTCATTGTTGTTGCCGTAGTGGGAAATTTAATAGGGGCGCTAGGGCAAATTTACTGAAAAAGATTTTAAAGTAAAATCAGTAGAAGAGTGAAATAATTTTTGCTTGGGTTGATGTTTTGTTAATTAAAGTAATAGAATGATATCGTTTTATTGAAAAAAATTTTAAAAATGATTTATAGTATGTTTTCATTTTCTATTTTTGTGTACAAAAATATGTGTGAATCATTTTTGTTTATTATTTAGGCATATTTGTGTGATTCAAGTTAGGTATGAGACCATAGATACACAATGTCAATAGACGAAGACGAAAGATAACACTATAATTTATGTTGGAGAGAAAAATGGTTATAATTCAACCAACCATAATGTATGATGGATTGGTAGAGTTATTAAGTGAGTATCTGCATATTGACGTTGGTAATTTATTCAAACAGTTTTTCCAGCTTCTCATCCATGACATCCTCCTACTTTAAATAATTTGTATGTTGATTTTTTTCCCTATTGGAAAATAAACCGTAGAAAACGTATTGATTTATGTCTCTCTTTCTGAACATATAAGATATTTATGATTAGCTATGACAATCATGTTTTCCAATTTGACAATATCATCAACTAGGTCTCATAATAGATGTATGTTTAATGAAGTGTAATTAATTAAAATAAATTTTTTTAAGGGTTATAATAAATTAGCCAACTACTGGATGACTATCATTTGCTTTAAAGGTTGGAACACATTTTACTGTGAAAATAGGAAAAAGAGTTAACTCTTTATTTAATCAATTTTGTACAAGGGTAATATTGATCAATTTTGGCCTACGAAGACTAAACTTTGAAGCATATTCAATGTTTCACTCTTATATTTAAATACCGGGTAAGTGATAGATTTATAAGCTAAGGGGGTTTATTGTAATTTGCTTTAATATACTAAAATGTCTTATTTGAGTATGTATGTATAAATTTTATAAGCTAAGGGGACTAAATAAATATTTAGAACTCATATAGTATGCTATTATGGTGAAATCATGGTTTTTTTTTTAAAAAAATTTAGCATAAGTAAGGGTAAGTGTAAAATTTTCATGCTAGGAAAATAAATGCAATTATGTTCATCGTATTTGGAGGTTTAAGAATATTTTCAAAATTATTGGGGTTATTGATATTTTATATTTTGTGAAAATTTCATGAAAATTTTTAATATTCTTATTCTTTTAAACAAATTTACATAATTTGTTGGATAAAAGTTGAATTATTTAACTTTTTGTGTCATTAACTATTTTTTGTGGATTTTTTTCTTTGCAAATTGGAGTACTTTATCAAAAAAACAAATTTCAGGGTTCGATAAGATAACCTAAGCAAGTGTTTGAGAAATTCCTATTTTCTCACCACTTTAGAGAGCAAATATAGATGAAAGTCTAAAAGAAAATAATCAATGAGATTTATAAAGGCTGAATGACAATCAAATGACATTATTTAGAAAAATGTGTTTTGGGCTTTCTTGGACGTCAATGACCATATTCAACAATGTATTAACCTTGTCAATACTGCAAAGGGAGATCAATAAGAGAACCCAAAGAATGAGTTTTGACACGGATTTATTAAAGTGGACATTTGTTCAACTAATATGAGTTCACCCTAGTCATGAGTTTATTGATTCTACAAATGACATACTGACATACATTCCATTTGTTATGTGATTATCTTGATATTCATTGTTTCATACTTGATTGTATAAACTAATTATACATAATTTATTGGTTTTTGATTTCATTCAATAGTGTTACGAGAAGTAAATTTGGTTAAACAAATTACTGAACAACAAGTAATATATACAATATCAAATAAGGTTTAAGATTTAAGTTTAGGGGTAAGGTTTATCGTTTAAGTTAAAACTAAAAATTTAAGGTTTAAGTATAAGGTTTATGGTTAGACTTTAAGGTTAAGGTTTAAGTCTAAGGTTTAAGATTAAGGTTTATGTATAAGATTTTGGGTTTAAAATTTAGAGCTTTAGTATAAGGATACGATTTAAAGTTTAACTTTAAAATTTAAGACTCATGGTTAAGATTTAATGTTTATGTTTAAGGTTACGGTTTAGGAATTAAGCATAAAGTCAAAGTATAATGCTTAAGCTTAGGGTTTAAGTATAAGGTTTAGGTTTAAGTTTAGGGTTTCAATATATGATTTTGGATTAAATTTTGGAGTTTACATTTTAGGATTTATAGTTTAGAGTTTACAATTTTATGTTATGTTTATTGTTTATTGTTTATGTTTAGGGTTAAAATTTCTGCAATAAGGTTTACCGTAATTTCATTTGTATAAATTACCGATGTAAATATGTAGACATTCACTCAATAACTCTATTAATCCATTGTATATTATTGTCAATTGAATTATAACAATTTTTTTCTCCAACATAAATTATAGTGTTATTGTTTGCTGTCATCCATTGACTTTTGTACCTAACTAATACAATAATATTCAACATTTTGATCACGTATCCATGCAAGTTTATAAAAAATTTCCAACACATGTTGCTATTACAAAATCATCATTTTTACATTGTGTGTCTACAATCTCTTGCTTACTTGAATCACAAAAATGTGTAAATAATAACTAAAAATGATTCACGCAAATATTTGTGCACAAAAATAGAAAATGAAAACCTAAACAAACGATTTATGTGCACAAACACGATTTTGGTCTTTGTATAAAAAGTTTGAAGTTTCAATGAAACAGTTGGGCCACCAATTCCAAAATAATAGATATAGCCATTGTAACACTTTAATTAATAATAATTTAATATGAACATACATAGAACATAGAATACTGAATTCTTGTATTAAATTGAATATAAAATTAATAATTAGAGATATAGAAAAAACTGTTTGAGCCATATCTCTGAAAGCAAATATATTGACACTAGATCGTCCTCGATTACAATTACTAACAATCAAATCAACGTAGATCAAGTTTGGGAGTGTGGCAGAATAGCACCCAACAAAGTGATCATAATCTGTGCTATATCTCTGTCAGTCTTCTTTATGATTTCTCTCTAATCTTTATGTTTTAAAAGAAACAAGAGAAATCTTTCTGCTTCCAATGAAGCCTGTATGTTTTAATTTTGCTCCAGACTAATGAAACATACTCATACAACTGTCATCCTCAAGGGAAACTTTATCTTGAGACACATGTTGTACCTTAACCTTGTACATGCATATATATCCACACATAGACAAATATATAATCAAACATTTATATAATAAGTTTTGCAAAACTCATAATTACAATAAATCACCCAATGAAACAATGTCATAAAGTCAAACAAAAAATAACTAGAAATTACTTTAAGACTCTCACTAACCTAAGGCATCAAAAGATTCTAACACACCCATATTCATCACATGACCGTTAAAAAACAATAGGTCTGAGTCCTTTGGTTAGGGGATAGGCCAATATTACATCTATACTAATATATTCTACCATGATGTCTCCCTTCTTTACGAGGTCTCTAACTGTAAGATATTTTAGCTCTATATGTTTTGACTTGCTATTGATTTTATTATTCTTGCAAAAGAACACAGTTGCATAATTATCACAGTAGATCACAAGCAGCCTAGAAATGGAGTCAACCACTCGAAGCTCAGAAATATAATTCTTTAACCATATAGCATGGGTAGATGCCCTATAGCAAGCAATAAACTCTGCATACATGGTTGAAGATGCTACTAATGTCTGCTTGACACTTTTCCAGGATATGACCTCACCTATAAGCATGAAGATGTACCCTGAAGTGGATTTGAAATCATCAGGACATCCACTAAAATCTGAATCAGAATATCCTACCACTTCAAGAGTTTCCATTCTTTTATATATAAACATGAAATACTTAGTCCTCTGCAAATATCTCAAGATTTTCTTTGCTGCTACCCAATGATCAGAACCAGGATTAGCAACATATCGACCAAGAACATTAACAACAAAAGCTATGTCAGGTCTTGTACACATTTGGGCATACATCAGACTCCCAATCATACTAGCATATATGGTTTATCCTTTATGAATGCCCTTTCAATATCATTTTGAGGACACTGCTTGTTACTAAACCTATCTCCTTTTATAACAGGTACATCGCCAGCTCTATAATCTTGCATCTGAAATCTTTTAAGAATACGCTCCATATATGCCTTTTGAGATAAACCGAGCAAACCACGATTTCTATCTTGGTGGGTTTCAATACCAAGAATAAAGGAAGCTTCCCCAAGATCTTTCATGTCAAAAGCTCTAGACAAAACCTACTTAGTCTCAAAAAGTATATTGTGATCACTACTTGCAAGCAAAATGTCATCCACATAGAGTACCAAGAAAATAAACCTGCTCCCACTGATCTTCATATACACACATTGATCAAATTTATTTTTAGTGAAGCCATGCGAGGTCACAACCTCATCAAACTTAAGATACCATTGTCGAGAGGCCTGCTTTAAACCATAGATAAACTTTTTAAGTCTACATACCATGTGTTGTTTCCCATCAACCACAAAACCATCTGGTTGTTTCATATACACCTCTTCATCAAGATTGCCATTGAGAAAAGTTGTCTTTACATCTATCTGATAAAGCTCCAAGTCAAAATGTGCTACAAAGGCCATTATGATTCTAAACGAATCCTTTGAGGATACAAGTGAAAATGTTTCATTGAAATCAACCCCTTCTCTCTGAGTAAACCCTTTTACAACCAATCTTGCTTTGAATCTGTCTATCTTTCCCTTAGGATCTCTTCTTCATATGGTCTTTCTTCTTGCAAAAGAAGCACATACTAGAATCTTTCTCCTCTGTTGCATTTGAATTTTTCTAGCCTTGACTACGCCTTTTATTCCAATCATTTTTAGGAGCAGTAAGATTAAACTTGCCTTTCTTATATTTTTTCTTACCATGATCATCTTTAGAATGAGAAACAAAAAGAACCACATCATTCTTTTCCCTCTGGATTTTACACTCCTCAGCAACACATTTAGTAATCAGACTATCCAAGCTCCAAGTTCCTTTTGTGGTGTTATAAGTTGTCTTGAGCTGGGAAAAAGTTTGAGGTAGGGTAGCTAGGGTATGATGAATAACAAACTCATTAGGTAAAGAGATCTTATGATTCTTCAGTTTATCTTGAATATGAATAAGCTTCAATATATAGTCCCTAACACCCCCAGATTCTGTGTATCTCATACTAATTAACTCAGTAATAAGAGATGAGGCTTTAGCATTGTTAGAGATCTAAAATCGTTTCCCTATAGCAATGAAGAATTCTTTGGCAGTCCCATCAACTGGTAGTCCACTGAGAAGATGTTCAGCCACAGTCTTCTTCATAGCCACCATGCACAAATGATTTGACCTCTCCTACTTAGCAAGCAATCTTTCTCTTCAATGGTACTCTTATCAGTAGTATCAACTAGCTTATCTTGAACAAGTGTCATATCCTAATCACCCATAGCCATAGCAAACTTAATATCTTGCTTCCATTGCTTGTAATTACTTCTAGTCAGGACCTCAATAGTAACATTGCTATTGTTCACAAAAATGGAAACTAAAAGAAGATAATGCAATAAATTAAAACATGAGCAACAATCAATTAAAGTAGCTTTAAAATAAATAATGAAACTTGATAAGCTACACTTTATAAGGATTCTTTGGCATCATCATCGACTCACCTTTGGGCAGAGAAAATGACATGCAATAAGGGTCCCAAACACAAGGTTATATATATAAACTTTATGAAGACCTTTAGAACATATGATATTCGAAAATAAATCACCTTTGGGCAAACATATTTTCTAGATCACAGTTCATCCTCTTCTTGATAGAGTAACAACTTTATGAAGACTTTTAGAACATATGATGTTTGAAAATAATATCACCTTTGGGTAGATATATTTTCTAGATTATAGTTCATCCTCTAATTTATGAGATTGATTGATCTCAGTAATTAACTTTATGTTTCCTTTATATTTAATACACACAATAACCACCTTTGGGCAAGAAATTATATGTATTAAAATTACTGAATATATCATTCCTAAAGGGAATATTTTGTAAGCCTCAAAATGTGTCACTTTGACGATCGATATTCTGAGAATTCACAAATTATTCACTGATACAAAGTCATGTTGCTCTAATTTTAAGATTTCATGAGACCTAATACCTTATGATCTCTGACAATCCTTCTTAAGTTTGTTGCATATAATTTTGTGAACAATAATTAAAAAATTTATCTTGCATACTTAAATTTTAATAATTTCAAGGCCTAACAGAGTAAAACACGCCAACACAACAACAAAACACTATAACACGCGCCACCATACAACAGGGAAAATTTTCACGTGCCTCCAGGATAACGCACACGCTTCCACTCGCTGCCAGAATGACGCACGCACTGTCACGTGTATTCACGTTCTTAGACGCATCGTGATGCACTTAGCACACCTTATGGAACATGATTGCACATGCAGGTACCAGATTTGGCTGGTCCGGGTTGGCCTAAACAGCTATTTGGGTCAGACGACCTGGTTTGATCGAATTTGGTCAAACGGGTTGTTTGACTGTGCGGGTCGGGGCAATCGGGATAGGAAAACCTAATTCCAACCTACGATAAACCCTAACGCCGATTTTCAAGACTTCTACCATCTAATTCCGTCATGACCTACCACCGATTCAATCGCCTGCTATAAAACATCTATTTTTCGTCAAGATGGACGTCGACGATGGAATTGGGCCTTTGTTACATGGCAACAAGCGAAACAAAAAAAAAACTGGAAAACTTTGGCATGGGAAAGATCGTCGACAACCTCCAATCACAAGGAAAGGTCGCCGTGGTTGCCATGGCTCACGTCAGCAGCAAAGCGGCGGTACCACCGCCGACGTGCACTGTTTCAATTAGCTAGGGTTTGTTCATGCATGTATATTTTAATTAAAAACATAATAATAATCAAACAAAATAATAACCAATTATAACAAACCCTAAACTGATTTTAAATAACCCTAATTCCAAATCTCCAAAAAATTCAGATTCTATATCTATGTTGATTGGCTCTGATACCACATGTAACACTTTAATTAAATAATAATTTAATATGAACATACATAGAACATAGAATACTGAATTCTTGTATCAAATTGAATATAAAATTAATAATAAAAGATATAGAAAAACCTATTTGAGCCATATTTCTAAAACCAAATATCTTCTGAATTTCACCTGAAACTTGAAGATTTGTTATGACAGGTCTTCCACTCCAGAAACCTCTTTATGACTGCTTTGAATGGGTAAACTTATCAAAATTAGGTTTTGGAGTGGGGACCTAGCCTATTTATAAGAAATTATCTGAACCCTCTCATTAAAGGTCCAATAACTGAAGGCCCACACTAAACCGTCTACCCAGAACAATAACTTTTAAGTATATTGGACATATCTTTATTGATCACTCAAGTCTATCTGTAAACTGGCATTGGACTATCTAATTATCCGATTTTATAAAACAAAACTATAATTAATGTTAGCCCACATCAAGAAATTTCTAACAGCCATTTCTTATTATAAACTATATATTAAATGTAATTATTTTTAAATTTCTAATAATCATTTAATAATAATAAAATCAAAATAAAATGGCATTACTTTGAGTTCAAGAAATTAATGTCTTTTTGTCGTGTTACTAGCATTTCCAACCTTTTTTCCACAGCAAATTAAATAAATTGTGTTGACTAATTGACTTTTTGCCCCATTAGACAAGTAAACTGTGGAAAATAGTTATAATGTTTTAGTCACTTCTTCATTAAGAAGATGACATTTATGAGTCTTTACATGTAGTGTTAGAATCAATTATACTTATGTAAAGGTCTTCCAAAAAAGTCTTTAAAGTCAATTGTACCAATTGCTTAAAAGGAAAATATACTGTTACTTAAATGGCAATACGTATCTTTTGGGGTAGTGTCTTTTTAATGTGGTGGTGAATGTGGGACTAAGATAGTTGTATGATTGATGCTAATAGAAGTGTGAAAAGTAAATGTACCAACTTGAACTTCAAGTTGCAAAGATAAGTTAAGTCTGAAACCGCGTTATTGGTTTTCATGAAGTTGATGAAATGCTAGTTGCAACTACAAATGGTGGGGACTAGGGGACCAACCGTAATTATGCCCTTCGTGGCCTTTTTATTGCTTTATAGTAATTGAAGCTATTACTCGAAGATTAATATTTGTGAAATAGAAATATTCTTATTTTTTAGCCGGTACAATATTGAGATCTAATATAGTATTTGTGAGACAAATCAATACAATTACATTAATTCATGTTACATAATTTTTAATTTGTTTACATAGCTCATATAGACAAAGTATAAACTAAACTAAATCTATATATATTTCTCAAACTTATTGTAGGTTTTCCAACTAATTGATACCAAATATTTAATTAAAGTATTATTATTTTTTGTTGATAAAAAAATTTAATAAAATATATAATGACCGTGAAAGAGGAAAGATATAAGGAAAATGTATTGAAAAAGACATTCAACATGTCACCATACTATAAATACCCAAACTCAATCTCTTGGTAGTCACAAAAGCAAAAGGCTTAGAGTATAACTGAGTGAGTGTCTGCATAATGACGTTGGTAATTTATTCAAACAGTTTTTCCAACTTCTCATCCACGACATCCTCCTACTTTAAATAATTTGTGTGTTGACTTCTTGCCCTATTAGAAAATAAATTGTAGAAAATGTATTGATTTATGTCTCTCTTTATGAACATATAAGATATTTATAATCAGCTATGACAATTGTGTTTTTCAATTCGACAATATCATCAACTAGGTCCCATAATTGTTGTATGTTTAATAAAAGTGTAATTAATTAAAATAAAAATTTTTAGGGGTTATAATAAATTAGCCAACTACTGGGTGACTGTCATTTTTTGTGGTTGATGAGCTTGTTTTTTAAGGTGTGAACACATTTGTGTGTAAAAATAGGGAAAAAAGTTATGTGTGACTATTTATTTAACCAATTTTGCACAAGTATGGGTAATATTGACCGATTTTGGTCTACAAAGACTAAACTTTGAAGAATATTCTATGTTCCACTCTAATATTTGAATACCGGATAAATGATAGATTTATAAGCTAAGGGGGTTTATTGTAATTTGCTTTAACATATTAAAATGTCTCATTTGAGTGTGTATGTATAAATTTTGTAAGCTAAGGGGGCTAAATAAATATATAGAACTCATATAGTATGTTGTTATGGTGAAATCATAGTTTTTTTTCTTTTTAATTTTAGCATAAGTAGGGGTAAGTGTAGAATTTTTCACATTAGGGGAATAAATTCAGCGTATTGGAGGTTTAAGAATATTTTCAAAATTATAAGGGTTATTAATATTTTATATTTTGTTGGAAATTAGTGAAAATTTTTAATATTCTTATTCTTTTAAACAAATTTACATAATTTATTAGATAAAAGTTGAATTATTTAATTTTTTGTGTTGTTCACTATTTTTTTTTTGTTGCAAAATGGAGTACTTCATCAATAAAGAAAACTTCAAGGTTTGGCAAGACAACTTGAGTTTGTGGTTGAGAAGTTCCTAATTTCTCACCGCTTTAGAGTGCAAGTGTAGATGAAAGTTCAAAAAAAAATTAATGAGATTCAGAAAAGTTGAACGACAATCAAATGACATTATTTAGAAAAATGTGTTTGGGGCCTTCTTGGACTTCAACATTACGATGTTCAACAGTATATTGATCTTGTCAATATTGCATAGGGAGATCAATGACCTATTAAAGTGGATGTTTGATTCAACTGACATGCGTTCACCCTAGTCATGAGTTTATTGATTGTACAAACAACATGCCAACATACATTCCATTTGGTATGTGATCATCTTCCTTAATATTCATTGTTTCATACTTGATTGTACAAACTAATTATCATTAATTTATTGGTTTTCAATTTCATTCGATAGCATTTTGAGAACTAAATTTGGATAAACAAATTATTGAACAACAAGTAATATATACAATATCAAATAAGGTTTAAGATTTAAGCTTAGGGTTAAGGCTTATTGTTTAAGTTTAAACTTAAAGTCTAAAGTTTAAGGTTTAGGGTTAAAGTTTAAGGTTAAGGTTTAAGATTAAGGTTTATGTAAAAGATTTCAAGTTTAAAGTTTAGAGTTTAAAAATAAGGATACGGTTTAAAGTTTAAATATAACTATATAGTTTAAAGTTTAAGCTTAAAATCTAAGACTCTAGTTAAGATTTAAGTTTATGTTTAGGGTTAAGGTTTAGGAATTAAGCATAAAGTTGAAGTTTAAGGCTTCAGCTTAGGGTTTAAGTATAATGTTTAGGTTTTCAATATATGCTTTTGGATTAAATTTTAGAGTTTACATTTTAAGATTTAAAGTTTAGGGTTTACAATATTAAGTTATGTTTAGGGTTAAAATTTTTGCAATGAGGTTTATTGTAATTTTATTTGTATAGATTACTGATGTCAATAAGCAAACACTCACTCAATAACTCTACCAATTCATCATATATTATAGTCAGTTAAATTATAACCATTTTTCTCTCCAACATAAATTTTAGTGTTATTGGTCATCGTCATCCATTGACATTCATACCTAACTAATACAATAATATTCCAACACATATGTGTCTATGGTCTCATACTCACTTGAATCACACAAATATGCCTAAATAATAAATAAAAATGATTCACACAAATATTTGTGCACAAAAATAGAAAATAAAAACATAACCAAATGATTTATGTGCACAAGCAAGATTTCGGTATTTGTATAAAAAAATTGAAGTCTCAAATAATGAAATAGTTGGGCCACCAATTCCAAAATAATAGATATAGCCCTTTTTATTATAAAATATATATTAAATGTAATTATTTTTTAATTTTTAATAATTATCTTGTAATAATAAGATTAAAATAAAATGACATTATTTTGAGTTCAAGAAATTAATGTCTTTGCGTAGTGTTACTGGAATTTCCAACCTTTTTTCCACAGCAAATTAAATAAATTATATTGACTAGTTGACTTCTTGTCCCATTGGAAAAGTAAACTGTGGAAAATAGTTATGATATTTCAATGATTTCTTTGTCAAGAAGATGACATTTATGAGTCTTTGCATGTAGGGTTAGAATCAATTATTCTTCTATAAAAGTCTTTATATGTAAAAGTCTTGCAAAAAAAAAGTCTTTAAAGTCAATTTCACCAATTGTTTAAAAGGAAAATAGATTATTATTTAGATGGCAATACGTATCTTTTGGGGTAGTATCTTGTCAATGCTATAGGGAATGGGGACTAAGATAGTTATCATAAAAGAAGTGTGAAATGTAAATGGACTAACTTGAACTTCAAGTTGCATAGATAAGTCAAGTCTAAAGCCGTGTTATTTGTTTTTATGGAGTTAATAGGATGCTAGTTGCAGTCACAAATGGTAGGGACTGAGGGACCAATGCTAACTATGCCCTTCTTAGCCTCTTCATCTCTCTATAGTAATTGAAGTTGTTACCTAAAGATTAGCTTTTGAAGAATGGAAATATTCTTCTTTTTTGGTTAGTACAATATTGAGATATAATATAATATTTGTGAGATGAATCAGTATAATTACATTAATTTGTGTTACATAATTTTTAATTTGTTTACATAGTTCATATAGAGAAAGTATAAGTTAAACTAAAGTTATATATATTTCTCAAACTTATTGTAAGGTTTTTCAACTGATTAATGTCAAATATTTAATTAATGTATTATTATTTTCTATTGATAAAAAATTAATAAAATATAGAATGACTGTGAAAGAGAAAAAATATAAAGAAAATGTGTTGAAAAAGACATTCAACATGTCACCATACTATAAATACCCAAAGCCAATCTCTTGGTAGTCACAGAAGCTAAGAGTTTTGAGTATTATTATTGAGAGATGAAGTTAAAATGTGCGTGGGTGTGGTTGATTTTGATGTTGATGTTTATTTCATCAGAAAGATGGAGAGTTGAGAGTTGTTTGAAGCAAGAGAAATATGCTCTCTTGCAACTTAAACATTTCTTCAATTATCTTTACTCAATTCAAGATTCGGTTGAGGGAGATAAGGATTCATCAAACTGTTGTCAATGGAAAATGATTGAATGCAGCAATACAACAGGCAGAGTGATAGGTCTTGATCTAGAATATGCAAGAGATCCTGAATTAGGCGAGTGGAACCTAAATGTTTCTTTGTTTTCTCCCTTCCAATAACTGGAAAGACTTTATTTAAGTAACAATCTTATAGTCGGTTGTGTTAAGAATGAAGGTATTTCACTATCCATCCTCATAATTGATGAATTGTTTTTAAATAATGCATATTTACTTTAATTTGCTAAATTTAATTTATTAATAAGATATTTTTACAGGTTTTGAAAGATTATCACACTTGAGTGATCTCAAGGGTCTCTATCTCGATCACAATATGTTTAATGACAGTCGTATTTTATCAGCTTTGAGCGAACATTCATCTCTCAAGAATTTAAGTTTAGCTTATAATCATTTAAGAGAACTAAACCATTTTAATGGTAATATTCCATTACATAACTTTTATTATTATTATTATTATTATTGGATTGTTTTCCAGTTTCAAAGTTGAGCAACTTGGAGTATCTCGATTTAAGCGGTAACACCTTCAACCATAGCATACTATCATATGTGTCTACTCTCTCTTCATTAAAAAAATTAGATATGTATGATATTGGATTAAGAAGAACATTTGATCTTCAAGGTAAGTTTGCTTCTCATTTTAATTTTTTATGGATAATATGATTTTATGTACAACCTCTATTTTATTTTGTTAAATTGAAAAGATATCACAAGCTGACTTGGACATCATTTAAAATTAAACTCATAAAAGTCTTTTATCATTAAACATATTAGAAGCAATGATCTTTCATCATTAATAGATTTATTTTTAAATGGTATAAGAAATGTTTATAAGTGTCACATATTCTCTCCTTGTCTCTCTTGAGTAGTTTGAATAATTTATATATTAGTTTTAATAGAATTAAGAGCATTGAATTAAAGTCCTTTAAATACTTACTAGTTTAACTCACTCTTATTATAATTATTTCCAGAACTAGTCTCTTTGAGCAATTTAGAGGTATTATACATGGGAGGAAATCAGATTAACAAAATCGTATTCTCAAAAGGTATTGACTATTACATAATCTATTTTAATAATTTCATACCAAACCTAATATAGTAATTAAACACTTTTCCTTGTTTTCCTTTGTTTATTTTTTATGAGATGCAAAATAAAACAAAGAGTATTTCTATTACAATTACCTTTTTATCCCTTAAATCAAATAAATTTAAGGTACATTTTTTAAATAAAAAAGCAATGAAAATAGTTGTGTTTGAATCTTTTTATATATGCACAGGTGAAGCAGGTTTGAAGAAGTTATATTCACTTTCTTTTTATAATGTGTCTATTAGTGATGGGAATAGTCTCTTTCAGACATTGGGTTCATTGACATCCTTACAATTTTTTGAACTGTTGTATTGTAATATCAGTGGAAGGCTTTCCGATCATGGTAAGTACGTTAATATTGCCCAACAAAAAAAAATCATTTTAAATAATTCTCTTAATTACTAAATAATTTTGGTAAACTTCGTTTTACCTTTTCAACTAAATAAAATAAAAACATTGAATTTTTATTTATAAGAAAGGATTTGGTGAGAATAAATTGAAATTTGATTTATATATTCTTTAACTATTGTAAATGTACAATATTGTATTTTCACACATTAAACAAAAGACTAACTTTATTTAATGGAGCTGAAATTAGTTTAGACATGTTAAATATTATATGCCCAATCAAAATAGTCATTAAGAAGGGCATTATAGTAAATCTATCAAACATTAACTTTAACAAAGTCTAGGTATTAAATGGTCTTTTTAAATAAGTTTTTGTAAGTTACAGTCTTTTACTATTGTTTGTAAAATTAGTTTTTGCAATTACAAGTAACATTATCATTGTTCCATTTTAATTGGAAACAAAAATAATCGTTTAATTTCCATTTTAATTATTATTAAAAAGACAAATTAGTTTTTGACATTTTAACAAATTGTAAGTTGTTAAATTTAAATTTATTTGAATCTGTAATACTATGAATTTATGATTATAATACAATTATTTCAAAATTATAATTAGAACCATTTTCAAAATTATAATAATATGAAAATACTTACAGACCATTTTCATATATAATTAGTTCATGGAATGTCTTATGTATTTTTCTTACACATTTTTTTCTTTTATGTGTAGAGGGGTCGTTATTCAAAAGTTTGACAGAGTTAGGAATCTACATTTTTATTTTTGACAACTATTTTTTCAACTATTTGGGGTCATAACTTCTCTCCAATCTATATTAATACAACATAGTAACCTCAGCGACACTCTATTTGACCAAGATTAAAATATAATTACAAATAGTTTCTTATTGTTATTGCTTATGATATGATTTTTGAATACACTAAGACATTCCTTCTTTATGCCTATGCCTAAACTTAAAATGGAAATTTTTTTGATATTATTACTTACATAAAAAAAATTTCTAGACAAATTTCCAACTGCATTAATTTATTGTCTTGTATTATTTATAATATTAATAATGCTAATAATTTCTAATTCAGAATATTAGCAAATTCAATCAGTGTTTTATTAAATATATAAAATAGTTCTTGTCTACAGCATCAATAGTTTTTTAATAAATTTTCATTATAAGGGTATTACTGTAAAGTAATCAAATAGTTAATTTTGACAAAATTTGGGTGTTAAGTTACCTTTTTAAACAAGTTTTATAACGGATGGTCTTTAATTATTTACTTGTACAATTAGTTGTATTAGATTGATAATCCCCTTATTTGAAGCAAAAATTAAAGTTTAATTTCCATTTTAATTTTTTACCAATTATATTTTTATCATTTTAGATATCAGTTGTTAAATTAAAATTTATTTTTAATCTATAATACTTTTAATTTATGAGTATAATACAATTATTTTTGAAATTATTAGAATCAATAATAATATGATAAATATTTGATAAACTTTTGGGTTGACCATGTTGATATATACAATTAGTTTATCAACATGGTCAAACCAAATTATTAAATGTTTTCTTTATTATTCTTACACATATTTTTCCCTTTGCGTAGAATTGTCTACATTTAATAATTTGACAAATCTAGAAATCGGTGACACTATTATTCACAACAACTTTCTTCAAATGCTTGGGAGCATGACTTCTCTTCAGTATATTCAAATTTGGGATAGTAACCTCAATGATACTCTATTTGACCAAGATTAGAATATGTTTTCAAATAATTGTAAATTATTGTTGCTTATTTTTATTTAGCATAACACTCATGAATGAACTTGATTAATAATCTTCACTAGATTATGTTTTTTGAATAAATTAAGACATTTCTTTTTTTATGGCTTAAATTTAAAATGGATAACTTTTAAATATTAATAGTGAATATTATTGCTTACAGAAACAAGTTATTTATAATATTAATAATGATAACAATTTCTAATTTAGCATATTAGTTAATTGGATGGGGATATTCAATTAGTGTTGTACTACAGATAAAAACTCTAGTCTCATAGATCATTCATATCTTATTGTCCAATATTTGATTTGATTAAGAAATTTTTTCATAATTCATTTTGTTCAATATTAAAAAAAAAAATTTACATTAATGTTGAAGGTATATCTAATTTATTTCTACTTATATATTTCATTTTTTTAAATGTAGAATTGCCTATTTTCAAGAATTTGACAGATTTATCAGTTATTAATAGTGGCCTCAAAAATACTTTAAATCAAGGTTAGTAAGTTTTTTCTCTCCTTCTATGTTGAATTAATTATTTCATTGAAAATTGGTATAATATCAAGTAATCAATGACCTATTAATATGATATGATATCATATTAATATGATCTAACAAATTAATGTGATATTATTTACAGTTTTACCTACTCTCAAGAGTTTGAAACTAGTAGTGATAGAAGGAATTGTGCTCAACAACTTCCCTACGATATTAAATGGATCGTGCAATTCTCTTAAGACTTTGTCACTTTATAATTGTAATGTTACAAGCACATTAGTTGAGCCAGGTTAGTACTTTTCTTTCCTTACAACATTAATTAGTGACCAGTAAATTCATTTTTTTGAAAACAATGTTCTACAAATTAAGGATCATATTAATCTTAATTTGTGGAAGATTTCCTAATCATGGTAAGTATATTACTTTAAATTATTCTCATAATTATTGAGTGACTTTGCTAAAATTTGTTCTGCATTTTTAACAAAATAATAACAGATTTGATGAGATTGGTTTATAGATTCTTTAATTGTACATTTTATTTTTACATTAATTAAACCAAAAACATTTTTATTTAATTCTGTTGAGATTATTTTCTCTAGTCGACATGTTAATTATTATATGCCCAATTAAATTTAAAATAGTCACTAGGAAGGGTATAAAAGTAAAAAGGGTCAATTTTAAAGTGGCTTTTTAAGTATTGTTTCTAAAATAAGTGGTTGTAAATTGATAATCTCAATTCATAGAAAAGAAAAATAAAAGTATAAATAACATTTTAACTTCTATATAAAACATTAATTAGTTATTATAATTTTAACTATGAGCTGTTAATAAATTAAATTTATTTTAATCTATAATACATTTAATTTATGATTATAATACAATTATTTTGAAATTATATTTAGAACTAAAAATAATATGAAAAATACTTGATAAACTTTTTGGGGTGCCATGTTTATATATATATATAAAATTAGTTTATGGAATGTTTTATATATTTTCCGTATACTTTTTTTTTCTTTATAAGTAGAATTGTCTACCATTAACACTCATAGATAATTTATCTCTCATAGTTCAATATTAATTTGATTGGGCCTTTTTTTAATAGTATGTTCTCTTCCATATAATAAAACATTAATTTAGATTATTTCTGTTTATATATTTCATTTACTTTATGTAGAATTGTCTATTTTATAATTATAATCTCATAAGCACCTTAATTAAACAGGGTAAAGATTTCTTTTTTATTGTGCAATATTAATTAATTTTTAGTTTTGAATTCAATTAAGCATAACCTATCAAATATATAAAATAGTTCTTGTCCACAACATCAATAATTTTTTAATAAATTTCAATAATTTTTTCGAACAGTTAATTTTGACAAAATTTGGGTGTTAAATTACCTTTTTTAAACAAGTTTTATAATGTATGGTCTTTGATTATTGTTTGTACAATTAGTTGTCCTAAATTGATAATCTCCCTTATTTGAAGCAAAAATTAAAGTTTAATTTCCATTTCAATTATTTTACCAATTATATATATATTTTTTATAATAAAGGATTTGGTGAGAATGATTTATAAGTTCTTTAATTGTATATTTTAAATTATTTCCTAGTGGATATGCTCTTTAGTATTGTTTCCAAATAAGTGGTTGTAAATTGACAATCTCCTTGACAGAAAAGAAAAATAAAAGTTTAAATACCATTTTAACTATTACATAAAATATTAATTAGTTATTATAATTTTAACTATGTGCGGTTAAAAAATTGAATTTATTTTAACCTATAATACATTTAAATTATGATTATAATGCAATTATTTTGAAATTCTATTTAGAATTAAATTTATATGAAAAATACTTGATAAACTTTTTGGGGTGACCATGTTCATAAGTATAATTAGTTTATAGAATGTCTCTTGTATTTTCCATACACATTTTTTTTTCATATGTAGAATTGCCTACCTTATATTTGACCAAGGTTAGAATATGTTTGCAAGTAATTGCTTTTTGTGACTCACTACAACATTCACCAATGAACTTGATTATTAAATCAAATTGCTTCTATTACCATATAAAAAAAAAAAGAAAAACACCTTATCATATTATGCTTTTGAATAAATTAAGACATTTCTTGTTTATGGTCTTTGCCTAAACTTAAAATGTCTAATATTAATCATTAATGATTTGATTAGAATTTAAAATAAAAAAACATTTATATCAATTTCTAATTTAGCATATCAGATAATTGTAATCTCACAAGCACCTCAATTAAGCAAGATTAATAATTTTTTCTGTACAACATTAATTAATTTTTAGTTTTGGATTCAATCAAGCATAACCTATCAATCACTTGTTTAATTCCTATCTTGAAAATATTGCTTCACAAATCAAGGATAATGTTAATCTTAATTAGAATTTAAAATTAACATTTAGGTAACTTGATATTTAGAGTATTTAATAGTTGTTTCAACTTCTTTTTATTAATTTTTGCAGATCTACCTACTTTCAAGAATTTGAATGTTTTGAAGATACATACCACTCATCTTAACATCGATTATCTTCGGATGCTGAATGGATCGTTTAATTCTCTACAAATTTTATGGTTGGATGGAAGCAATTTACCAAATACATTTCTTGAGCAAGGTTAGTATATACTTCTCTCTCCTTTACATGTTTAATCAAGTTTTTTGCTTGCAAATATTCAACCAAAACCTATTAATGATACACACACACACACGTATAAAAATTTATACAACATAAAGAGATTTCGTGCTATATATTGAAGATTTTCTTATCAAATTTCATAATTATACTCTTGATTATTTTCATATAATAATATTTAAAGAACATTTTTGTTATTTCAGGAATTTGTAAGTCACTTCATCTACAGGATTTAAGCATTGCAGACAATGATTTGGGGGGTGAGTTGCCTTGGTGCCTTGCCAACTTGACTTCCCTTAAATCTGTTGATATCTCATCAAATCAGTTTACTGGAGACATATCCTCATCTCCTCTTAAAATGCTAACATCTGTCCAAGACCTACGACTTTCAAACAATAATTTCCAAATTCCAATTTCCCTTGAACCATTTTTTAACCACTCAAAACTCAAGACCTTCTATGCCAGTAACACTGAAATATATGCAGGAATTGAGTCACAACATTTGTCACCAAAATTTCAGTTAAATTTCATCATATTAAGTGCATATAAATATAATGGTTCATTTCCCAAATTCCTCTATAGTCAACATGACTTAAAAACAGTTGTTCTCTATAACCTTAATTTGAATGGAGAGTTTCCAGTTTGGTTGTTAAACAACAATACCAACCTAGAAACACTTTATCTAGTTAATAATTCTTTTTCAGGGCTTTTGCAATTGCCAATTCATTATCATCTCTCTTTGAAAGGATTACATATCTCCATCAATTCTTTCCATGGGCATATTCCAACAAGAATTGGAGCTTATCTACCAATGTTACAATATTTAAACATGTCTAGAAATGCTTTAGATGGTAGTATTCCCTCATCAGTTGGTGACATGAAACTATTGAAAATGTTGGATTTGTCTAATAATTTATTAACTGGACAAATACCTCGACAAATGGTCGTAGGCTGTCTCTCATTACAACACCTTGTATTGTCAAATAATAGTCTACAAGATGAAATATGTTAGATTTGAGAGATATTATTAAGTCAAATAATCATTTTATAGGTCCAAACTATTGTAATTTTGTCAATAAGAAAATTTTGTAATATTAAACATTTCAAAATTTTCCTTTTCTTATTAATAAGAATATTAACTTTGGCTAAGCCCTCCACGCTTTGTATTTAACTATAGACTTTTAATTCTTCTAAACTTATATGGAGTTTTATCACATTGTTTATGCGAAACTCTATAAGAATATCTGCAGAAAATAAAACTCTATAATAAATTATCAGGCAATTTTGGAACCAAATATAAGATATTTTTAAATTCAATTTATAAATGATTTTAATTATTACTGGGACTTAGAAAGAAATTTAGTGGGACTGAAGTAAATGATTTTAATTATGATTATGAACATTTTCCCTACATAATCATAAGCCAGACCTAATATTAGAAGCAAGCCCACACTTTTCTTCTCTCCGATCATGAAATCGATTCTCCACAAGCTGCTCATCTTGAAGTATCTTGAAAAATTATAAATTACTGACTCTGATAATAAAAATACTATCATAGTGGTCGGCACGTGGGTGCCCAGATGGATTTACTGAAAGTTCTTCCCGCCATTTTTTTTATAACATTTAACTTAAGTCCATTTAATAATAATTTCAGCTAACGGGAAAGCGCAGCTTTTGAAGTCTCTGGAACGGACTTACTCTGAGTTGACTCGATACTCACTGAGTTTATCGGGTTTAAAGCGGCGTAGGTGTTCTTTGTTTATGTTTGTGAATGGAGTGATACATCTTGTGAAAGCACGTCCACAAATAGTTTTTTGCGGACGATTTGATTTTGGCTGAGGGCCCTATTTAAAATAAATCACAACCGTTTATCTCTTAATTGTGTCTCAATCTAGATCTAAGTCCAAATTTTAGTTAATTGTTGGGTATGGTATTTTAATTTGATTTAATATATTATATATTTCAATATAAACACAACATAATCGTATAATTAATAGTTATCTATATAATCAAAATTATTTATATTTTATATTTATTAATTATATTTTAAATGTATTTATTAATAAAAAAAATTAAACGAAGAAGAATATTCCTCAAAAAATACCAGTCCCATCAATTTACACTCTATTTTAAAAAAATACATTTATAACATAATTCGTCATAAAAAATTAATTATATAAGTAAAAACCATGAAGAGCCAAGATGAAGATGCTCTCACCAGATAATTTTATCTTTTAATTCACAAATTCTTCCGTCCATAATTTGAAAACAAAACAAAAAAACATTTCCACAACTCGAACGAGTCGGAACACCCAGTTTCCGAGTCAACAGTCGAAAACTGAAAACCACCACGATTAGTTTAACTCGGTACATCACATATGGAGAGGCCCTCCTTTTAGGGTTGCTCTTCTCTCCACGAAGACACAAACACATACAAAAGCGTAAAATACATCTGTAATGGTGCACACATCAAATGGAAATACTGCACGGCTGAGATTTCTCCACCTCCTCGTCTCCATGACAACATTTCTTTCCATTTTATCGTCATCTATCATGCTTTAACATAAACTTCACGCCCAAAAGACAACTTTTCAAACACTTCCCCAAAGTAGAATCATTCGGTCTCTCTCTGGCAAGGTACAAATTCTTGTTTCTTTAAAGTTGAAAACTCTCTTTTTCCCCTCACGTTTTCAAGTTGCTGTTTCCCCAAAGCAGAAAAATTTGGAATCTCTCTTCTTGCTTTTATTATTTGCGATTGTAGCCATCGAGATCTGATATCATGAGCCATCAACCCACCTACAAAATCTTCAATCTTGATAGATAAAAAGATGATGGGTGGGATAGGATTGGAATGAGATCAGGATGAAGTTGAAGAAAACGATGTGGATTTTTACAGAGATACGTTTTCAAAATAGAGAGATGGCTCTGATTTGGTTTTTGTCTTTACAGAGAGGGGCAGGGGTTTCGGGCCAATTAGTTGGATTTTTAATTCCTGTATCAAATGTCTATTGTACCCTTGTTTTTGATAGAATTTGGGTCAAACGATATTTCCTGCCCAAGTTATGCTTTTTCTACAAAGTCCCCCCGTTAACTTTGAAAAGCCCATTTACCTACCCATGGGTTGTTAAAAAAAGGCCAGGTTGATGGATTCAAGGGCGAAATCATCATTTTACCTGTAATATTAAAAATAAACTTAAATTTAATTTCTTTTTTACCCCCAAACCCTAACAACTAACAAATTTCCCCTAACCCAAGTTTTTAAAAACAACAATTCCCCCTTAGGGTTTCCAAACTTTTGGATTGAATTTTTTGATAAAGACCGACGATCTCTAGGCGACATCTCCTCCTCCCCGGTGTCTCCTCTTTCAGATCGTGCGACGTCTTGCCCTTCTAGGTGTCTTCGTCAGAGACGAAGACGCGTCAACTTTGTCGACGATGATGTCGTACAACGTTAGAAGTATATGATTGGAAGGAGGGGCTGTCAAAAAAGGAGAGCAGGTGCTTGGAGATCGCCGGTCATCATCAAAAAAATTGGATCTAAAGGTTTGGAAACCCTAGGAGGAAATACAGTTTTTGAAAACTTGGGTTGGGGGAAACTTTAGTTTTTAAAGTTTAGGGGGGTAAAAAGAGATAAGATTTCAAGAGGTTAGAATTCCGTTAATTTTAACTGCTCATGGGTAAGTATTTGATATTATCAAAGTTAATGGGGGCAAATTGAGAATGCAACATACCTTGGATGGGAATAGTTCTTTGGCCTAGAATTTATTAACCGTAATTGTTGGAGTCACTAGGTAAACTAGTAATAAAATATTATTTTAAGCATGTAATCCATTAGTTCTTGGAATTTTTAACCCTGGAACATTATTGGGTTATTAGTTTTGATATTTATCAGGGGAAAAGACTATTTCCCACCCAAGTTTTAGCATGAAAAACTCAAATACCCATATATAGGTTAATCTCTGTTAAAATTTTTTATTAAAAGGAAGGATAAAATCATTATTTTTTCTATAAACCCTAAAAATTTATAATATTTTACCCCTTTAGTTTAAAAAATTAACAATTTTCTCCTTAGGATTAATTTTAAAAAGTGGCAATTCCCCCCAATTCAAATTTTCTAGCGATTTTTTGGCAAACAACGGTCGCTCTCTCCCTTCGACACCTTCTCTCCATCTAATGCCCTCTCCCTTCAATTGGATTTTGTTTGGATTCTTTGAATCCAGATAAAATCCACTCAGAGGGAGAGAGATTCAGACTAATAGAAGGTGTTAGAGGGAGAGAACGGCTATCATTTGTGGAAAATTTGGATGGGGAAAAATGTCACTTTTTAAAATTAATCTTAAGGGAAAATGTTAGTTTTCCAAACTAAGGAGGGAAATATTATAAATTTTCAATGTTTTAGGGTTTAAGAAAAAAACTATTTTACCTTTCCTTTAACATAAAATTTTAACAAAAGTTTTCTATGAATAAGTATTTAAATTTTTTAACTATCTTGAATGTGTTTTTAAGATTAGACTAAAGCTTAGATGAGTCCTATTTATTCACATCGAAACAATATTCAGTATAATCACATTTCTCAAGTTTATTTTTTCTTTTGTGGGTTTCTTTCAAGCACAAGTGGACTGGCAGATATGAAGCGAATCTTTGGGATAACAACTTATTTTCCTCAGTTTCTCTTTCTCTATTGGTTGGGTTTAAAATAGGCCAAAGACTTATTCCCACCCAAGGTTTACCCATTCTTAAATACATACTCACAAGGTTTCAAAAACCCACATCCATCCATAGGCTAATTTTTGTTAGAGTTAAGGGCAAAATTGTTATTTTACTAATAATATTAAAAATTATATAATTTTATCTCATTTTCTCTCTTAGGTATTAAAAATTGACATTTCACCCTTAAGCCTCAACTTTGAAAAGTGACTTTTTTCCCCATATCTCTAAGGTTTTCTTCTCTCTGGCAATAGTGATAACCACCATCTCCTTTCTCCCTTCTCCCTCTACCATCGCCGATGACTCCAATGATAGACAAAAAAGCTTTGGTAGACGAATAAAAGGCTCTAGACTATTGAATTGGCTTCAGATCCGTTATGTTTTTGTCACTTTCTATCGTTGGCTCTTTGTTGATTTCAAATATGGTCATTGATTCCAACTGACGAAGCCAAATGATAGACTCATCGATTCGTTTGGACGAAGATTCGTCTTCTCTAGCAAAGACAAGTCCGGAAGAAGGGAGGGAGATGGTCGAAGAGTGCTTATTGTTGGGAAGGGTGAGGTTTTTCCAAAAAATCAAAACCTTTAGGGGAAAAAGTGAAATTTTCAAAATTTAATCTTGAGAGAAGTTTTTAGTTTTTCAAACCAAGGAGGGAAAATGATATAAACTTTTAGGTTTTATGATTTAATGATAAAATAACGATTTTACCCTCTATAATTAAAGGTTTTAGTTAAGTTTAACAATCTATGGGTGGATGTTTAAGTTTTTGAAATCCTGTGGGTGTGTATTGGGAATGGGCTAAATGTTGGGTGGAAGTAAGTTTTTTGGCCTTTCAAATATTTTATTTGAAGTATGCAGGGTGTGTGTAGAAATGTGTGTTATATATAGATATTTGTCAGATACACTATGAGCTTAAAAGAACATTCATTTATCAAATATTTAAGTTTAGTATATAATTATTTTAATTATATCCACTAAATCATTTTAATTGTAATGGTCCATTTCTTAACTTAAAATTTTTATACAACTATTATTGTTATTATTATATTTGAACTGCTTTCAGTTTCAAAGTTAAATAATTCAAAGTATCTTAGTTTAAACGATAATACTTTCAATCATAGCATAATATCATATATGTCTACTCTTTTTTCATTAAAAGAATTCTATATTTCTTAAACATAATGTAAAAGGAATATTTGATCTTCCAGGTAAATTTACTTCTAATTTTTAATTTCTATCATGGAGAATAAGTTTGTATATTTAGTCTCTCCCTCGGTTTGTCAAATTGAAAAAATGTCTCCCTTGGATAATAAGCTTTTAGGCGAATTCTTCAACACAACAAAGGAATGGGATTGCATCTATAAACATAATTCGCTGCATTGATTCTCTCTTCAAGCGATTTACTCTCTAAATGAAAAACATGACCTTTAAGTTGCTCTACTCTCTCTAAAACAAGCACTGCATGTATAGGAACACTATCTTGAACTTTCAAGCCACTAAGGATGCCAATCATGGTGACAATGCCATCCATTCTTGCAATAGAAGCCTTCAAACTGAATAAAAACACAGTTGTTCCACGTCTAAATTTTTAAATCCATGCAAAACAGAAATACAAACCTGAAAGGAATATGAACAACAATTAATATTTACCCGTTTAATAACTTTTGAAAGGCCCCTTTCGCCAAGTGATGGATATTGAAGCTGCCTTCAAACCTTGGGTGGGAATAAGTCTTTTGGGACAATTTAAAATTAAACTAATAAAAGTCTTGTATTATTAAACAAATTAGAAGCAATGGTATTTCATCTTAAATAGAATTATTTCTAAGTGGTATGAGAAATGTTTATAGGTGTGTCATGTTCTCTCTTTGTCTCTTCATAGTAGTTTGAAGGATTTACATATATATTAACTTTAACGAAATTAAGAGCACTGAAATTAGTCCTTTGAATACATACTATTTTAACTCATGTATTAATTATTTTCAAATTGATCTCTTTGAACAACTTAGAGATATTATTCATGGAAGGAAATGAGATTAATAAAATTGTACTCTCAAATGGTATTAATAATAACATAATCTTTTTTTTAATAATTTTAAACCAAAACTTAATGTGGTAACCTAATAGTTCTTGTTTTCTACATTGCCCATTTATGAAATGCACAACAACTACAATAGGCTTATTATCATCCTTACAATATTTTCAATTACTGGAGATTGTAATATTAGTGGAAGACTTTTCAGTCATGGTAAGAGCATTAACATTGTCATATATATGTATAATACATTCCTTTAGCTAAAATTTGTTTTGCCTTTTCAATAAAATAAATTGAAAAAAATTAATTTGACTTTAAAGGTGCATATCTTTTTTTTTTTTTTTTTTCTCTTGTGGACATTTTAAATAGGCGAAAGCACTATGTCCCACGCAAGGTTTGTTGAACAAACAAATTCCCACTGTTAAGTTTGATAAAGCCGAATATCTACCTATCATCCATTTATGCTAATATCTTTTGTTACTTTTTAATTAAATTACTTATTTGCCCTGACAAAAACCACCGTCATCCATCAAAGTAAACACCAACTTGAAATCGGAGAAGCCACTGATGAAGACGACAAAGACGATGAAGTAGGCGAAGTAGAAGATATCGGAGAAATGGATTTTGGACTCAGGAGATTCTGTATAGTGTCGGACCACTCACTGTTATTATTGTTATCACTGAAACCGCATCACCTTCCTCATCGTTGTCATCCAGCAACGGTTTCTCAAGCTCTTGAAAACAATTAAACATCTTCTTCTCTGAATCTTGCGCTTGAACTCGATTTTTCACCGTATTGTGATTATTATTATTCATTTACGGCGAATTTGGGGTAATTTGTTGATGAAGCCTTAATTGTTGTTAAAGAAGCGGCAAGCTGTAGCAGTGCTCTTTGCCCGTCTTGATTGCTTCATCGCTGCCGCTTTCACCTCTATTACTGTCGTCGCTTCTCCGTCGTTCAGCTGCCGTCATCGATCTCCGCCATTCATTCCTTATCACTGGTTTGTCTCTATTCGTCATTTTCATCTTACTGAAGTCCGGTTTCAGTTGAATTGTTTTGTGGTGTTGATTAAATTGATTGGAAGCTGCATTGTGAGGTTTGATTTTGTGACTGGAATTGGTTCTGCGAATCGGGAGTTGGTTGTTTGAAGGTTCCTACGTTTATGCACATCATTTGTTTGTTGAAATTCCTCTGTACCCAGACGGCTTCACAAACTGAGTATTCGGTAGGAGATGAAATGACTTTATTCATAGAATATTAAACAAAACAAACAACAGAAGAAATGAAGCAAAGAAGAGAATTTGGAGAGAGAGAAAATGAAGATGATAAGCGCTTCAGTTACAGGGACGAGTCAAAAGGCGAAGAATAACAAGAAGACTCTTTTTCAAACTTAACGGGTAACAATTTTATTTGTCATTTCATCAAACCTTATACGGAGAATAGTATTTTGCCCTGTTAAATATTATATGCCCAATCAAAATAGTCTTTGATACTTCATTAACAAAGGTATTACAGTAATTGTAATCAAAATATTAAATGCCCAATCAAAGTTGTTTGTTGATGATTTGGTACAATATATGAGTGCACATTGTAGATGTGTCCATCAGACTGACCTATTAAGAGGATTTCATATGAATAGTTGTTCTAGTGTTTGTGAAAAATCTCCTCTTAATGAATGGAGGTATACGTTATCTTTAGACTTGTCATATACAAAGATTAGCATGGTTTGACATCAACCCAATATAATTTAATCAAAATATTGCTAGAAAGGTTATGATTGACTATATTGAGATTTGTACGAAGACTATAATGAATCAATAAAAGATTCATCACTCTCAAGCACGAGAGCTGATATCACAGTTAGGCATACTGATGGATGTCACTGACTAGTTAAATATGTGACCATAGTGGAATTGAGTTGACGCTCAATTCAATATTATCTAGTCGTTAAAAAAATCAATTTATATAATTTAGGGAGCCTTGATGGAGACACTTAATCTATACCTTAGCCTCAAAAATATATTATACGATGAAATAATTTAATTGTATGAATAACCATATCACTGATAGGTTAAAAGAAGTTACATATTGACCTCTATGTCTTACTACAGGTCAATCTTGGTCTATATCCGGACAAATATCGAATCGAAAGTTTGACATTAATTTGGTCACTGCCGACTTAGTGGAGAGCTTATAGCTCATACAAAAAAGTTGATAAACTTTGAAGGTATGAGGATTATCCAAGTTGGATTTGGTCCAGATTCTATATTGAAAATCTAGAGACTTGGAAATGTCTATAAACCCAAAATATATTTTAATATATATTGGGACCTTAGTGTAATAATTCTAAGTTACTAAGGTGTATGCGAGAGTTAGCAAGATTGAGTTGGATTGACTTAAATCCATAACATCTAATTTGAAATTCAAATTAGGATGATGTGAGATTTTATCTTAATTTTATTAAGTAAATAATCCCATAAATCATGAGAATTAAATAAAATATATATGTATTTAAGAGAATGTTGACTGATGAGCAGTACAGTTATGCGGTGGGACAATTCCGATCCCAGGCGACACATGCCATTATGTATATATTGGTGCATCCTCGCTTTAAATTTACGAATTTTTTTTTTATAATATTTTCAACCCTAACAACAACACAGAGATGTCCTTCTCTCTCACATAAAATTGTCTTCTAGTTTTAGCAAGCCACGAGTATAGTCGAGTCTCCATAGTTACTGTTTCGTGTGGATACCAATGAGACCTATGCTTAGTTTTGAAAGTGACTTTTTTATGACCTCTTCCATTAACAAAATACGAAAGAGCTGCCCACGTAGGTATATCTAACAAACACCCTATATTTGTTTTGTATATTTATAAATTAATCTTACTACGAGGATGATCCAGAAAGAGGTTTTATAAATTGTTTGATATTAAATTAAAATTTTTAATTTGTTATCTCATTGTCGAAGATTGCAAAATTCCTACAGTTGACACGTATGGACTGATTTGTGAACTTTAACTTTTAACGATGATGGTCCTACGTGGAAAGTGCAAGGGTAAAAAAGGGGAATCTAGTTTGAATGGAAGTGGGATGTCTAATTAACTAAAGGCAATAAAATAATTTTAAAAAAATTTCAATTTAGCCAATGTGTGGTTATTGTAGAGGTGTTCATGGGTTAGGTTAGGTCTTAAGTCTGCACAATGATAGGCCTTCAAGTTGGGTCGACTCATAGAATTTTCAAGGGCTAAGGTCTGGCCCTATATATATAGAGTCGGGCTAGACCGGACCTTAATTAAACAGATTTAAAAAATTAATTAAAAATTTTGAACAAATTATTTTTCAATTATTAAAATCGAGGATAATACTTTGAACATTTTATTTATAGTCCTTCACTTGTAGCCGAGAACATTTTATTTTAATTATTTTGTAATGATAAACTTCAAATGAAAACGAAATTATAAACACAAAATTATTATTTGCGAATTCAAACAGTTTTTAAAAGAGAGTTGATGAGAGAAAATAAAATTAACAATATAATGAAAAAATTGAGATTAATAGATTTGTAAATAAAATTGAAAAATGAAGAAGATTTGTGTTGTTTATATAAGAGGAAAAAAATTAAAAAAATAAATAAAAGAACGGCTTTTGCCTGTGTGGTAAAAGCCATTCTGGCTTCTACCTGTTGCAAATTGCAGCAGCTAGAAAGTAGAAGCCAATTGTCATTTAATTTTTTTTATTTTTTTAATATTTAAATAGTAACAGGTTGGGTCGAATTGGCTCATGAGCCTAACACCTATGACCATAGCTTGATCCCAAAGGCCCATAGGTTAGACTTGACATGCTATAGTATCGAACTAAACCTTATCAAATTAGATCTTATTTTTAAGTTTCAAACAGGGTCTCTATTGACGTGTCTAGGTTATTATATGTTTAATTTTTTTTCTAAATTTATGAATGATAAAATTATTATTTTGTCCATTATACAATATTTTTTCAAAATAAAATTTAACTTTAAATTAAAAAATGTTATTTATATCACCAAAAGATGAGAAAATGTTTTTAGACCAAAATTTGGATGATAACTAATTAACATAATTAGTTAATTAGCACATGTAACAAGAGACTTTAAGACTAATTAACATAATAAACCAATAGAGAGATTATAGAAAAATATTTCAATTTAGCCAATGCTTATTGCATGTTTAATAAATTTCTAAGTCTCACTTTTTTTATATTTTAGGATTTAATAATTTTCTGAAATTATTATTAGGAGGACATTTTCGTTATTATCCCCAAAGCAAGGTCCGCCTTGGCCTTGGCGAATATATTTCCTCATTTAGCCGTCATACATATTTACAAGTTAGATTTTATCAGTTAAACACAGTTATTTGCTTATTTTTAATTAATAGACTTATTCAGCTAATCATTTTCTATTTATAATCCCCAAATCGTGTAGAAAAAAAAATCTTTTCGATTTTACCTTCAAAAATATTTTTAAATGATAATAATCATTTGAAATTACAAAAACTATGAATATGTTTAATATTTAAAATAATAATTCAAAAATAAATAATTGTAAGTTCTTTCCCCCTTAAAAATACTTATATACATATTTTTGTTATATAATTTAAGTATATAAATAATATATTATCATATAATTAAATATTATTTTATTTTTAATTTAAAATTATTTAATAATATAATAACATATAATCTGTATATCTAAATTATGTACAAAAAAATCTAAAATCGTATTATTTTGCCTCATAAAATAATGGGATGGTAGTTGCAATTGAAAAAATATTATTTTATGACTGATTAAACAAGGAAAATATATGATTAATGATCATGAACGAGGAAAGAAAAAGGGAAATTGTGTTGAAAAAGATATAATTAATGATCGTGACATCCTCCCCGAAACCAGGCATGCAAGAACTGGTCTGCAGAAAAAAAATCATAACAACATGTAGACAAATGAAAAATCTCAAACTTATATTTTTTATCCTTGTTTTCTTTTTTCTTTTTTTCCTTTTTACATAAGATTAAGAATAAAGCAGAACTTGTACATTAGAATCACATAGCAGCCTTTGGCCACAATCGAAGCATCAGAATACTTTAACACTGTACAAAACAAACTCATAACATTCTTAACACCTCTAAGACTTCCATAATCAGAACTAGTCTTCTGTGCTTTTTCAGATAGATTTATCTCCATACTACTTTCATTATTAGTTGAGATGTCCTTTGCAGTGACACTCAAATTTACCTCTAAGTTCTTCAGACCTTTTTGTAGTAAGAGGTTTAGTTAGCAGATCAGCAACTTGGAATTCTGTACAGACATACTAAATACTCAAGCTTTTCAATGTCACTTGCTCTCTAATGTAGTGCACATCTATTTCAATGTGTTTAGTTCTGCTATCGAACATATAATTAGAGGCCAAGGAGTTGGCACTCTAATTGTCACACTAGACAATTGAAATTTGCAACACATTGATCTTCATTTCAGTGAGACTGTTTTTCAATTAGACAATTTTAGCGTCTACTTGATTGAGTGACCTATACTCAACCTCAATGAAGGAAAAAGAGACAACTACTTGTTTTTTAGAACTCCACTGAATAAGATTCTATCTTAAAAATACACAATAGCCGCCAATGGATCTCTTGTCTCCAACATCTCCTGTCCAGTCTGCATTTGCATACCCTTCGATTTGTAAAAATGGGAAAGGTCTATTCTATAAACCGTAATTTAGAGTGCCCTTTATGTACCTAAGGACCTAGACCCTTTAATAAGCTTGCCAGTATAGCACAGTTGGGGCTTGTAGAAACTCACTTAATTTATCTATTGCAAAGGAGATATCAAGCCTATTCATGGTGAGGTATTGAAGTGCTCCTATGGTACTTCTATAAAGAGTGGGTTCTTCAAATATAAGGTTGTCATCTAGATGAAGTTTGGTTCTAGTCACTATGGGTGTGACACAAGGATTACAACCTTGCATTTTAGTTTTTAACAGTAAGCCCATTGCATATTTGGACTGTGACAAATGAATACCTGATGATGACCTGCCTACTTGCAAAGCCTAGGAAATAACTCAAGTCTCCTAGGTCCTTTAGAGCAAATAGAGCATTAAGTTTAGCTACCAGATCAAGTATATAGCTTTGATGAGTTCCAATGAGTAGGATATCATCAACATAAACTAAGATGTAGATCTGAACATCAGAATTAAGTAAAAAGAAAAGATTGGTATACAAACAGAATTAACAAAACCTTTGTATAAGAGAGTATTTTTCAGTTTGTCATACTAAGCTCTGGGAGCTTGTTTCAGTCTATACAAAGTTTTTGTTAGTCTACACATAAAATAAGAATTTATTAGATCCTCAAAACCTTGTGGTTGTGTCATAAACATTGCCTCCTCGAGATCCTTAGTGAGGAAGACATTGTTGGTATCAATTTGTTGAATGAGTCAATTTCTGGATACAGCTGAAGTAAGAATCACTTCAATAGTAGTATGTTTGACAACAGGATTGAATGTGTCAATATAATCAATTCCAAAAGTTTGTTGAAAACCCTTAGCCACCAATCTAGCTTTCAATTTCTGTAGGGTACCATCAGGTTTAACTTTGGTCTTAAAAACCCATTTGTGGTCAACTATATGTATGTCATCAGTCACGAGAACCAAAGTCTAAATACTATTTCTCATTAGAGAATTGTACTATTTTGTCTAACCTAAACCCATAAAGGATCTTAAAGGGAAGCTTTAACAGATTTTGGCTCTGTGGGAGGAGCAATGAGGGCAAAAAAGATTCTTGTTGCTAGGAGAGATCCACTCTTTGATCTAGTAATCATAGAGTGGACATTTTGTGTAGTATTGACAACACGATCATCAAGGATCGTTGGTTCAAATTGTTGTTGAGTTGTTGTGGATTTTGATGTTGTTTTACTAGTAGGAATGGCTACCTCTAGATTGGTAGCAAAGAGTGAATGACCAGAATCTAATTTAACAAGTCTTGTGAGGCTATGATTTTGTGTAACAGGTTCGTCAGCTTTAGGTGTTAAGACTAAGGTTGTTTCATTTGCGGAGTTGTGAGAAGGTAAGGAGATAAATATGTTTGAGTCTAGTAATTTTGAGTTTGGATAAGGTAGGATTGTGGACTGACCTCCTTCTTCAAGTGATGCACTGGAATTAGCCTTAATCAACTTTCTTTGAATGGAAGGATTTGAGTCACTTGGAAGGAAAAGACTGTTAACAATAGTGTGTGTTAGAAATTCTAAGATTTGACTGAAAGTACGGATCTTGGATGAAGTTGGGATTGGATTTGAATGGAAAATCTGACTCACTAAATTTACACTTATGGTTATATACAATAGACCACTAGGACTTAGGCATTTATACCTTTTATTTGTCAGGCTATACCCTGTAATACACATTTTTGTGTGTGAAAATCAAATTTGTGCTTGTTGCAAGGTCGTAGATGAGGGTAACATGCACACCCAAATGTCTTTAAGAACTCATAATTTGATTTTTTATTAAAAAGCACCTGATATGGATAGCTATTTTAGAAAATTAATGTAGGCAACCTGTTAATCAGAAAAATAGCAGTTTGGAAGGCCAACCACAAAAAAGACCAGGGCATAGCAGACTAAGCAAGCAATATTAGCCCTAATTCCACTATATGTTTGTGTTTCCTTTTTCCTCTGCCATTTTGTTCGTGAGCATAAAGACAATAATGTCTTATTCTAATGCCATGTTCTTACAAATATGGGTTAAACTTTTGTATTCTCCACCTCAGTTTGTACATTGGATAGTTTTGATTTCCTTATCAAATTGTCTTTCCACTATTTTATGAAATTGCATGAAAATACGTTTGCATTCAGATTTGGCCTTTAATAGAAAGACCCAAGTGAACTTAAAGTGGTCATCTGTAAAATGTATATAGTACCTAAAACCTTCTCTAGATAAAATGGTTGTAGGATCGCAAATATCACTTTGGAGCAATTCTAAAGGAGCTTCAGCTCTTGAATTAGAAGAAGGAAAAAATGTTTGACTCAATTTTCCAAATTGACAGTCAGAACAAAACTCAAATTCATTTAACTGTTCAACAGAATCTTTCAACTTATTACAGACAATTTAAAAAAAATTATTACAACGGTGACCCAATCTTTTGAGTAAGACAGAGGCATTAATCCTATTTGCAACTAAAATAGAGCTAGGCAACTGACTACTCACACTTGAATATTTATTTGACAAAGACTTTGATGGCTGTGACTTGGAAAATTGAACTGAGGAGGGTAGACTTCGTAAAACAGATGCTAGACCAAGTGAAAAAAGTTGATAAAGACCATTTTTTAGGAGAAGTATGGTTTTGGTGTCTTTATCCTTTATAAGATGACAGTTAGAATCAAATTCGACAATATCATCAACTCAGTCTCATAATTGTTGTATGTTTAATAAAGTGTAATTAATTAAAATAAATTATTTTAGGAGTTATAATAAATTAGCAAACTACCGGATGACTATCATTTGCTATGGTTGATGAGTTTGTCTTTAAGGTTTGAACACATTTTACTGTGAAAATAGGAAATAGAGTTATTTTTACTCGTTATTTAACCAATTTTGTACAAGGGTAATATTGACAAACTTTGGCCTACAAAGACTAAACTTTGAAGAATATTCAATGTTCCACTCTGATATTTGAATACCGGGTAAGTGATAGATTTATAAGCTAAGGGGGTTTATTGTAATTTGCTTTAATACACAAAAATGTCTTATTTGAGTATGTATGTATAAATTTTGTAAGCTAAGGGGACTAAATAAAGATTTACAACTCATATAGTATGTTGTTATGGTGAAATCATGTTGCTTTAAAAAAAAAAAAAAACTTTAGCATAAGCAAGGGCAAGTGTAAAATTTTCATGCTAAGGGAATAAATGCAATTATGTTCATTGTATTTGGAGGTTTAAGAATATTTTCAAAATTACTGGGGTTATTGATATTTTATATTTTATGGGAAATTTGTGAAAATTTTTAATATTCTTATTCTTTTAAACAAATTTACATAATTTGTTGAATAAAAGTTGAATTATTTAATTTTTTGTGTTGCTAACTATTTTTTGTGGATTTTTTTTCTTTGCAAATTAGAGTACTTTATCAAAAAAACAAATTTCAGGGTTCGACAAGACAACCTAAGCAAGTGTTTGAGAAATTCCTAATTTCTCACCATTTTAGAGAGCAAATGTAGATGAAAGTCTAAAAGAAAATAATCAATGAGATTCATAAAGGCTGAACGGTAATCAAATGACATTATTTAGAAAAATGTGTTTGGGGCCTTCTTGAATGTCAATGCCCATATTCAACAATGTATTAACCTTGTCAATATTGTAAAGGGAGATCAATAAGAGAACCCAAAGAATGAGTTTCAACACTGACTTATTAAAGTGGACATTCGGTTCAACTAATACGAGTTCACCTTAGTCATGAGTTTATTGATTATACAAATGACATACTGACATACATTCCTTTGTTATGTGATCATCTTGATATTCATTGTTTCATACTTGATTGTACAAACTAATTATACATAATTTATTGGTTTTTTACTTCATTCAATAGTGTTACGAGAAGTAAATTTGGATAAACAAATTATTGAACAACAAGTAATATATACAATATCAAATGAGGTTTAAGATTAAACTTTAGGGTTAAGATTTATTGTTTAAGTTAAAACTAAAATTTAAGGTTTAAGTGTAAGGTTTATGGTTAGAGTTTAAGGTTAAGGTTTAAGTTTAAGGTTTAAGATTAAGGAGTATGTATAAGATTTCGGGTTTAAAGTTTAGAGTTTAAGTATAAGGATATGGTTTAAAGTTTAAGTTTAAAATTTAAGACTCACAGTTAAGATTTAATGTTTATGTTTAAGGTTAAGATTTAGGAATTAAGCATAAAGTTAAAGTATAATGCTTAAGTTTAAAATTTAAGACTCACAGTTAAGATTTAATGTTTATATTTAGGGTTAAGGTTTAGGAATTAAGCATAAAGTTAAAGTATAATGCTTAAATTGAGGGTTTAAGTATAAGGTTTAGGTTTAAGTTTAGGGTTTCAATATATGGTTTTGGATTAAATTTTGGAGTTCACATTTTAGGATTTACAATTTTGTGTTATGTTTACTGTTTATGTTCAGGGTTAAAATTTTTGCAATAAGGTTTACTGTAATTTCATTTGTATAAATTATCGATGTAAATATGTGGACATTTACTCAATAACTCTATTAATCCATCGTATATTAAGGTCAGTTGAATTATAACAAATTTTCCCTCCAACATAAATTATAGTGTTTTGTTTGTTGTCATCCATTGACTTTCGTACCTAACTAATACAATAATATTCAACATTTTGATCATGTATCCATGCAAGTTTATAAAAAATTTCCAACACATATTGCTACTACGAAATCATCCTTTTTACATTGTGTGTCTATAGTCTCATGCTAACTTGAATCACAGAAATGTGTAAATAATAAATAAAAATGATTCACACAAATATTTATGCACAAAAATAGAAAATGAAAACATAAACAAATGATTTATATGCACAAACATGATTTTGGTCTTTGTATAAAAAATTTGAAGTTTCAATGAAACAGTTGGGCCACCAATTCCAAAATAATAGATATAGCCATTTCTTATTATAAATTATATATTAAATGTAATTATTTTTTAATTTTTAATAATTATTTTATAATAATAAAATCAAAATAAAATGACATTACTTTTGAGTTCAAGAAATTAATGTCTTTGCGTCATGTTACTAGAATTTTTAACTTTTTTTCCGTGGCAAATTAAATAAATTGTATTAACTAGTTGACTTTTTGCCCCATTAGACATGTAAACTATGGAAAATAGTTATAATGTTTTAGTCATTTCTTCATTAAGAAGATGACAGTTATGGGTCTTTACATGTAGGGTTAGAATCAATTATATTTATGTAAACGTCTTCCAAAAAAATCTTTAAAGTCAATTTTACCAATTGCTTAAAAGGAAAATAGACTGTTACTCAAATGGCAATACATATCTTTTGAGATAGTATTTTTTTAATATGGTGGCGAATGTGGGACTAAGATAGTTGTATGATTGATACTAATAGAAGTGTGAAAAGTAAATGTACCAACTTGAACTTCAAGTTGCAAAGATAAGTCAAGTCTAAAACTGCGTTATTAGTTTTCATGAAGTTGATGGAATGCTAGTTGAAACTAGAAATGGTGGGGACTAGGGGACCATTAGTAATTGTGCCTTTCTTGGCCTCTTTATCGCTTCATATAGACTGTTACTTAAATGGCAATAAGTATCTTTTGGGGTAGTATCTTTTTAATGTGGTGGTGAATGTGAGACTGAGATAGTTGTATGATTGATGCTAATAGAAATGTGAAAAGTAAATGTACCAACTTAAACTTCAAGTTGCAAAGATAAGTCAAGTCTGAAACCGCGTTATTGGTTTTCATAAAGTTGATAGAATACTAGTTGAAACTACAAATGGTAGGGACTAGGGGACCAATAGTAATTGTGCCCTTCTTGGCCTTTTTATCGCTTTATAATAATTGAAGTTGTTACATGAAGATTAGTTTTTGTGGAGTGGAAATATTCTTATTTTTTAGCCAGTACAATATTGAGATATAATATAACATTTGTGAGACAAATTAATATAATTACATTAATTTATGTTATATAATTTTTTATTTGTTTATATAGCTCATATAGACAAAGTATAAACTGAACTAAATCTATAGATATTTTTAAAACTTATTGTAGATTTTCTAACTGATTGATACCAAATATTTAATTAATGTATTATTATTTTTTGTTGATCAAAAAATTTAATAAAATATATAATGACTATAAAAGAGGAAAAATATAAGGAAAATGTATTGAAAAAGACATTCAACATGTCACTATATTATAAATACCCAAAGTCAATCTCTTGGTAGTCACAGAAGCAAAAGGCTTGGAGTATAATTGAGTGAGTGTCTGCATATTAATGTTGGTAATTTATTCAAATGGTTTTTCCAACTTCTCATCCACGACATCCTCCCATTTTAAATAATTTGTGCATTGACTTCTTGCCCTATTGGAAAATAAACCGTAGAAAACGTATTGATTTATATCACTCTTTATGAACATATAAGATATTGATGATCAACTATGACAATCGTGTTTTTCAATTCGACAATGTCATCAATTAGGTCCCATAATTGTTATATGTTTAATAAAAGTGTAATTAATTAACATAAATTTTTTTAGGGTTTATAATAAATTGGCCAACTACCGAATAATTATCATTTGTTATAGTTGATGAGCCTTTTTTTTAAGGTTTGAACACATTTGTATGTAAAAATAGGGGAAAAAAAAGTTATTTGTGACTCTTTATTTAACCAATTTTGTACAAGTATGGGTAATATTGACCAATTTTGGCCTACAAAGACTAAACTTTGAAGAATATTCAATGTTCCACTTTGATATTTGAATACCTAATAAGTGATAGATTTATAAGTTAAGGGGGTTTATTGTAATTTGCTTTAACATATTAAAATGTCTCATTTGAGTGTGTCTGTATAAATTTTGTAAGCTAAGGGGGCTAAATAAATATATAGAACTCATGTAGTATGTTGTTATGGTGAAATTATAGTTTTTTCTTCTTTTTAATTTTAGCATAAGTAGGGGTAAGTGTAAAATTTTCACATTAAGGGAATAAATGCAATTATGTTCAGCGTATCGGAGGTTTAAGAATATTTTCAAAATTATAAGGGCTATTGATATTTCATAGTTTGTTGGAAATTCGTGAAAATTTTTAATATTCTTATTCTTTTAAACAAATTTATGTAATTTATTAGATAAAAGTTGAATTATTTAATATTTTGTGTCGTTGACTATTTTTTCTGGATTTTTTTTTGTTGCAAAATGGAGTACTTCATAAAGAAAATTTCAAGGTTCGGCGAGACAACTTGAGTAAGTGGTTGAGAAGTTCCTAATTTCTCACCGCTTTAGAGTGCAAGTGTAGATGAAAGTTGAAAAAAAAAATTAATGAGATTTAGAAAAATTGAACGACAATCAAATGACATTATTTAGGAAAATATGTTTGGGGCCTTCTTGGACTTCAACATGACCATATTCAATAGTGTATTGATCTTGTTAATACTGCAAAGGGAGATCAATAAGGGAATTGAAAGAATGAGTTTTGGCTCTGACCTATTAAAGTGGATGTCCGGTTCAACTAATACGTGTTCACCCTTGTTATGAGTTTATGGACTATACAAACAACGTGCCAACATACATTCTATTTGGTATGTGATCATCTTCCTTAATATTCATTGTTTCATACTTGATTGTACAAACTAATTTAATTAATTTATTGGTTTTTGATTTCATTCAATAGCATTTTGAGAACTAAATTTGGATAAACAAATTATTGAACAACAAGTAATATATACAATATCAAATAAGGTTTAAGATTTAAGTTTAGGGTTAAGGCTTATTGTTTAAGTTTAAACTTAAAGTCTAAAGTTTAAGTATAAGGGTTAGGGTTAAAGTTTAAGGTTAAGGTTTAAGATTAAGGTTTATGTATAAGATTTCAAGTTTAAAGTTTAGAGTTTAAGAATAAAGATACAGTTTAGAGTTTAAGTATAACGATACGGTTTAAAGTTTAAGTTTAAAATCTAAGACTCCAGTTAAGATTTAAGTTTATGTTTAGGGTTAAGGTTTAGGAATAAAGCATAAAGTTAAAGTTTAATGCTTAAGCTTAGGGTTTAAGTATAATGTTTAGGTTTAAGCTTAGGGTTTCAATATATGGTTTTGGATTAAATTTTAGAGTTTACATTTTATGATTTACAGTGTAGGGTTTACAATTTTAAGTTATGTTTAAGGTTAAAATATTTGCAATAAAGTTTATTCTAATTTCATTTGTATAAATTACTGATGTCAATATGTAAACACTCACTCAATAACTCTATCAATTCATCGTATATTATGATCGGTTGAATTATAACCATTTTTCTATCCAACATAAATTTTAGTGTTATTGTTCATTGTCATCCATTGACATTCATACCTAACTAATACAATAATATTCCAACACATGTGTGTCTGCGGTCTTATTCTAACTTGAATCACACAAATATGCCTAAAATAATAAATAAAATTGATTCACACAAATATTTGTGCACAAAAATAGAAAATAAAAACATAAGCAAATGATTTATGTGCACAAATAAGATTTCAGTATTTATATAAAAAATTTGAAGTTTCAAATAATGAAATAGTTGGGCCACCAATTCCAAAATAATAGATATAGCCCTTTTTATTATAAAATATATATTAAATGTAATTATTTTTAATTTTTAATAATTATTTTATAATAATAAAATTAAAATAAAATGACATTACTTTAAGTTCAAGAAATTTTTGCGTCTTGTTACTGGAATTTCCTACCTATTTTTCACGGCAAATTAAATAAATTATGTTGACTAGTTGACCAATTGACTTTTTGTCCCGTTGGAAAAGTAAATTGTGGAAAATAGTTATAATATTTCTGTGATTTCTTCATTAAGAAGATAACATTTATGAGTCTTTGCATATAGGGTTAGAATCAATTATTCTTCTATAAAAGTCTTTATCTGTAAAGGTCTTGCAAAAAAAGTCTTTAAAGTCAATTTCACCAATTGTTTAAAAAGAAAATAGATTATTATTGAAATGACAATACGTATCTTTTGGGGTAGTGTCTTGTCAATGTTGTAAGGACTGGAGGATTAAGATAATTGTATGATTGATGATAAAAGAAGTTTGAAATGTAAATGTACCAACTTAAACTTCAAGTTGCGTAGATAAGTCAAGTCTAAAATCACGTTATTTGTTTTTATGGAGTTGATAGGATGTTAGTTGTAGTCACAAATGGTAGGGACTAAGGGACCAACGCTAACTATGTCTTTCTTGGCCTCTTCATCACTTTATAGTAATTAATATTGCTACCTAAAGATTAGCTTTTGAGGAATGGAAATATTCTTCTTTTTTTGGTTAGTACAATATTAAGATATAATATAATATTTGTGAGATAATCTTTAACTTACATTAATTTGTGTTACATAATTTTTAATTTGTTTACATAGCTATTATAGAGAAAGTATAAGTTAAACTAAAGTTATATATATTTCTCAAACTTATTGTAAGGTTTTCCAATTGATTGATACCATATATTTAATTAATGTATTATTATTTTCTATTGATAAAAAAAATTAATAAAATATTTAATGACCATAAAAGAGGAAAGATATAAAGAAAATTCATTGAAAAAGACATTCAACATGTCACCATACTATAAATACCCAAAGCCAATCTTTTGGCAATCACAGAAGCTAAAAGATTTGAGTATTATTATTGAGAGATGGAGTTAAAATGTGTATGGGTGTGGTTAATTTTGATGTTGATGTTTATTTCATCAAAAAGATGGAGAGTTGAGAGTTGTTTGAAGCAAGAAAAATATGCTCTCTTGCAACTTAAACATTTCTTCAATTATCTTTACTCAATTCCATATTCGGTTGAGGGAGATAATGATTCATCAGATTGTTGTCGATGGAAAAAGATTGAATGCAGCAATACAACAGGCAGAGTGATAGGTCTTGATCTAGAATATGCAAGAGATCCTGAATTAGGCGAGTGGAACCTGAATGTTTCTTTGTTTTCTCCCTTCCAAGAACTAGAAAGACTTTATTTAAGTAACAATCGTATAGTCGGTTGTGTTAAGAATGAAGGTATTTCACTATCCATCCTCATAATTGATGAATTGTTTTTAAATAATGCATATTTACTTTAATTTGCTAAATTTAATTTATTAATAAGATATTTTTACAGGTTTTGAAAGATTATCACACTTGAGTAATCTTAAGGATCTCTACCTCAGTTACAATATGTTTAATGATAGCTCTATTTTATCAACTTTGAGCGAACATTCATCTCTCAAGAATTTAAGTTTAGCTCATAATCATTTAAGGGAACTAAACCATTTTAATGGTAATGTTACATTACATAACTTAACTATTATTATTATTATTATCATTATTATTATTATTATTATTGGTGGGCTGTTTTTCAGTATCAAAGTTGACCAACTTGGAGTATTTCAGTTTAAGCGGTAACACCTTCAACCATAACATACTATCATATGTGTCTGTTCTTTCTTCATTAAAAGAATTACATATTGTTAACATTGGATTGAAAGGAACATTTGATTTTCGAGGTAAGTCTGCTTCTCTTCTTTGATTTCTCTTATTGATAACAAGATTTTATATATTGTCTTTCTTTTGTTAATTGAAAATATGTCATTAGCCGACTTGAACATCATTTAAAATTAAACTAATATAAGTATTTTATCATTAAACATAGTAGAACCAATGATCCTTCATCATTAATAGATTTATTTTTAAATAATATAAAGAATGTTTATAGGTGTTGCATATTCTATTTTCGTCTCTCTTGAGTAGTTTGAATAATTTGCATATGAGCTTTAACGAAATCAAAAGCATTGAATTAAATTCCTTTGAATTTACTATTTTAACTTACTCTTGTTATAATTATTCCCAGAACTGGTCTCTTTGAGCAATTTAGAAGTATTATACATGGGAGAAAATCAAATTAACAAAATCGTATTCTCAAAAGGTATTGACAATTACATAATCTTTTTTAATAATTTCAAACCAAACCTAATATAGTAATCAAACACTAGTCATTGTTTTCCTAAATTTCCTTTTTATGAGATGCAAAATGAAATAAAGGGTATTTCTATTACCATTATCTTTTTATCCCTTAAATCAAATAAATTTGGGGAACATTTTTTCATGAGAAAGTAATGAAAATACTTGTGTTTGAATCTTTTTATATATACACAGGTGATGCAGGTTTGAGAAAGTTATGTTCACTTTCTCTAATAAATGTGTCTATTAGTGATGAGAATAGTCTCTTTCAAACATTGGGTTCATTGTCATCCTTACAATCTTTTGAATTGTGGTATTGTAATATCAATGGAAGACTTTCTAGTCATGGTAAGTACATTAATATTGCCCAACAAAAAAAAATCATTTTAAATAATTCTCTTAAGTACTAAATAATTATGATAAAATTTGTTTTACCTTTTCAACGAAATAAAATGAAAACATTGAATTTTGATCTATAAGAAAGGATTTGGTGAGAATAAATTGAAATTTGATTTATATATTCTCTAAATGTATAATATTGTATTTTCATACATTAAACAAAAGACAACTTTATTTAATGGAGTTGAAATTATTTTAGATGTGTTAAATATTATATGCCCAATCAAAATAGTCATTAAGAAGGGTATTATAGTAAATCTATCAAACACTTAACTTTAACAAAGTCTAGGTGTTAAGTGGTCTTTTTCAATAAGTTTTTATAAGTTACGGTCTTTTACTATTATTTGTAAAATTAGTTTATGCAATTACAAGCAACATTATTATTGTTCCATTTTAATTGGAAACAAAAATAATTGTTTAATTTCTATTTTAATTATTATTGAAAAAATCAATTAGTTTTTGATATTTTAACAAGTTGTAAGTTGTTAAATTTAAATTTATTTGAATCTGTAATACTATGAATTTATGATTATAATACAATTATTTCAAAATTATAATTAGAACCAATAATAAGATGAAAAAAAAGTGATCGTAAATTGACAATCTTCTTAATAAAAAAGAAAAATAAAAGTTTAAATACCATTTTAACTATTACATAAAATATCAATTAGTTCTTATAATTTTAACTATGAGCTGTTAAAAAAATAAATTTATTTTAATCTATGATTCATTTAAATTATGATTATAATGCAATTATTTTGAAATTATATTTAGAACTAAATTTATATGAAAAATACTTGATAAACTTTTTGTGGTGATCATGTTCATATATACAATTAGTTTATGAATTTATGATTATAATACAATTATTTTCCTTACACATATTTTTTTATTTGTGTGGAATTGTCTACATTCAAGAATTTGACAAGGTTAGAAATCTATTACACAATTCACTACAACTTTCTTCAAATGCTTGGGACCATACCTTTTCTTGAGTTTATACGAATATGGAATAGTACCCTCAACGACACTCAATTTGACCAAGGTTAAAATATATTTTTAAATAATTACAAATTATTGTTGCTTGTTGTACAACACTCATGAATGAACTTGATTAATAATCTTCACTAGATTATGCTTTTTGAATAAGTTGAGACTAAAAATGGAAAACTTTCAAATATTAGTTTTGAATTGTATTACTTACATAAACAAATTATTTATAATATTAATAATACAATTATTTAAATTTAAATTTAAATTTATTTGAATCTATAATTCTATGAATTTATGGTTATAATACAATTATTTCAAAATTATGATTAGAACAAATAATAATATGAAAAATACTTTTAGACTTTTGCAATGACCATACAAATTTCCAACAACATTAATTTATTGTCTTGTATTATTTTTAATATTAATAATGCTAATAATTTCTAATTCATAATATTAGCAAATTCAATCAGTGTTTTACAAAAGAGTCTACATTAAATATGTAAAATAGTTGTTTTCCACAACACCAATAGTTTTTAATATAATTTCATTATAAGGGTATTACTGTAAATGTGGTCAAACAGTTAATTTTGATAAAATTTGGGTGTTAAGATGCCTTTTCAAACAAGTTTTATAACTTATGTCTTTAATTATTGTTTGTACAATTAATTGTCCTAAGTTGATAATCTCCCTTATTCGAAACAAAAATTAAAGTTTAAGTTCCATTTTAATTATTTTACCAATTATATTTTTATTATTTTAGATATCAGTTGTTAAATTTAAATTTATTTTTAATCTATAATACTTTTAATTTATGATTATAATACAATTATTTTTGAAATTATAAGAACCAATAATAATATGATAAATATTTTATAAACTTTTGGGTTGACCATGTTGATATATACAATTAGTTTATGAAATGTTTTCTTTATTTTCCTTACACATATTTTTTTCTTTGTGTAGAATTGCCTACATTCAATAATTTGACAAGTCTAGAAATCGGTTACTCTATTATTCATAACAACTTTCTTCAAATACTTGGGGCCATGAATTCTCTTGAGTCTATAGCAATTTACTATAGTAACCTCAATGATACTCTATTTGACCAAGGTGAGAATATATTTTCAAATAATTACAAATTATTGTTGTTTGTTGTTACTCATCACAACACTTATGAATGAACTTCATCAATAATCTTCACTAGAATATGTTTTTTGAATAAGTTAAAACATTTTTTTTATGGCCTATGCCTAAACATAAAAATGGAAAACTTTCAAATATTAATTTTGATTTTTATTACTTACATAAAAAAAATTATTTATAATATTAATAATGGCAACAAATTTCTAATTTAGCATAATTGTTAATTGGATTGGGATATTTAATTACTTTTGTACTACAGATGAAAACTCAGGTCTCATAGGTCATTCATATCTCATTGTCCAATATTTGATTTAATTAGAAAATTTTTCATAATTTATTTTGTTCAATATAAAAAAAATTAATTTAAATTAATGTTGAGGTTATATCTTATTTATTTCCATTTATATATTTCTTTTGTTTTATGTAGACTTGCCTATTTTCAAGAATTTGACATACTTATCAATTGGATATACTGACCTCAAAAACACTTTAAATCAAGGTTAGTAAGTTTTTCCTCTCCTTCTATGTTAAACTAATTGTTCTATTGAAAATTGATATATTATCAAGTCATCAATGACTTACTAATATGGCATGATATCATATATTAATTCAGTTAAGATAATTGAGTTAAGATGGTCTAATAAATTAATATGATATTGTTTGCAGTTTTACATACTCTCAAGAGTTTGAAATATGTAGAAATGGAAGGAATTGCACTCAACAATTTCCTTACGATATTGAATGGGTCATACAATTCTCTTGAGACTTTACTGCTTTATAATTGTAATCTCACAAGCACGTTAAGTAAGCAAGGTCAATATTTCTTTTTCCTTACAACATTATCCATCCAATTCTTTTTTTTGAAAAAAAAAATTCTACAAATTAAGAATAATATTAATCTTAATTTGTGGAAGACTTCCTAATCATGGTAAGTATATTACTTTAAATTATTCTCATAATTATTCAGTAGCTTTGCTAAATTTTGTTTTGCATTTTTAACAAAATAATAACGGATTTGGTGAGACTGGTTTATATATTCTTTAATTGTGCATTTTATTTATACATTAATTAAACCAAAAACATATTTATTTAATCCTGCTGAGGTTATTTTCTCTAGTTGACATATTAAATATTAGATGCCTAATTAAATTTAAAATAGTCACTAAGAAGGGTATTAAAGTAAAAATGGTTAATTTTAAAGTGGACTTTTAAGTATTGTTTCTAAAATAAGGGGCCGTAAATTGATAATCTCAATTCAAAGAAAAGAAAAATACAAATATAAATACCATTTTAACTACTACATAAAATATCAATTAGTTATTATAATTTTAACTATGAGCTGTTAATAAATTAAATTAATTTTAATCTATAATACATTTAATTTATGATTATAATACAATTATTTTGAAATTATATTTAGAACTAAAAATAATATGAAAAATACTTGATAAACTTTTTGGGGTACCATGTTCATATATATATAATTAGTTTATGGACTGTCTTATATATTTTCCGTATACTTTTTTTTTCTTTATGAGTAGAATGTTTTGTTCAATATTTCTCTCATAGTTCAATATTAATTTGATTAGGCCTTTTTCTAATAGTATGTTTTGCTCCATATAATAAAACATTAATTTAGATTAATGTTTAGAGTATATCATATTTATTTTTGTTTATATATTTCATTTACTCTATATAGAATTGCCTATTTTATAATTGTAATCTCATAAGCACCTTAATTAAACAAGGTGAAGATTTCTTTTTTACTGTACAATATTAATTAATTTTTAGTTTTGAATTCAATTGAGCATTACCTATCAAATATATAAAATAGTTCTTGTCCACAACATCAATAAATTTTTAATAAATTTCAATAATTTTGTCAAACAGTTAATTTTGACAAAATTTAACTGTTCGACAAAATTATGGTCTTTGATTTTGTTTGTACAATTAGTTGTCCTAAATTGATAATCTCCCTTATTTGAAGCAAAAATTAAAGTTTAATTTCCATTTTAATTATTTTACCAATTATATTTTTATCATTTTAAATATCAGTTGTTAAATTTAAATTTAGTTTTAATCTATATTACTTTTAATTTATGATTATAATACAATTATTTTGAAATTATAAGAACCAATAATAATATGATAAATACTGGATAAACTTTTGGGGTGACCATGTTGATATATATAATTAGTTGATGAAATGTCCTCTTTATTTTTCTTACACATATTTTTTCCTTTATGTAGAATTGTCTACATTCAATAATTTGACAAAATTAGTAACCAGTGACACTATTATTCATTACAACTTTCTTCAAATGCTTGAGAGCATGACTTCTCTTCAGACTATTGAAATTTGGGATAGTAACCTCAATGATACTCTATTTGACCAAGGTTAGACCTCAATGATACTCTATTTGACTAAGGTTAGAACATGCTTTTAAATAATTGTAAATTATTGTTGTTTATTTTTATTTAGCATAACACTCATGAATGAACTTGATTAATAATCTTCACTGGATTATGTTTTTTGAATAAATTAAGACATTTCTTTTTTTATGGCCTAAATTTAAAATTGATAACTTTTAAATATTAATAGTGAATATTATTACTTACAGAAACAAGTTATTTATAATATTAATAACGATAACAATTTCTAATTTAGCATAATAGTTAATTGGATTGAGATATTCAATTAGTGTTGTACTAAAGATAAAAACTCTGGTCTCATAAATCATTCATATTTCATTCTTCAATATTGATTTGATTAGAGAATTTTTTTCGTAATTCATTTTGTTCAATATAAAAAAAAATTAATTTAGATTAATGTTGAGGTTATATCTTATTTATTTCCACTTATAAATTTCATTTGTTTTATATAGAATTGCCTATTTTCAAGAATTTGATGTATTTATCAATTGTTAATAGTGACCTTAAAAACACTTTAAATCAAGGTTAGTAAGTTTTTCCTCTCCTTCTATGTTGAATTAATTGTTCTATTGAAAATTGGTATAATATTAATTAATCAATTACCTATTAATATGACATGATATTGTTTGCAGTTTTATCTACTCTCAAGAGTTTGAAATATGTAGATATAAGAGGAACTACGCTCAATAACTTTCCAACGATATTGAATAAATCGTGCAATTCTCTTGAGATTTTGAGACTTTATGATTGTAATGTCACAAGCACGTTAGCTGAACAAGGTCAATATTTCTCTTTCCTTACAACATTAATTAGTGACTAGTAAATTCTTTTTTTTTTTAAATGTTCTACAAATTAAGGATGATATTAATCTTAATTGTAGAAGACTTCTTAATTATGGTAAGTATATTACTTTAAATTATTCTCATAATTATTCAGTAACTTGACTAAAATTAGTTTTGCATTTTCAATTAAATAAAATGAAAAGACATTGTATTTTGTTTTATAATAACGGATTTGGTGAGATTGGTTTATAGATTCTTTATTTTTACACTAATTAAACAGAAAACATCTTTATTTAACTCATAGTCTTTTTGTTATATTTCTGAAATAAGTGGTCTTAAATTGATAATCTACTTAATAGAGAAGAAAATTATGGTCTTTAATTATTGTTTGTACAATTAGTTGTCCTAAGTTGATAATCTCCCTTATTTGAAACAAAAATTAAAGTTTAATTTCCATTTTAATTATTTTACCAATTATATTTTTATCTTTTTAAATATCAATTGTTAAATTTAAATTTATTTTTAATCTATAATACTTTTAATTTATGATTATAATACAATTATTTTGAAATTATAAGAACCAATAATAATGTGATGAATACATGATAAACTTTTAGGGTGACCATGTTGATATATATAATTAGTTGATGAAATGTCCTCTTTATTTTCCTTACACATATTTTTTCCTTTGTGTAGAATTGCTTACATTCAATAATTTGATAAAGTTAGAAATCGGTGGCACTATTATTCATTACAACTTTCTTCAAATGCTTGGGAGCATGACTTCTCTTCAGTCTATTGAAATTTGGGATAGTAAGCTCAATGATATTTTATTTGGCCAAGGTTAGAATATGTTTTCAAATAATTACAAATTATTGTTGCTTATTTTTACTTAGCATAACACTCATGAATGAACTTGATTAATAATCTTCACTAGATTATGTTTTTTGAATAAATTAAGACATTTCTTTTTTTATGGCATAAATTTAAAATGGATAACTTTTAAATATTAATAGTGAATATTATTACTTGCAGAAACAAGTTATTTATAATATTAATAATGATAACAATTTCTAATTTAGCATATCTACTGTACTCTAATCTAATTTAGCATAACTCTAATCTCATAAATCATTCATATCTCATTCTCCAATATTGATTTGATTAGGAAATTTTTTTCATAATTCAGTTTGTTCAATATAAAAAAATTAATTTAGATTAATGTTGAGGTTATATCTTATTTATTTCCACTTATAAATTTCATTTGTTTTATATAGAATTACCTATTTTAAGAATTTGACATATTTATCAAATATTAATAGTGCGATTGTATTTGTTTTATAATAATAGATTTGGTGAGATTGGTTTATAGATTCTTTATTTTTACACTAATTAAACTGAAAACATCTTTATTTAATCCTGCTTAAATTATTTTTAAGTGGACATGTTAGGTAATATATGCCCAATTAAAATAGTCACTTACAAGAGTATTAAAATGAATGTCACCAAAACGGGTAATTTTAACATAATTTATGCGTTAAGTGGCCTTTTTAATCAAGTTTTATAACTCATAGTCTTTTTGTAATAATATTTCTGAAATAAGTGCTCTTAAATTGATAGTCTACTTAATAGAGAAGAAAAAATAAAGTTTAAATGCCATTTTAACTACTAGATAAAATATCAATTAGTTTTTATCATTTTAACACTCTATAAGTCGTTAAAATTTTTAATTTATTTCAATCTATAATACTTTTATTTATTATTATAATAAAATTATTTTGTAATTATAAGAACCAATAATAATATGAAAAATACTTAACAAACTTTTGGAGTGACCATATACATATATTCAATTAGTTTATTGAATGTCTTCTATGTTTGCTTTACACATATTGTTTTCTTTATATGTAGAATTGCCCGTGTTCAAGAATTTGACAAGTTTAACAATTTATGGCACTGTTTTTCACAACTTTCTTCAAATGCTTCGGAGTATGAGTTTTCTTCAATCTATCGAAATTTGGGATTGTAACATCGACGACACTTTATCATACCAAGGTTAGAACATAAATAATTTATTATTGTTGTTACTCAATTACCCATTCATTCTCATATATCATTGAAAGAATTAGATATCTCCATCAATTCCTTCCATGGGCATATTCCTATAGGAATTGGAGCTTATCTACCAATGCTACAAACTTTAAACATTTCTCGAAATTTTTTAAATGGTAGCATTCCCTCATCTTTTGGTGATATGAAATTACTGGAAAGTTTGGACTTGTCCGATAATTCATTGATCGGACATATACCTTATCAGATGGTCATGGGTTGTTTTTCATTACAATTCCTTGTATTGTCAAACAATAGTCTGCAAGGTGAAATATTCCCAACAACTTTTAACCTGAAAAACTTGTTAAGATTACAATTGGATGGCAATAACTTCACTGGAAAAATCCCAGATAGCTTGTCTAATTGCTCCTTAGAAGGGTTGTATATAAGAGATAACCATCTTGTTGGCACGTTACCAAGGTGGTTAGGAAATATGCCAAATTTGAGAGATATTATAATGTCAAATAATCATCTTGAAGGTCTAATCCCATTGGAGTTTTGTCAATTAGAAAATCTTGAAGTATTAGACCTTTCAGAAAACAATATTACAGGGAGTTTACCATCTTGCTTTCCCCCTTTGTCAATTAAACAAGTTCATTTATCAAGAAATAAGTTACAAGGAAAGTTAAGTGATGGATTTTCTAATAGTTCTTCCTTAATGACATTAGATATTGGATATAATCACTTTGAAAACAACATTCCAGATTGGATTGACAAGGTTTCTAATTTGACTTACCTTATCTTGTGTAATAACAATTTTCAAGGTGAAGTGCCAATTAATTTGTGTAAGTTAGATCAATTACGATTGATAGATCTTTCTCATAACATGCTTTCAGGGCATATCCCTCCTTGCTTAAATATTGCAATAGTAAGTGATGCCTCACTTGATGTTACTGAGCCTTCAACTTCCCCACTTTATTATGCTAGGCCTCGAGTTGAAGCTTTGATGAGAATGGAAGAAATTATAGAGTTTACTACGAAAAGAATATCTTACTCTTACGAAGTGACTATAGAGTTTACTACGAAGAGAATATCTTACTCTTACCATGGAAGAATCCTCTCATACATGTCTGGCATTGATCTCTCCAGCAATAAGTTAGTTGGTGTGATTCCTTATCAAATTGGAAATCTTGTTGGAATCCATGCACTTAATCTCTCTCACAACAATTTGACAGGACCAATCCCGTCAACGTTTTCAAATCTCAAGCAAATTGAGAGTTTAGATATTTCATATAACAATTTGATAGGAAAAATCCCTCAAATTGTTGAACTATATAGTTTGGCTGTTTTTAGTGTGGCATATAATAATTTATCTGGAAAAACTCCTGATAGGATTGCTCAATTTGGGACATTTGAAGAAGATAGCTATGAGAGAAATCCACTTCTTTGTGGAGAACCATTGCCCAAAACCTGCAATGCAATTGAGTCACCATTATTGATGCCAAAAGCTTCAAGTAGTAGTGGAGAAGACAATACTGTCATTGATATAGATATCTTCTATATAAGTTTTGCAGTTACTTACATAATTTTTCTTTTAGGGATTGTTGTAGTTTTGTACATAAATCCTTACTGGCGTCACACATGGTTCTATTTTGGTGAGTTGTGCATAACATCTTGCTACTATTTTGTTATAGATCATCTTCCAAAATGATATGATAATGAAATAGTTAGCTGAATTTTATGTACCTATCTTACAAAATTGGCCTATTTTGATTTGGTCTCTAAAATTTAAATCATTATGTTCATATTTAGTATCATTTTGAAGAGAGCTATAAAATTATATGGTGTCAAATATTTTATAATTTAAAGTAATGTATTTATGAATGATGTTGTTGGTCGAAGAAAACAAATCTAGCAATTTCTGCAGAGTTCTTTTTTCAAACTACATATCCTTCCTCTCACTAACTATTAACTATAGAAAACTGCTCTCTCTCTTATACTAGAAGAGCAGTTTGATTGTCTACTTTTTAATTTTAACCTATTTAATTTTAAATATTATTTAATTGATTTTTCTAAGAAAATTAGTAGCATTTACTTAAAAATAATTATGTACCTAGAAGAATTGGATTTGATTTGGGCAAATTCAAACGAGACCTAACTCAATATCAATTTGAATTAATAAAGGCAACTCAAATTAATTAAAGATTGGCAAGTTGAATTTCAAACTTAGCTAAAAATAATTTAAAATTTTGATTTGTTTTGAACCAGCTGAAGCTCAACTTATTTATGAAAATGAGTCTAATTGTTGACTTAAACTTGACTTATTCAATCTGATCTTGAGTAGCTAAGTCAAATCCAGCTCTAATTATATGTATACCTATTTTAATTGTAATATCTTTATTTCTTATATTTATTCTGCTCAGAGCTAGAGTCTCGGAGCAACAAAAGTCACCCAATGTCACTCCTAAGCTGGGTTAAGTCTACTCGAGGTCCATTGACTTCATCGTATTATGGATTTATTAGGGAAGCAATTGCTTCTTTATCAAATCTAATCCTTTTTTTAATTTTTTAATCATTGACTATAAAAAACTCTCAATTTTTGCAACTAAGGTTGGATATCGATCGAGTCAAGTTCAAATACCTTTTGATTCGAGTTTGATTAAAATAGAAAATAGTTTTATTAGAGTTTATCAAACCAAAATTAAGTTTATCTTTAGTTTGATTTGAATGAAAAATATGTTAGTTTGAGTTTAACTCGATTTTATATCTCAAATAAATAGTTTAAATTCGTAGTTCGATTCAAACTGAATTAATGATTAGAATTGATAGGTGAATATATCGCTTAGATTTGTAACTCTAATTCATAATTCATTAATAAGACAATATTATTTTACCTAAATAATATTTAAAATTTTTTATTCAAACTATAAATTCGAACTGAATTGTCTATCAATTTTTATACCCTCATTTTTTACTTTTGTTTTTTAAATTCATTTAAACATTTGAGAACATGTGTTACAATTTGATTAACGCATTATTTTATTTGAAGATTTTTATTAATTCTCATGAAATGACAAAAACTCCCTTCAATTCTATTGGCAGAAATTACCTAAATTTATCCCTACCGTTGATTTCTATCCCAAAATCTCAACAAAGTTAACTGCGCCTGACACGCTTTGACACGCCTCAGGCGAATTCATTATCCGCAAGGCACGTGTCTTTTACGCGTGAAGCCATGCCATCCGTTCTCGAATCGCCGACCATTTCGTCTGAACACGTATCAAAAAAAGTTGGTGATTTTCGTCTTATCTTATTATTAAGTCATAAAAATTTATTATTAAATAATAAAAATTTAACTTACACTATTAATATATTTTAAAAGTTTTAGTGTATAAATTTTTAAACAATTTGTTAATAAGAAAAAATATTATACTATGTGTTTTATTAATTGTATATTAAAATAATTTAATAAAAAAATTCAAATAATAAAAATACTTTGAAGTGTGAAAATAATAAATAATTTCAATTAATTTGGATTAAGGTAGGTTAACTTGAATTTTAAAGGATTAAATTATATTTAAAAAATTTTGATATAAATCTACTTTAATTCATTATATTGAATTAAAATTGAATATTTTTAATATAAAATTTGAACTAATACAATATAAACACAATTTAATTACACAATAAGCTAGATGTTAAAATAAAAAATTAAGGTGTCATAACAAAACGAGATATCGTAAAATATTTTCCTGTTTTTCAACCGTCCAACATGAACTATTTGCTAGGTTTTGTATAAATAATTGATTTCTTTTAATTTTTTTCCTGTTTTTCAGCCTTCAAATGTTTAAAAAATTATTAATAAGTAAATGCTTAAATTTACCTTTCTACCTGTTTCGTGATTGATTCTACTCACTTTATCAGATTATGTATGCCATTTTGAATAATTAAAAGGCCAAATGACTATTTCCCACCCAAGGTTCGATGTTTTTTCAAGTTTCCACCCTTTAATTATGGAAACACCAAACACCCACCTATGGCGATTTGTCATATAACAGTGGACCTTTTCAATAAATAGAAAAAATATTAGGTGAATCAAACATTACATTTTTTTTCTTCCCACAGCAATATTTGCGATTTCACTGTGCAATTCAAAGAAAATTCCACTCTCCCACGGCGAACCTCATTTCAGCCGATTTTCTTGCTTTCCGGCAACCGCAAATGGCAAAGAAGGTTAGTATATCTCTTGTAATCTTGTTTGGATCAAGTTATTGCTCAAATTATTGAGATTTGATTGAGATTTTTTGGTTTGAAATTTTAGGGTTTACGGTTTGAACAATGCTTAAAATGTTTTGATTCTTGGTTGTTTTCGTTGAATTGATTGAAGGGTTTTGTGTTATACAACGTGTAGATTTGATTTATGTGAAAATCGGAGGCCGAAACGACGAAAAGTTGGCCAAAAATGGCTGCTGAAAGGATCGGCAGTTCGACCGTGGGAACAACGTTTCCCACGGCAGCAGACATTGACCATGGGTTAGGGGGTAAAGTGGCATTTTTAAAATGTTGGGGAGTCGAATGTGATTCGTTAGAACAAAACGGGTTTTTTTGAAATTTGTCATATAACAGTGGACCTTTTCAATTAAGGAATTTTCATGAGGGGTAAATTGAGAATTTTCTTACCTGGGGTTTCTAATCGTGTAGTTTTCAAATTTTATATCCGTTTTTTCTGTTTTACGGTTTTTCCATAAGTAATTTTCAAATTTGAGATTCGAGTTTTCAAATTTTGGTGCTTTTTGACACAATTTACGATGTAATGACGTAATTTCAACTTAATATTTCGATTTTTTCGTTTATAGGATATGTTGATTCGTGTTTTTGAATTTCAGTTGCGTTTTTCCGTATTTTGTCTTTTTATGATATCTCGATTCGTTTTTTTCAAATTTTCAAATGATTTTTCGGTTAGTGACATTTATAGGTATTTCAACTGATAGAGTTCGAATTTCAAATCCGTTTTTTCGATTTTCCCCGTGTTAGGATAAATCGAGTCTTCTTTTCAAATTATCTAACGATTTTTCGATTGTTCACATTCTATGGTATTTTATCGTATAGATTTCGAATTTCATTTTCGTTTTTTCAAATTTCGTCGTTTCAACTTCTAGAATTCGAATTTCAGTTTCGTTTTTTTTAATTTTACTGTTTCAGGATATATCGACTCGTATTGATTCATTTCTGATCAATTTTTCGATTATTAACATTAAAAGGTATTTCAACTTATAGAATTCGAATTTCAGTTCCGTTTTATCAAATTTCACCATTTTAGGATATATCGACTCGTATTTTCAAGATTTTCGAGCGATTTTTCGATTATCGTCACTTTAAGGTATTTCAAAGTATAGAATTCGAATTTCAGTTCCGTTTTTTCGAATTTCACCACTTCAGGATATATTAATTCGTATTTTCAAGATCTCCAAACGATTTTTCGATTATCGTCACTTTAAGGTATTTCAACGTATAGAATTCGAATTTCAGTTCCGTTTTTTCGAATTTCACCATTTCAGGATATATCGATTCGTATTTTCAAGATCCCCGAATGATTTTTCGATTATCATCACTTTAAGGTATTTCAACGTATAGAATTCAAATTTCAGTTCCGTTTTTTTGAATTTCACCATTTCAGGATATATCAATTCGTATTTTCAAGATCTTCGAACGATTTTTCGATTATCGTCACTTTAAGATATTTCAACGTATAAAATTCGAATTTCAGTTCCATTTTTTTGAATTTCACCATTTCAGGATATATCAATTCATATTTTCAAGATCCCCGAACGATTTTTTGATTATCGTCACTTTAAGGTATTTCAACGTATAGAATTTGAATTTCAGTTCCATTTTTTTGAATTTCACCATTTCAAGATATATCGACTCGTATTTTCAAGATCTCCGAATGATTTTTTGATTATCGTCACTTTAAGGTATTTCAAAGTATAGAATTCGAATTTTAGTTCTGTTTTTCTAAATTTCACCATTTTAGGATATATCGATTTGTATTTTCAAGATCTCTGAACAATTTTTTGATTATCGTCACTTTAAGGTATTTCAACGTATAGAATTCAAATTTCAGTTCCGTTTTTTTTGAATTTCACCATTTCAGGATATATCGACTCGTATTTTCAAGATTTTCGAACGATTTTTTTATTATCATCACTTTAAGGTATTTCAAAGTATAAAATTCGAATTTCACTATTTCAGAATATATCGACTCTTATTTTCAAGATTTTTGAACGATTTTTTTATTATCGTCACTTTAAGGTATTTCAAAGTATAGAATTCGAATTTCAATTTCATTTTTTTTATTTTCGTCCTTTCAGGATATCTTGATTCATATTACGTTATTTTCAATCAATTTTTTGATTGTTAACATTCTAGGATATTTGAACATATAGAACTCGAATTTCAGTTCTTATTTGTTAAGTTTTGTCATTTTCTTTTTGATTATTTGATATTTTTCATCTTTTTTATGTTTTTTCCACAAATACATTTGTTTACATATTTATTTTTATGAGTGTCTAACAAATTTTTAAAATTGTTACAGGGTATCTCTCGTAAAAGAAGACGGGTTGACAGCGACCTATGAATCCCTAACGAGTCCAAACACTTCCGAGCAAATGTGATATGTCGTGCACAGCGTACCGCATTATCTCGGATTACTTCTACATTGACCCCGGATCAGCTACGACTATTTGAGAGGACATATTTCAAGTATCTCCTTCGTTTACCCGAAACCAAATTCTTCAGGATATTGGTTCATGCATTTCTACTCCGACAGCTACATCGACCCTCTGCCAGAGACGAGTTTTGGTTTAGGGTTAGTGGGGTTGATGTGAGATTTAGCCCGTTTGAGTTTGCGCTGGTGACAGGTCTTTCGTTTAGTTGACGGACTGATGTTTCTTCATATATGCCTCGCTCCTCCGGACATAGGATCAGAGATACTTACTTTCGATATTTTTTGACGGTGTAGTATCACGATATAGAGCATGTTTTCTTGTCGAGGCCATGGGGGGATGACGATATTGACGCTGTCAAGATAGCGTTGTTGTATGTTTTTCATATGGTTTTGTTGGGGAATGACTGATGAAAGAAGGTGTCCACAGATTATTTAATTCCTACCCCTGGGGCGTTGTTGTGTGGTAGATGACATACGATTCTATGTCACAGGCGAGCGAGAGAGTGTGTTCTGGATGGATACTTGAAATTCGTAAATACAACCTCTACGGATTTCCTTTCACATTTCAGGTAAGTTTTATAATAATATATATATAATATATTAATTTACAAAAAATATAAATTGATTTATTTAAATCGTAAATGATTACATTGCAGTATTGGATATATGAGACGTTAGAGACCTTGCACGACTGGGTTGATCTTATTGATATCTATATGTCTCCACGGATGTTTAGGTGGCCTACGAGGGACGTTCCTAGTTGGGCTCATATAGGCACTATTTTCACTTGTGGCCCGGTATGTACTTATTAATTAATAAGTTGATTAATTCATTGAATGTTGTAATTATTTTAACTTATATCTCTTCATCGTTAGGATGATGTCACATTCCCGCTTCGTCCGTCCCCGATGGAAAAAGGGTTATCATGGTATGTTGACATCCATGAGTACACTGATTTAGGGGATGTTGATTCATCTTCATCATCTTTGATTCCTCTTGCCACTGGAGACGGGGCTTCTCCTATCTCAGGACATTCAGATATACCTGTGGAGACCTCTGAGACACATGAGGGGCCTTTATATCCCCCTAGGGTTCAAAGCCCTCTGCCCACTGACCATCCTGGAGTGGAGGATCGTACTACCTATCACGTCATCGATGAGTGTCCCCCATCTGTACCATCTATGATGTCGACATTAGATGCTATATTGGTGCACTGGGGTGTTACGATTTTACGTGAGATATCGAGTTTTCGTGACAATATCTCATCTTAGATGACTCGATTACGTGATGATGTGGGTCGATTACATGATCGTATGACTTCTTTGGAGGACATCGTCACGCATATATGTCCAGCACCTGTCACTCAGGTTGTAAACCTACTTCTAATTTATTACTTATAAAAAATGTACGGAGTCTTATTATTCTAACAACTATAATTACATTTGTACAGGAGAGAGACGATGTTATTGGGACGACCTCCCCCATTGATACCGCAATACCATCCCATTAGTCACATAAGGTACGTATGTAATTTCAAAATTATATTTAATGCCCCAATGTTGTTATTATATTACAATATCGTTATATATAAAATGTCACTGAATAGATTTAATATTACTATTATCTTAGGGTAGTCGACAGGATGGGGCACCGGTTGACCCTTCGGTGACTTCACCCATCTAACCTGAGGTATGTCACTTATCAATAGAACTTAATTTTTAATACTGTTTTGTTATCGATTAATTCATTTTATATATTTGTATAGGGTCTTCGTCATGAAGGCCAACCGATCAGATCTCCTATCGCTTTAGATCCTCTACTAGAGGTATGAAAATTATTGTTCATATTATATTTTATATGAAAAATCATTTACCATTTTTTCCTTTTGATGCATATAAGGAATCGACATTGATATATCATCAATCGAGAGTTATCTTCGAACACCTTCCCCGGAAGTCCAAGTTATGGGGATTTAAGAAATATCATTGATCAATATATATATAATATATTATATATATTTTTTAATGATGTTTTGTCTCTTTTTCAAGACGAGCAACTATGGTTACTTGCTGATATCCCGAGCTTGACCAAAAAGCTTGTGGATATTAGTTCACATGAGGAGGACTTCCAGGAGGATGTTTTTGAGACCGTCCACATTGAGGTTTGTCAATTATAATTAATAAATAAATATAATTGACAAATATATGTCACTAAGTTGTTTCTATATATAATTATGCAGTTTGTCGAGGGAGCACGTGCTGTGGACTTGACCGTGATTCAGAATTCTCCAGCTAAACCTCCTCCTACATACATGGAGAAAGTAATATAAATCGAATAATGTGTATGATTTTGTACAATGAAATAATGAATTAATAGTTTTTTTGTATCATGCAGTTGGTTCGTATAGCACGTGGTCAGATCGCCCAGAAGAGTCCGCTAGTTCACACCCCGTATACAAATCCACTAAGAGGGAGGGCGAAATGGCAACTCACGATGATTCCATCCTCTGCGTCAGAGCGTGAGGATTCTTTCCTCACATGGTATACCAGAGCTGCGGCTTCTGACACACATGATGTCTACTTCATAGGATCGAAGTTGAAGGACAGCTTTTAGAGGTTGTTGTAGAGTTGCGCGAGTGGTTGATCGACGATGTGAGTTGTCTATACTATATAATTTGGTAAAAAGTTTGATATATTTATTAATAACTAACACGTGAACTTGTTTATACCATTTTAGCATGTGGATTCTTTTTTGGCTTTATTACGTCAACACCAGGACGAGCACCGTGCGACTGTTTCCCAGCTTTGGACGACTGCCCACACATTCTTCAGAGGTCATATTGAGATGGCTTGGAAGAGTTGGTAGACCACACTGATTGACGAGTTTGAGATTTTGAGGCTCTTCACGAGGATGGTTGAGGCAGCGTATGCCCTGGGATTATTATACAAACCATAGGGGATGGTCGATCAGGTATAGTAGATATATATTTCTATTACATTGAATTGGTTGACGATAATGATAATTAACTAAAATTTGTCATTGTTTATAGGTTTACATCCCTATAAACTTCAACAACTCACATTGGGTCACCGAAGTTATAGATTTCTGTGAGTGGTCGATTATGATATATGATTCGGAGGTATCATATTCAGGGAATATGGGTTCTCTTGAGCAGCACATGCGATCGTATTTGACATTTATTCTCGCGTTATTAGACGTGACGAGTTTTTGGATAGCTTCTAGGAGGACTCCACGATGTGATTCCCTCGCTTTGTATTGAACGACGGATGTCCCTCAACAGGGATTAGGCTTTGGTGACTGTGGCGTGTTTATGTTACATTTTTTTGAGTGTTTGGCGTTATCACGGAGCTACGATTTTCCCCGAGAGTCGTCTACCTTTATGCGTCGATGTTTAGTGTCGCAGTTATATTTTCACTATATCGAGTAGCTCACGGATGTATATTTAGTTACCTCATTGTTTGTTTATCGTTCTTCATATGTTCGTATGTATATATTTATTGTATGTGCGTATGTGTACAATGTACTTTATCTGTCATTATATATAGATATGTATTTGATTTCATTCTATATGTGATTTGAGTGATGTATCATAAAACGGTGAAATTCAAATTCTAAAAGTTGAAATACCCTAGAATGGCAATAATCAAAAAATTCTTCAGAAATATGAAAAATATGAGTCAATATATCGTAAAACAATGAAATTCGAAAAAACGAAATTGAAATTCGAATTCTAAAAGTTGAAATACCCTAGAATGGCAACAATCAAAAAATTCTTTAGAAATCTGAAAAATACGAGTCGATCTATCGTAAAACGGTGAAATTCAAAAAAAAGAACTGAAATTTGAATTCTAAAAGTTGAAATACCCTAGAATGACAACAATCAAAAAATTCTTCAGAAATCTGAAAAATACAAGTTGATCTATCGTAAAACAATGAAATTCGAAAAAACGGAACTGAAATTCAAATTTTAAAAGTTGAAATACCCTAGAATGGCAACAATCGAAAAATTCTTTGGAAATCTGAAAAATACGAGTCGATATATCGTAAAACCGTGAAATTCGAAAAAAGGAACTGAAATTCGAATTCTAAAAGTTGAAATACCCTAGAATGGTAACAATCAGAAAATTCTTCGAAAATCTGAAAAATACGAGTCGATATATCGTAAAACTGTGAAATTCCAAAAAACGGAACTGAAATTCGAATTCTAAAAGTTGAAATACCCTAGAATGGCAACAATCAAAAAATTCTTTGGAAATCTGAAAAATACGAGTCGATCTATCGTAAAAAGGTGAAATTCGAAAAAACGGAACTGAAATTCGAATTCTAAAAGTTGAAAAACTCTAGAATGGCAACAATCGAAAAATTCTTCGGAAATCTGAAAAATACGAGTCGATATATCAAAATGCCCCCCAAATTTTAATAACATTTCGTTTGACCCCTCAATTATCTATTCCTAAACTTTTATTGAGAAATTTATAATACTCTTATAATGTTTAATATCATAATATCCCCTAATTTTAATAAAATTTTATTTAACCCCTTCTAGTGAGTGAGAAGGTTTATATAAATGAAGGGAAGGGTAATTTTGGTATTTTAGAAAAAGTCATGGGCATTTTTGTTAGGAATAGTGAATTTGGGCATTTTTGCTTGAAAATAGTGACTTTGAGCATTTTTGCTTAGTGGGAGGGTATTTTGGCCATTTTTTATAATTTCCCAATGAACAAACACCTTTGATTTTCCCATTTAAATTCCGTGGCACAGAGCTGCTCCACCCTCTTGTGAAGAGCATGTGATTTCCCTGCAATCACACCAGAGTATTCATTAACCTCATGGAATGGCAGCATATAAACCAGTTTAAGTAATGACAATAAACAGAAACTACACAATTTCTAGCCCTGCACGAAAGCTTTGAACTGGTAAGGACTCAGTAAAATAGCATTTCATTTTAGTTTTTTAATACTGTAAAATTAGTATTCTCTATGTCTAACTGATAGGCTTCCCCAGTTTCACAATCAGAGGGACCTTACTGTGCAAAGGGATTTTCCCAACTTCTAAAATTAGTTTAATATCCGCAACATGTATATTTCTCTGCAGTCTCGCCTTTGAAGTAGTCTTCAGATTCTGCTTTAGGCTGCTGGTTGGTAGGCAATTCAATGGAGCAGCTCATTGTGTCTGCTTGCTGCTGCACTTTTGGCTTCACCGGCATGATCCAGGTTTCTTCCCTTTGCCTAAGATTCCATCCTGGCATCATCTCCTTCACTCTCCAGGAAAACTGCCTGCTGAACGCTGCACTTTTGTTTTATGTTTACTGCTGCAGATTATTGCTTGCAAACTGACTGCTTTGATGCTGTCTTCCTTTAAAACTGTTGAAGATTTTTGTTGGCACATGCAGGAAGAGCAATCGTCCCACAAGCTATCAGACTCCACACATTTAGTTACGGTTTTTTTTTTTTCCAGTCTGCAGAGTTCAGATTCTCCTGCAAGCCGGCTCTGCATATTCTTTGAAATTTTAGCAAAATCAAACTGCCATATTTTTATCTGTATTCCTCTAGCATATATGCAACAGATTGGCAGATTCACGGCTTTAATGAGAAAATCACAATAACTTAAAAAGGAAACCATCAACAAAAGATGGTTAAAAAAATAAACCATTTTTAATATGTTGAAAAAATAAAGCATCAACAAAAGCATGAATTTATAGAAACTTAAAAAATGGTTTCGGCGTCATGGATCGGGAACTGAATCGGTACCCGAATTGATGTAAGAAGAAGCCGAGGATGAGCACGAGCACCAACACAATGCTCGGTAGTGAGAGAGAGCGCCGGAGAGCACCACTTCACGGAAAGGCAACTGTCGATGGAAGAAGAGTCCATTGACAGAGAAATATCGGCTAGAGAGAAAAAACACTCGTTACGGCGAAGGAGGAAATTCAAGCACCGAAGGAGGTCGACGGCGCCGGAAAAATAAGCCAGAGCAGAGAACCCCTCCCACAGCCACTACGAATAGAAGAGGCGCCGGCAAGATTGAGATGGTGCAGTTGTGGGCGCAGCAATGCAAAAAGGACAAAAAAAGCCCTAAAATGTTCGTGCTTGAGGAATAATATTTTATTTTTAAATATTAAATATATTTAAAATAGGTTTAACTGGACTGATAATCCTTTATTACTCGTAAATTTTATTACTAGTAGTAGTAGATGGATTGTTTTTAAGATTTTGAAACTGAGCGTAGAATTTTAACAAAACATCAAACTTTGGGTGGGAATAAGTTTTTTTGCCTTATTACTCAATCACCAATAATTATGGTTTAAAAATAGAGTAATGCTATGTATACCTATTTTTAGTACATAATTCACATACACAGTGATGTGTCATCATATAATTAGGTGATTTTAAAATATGTGTTATTATATGATAAAGAAATATCAAATCACATAATAACACCTCATCTGTGTACATAAATTGTGTACAAAAAATAAGTATACATAGTTTTATTGTTTAAAATATAATAATTTTCTCTACTCAAAATTTGAAAAAAATGATCATTTGTTTCTATCTAATTCTAGAATTTCATACTTATCAAAATTTCCTTTTGCAGTTGCAGTTGCCACCGAAACTTTTTGTCTCCATCATCAAATTTGGTTCTCTTCCTTGTCTCTCTCAATGTGTTGTTTGGTTCTTCTGAAAGACTGATGTCATCATCATTGCTTCAAAATTAAGAGACCAATGTCGTTGTGTTTGTTATCACCGGAGATAGATGTTGAGTTGACAATGGCTTAATCTCAGGCATGGAGACAATCGAAGACAAAGGGAAGAGTTCTTCAAAAGAAGGGCAGCAGATGGAAACTATTTGGTGAGTGAAATAAAGTTTCAAAAAGTTTGGGGTGGTTGCAAAAGGAAATTTTGAAAAAGTATGAAACTCTAAAATTGGGTGGGGGAAATGGTCATTTTTTAAACTTTAGGGAAAAAAAAATTATTACATTATTAAAACTATGAGAGAAATATAATAAATTTTTAGTTTTTTTAAATATTTTTACTAAATGACATTTTTATCTTTAACCCTAACAATAAATTTTAATAATAACATAGGTATTTAAGTTTTTAAAAATTAACAGATAAAATATTAGGATTTCACTAAAACTTGGGTGAAAAGAAGTCTTTTGACCCAATTTAAGTAACAGGTGAAAGCTGGATATATGCATTATACATATATCCAGCCTTCATAATGCTATAACCCTCTTCAAGCATCAATAATAATAATAATAATAATAAAAAACAAAAAATTTCCAAGTCTTACCTCCAACTTAGCACTTCTTTTTCAATGTAATATTTATATTAATAAATCTGTGTATACATATTTTTTATATATAATTTAACTATATTAATAATATGTTATCATATGATTAAAAATAATACATTATCTATATATAAATCGTATAAACAAAATATGTATTAAAATATTGTTCTATTTATATTCTAGCACTTCCAACAATTCAATTGCAGTTATGGTATAGCACAAAACATGTCAGCAGCGTACTCTTTACACTACACTTTTCTTTAGCCCCTTTAACTTTAAATTTTGTAGACACAACCCTGAATACACTAATGAAAATTATATTAATTTCCTTATATTTGATAAAGTATTACATTTGACCCATTCGAAGTTAAGGCAATCCTAAGTTCCCAATAATGAATGAAGATCTGCCAATAGTACCTTTTTTCAGCCAAAAACAACCTCTTCGTCAATTTTAAAATTGCAGATTTTGAGAGAGAATGCCAGCAACAATAACAAGCGATAAAGGGAACAAGAGAGAATCATATAATTAATGAAAATTCAACTAATACAAAGTGTGGAAAGTGAGATGGTGTCGCTTACAATATGTTTAACTATATCTATTGTAATGTATTTTAATAAAATATTTTATTAAATATTTCAAATTATAAAGTTTTATTCCAATAAAGTAAAAAGGGAATTTTTATTTTATTTAATTAATTCAATAGGAGTTTTTGTTTTCATTCATTTTTATGGGAGTTTCTTAGGTTTTTTTTATTACTGTCCATAATAGTTAATAACTATAAGTTTATAATTTATCTTGAAGCATAAGCTTAAGAAAATATAATTTTATTCATGGATTAGTGAAACTTTGTTTTATAGCAGCTTTAAGGTTTCATATTTGCAAGTGCACTATCCAAAATCTAACAAGTTGTTGTCTTTTCAGAGGGATATTAATTAAAATAACTATTTTTTTTGTCTTTTATACATATATAATTACTTTCTTTTCTACTATACATATATTCAAAATATTTTTAATATTTGTAATCACCCAATCAACATATAAAATAATGTTATAAGCATAAATCTAATTTGTTGGCTGAGTGGCGTTGGCCCACCCAGACTCAGCCAACTAATTTTATAACTCATTATCTATATAAAATTGGTAGGCTGGATGGGCAACCAATTTTATAACCCATTTTATATATAAAATTGGTTGGTTAGTAGGTTGGTCCACCCAACCAACCAACTTTTTATTTATAAAATTGGTGTCCGTGGGCTAACAACTCAGTTAACCAATTTTATAACCCATTTTATAAATAAAATTGGTTAGCCGGCCAGCACCAATTTTATAAGTAAAAAATAAAATTAAAAAGTGACTAAGTATGTATAGTAGAAAAAAAAGTGATTATATATTTATAAAAAGTAAAAAAAGTGGTTATTTTAATTAATATTCCTCTTTTAGATGTAAGAGTGAGGGGTGTTAAAAAATATCCAATGACCAAACCCAACAATTTTCAAACTGAAAATTGAACAAAAACATAAATTATTTGAAAACTCGATTTGGATATTAATTCAAAAGTATAGAGAAGCTTCTTTTTCGGTTTGATTATTAGTTTGTTAAATTTTTAAAACCAGTTGATTAAACCAAATTGGTTTTCAAAAGAGTGAATAAGAAATGATTAAAGATATGAACCTATTTAAAAAAAAAAAAAGGAAAAAAAATAATGAAATAAGATAATCCTTTAAAATATGGTTCAAAATAGTTTAACTAAAAATTCAGTTCGGTTAGTTAGTGTTTTTAGTTTAGTTCAAAATTGGTTAATCTTTAAATTTGTTTAGTTTCAATTTATGATTTTCTCTAAACCGAAAATTCAATTCAATTTGAAAAATTGTCAAACTGGTTCAATTAACCGGTTTTTAACACCCATAATTAGAGGGGCCATTATATATTTATCAAAGCTTGCTTTGTACCTGAGCATTGTTCTAAAGGGGGCAAATTCAAGTATCCATGCAAATTTCTCTAAATTTTCCAACACATTATTGCCATTACGAAATCATTTTTTTTAATTTATTTAGACACTATGTGTCTATGGCCTCATACCCAAATTGATTCACACAAAAATGTTAAAATAATAAATAAATATGATTTACACAATTTTTTGTGCAAAAATATAGAAAATGGTAGATCGAAAATATAACGGTATTTTTTACTACATGGTTCCCAAGGAAGCTGCTCAAAAGAACAGGAGAGGAGATCAAGCACACTATTTTTGCCATGCATGGATAGTTACAAAGCTATAAGTCTGGATGGTGCCCATTTTTTCAAGAAAGCAGGGGAAACAGTGAGAAAGGATGTGATTGAAGCTATTTAGTATATCCTTATGACTGAATCCCTTTTTAGGGAGATTAATTGTTTTATTATCGCATTTGTTCCAAAATGTGAAAATCTCTCTGAGTGTAAGGATTATAGGCCTACCTTATGCTGTAAATTTATTTATAAGTGCATTACAAAGATTATTACCAATAGACTAAAATGCATTCTTCCTGCCTTCATCAACAAAAGATCAAACTACTTTTGTGGGAGGGAGAAGAATTAATGATAACATCATTCTATGCAATGAGTTGATCAATAGATATCAGAACAAAGTGAAGGATAGGAAGAGATGCGCTATCAAGGTAGATTCAATGAAAGCCTACGATATGGTGAGTTGAAACTTTATTGGAGCAATCTTAAGAAAAATTGAGTTGCATCCTATGTTTATCAACTGGACTGAGGTTTGCATATCCACTCCATCTTTCTCTCTTTGCATTAATGTTGAGCTTGTAAATTTCTTTAGAAGCTTGAGAGTAGGGTTGGATTCGAGTCAAGAGCTCAGCTCGATTAATATATAGTTGAGCTGGAGTTTGAGTTTGAGTTTGAGCTTGTGAAAACTAAGTTCGAACTTAGCTTGTTTTTCGTTATTAAAACGATGTCGTTTTGTATCAAAATTTTTAATTAAAAAATTTGGCGAATAGCTTGAGCTTGACTGAGCTTGTATAAGGTTGGCTCGTTTCGAGCTCGAGCTTGAGTTCGAACGGGCTCGGTTCGAGTCTAGCCCTATTTGAGAGGCCTAAACAAAAGGATTCCAAATCTCCTTATCTTTTTGTTATTTCCATAGAGATTCTTTCAAGAATTAATTCTTGAAGATATAACATCTAAAAAGGATTTTGAGTTCCATTGGAAGTGCAAAGGAAGTAAAATTTCTCACCTTTGTTTTGCAGATGATCTCTTCATTTTTTTTAAGGCCAAAAAATTTTCTAGAAAGCTCATCAAAGAAAATTTGTACACTTTCCACAAGTGGTCGAGATTGAAAGCCAACAACGGTGCTTAAAGCAATATATACCTTTTTGGGTCACCAATGAAGAGAAATTTGTGTTGAAGGAGATCCTTAATTTTGAAGTTGGGACTATTCCTTTTAAATACCTTGGGGTCCTCATGTTCTTTATTAAGCTTTCTTTGAAAGATTGCAAACTGCTTATAGATAAAATCCTTGGTGGAATCACCTCTAGGAAGAGCAAATTCCTCTCTTACGCTATGAGACTGATGTTAACTAAAGTTACTTTTTAGCATTCAGATTTATTGATCGTCTCACTTTTTATTGTCTTCCAAAGTTCACAAGGAGATTGATGTCAAGCTCAGGACCTTAACCATAACACAACTAAAGTTGTTTGGGAGAAAGTTTGTGCCCCAAAGAAGGAAGGTGGGTTAGGTATCATGAAAAGCAAGGATTGAAATAAAGCGGCTATGGCAAAGCACCTTTGGAACCTCGCTCAAATCAAGAGCTCCTTAGTATGGGTAAATTGGATCAAAACAAATAGGCTAAAAGGTAGGAGGAGCCTTTGGAAGATTAAAGCTACTAATGATAGCCCATAGTGTTGGTAGAAGCAGTTTAAGTTAAGAGAAGATTTGAGAGATAAAATCAAGCACCATATTGGGAATGGGAAACATACATTTCTTTGGATGGACAATTGGCACCCAGTGGGCCTGCTTTTTTATAAGTGTGGCAACAAAATTATTAATGAGTTGAGTTTTGGGAGGAATGTTAAATTGTAGGATATCATAGATGGTGAGGATTGGAAATGTCCGATGGCAAACTCAATAGATTTAATGGAGCTTAAAGAGATGGTTGTAGATCACCCTATTAGAAGGCAAGATATTGTGCTTTGGACCCCTAGCCCCAATGGGAGATTTTCTATTAGTTTGACTTGGAATGAATTTCGTGAAAGGAAAAAGAAGTCAATTTGGGCTAATGTAGTTTGGCATAAAAAATTCATTCCAAGACATGTTATCTTTTGGCTAGTCATGAAACAAAAGTTTTCTACAAAGGACAAGTTACATAGAATTGGAATCATAAATTCAACAAGTTTTGTGTCATGTGGCGCTCATTGTTAAACATATTCATATTTGATCTGATTCTAATCAAATCTTATTTTGATTTGTTCTAATTCTGATTAAGTTTGATTTTGATTTGTTATTTATTATTTTTCTTATTTTATAAGATTATAATTCCAATTTAGACTACATTGTAATACTATATATTGGACAATGTTTCATCAATAATATTAATTTGGTTCATAACCCAATTCATAATTTTACATGATATCAGAGCGATTTATATCCTCGGTGGCCTTCAATTTTGAAAACTGATTTTTTTCTCTTTTTCCCGAGCCCCTGCTCTCATCTCTCTCACGATTGAGTACTTGCTCTTGTTTCTCATGCGATTGAGCTCTTGCTCTCATCTCTCTCATGATCGAGCCCCTACTCTTGTCTCTCTCATGATCGAGCCCCTATTCTTGTCTCTCTAATGTTTGAGCTCCTTCTTTCATCTCTCAAATGATTAAGCATCTACTCTCATCTCTCTCCTCTCGGTAGTCTTCTCTTCTATACCAGTAACATCGAAGTCTTTCTTTGTTCTTGGATTTGACCAGGTTTTTTGTTCACTGTTGGTATGTGTTTTTCTTTTGATGGTTGATTCGAAGCTTTTTCCAATAACTGTTGGTTTTGCTACTATAGTTCTATTTTTTTTGTTATCCTAATTGCCTTCAACAGTTTGTGATTCTCTTTTTAGAAACACCTTCCTCTATCTCGGACCACTCGAGACCAAGTCAATGTTATCTCAGCCTTTCTCTATGGTGCTTTGCTCTCTCTCCTAACACAATTGACTTCTCAACTTATGTCTCCAATTGTAGCTTCGATAGCTCCTACTGCAATTGCGGGAGAGTGTTAAATATATTCCTATTTGATCTAATTCTAATCAGAATATCAAATCTGATTCTGATTTGTTTTGATTAGGTTTGATTTTGATTTGATATTTATTTTTTTTTTTATCTTATAGGATTAGAATTCTAGTTTAGTTATTAATATTTTTCCTATTTAATAGAATTATTACTTCAGTTTAATTATTTATTTATTTATTTTTTTCATAGAATTAGAAATTCAGTTTAGACTACATTGTAATATTATATATTAGATAATGTTTCATCAATAATATTAATCTGGTTCATAACCCAATTCATAATTCTACACTCATGATGAGGACATCAACCACCTTTTTTTCCAGTGTTATTTTAGTAGCTTCATTTGGAAAGGATTTCTTGAGAGATGTGAGGTGGACTATCGAGGTCAACCTTGGGAGAGGTACATTGAAATAATCGCAAGAGATTGGAAAAGGAGTAAGTTGAAGCATGTGATGGGAAAATCGGGGTTGGGAGCAATTGCCTCATGCTATCTAGAGAGAAAGAAACAACAGAATTTTCTCAAGAGGCATGCAAACCAAGGAATGCATTAAGGAGAACATAAGAAGATTGGTGAGGGACAAAGGCACTAAGCTTACAAATGTGCAACCCTCATGGAGTAATGAAAAAATAGCTAGGAAATGTGGGACCTGCCAATGTGCATATTTAAACAAGCTCTGCAACAAGCAGACCATGTCCAAGATGCTGTGCAGAAGGAAGTGTTTTTCTTTCTATTTTGCAGATGTTATGCTTGGAGCCTTGCTGGCTGCTGGTTCTTGGAAATCTAGTTAATCCAGACCTGCTGCTTCTCCTCACTTCCTGTTGGTTGCTAAAATTGGATTACTACATGACTTGCTGCCTGTTTCATCCTCCCTGCTGCATGTTCACTCTCCTGGATATTTCTAATGCAAGGGTGTTTGATCAGCTTTTCAAGAGCCTTTCTACAGAAGAATGCACTCGCTGTCCTGGCCACTGCTACATTTCCTCATTCCTGCAGATTTTTCTTCCAGCCTGCTCCTGGCACACTGGCCATTGCAACTCTGCATTTCTCCTTGGCAAGATGTTTGTTTGGTTACTGCAGGTGGATACGCAATTTAAAGCAAGCTGATGCTGCCCAATGCACTCTTGGGACTTTGTTGCTTTCCTTGGATACATTTTGGTTGGCTAATCTGCTGACTGCCTCTGATGTCCTGTCCTTATCGTTGGATAATTTTTTGCTTGTGGATTTCTTTCTTGTTATATGCTGCTGGTCGGTGATCTATAAAGTCTTCTGCATGGCTACAGTATGCAGTTTCTGTCAAAATTCTCCATTTCTGCAGAATTTGCTCTAGTCAAGGATTCTGCTACTGCACCTAACTCCTTCCTCATGCTGCAGCTTCCTCCAGTCCCAGGTTTGGCCTTCTGGCCTCTCTGGAATTTTTTCCAGGTTGATCTGAAATTTTCCCAGCATCTCCTGGTGGTTTTCCTGGAGCAGACCAATTTCAGCCTCTGTTTTTGCCCTGAAGTATGCCTCCAGTATGCTGATCTCCTGCAGTCTAATTTAGGCCTCTTTCCTTCGTTTTCCCTTGGTTGCTGGCCCCTCTCTGTTTCATAGGTTGCTGATACTCTCCGGACCTGATAGGACTCACAGCAGCAGCATCTATTCTGGGTTGTCCAGTTTGCCTAAAGCTGCTCCAGCCTAGGCGTTTTTCCTCTTTGGTGGGCTGGTTACCTGCAAAGTAAGCTGGGTTTCTGCCTTTTGATTGGACCTTCAGATTTGTACTTCTCGAAGAGGTCCAGCTCCGTACAGTGGCACCATCCAAGCCAAACAGCTACAACAATCCCTATGGAAGACAGGGTTGTTTTTTCTGTTTAGTATAATGCTTCTTAGCTATATTGTACATATTTTATTAGTTTAATGTTGTTTTCCTATTCCTCTTGAACTCCATCATTATACAAACTGTAATAAGTTTTCAAGAGGAATTGGTGATCACTAGCATTTGTGTTTATGGTGCAAACCTGGTTTGGTCTAATCGTTTTTTTCATTGTCCTCTCTTGGAGGATAGGTGAGCTTAGTTTATCTTTTAGGTCCATGCTTGGCGCATTGCTTCATTGTGCTAATATATTTTTACATACCCAAAAAAAAGAAAAACTTGGCCATCTAATAAAAAGGAAAATAATACACAGAAATAAAATTTTTTCCAGTCAGGATATAATTTACTAGACTATGCAGTAGATATTTAGCCAGCCTCATTATGCTATAAGCCGCTTCATGCATAAATAATAAAAATAGTAATAACAGTAACAAAAACAAAAAAGGCTTACATTATGCATCTAGCTTGGCTTTATTTATCTCCTGTAGCGTCACATTAAATCTTACAATTAGCTCCTGACTATGCTAATTGTGTATTCCCTTGCCAAGCCCTTTTGGTTTATAAATTTTACAATACACCCCTAAATATGCTAATGAGAGTTATATTAGTCCCCATTATATTGAAAATCTTGCACTTACCCCCGTTTGAAATTTAGTGTATCAATATAAAGTTTAGTGTATTATGCTAAACTTTTAGGGGGCGTTTGGTTTGAGTAATGTTTGATTACTAAAATAGAAAAATTACCTTGAAGATAGATTACTTAAAAGATTACTGGGTATAAATGATTACTATGTTTGATAAAATTTGATAGGTATAAATAATTATTGTGTTTGGTTAAAGGTAATAAAAGATTACTAGTAAATTATTTTACTTAAATGCCCTTGAATATAATTATTTTTAAATATTTTTTATATTATTTGTCATATTAATTAAAAATAAATTTATTTTGATCTCAAAAAATTAATAAATAATAATTTTTCTATAATAAACTCAATATTACCCCAGTAATCTTTAAATACCTAAGGTAAAGGTGGTAATCAGATTACCACCTATATTACCTGACACGTCAGCATTGGTAATAGAAGATTACTGTAATCTTTTAGTACTGACAAACCAAACAAAGGAATAAAAGATAGATTACCAAGGTAATTTTAAAAACCTTTAACCAAATGCACCCTAGGAAAACTTTAAATTTAAAAAATCTGCAAATATTGCCAAATTTACATCAACTAAAGAGCAAAAAACTAGTACATATTAATCTAAATACTTGAATTTAATGATCCTTCTTGCTTGGATTCATACTTTCTGTGTGAAATTTTGCAAATAAGAATATGAAATAATTTTGCAAGTGTTGAAAGGTTTGGGACAAAGGCAAAATTATATTTGATTAAGTTGCTTATCTATGTTCTCAAGTTATTTTAATTAACTGAAAATTGTGAGAGTCAATGCCAACAAGAATAAAAAGCAATAAAGTGAAACAAGGGAGAATCATGTAATTCGGAGATGGGCCGTTTCTTGGGCCTTAGTCAGAGAGTTGGCTTTGAATGTACCGTATATACATTGACATGTTTGACCTTTTTATTATCGGTAATATTATATATATAATTTTTGTATATAATTTTATATATAAATAATGATATATTATCATATTATTAAATATTATATTATCTTTTATTTTCAACTGTTTAATCATATAATAATACTTCGATATTTATGCACAAAGCTATATATATAATACTACCTTTTTATTAAAAATTAAGGTTAACCCATTTTCCCCTTTTTTGTACTAATTAAATTATATTTATTCAATTTTAGTTTTATTAAATAAAAAATCATGTATTTTAAAATTAAATTAAATTTAAAAATTTACACATGTTAATAAGAAGAATTGGATTGATTGACAAAAGCAATTATAATTAGATCATGTAATAAACATGGACTCTCATAAATAATATCTTATGATTAGTGTTATATACATAATTTTTGTATATAATTTTATACACAAATAATAATATATCATTATGTGATTTGATAGTTAAAAATAAAATAACATTCAATCATATAATAATACATTATTATTTGTATACAAAATTATATATATAGTTTTATTTATTATCTCACATATATAACTTAAATTTGATTTAACTCTTGGATGTGCTTAAATTCTTTGTTTAGAAATGTCAAATTATAAAGATATAAATATTTACAAAGTGATCATGTTGGTTGATTTAGATTAAAGAGCAGAAAAATATTGATGGCTGATAGTTGATTATTATAATTATTAAAAATAATTTAAATTAATATATGATTTTTGGTTGTTTTCAATTCAAATATGATGAATTATTTTAATAATTTAGTAATTTTAATTAAAATCTTTGAGTTTAACAAAATTATAAGTTTAAATTTGAAGTTTTAAGTGAAAAAACTCTTCTTAAATCAAACTTACAGAAACAATATCAAAAAGATTATTAACAACCCCTTCTCAAGTGTTTCGACACTGTTTTGAGAACATGAGAAGTTAGCCTCTTTTGTAATCATTTGGCGACTAGTTATTAACCCATCAAAAATTTGTGCTCACAAATAGGGTAAATTGAAAACATAAACAAACCATTCTTAAACTTTTTAGAATATTAATAGATGTTTGAACAAAAATTTTAAATTTTAAAATATGAAACCGTTTGGTCACTAGTTTTATAATCATAGATATAGTAAAAAAAAAATTGTTATACGTGATATAATAAATGTAATTATTTTATAATTTAACAAATTATTATTTAAATAAATGAAATAAAATAAAATGACTTTATGTGTGAGCCCATGAATTTAATGTCTTGAACTATGTTATTGAAAATTTCAAACTTATTTTTTATGATACATTAAATAATTTGTATGTTTCACTTGTTCTTCATCATAAAGAAAACATTTATAAGTTATTAGAAGTGATTTTCTAACCATTATCAACTTGAACTATTTTTTCAACACTACAATATTACCTCAAATCATATTTATTGCTTACCATTATTTAATAATTTAACAGATTATTAATTTATAATTATTATTTTACAACAAGAAAATTAATCTCTCTAACTTGTATGATTAGAATTTCTAACTTTTCTTCCACGTCATATTACATAATTAATATGGTAACTAGTTGACTTTTCACCCCGTTGGAAAAATGAACCATGGAAAAAAGTCATGATGTTTCTTTCATTTCTTTGTCAAGAAGATGACATTTATCAGTCTTAACGTGTTAGCTCAAAGTCATTTATACTTGTGTATAAGTCTTTATATGTAAAGGTCTTACAAAAAAATCTTTAAAGTTAGGTCCCCACCAACTGAAAAATCAGGATGCGTTAATTTTGAACAAAATTTGTGGGTTATTAATTAATTTAGTTACCTTTTTACTCACATGAAATCTTTCAACAATCCTACCATTAATAACTAATTGAAGTCTCAATTTCAATTATATAATTATGCGTGTTGATTAAATTTTTGTCAATATAGATTGAATTTTGTTAAAAAGTTTAAATGGAATATAATATGTGTGATACACATATTTAGGGATGGACATTAACTAGGTCAGACTCGATTACCCCTTGGCTTAAGTTTGGCACAAAAAAAAAATAGTATGGTTTCAATTCGGTTCAAATAAAAAATAATTCAATTTGGTTTGACTCGATTTCATAGCTCGATTCAGTTTGAATTCATGGTTTGAATTAATGATTCAGATTTGTGACTCAAATTTGTAGTTCATTAACAAAACGATATTGTTTTACTCAAATAATATTCAAAATTACTGATTTGAGTTATGAATTTGAGTTAAACCAAGCCATGAAATTGAATCACCAATTCAACCTATAAATTTGAGTTGATTTGAGACATGAATTTAAGTTAAATCAAGCTATGAATTCGAACTACTGATTCAAGCTATGAATTCGAGTCAAACACTTTTTGGCTTGAGTTCTATTTGGTTTAAAAAATAAGCCAAATCTTTTGGCTCAAATTTAGTTCGAATTCAAATTAAATAAATTCAAACCAAATTGAATCGAGCTGAATTGATTTTGGAAGTCGAGTCAACTCGGATCATATCTCGGCCTATATATTAGGGCTTATTAAAATTTTGCATGCAAGACTACTTGTTGGAATTTAAGAATTGCATTATGTGTAGGAGTTCATTGATATTTGACAATACATTATGGATAGAGAATTTATTAATATTTCAAAATCGCTCTCATGCATATGCGTAGGAGTTCATTGATATTTAACAGTACCTTTACGGGCAACCAAACCAAGTGGAAAGACTAAATATCTTCAATATTAATTAGTACATACCATAAATGAGCCAATCTTTAAAGGCATTATAATGTCGTAGGGAACATGGGACTAAGAACTTGTATGATTAATGCTAACAAAACTATGAAAAGTAAATGTACCAACTTGAATTTCGAGTTGCACAGATAAGTCAAGTCTAAAACCACGTTATTTGTTTTCATTGAGTTGATAGAATACTAGTTGCAACTACAAATGATGGGGATTAGGAGACCAATGCTAATTCTGCCTATCTTGGCCTTTTCATCACTCTATAGCAATTGAAGATGTTACCTATTAATTACTTGTTAACTCACATGAAATCTTTTAACAAAAACATTATTCAAAAGGTAATCCTACCATTAATAACTAAAGATTTGTTTTTGTGAAATGGAAATATTCTTATTTTGTAGTCAATACAATATTGAGATCTAATATAATATTTATAAGACGAATTAGTATAATTACATTAATTCGTATTACATAATTTTTAATTTATTTACATAGTTTATATAGACAAAGTATAAACTGAACTAAAACTATACATATTTCTCAAACTTATTATAGGGTTTTCTAACTAATTGATACCAAATATTTAATTAATATATTATTATTTTTTGTTCAACAAAATTTAATAAAATATATAATGACATTGAAAAAGGAAAGAAAAAAGGAAAATTGGTTGAAAAAGACATTCAACATGTTTCCATATTATAAATACCCAAGGCCAATCTCTTGGTAGTCACAGAAGCTAAGAGATTTGAATATTATTACTGAAAGATGGAGTTAAAATGTGTGAGGGTGTGGTTGATTTTGATGTTGATGTTTATTTCATCAAAAAGATTGAGGGTTAAGGGTTGTTTGAAGCAAGAGAAATCTGCTCTCTTGCAACTTAAACATTTCTTCAATAATCCTTACTCAATTCAAGATTGGGTTGAGGGAGATAAGGATTCATCAGATTGTTGTCAATGGAAAGGGATTGAATGCAACAATACAACAGGTAGAGTGACAAGTCTTTATCTGGACTATGCAAGAAATCAAGAATTCGAAGAGTGGAACCTGAATGTTTCTTTGTTTTCTCCCTTCCAAGAGCTGGAAATACTTTATTTAAGTGACAATCTTATAGTTGGTTGTGTTGACAATGAAGGTATTTCATTATCCATCTTCATAATTAATTAATTGTTCTTAAATAATGCAGATTTATTTTAATTTGCTCAATTTAATTTATTAATAAGGTATTTTTACAGGTTTTGAAAGATTATCACACTTGAGTAATCTCAAGACTCTCTACCTCAATTACAATATGTTTAATGACAGCCGTATTTTATCAGCTTTGAGTGAACATTCATCTCTCAAGAATTTAAGTTTAGCTTATAATCATTTAAGAGAACTAAACCATTTTAATGGTAATGTTCTATTACATAATTTAACTATTATTATTATTATTATTATTATTATTATTATTATTATTATTGGTGGACTGTTTTCCAGTATCACAGTTGACCAACTTGAAGTATTTCAGTTTAAGCGGTAACACCTTCAACCATAATATACTACCATATGTGTCTGTTTTTCCTTCATTAAAAGAGTTACATATTGTTAACATTGGATTGAAAGGAACATTTGATTTTCAAGGTAAGTCCACTTTTCTTCTTTGATTTTTCTTATTGATAACAAGATTTTATATATTGTCTTTCTTTTGTTTTGTCAAATTGAAAATTTGTCATTAGCCGACTTGAAAATCATTTAAATTTAAACTAATAAAAGTCTTCTATCTTTAAACATATTAGAACCAATGATCCTTCATCATTAATAGATTTATTTGTAAATAATATAAGGAATGTTTATAGGTGTCACATATTTTATTTTCGTCTCTCCTAAATAGTTCGAATAATTTGCATATGAGCTTTAATGAAATCAAGAACATTAAATTAAAGTCCTTTGAATACTTACTAGTTTAACTCACTCTTGTTATAATTATTCTCAGAACTACTCTCTTTGAGCAATTTAGAGGTATTATACATGGGAGAAAATCAGATTAACAAAATTGTATTCTCAAAAGGTATTGACTATTATATAATCTATTTTAATAATTTCAAACCAAACCTAATATAGTAATTAAATACTTGTTCTTGTTTTCTTACGTTTCTTTTTTATGAGATGCAAAATAAAATAAAAAGTATTTCTATTACAATTATCTTTTTTATCCCTTAAACCAAATAAATTTAAGGTACATTATTTAATGAGAGACAATGACAATAATTGTGTTTGAATCTTCTTATATACACGCAGGTGTTGCAAGTTTGAAGAAATTATATTCACTTTCTCTAATAAATGTGTCTATTAGTGATAGGAATAGTCTCTTTCAGACATTGGGTTTCATTATCATCCTTACAATCTTTTAATCTGTGGTATTGTAACATTAGTGGAAGACTTTCTGGTCATGGTAAGTACATTAATATTGCCCAATAAAAAAATCATTTTAAATAATTCTCTTAATTACTAAATAATATTGGTAAAATTCGTTTTACCTTTTCAACGAAATAAAATGAAAACATTGAATTTTGATTTATAAGAAAGGATTTGGTGAGAATACATTGAATTTTGATTTATATATTCTTTAAATGCACAATATTGTATTTTTACACATTAAACAAAAAACAACTTTATTTAATGGAGCTGAAATTATTTTAGACATGTTCAATATTATATACCCAATCAAAATAGTCATTAAGAAGGGCATTATAGTAAATCTATCAAACACTAAACTTTAACAAAGCCCAGGTGTTAAGTGGTATTTTTAAATAAGTTTTTGTAAGCTACAGTCTTTTACTATTGTTTGTAAAATTAGTTTCTGCAATTATAAGCGACATTATCATTGTTCCATTTTAATTGGAAACAAAAATAATCATTTAATTTCCATTTTAATTATTATTGACATTTTAATGAGCTGTAAGTTGTTAAATTTAAATTTATTTGAATTGTTTAAATTTAAATTTAATTTCCATTTTAATAATTGTTAATTGTTTAATACTATGAATTTATGATTGTAATACAATTATTTCAAAATTATAATTAGAACAAATAATAATATGAAAAATACTTATAGACTTTTGCAATGACCATGTTCATATATAATTAGTTTATGGTGTCTTTTATTTTTTCTTAACACATTTTTTTTCTTTATGTGTAGAGTGGTCTTTATTCAAACATTTGATAGATTTAAGAATCTATAATTCTGTTTTTGACAACTACTTTTTTCAAATGCTTGGAGTCATGACTTCTTTTCAATCTATATTAATTACAAATAGTTGCTTATTTATGGCCTATGCATAAACATAAAAAAAAATGTCTATACAAATTTCCAACTACATTAATTTATTGTCTTGCATTATTTTTAATATTAATAATACTAATAATTTCCAATTCAGAATATTAGCAAATTCAATCAGTGTTTTACTAAAGAGTTTACATTAAATATATAAAATAGTTGTTGTCCACAACACCAATAGTTTTTAATACATTTTCATTTTAAGGATATTACTGTAAATGTGGTCAAACAGTTAATTTTGACAAAAATTGGGTGTTAAGTTGCTTTTTCAAACAAGTTTTATAACTTATGATCTTTAATTATTGTTTGTACAATTAGTTGGCCTAAGTGGATAACCTCCCTTATTTGAAACAAAAATTAAAGTTTAATTTCCATATAAATTTTTTTACCAATTATATTTTTATCATTTTAAATATCAGTTGTTAAATTTAAATTTATTTTTAATCTATATTACTTTTAATTTATAATTATAATACAATTATTTTGAAATTATAAGAACCAATAATAATATGATAAATACTTGATAAACTTTTGGGGTGACCATGTTGATATATATATAATTAGTTGATGAAATGTCCTTTTTATTTTCTTTACACATATTTTTTCCTTTGTGTAGAATTGCCGAAATTCAATAATTTGACAAAGTTAGAAATCGGTAAAACTATTATTTACTACAACTTTCTTCAAATGCTTGGGAGCATGATTTCTCTTCAGTCTGTTGAAATTTGGAAAAGTAACTTCAACGATACTCTATTTGACCAAAGTTAGAACATGTTTTCAAATAATTGCAAATTATTGTTGCTTATTTTTACTTAGCATAACACTCATGAACGAACTTGATTAATAATCTTCACTAGATTATGTTTTTTTGAATAAATTAAGACATTTCTTGTTTTATGGCCTATGCCTAAATTTAAAATGGATAACTTTTAAATATTAATAGTGAAAATTATTACTTACAGAAACAAGTTATTTATAATATTAATAATGATAACAATTTCTAATTTAGCATATTAGTTAATTGGATTGGGATATTAAATTAGTGCCATACTAAAAATAAAAACTCTAGTCTCATAAATCATTCATATCTCATTCTTCAATATTGATTTGATTAGGGAATTTTTTTTCATAATTCATTTTGTTCAATATAAAAAAAATTAATTTAGATTAATGTTGAGGTTATATCTTATTTATTTCCACTTATAAATTTCATTTGTTTTATGTAGAATTACCTATTTTAAGAATTTGATATATTTATCAATTATTAATAGTGAGATTGTATTTGTTTTATAATAATAGATTTGGTGAGATTGGTTTATAGATTCTTTATTTTTACACTAATTAAACAGAAAACATCTTTATTTAATCCTGCTTAAATTATTTTTAGGTGGACATGTTAGGTAATATATGCCCAATTAAAATAGTCACCTACAAGAGTATTAAAATGAATGTCATCAAGATGGGTAATTTTAACATAATTTATGCGTTAAGTGGCCTTTTTAATCAAGTTTTAGAACTCATAGTCTTTTTGTAATAATATTTCTGAAATAAGTGCCCTTAAATTGATAATCTACTTAATAGAGAAGAAAAATTAAAGTTTAAATGCCATTTTAACTACCAAATAAAATATCAATTAGTTTTTATCATTTCAACACTCTATAAGTCGTTAAAATTTTTAATTTATTTTAATCTATAATACTTTTATTTATTATTATAATAAAATTATTTTGTAATTATAAGAACCAATAATAAGATGAAAAATACTTGACAAACTTTTGGGGTAACCATATACATATAATCAATTAGTTTATGGAATGTCTTCTATGTTTGCTTTACACATATATTTTCTTTATATGTAGAATTGCCTGTGTTCAAGAATTTGACAAGTTTAACAATCTATGACACTATTTTTCACAACTTTCTTCAAATATTTCGGAGCATGAGTTTTCTTCAGTCTATTGAAATTTGGGATTGTAACATCGACGACACTTTATCAGACCAAGGTTAAAACATAAATAATTTATTATTGTTGTTACTCAATACAGCGCTCATGCATGAACTTGATTAATAAATCAAATTACTTCTATTGCTATATCAAATGCACACATTAGCATCTTCACAAGTCTATGCTTTTTAAATAAAGTAAGTCATTTCTTATATATGGCCTATGCTAAACTTAAAATGGAAAATTATTATATATTAGTTTTGAATAGTTTTGCCTGTATACACAAATTTTTTACACAATTTCTAATTATTTCAATTAAATTTTAAAAATAACATTTAAATTATTTATAATATTAATAATGATAACAATTTCTAATTTAACATATTAGTTAATTAGTTTGGACATTCAATTAGTCTTACACTAAAGAGTCTATTAATTAAGCATTATGAGATTACTTGTCCCATAAAATAAGAGATAAAATCTAGTCTCATAGATCATCCATATCTCATAGTTAGACATTTTTTTAAAATTTATTTTGTTCAATATAATAAAAAAATTAATTTATATTAGCCTCTTAGTTAGTTTACAGTATATCTTATTTATTTTGACTTACATGCTTCTTTTTTTTATGTAGAATTGTTTACGTTCAAGAATTTGACATATTTATCAATTAGAAATAGTGACCTCAAAAACACTTTAAACCAAGGTTAGTAGTTTTCCCCTCTACCTCTATGTTAATTCAATTGTTATGTTGAAATTTCAGTTAAGATAAGCTAAGATGGTCTAATAAATCAATATGATATTGTTTACAGTTTTGCCTAGTGTTACGAGTTTGAAATGTGTAGAGATATATGAAAATACTCTCATCAACTTTTTTGTGATATTGAATAGATCATGCAATTCTCTTAAGACTTTACGGATTTATAATTGTAATCTCACAGACACGTTACTTAAACAAGGTTGATGCTTCTTTTTCCATATAATACTAATTAATTTTTAGTTTTTGATTCAATCGAGTAAAACCTATTAATGACTTATTTAATTCATTTTTTTTAATAATGACTTGTTTGCAGATTTTCCCACTTTCAAGAACTTGAAATTTTTGTACATTTATCATACTCATCTTGGGATGTTCAATGGATCTTTTCTAAAGCAAGGTTAATACTTTTCTTTCTCCTTAATCTATAAGTGACTGACATATATACATATATACACACACCTCTTCACGATATAGTAACTTTTATGGTTAGTTTTTCTTTAAGAAAATAAAATTATGAACTGTTATTGGAATGAAATATAATCATAATATTGATCTAAAAAATTATTTGTTGATTTTTACTATATCTTTTTATAATTAAATAGCAAATGAAAATTTAAAATATATATATAAAAGTTTACATGAGTCAGTGATATTTTCAATTCCCTTATGTTCTTGAATACACACACACGTAATCATATTAAAAGAAAAAAGAAAAAAGAAAAAAATACACTTGACTGATTTTTCATTGAGAATAATTTCTACACTATAATAATAATTAAGCATATTGATTAATTATAAAATTTCATAATTATAATTCTTAATTATTTTCATATAATAACCTTTAAAGAACATTTTTTTTCATTTCAGGAATTTGTAAGTCACTTCATCTTCAGAAGTTGGTCATTGTAGACAGTGATTTGGGTGGTAATTTGTCTTGGTGCCTTACGAACTTGACCTCCCTTGAACTTGTTGATATCTCATCAAATCAATTTACTAGAGACATATCCTTATCTCCCCTTAAGGTGCTAACATCCATCCGAGACTTATGGCTTTCAGACAATCAATTCCAAATTCCATTTTCCCTTGAACCATTTTTTAACCACTCAAAACTCAAGATCTTCCATAGTGAGAATAATGAAATTTATGTAGGAAGCCAATCACAATATTTGGCGCCAAAATTTCAATTAAATTTCATCAAATTATCGACCCATAATGGTCCATTTTCAAAAATGGTTGGTGATTTTTTTCCCAAATTCCTTTACAGTCAACATGACTTAGAAGAAGTTGATCTCTCCAACCTTAATTTGAAGGGAAATTTTCCAATTTGGTTGTTAAACAACAACACCAACCTAAAAAAACTTTATCTTGTTAACAATTCTCTTTCAGGGCCTTTGCAATTACCCATTCATTCTCATATATTTTTGAAAGAATTAGATATCTTCATCAATTCCTTCCATGGGCATATTCCAACAAGAAGTGGAGCTTATCTACCAATGCTACAAACTTTAAACATTTCTCGAAATTTTTTAAATGGTAGCATTCCCTCATCTTTTGGTGATATGAAATCACTAGAAAGTTTGGACTTGTCCTATAATTCATTGATCGGACAGATACCTTATCAAATGGTCATGGGTTGTTTTTCATTACAATTCCTTGTATTGTCAAACAACAGTCTGCAAGGTGAAATATTCCCAACAACTTTTAACCTGAAAAACTTGTTAAAGTTACAATTGGATGGCAATAACTTCACTGGAAAAATCCCAAATAGCTTGTCTAATTGCTCCTTAGAATGGTTGTATATAAGTGATAACCGTCTTGTTGGCACGTTACCAAGGTGGTTAGGAAATATGCCAAATTTGAGAGATATTATAATGTCAAATAATCATCTTGAAGGTTTAATCCCATTGGAGTTTTGTCAATTAGAAAATCTTGAAGTATTAGACCTTTCAAAGAACAATATTATAGGGAGTTTACCATCTTGCTTTCCCCCTTCGTCAATTAAACAAGTTCATTTGTCAAGAAATAAGTTGTAAGGAAAGTTAAGTGATGGATTTTCTAATAGTTCTTCCTTAACGACATTAGATATTGGATATAATCACTTTGAAAACAATATTCCAGATTGGATTAAATAGGTTTCTAATTTGACTTACCTTATCTTGCGTAATAACAATATTCAAGGTAACGTGCCAATTAATTTGTGTAAGTTAGATCAATTACGATTGATAGATCTTTCTCATAACATGTTTTCAGGGCATATCCCCCCTTGCTTAAATATTGCAATAGTAAGTGATGTGTTTGATTCCTCACTTGATGATACGGAGCCTTCAACTTCCTCGCTTAGTTCTACTACATTACGAATTGAAGCTTCGATGAGAAAGGAAGAAATTATAGAGTTTACTACGAAGAACATATCTTACTCTTACCATGGAAGAATCCTCTTTTACATGTCTGGCATTGATCTCTCAAGCAATAAGTTAGTTGGTGTGATTCCTTATCAAATTGGAAATCTTGTTGGAATCCATGCACTTAATCTCTCTCACAACAATTTGACAGGACTAATCCCATCAACGTTTTCAAATCTCAAACAGATTGAGAGTTTAGATATTTCATATAACAATTTGACTGGAAAAATCCCTCCTCAAATTGTTGAACTATATAATTTGGCTGTTTTTAGTGTGACATATAATAATTTATCTGGCAAAACTCCTGATAAAACTGCTCAATTTGGGACATTTGAAGAAGATAGGTATGAGGGAAATCCACTTCTTTGTGGAAAACCATTGCCCAAACCCTGCAGTGCAATTGAATCACCATTTTTTATGCCAAAAGCTTCAAGTAATAGTGGAGAAGACAATACTGTCATTGATATAAATATCTTCTATGTAAGTTTTGCAGTTACTTACATAATTTTTCTTGTAGGGATTGTTGTGGTTTTATACATAAATCCTTACTGGCGTCGCACATGGTTTTATTTTGTTGAGTTGTGCATAACATCTTGCTACTATTTTGTCATAGATCATCTTCCAAAATGATATGATGATGAAACAGTTAGTTGGATTTTATGTACCTATCTTACAAAATTGGCCTGTTTTGATTTGGTCTCCAAAATTTAAATTATTCTGTTCATATTTAGTATCATTTTGAAGAGAGCTATAAAATTAGATGGTGTCAAATATTTTGTAATTTAAAGTAATGTATTTATGAAAGACGTTGTTGGTCAAAGAAAACAAATCTAGCAATTTCTGCAAGGTTCTTTTTTCAAACTACATAGCCTTCCTCTTATTTACTCTAGCCATATTTTTTAATTTAACTATTTAAAACTGCTCTTTCTCTTATACTAGAAGAGTAGTTTGATTGTCTACTTTTTAATTTAAACCTATTTATTTTTAAATATTATATAATTGATTTTTCCAAGGAAATTAATAGCATTTACTTAAAGTTAATTATGCGCCTAGAAGAATTGGATTTGATTCGGGCAAATTCAAACAAGACCTAACTCAAGATCGATTTAAATTAATAGAGGTAACTCAAATTGATTACAGATCGATAAATTGAATTTCAAACTTTGCTAAAAATAATTTAAAATTTTAATTTATTTTGAACCAGCCCAAACTCAACCAATTTATGAAAATAAGTCTAATTTTTAACCTAAACTTGACTTATTCGATCTAATCTTGAGTAGCTAGATCAAATCCAGCTCTAATTACATGTATACCTTTTTTTAATTTTAATCTCTTAATTTTCTTTATTTCTTATATTTACCCTGCTCAGAGCTAGAGTCTCAGAGCAACAAAAGTCACCCAATATCACTCCTAAGCTGGGTTAAGTCTACTCGAGGTCCATTGACTTCATCCTACTATGGATTTATTAGGGAAGCAATTGCTTCTTTATCAAATCTAATCCCTATTTTTCTTTTTTTTAATCATTGACTATAAAAAAACTGTCAATTTTTGCAACTAGGGTTAGATACCGATTAGGTCAAGCTCAAATATCTTTTTATTCAAGTTTAATTAAAATAAAAAATAGTATGATTAGAGTTTGTCAAGTCAAAATTAAGTTTATCTCTAATTTGATTTGGATGAAAAATAGCTTAATTTGATTTAGTTTGAGTTTGACTTGATTTTATATCTCAAATAAATAGTTTAAATTTATAGTTCGATTCAAATTGAATTAATGATTAGAATTGATGGGTGAATATATGGTTCGAATTTGTAATTCAAATTCGTAATTTATTGATAAAACAATATTATTTTATCTAAATAATATTTAAAATTTTTTATTTAAACTATAAATTCGAATTGAATTGTTTATTGATCTTTATACTCTCTTTCTTTTACTTTCGTTTTTTTTAATTCATTCAAACATTTGAGAACACGTGTTACAATTTGATTAATGCATTATTTTATTTGAAGATTTTTATTAATTCTTCATGAAATGACAAAAACTCCCTTCAAATGTCACAATTCTATTGGTAGAATAAATTTATCCCTACCGTTTATTTCTATCCCAAAATCTCAACAAAGTTAATTGCGCCTGCACGCTTTGACACGCCTCAGGCGAATTCATTATCCGCAAGGCACGTGTTTTTTACGCGTGAAGCCATGTCATCCGTTCTCGAAGAATCACCAACCATTTCGTCTGAACACGCCAAAAAAAAAAAATTGGTGATTTTCAATACACCCCTTAACCGGATAAGACGTGGCACAATAAAATTGAGTTTTTTTATATAAAATTTATTTTAAATTAATTTAATATAATTTAAAATTAAATTAAATAATATTAAGATTTATAAAAAATAATTTAATATAATTTGATTGATTCGAATATTTAAAAAAATATTATTATAATAAAATGTGTTAAAAATAAATTATAAAAATATTGAAAAATAATATCTATAACAGTTGAAATTTTATAAGTTGTATATAATTATATTTTTATATAATTATAATTATTCAATTTATTATTTATTTTTATTTAAATATTTTATTTTATTATTAAATAATAAAAATTTAATTTGTTTAGTTAGAATATAAATGTCTTTTAAAGTTCCTATTTATATTATAATTATATATGACATCTTTAAGAATTTAGAATTTTTATCAATTGTATATAATTATATATTTGCATAATTATTATTACTTATATTATTTTTTACTTTTATTTAAATATCTTACTTTATTATTAAATAACAAAAATTTGATTTAGATTATTAATGTGTTTTAAAAGTCTTAGTACATAAATATTTTAAACAATTTGTTAACAAGAAAAAATGTTATAAAAATACTTTGAAGAGTAAAAATAATAAATAATTTTAGTTAATTTAGATTAGAGTACGTTAACTTGAATATTAAAAGATTAAATTATATTTAAAAAATTTCGATATAATTCTAATTCAGATAATTATATTAGATTAAAATTGAATATCTCTAATATAAAATTTAAACTAAGATAATATAAACACAATTTAATGACACAACCTACCTGATGTTAAAATAAAAAATATATGTTTGTAATGCTAGGTGTCATAACGAAATGAGATGTCGTAAAATATTTTCCTGTTTTTCAACCGTCCAACATGAACTATTTGCTAGGTTTCCTATAAATAATTGATTTCTTTTAAATTTTTTTCCTGTTTTTCAACCGTCAAATGTTTAAAAAATTATTAATAAACAAATGTTTAAATATACTTTTCTACCCGTTTCGTGATTGATTCTACTCACTTTATCAGATGATGCGTGCCATTTTGAAAAATTAAAACTTAATAAATAAGAGGAAAATTGATTTTCTAACACATTGGTGTTGTTATGTTATCATCTTTTTTACATGTAGATACAGCCTTGTATCCAAATTAATTCACACAAATATTTTAAAATAATAAATAAATATGATTCCCTCAAATTTTTGTGTACAAAAATAGAAAATGGTAAATTGATGACATAAACTATTTTAAATATTAATAGATCTTTAGATAAAATTTTTAAATTTTTAAAGATGAACCCTTCATCAGGTCACCAATTTTATAATCATAGATATGGTAAATATAATAGATTTAATTATCTTATCATTTAAAAAATTATTATATTAATAAACAAAATAAAATAAAATGATATTATGTCTAGTCTACCTTGTTATATGAAGTTTCAACCTTTCTTTCACAACACGTTAAATAATTTGTACGTTGACTAATTGACTTTGTGTCCCAGTGAAAAGATAAACCATGGAAAAGAGTCACAAATATTCCAGTGGGGGCATGTATAATAATATATAATTGAAATCACCTGGATGACAACGAAGATGAAGGGTTGTACATCATTGTCCAAACATCTGACCCTTTATCTTTGTCTGGATGATGACAAATCATCCATACGAAAATGATTCATCTGAATGATTTTTTCATTGTCCAAACAAATGATTCGTCTTTAGAGATGAATTGTTCATTTTCTAGCAATGAAGGGCTGGCGTCAGGAAGGGAGTTGTCAACTAGAATAGAGGTAATTGGAGAAGAGAAGAAAACTCTAAGGGGAAATTATCATTTTTTAAACTTCATGGGAGGAAATTATTAGATTTTTAAACCTAAAGAGAAATGTAATAAATTTTTATTTTTTTAATTTTTTTTATAAAATAATATTTTTACTTTTAACTTCAATAGTGAATTATAACAGAAAAGTATATATTTAGATTTTTAAAAATTAACTGATATGAGTTTAAGTTTTCACTAAATATCAGGTGAAAATAAGTCTTTTGGTTTTTTTTTTTAAATTTTAGACATTTATAGAACTTATCTAGGATGTCCAGTGGATTGTTTCTTGAGCAAGGTTAATACTACTTTTTATCTTTTACAGTGTTAAGATTGATTTTGGGTTTAAACCTAGCAAGGTGTACTTGGTGGCACATGTAGGGCTAGCCTCATCATATTCGAAAGTACCATATCACCCTTTTCCCTCATACTCTGTGTTTATTCAATTACAAATTTGCCACAATAGAAAATAATTATGATTCACACAAATTCATGATAAAAACATGAACAAGTGATCCCCAATTTGTTTTTTAATAATTAAACAAATCCTAATGGAAAAAAATTTAAAGTTTTAAAAATTGAAATCATGGATATAGTAATCATTTATTATATATGATATTAAAAAATGAAATTATTTTATTAATTAAAATTTATAACAATATTATTATTCTCAATTAGAATCACACGTATGGGTGATGAATGTTATTGGCGACAATGAAAAATAGTGATTTGGCATTTAAATAATTAGAATATTGAATTTATGAAAAACAAACCCTTGTGTAGCATTTAAATAATTCCAACCTTCTTCCACGACACATTAAATAATTTGTGTGTTGACTTGACTTTTTGTGCTAGTGGGAGACTTATGATGTTTCAGTCATTCAATTTTGTGGAAAATGAATGTGAATGTACCAACTTGAACTTCCAAGAAGGTAATGCTTAAATAAAGAAAAGGTATAAAGACCATGGGATTAGTGTACTATTAAGAGATGAAGTTAAATTTTGTGAGGGTGTGGGTAATGCTGATGTTGACATTAATATTTATCTCATTTGAAAGATGAAGGGTTTGTTTGAAGGAGGAGAGATTTGTTCTCTTCCAACTTAAAACGTTTATGAAATTGGGTTGAAGAAGAGATAAAAATTTATCAGATTATTGTCAATAGAAAATAATTAAATGCAACAACACAATATGCAGAGTGATAAGTCTTTATCTAAACTCTATAAGAGAACATGAATTAGAATAGTAGAATTTAAATATTTCTTTATTTTCTCTCTTTCAAGAATTGGAAACTCTTGATTTACGAGGAAAATGAAGGTCTTTCACAGTCCATTCTCATAATAATTTGATTTTAAAGAATGTATATTTTACTTTAATTTACTAAATTTAATTTATTAATAAGATTTTTTTTTTTTTACATATTTTGAAATATTATCATACTTAAATAATCTCAAGGGTCTCTTCATCGATTACAACATGTTTAATGACAACTATATTTTATGAGTTTTGAGCAAACAACCATCTTTCTAAGTATTTAGATTTAGATTATAATCAGTTTAAAGAATTAAAACATTTTAATGGTAGTGTTCCATTTAATAACATTACTTTTATATATATACAACTATTATTATTATTATTATTGGGTTGCTTTCAATTTTAAAATTGAACAACTTAAAGTATATTAGTTTAAGTGGTAACACCTTCAACTATAACATAATATCATATATGTCTATTATATTTTTATTAAAAGAATTATATATTGATAATATTGGATTGAAAGGAATATTTGATTTTTAAGATAAATTTGAATAATCTTTCATTATTAAATGAATTAGAAGCAATAATCTTTCATCTTGAATAATAATATTTCCAGATAGTATAAGGAATGTGTGCAGATGTTGCATTTCCTGTCTTTGTATCTCCTAAGTAATTTGAATAATTTCTATATTGGCTTTAATGAAAATAAGAATATTGAATTAAAGTCTTTTAAATATTTATTATTTTAACTCTTGTTTAAATTATTCTAAGAATTGGTCTTTTTGAGTAACTTAGAGCTATTCTCAAAAGGTATTGTCAGACATAATCTTTTTATATAATTTTACAGACAGTGGGCTCATTCCCATGCCTAAACTATGTTGGGCTTTATCATTGTAATATTAGTAGAAGATTTCCTATTCATGGTAAGCAGTAAGCACATTAACATTGCACAATATTAATAAAGGAAAAAAAAGACATTCCTGTCAATAATTCTCATAATCACTCAATAATCTTGCTAAAATTTGTTTTTCGTTTTCAACAAAATAAATAGAAGAACACTGAATTTTGTATTTGAGTGTGCATCTTTTTTTTTTTTTTCTCTCCAGTGGACACGGTAAATATTATATGCCCAATCAAAAGTCTTTGATACTTCATTAACAATGGTACTGTAGTAAATATCATCAAAACGGTTAATTTTAACCGAATTTAAGTTGTAAGATTAAGTTTGATAATTTGTGGTACTTTCATTTTTTACTAAGATACGAGGTCCTAAATTGATAATCTCCCTAATAGAGAAGAAAAATGCAAGTTTAAAATAGAATTTTGTCTATTAGATAAAACATCAAGTAGTTTTTTTTATCATTTTAACTATAAGTTGTGATATTGAAATTTATTTTAATTGGTAGCACTTCTATTTTATGATTATAATATAATTATTTTGTAATTATAATTAAGTCACTAATATTATAAAAAAAAAAAACTTGTTACTCATTACAATGGTCATGAATAAACTAATAAATTAAATTACTTCTATTACCATATCAAATGCGCACATTATTATCTTCACATGATTATGCTTTTTAAATAAATGAAGACATCTCTTATTTATAGCCTTCAACTTAAAATGAAAAACTTTTGAATAGTAGTTTTGAATAATGTTACTTATATAAAGAAATTATTTATACAAATTTGCGGATGCAACAATATATTGTCTAGTGTTACTCATTAAGATTTGATTATAATTTAAAAAAAAAAAAATTAACTTTATCATTTATAATATTACTAATGAAATTATGTATATATATTTTTGTCATCATATGATCGATGATTTAGAATTAAAGATAAAGTGACAACTAATCATCTAATGACATATTATCTGTGTGCTTAATTATCTACTAAAAAATGTATATACATAATTTCATTAGTAATATTATTACATAACATTACTCAAAAAACAAAACAAACCAAATATTTCTTAAATTTTCAAAATAGATAGAGATAGATTAGGAAACATTCAAATTTGGCTTCACAAAAACTAGCTTGTAAATTATTACACAAACTGCATTAGCTGAATAAATAATTCATAAGAATTACAATAGTAGATAAATGAAATCCATGCTAAACCTTGAAAAATTTCAACCTGCAAATTACAAAGTATGGAAAATTGGGTTGCTTGAATCTCTCTTTATCTTTTTATTTAGCTTGCTAAATAATAAAATATTAGGTGAATCAAACATTATAGGTAAGCAGATTACTTAAACCTAACTACGCAAAGAAGCCCTTCAAACTGGAACTATTAGTGTGTGTTTTTCTCTCTATTGTTTGACAGTAAAATTGTAAATAAATTGGGTTTGTTGAAAACCAACTAGGGAAAATAGGAAAGGCAATAGTTTTGCACTCTAGCAAAATAAACAAACACCTTTGATTTTCCCATTTAAATTCCGTGGTGCACAGCTGCTCCACCCTCTTGTGAAGAGCATGTGATTTCCCTGCAATCACACCAGAGTATTCATTAACCTCATGGAATGGCAGCATATAAACCAGTTTAAGTAATGACAATAAACAGAAACTACACAATTTCTAGCCCTGCACGAAAGCTTTGAACTGGTAAAGACTCAGTAAAATAGCATTTCATTTTAGTTTTTTAATACTGTAAAATTAGTATTCTCTATGTCTAACTGAGAGGCTTCCCCAGTTTCACAATCAGATGGACCTTACTCTGCAAAGGGATTTTCCCAACTTCTAAAGTTAGTTTAATATCCACAACAAGTATATTTCTCTGCAGTATCGCCTTTGAAGTAGTCTTCAGATTCTGCTTTAGGCTGCTGGTTAGTAGGCAACTCAATGGAGCAGCTCATTGTGTCTGCTTGCTGCTGCACTTTTGGCTTCACCTGCATGATCCAGGTTTCTTCCCTTTGCCTAAAATTCCATCCTGGCATCATCTCCTTCACTCTCCAGGAAAACTGCCTGCTGAACTCTGCACTTTTGTTTTATTTTTACTGCTGCAGATTATTGCTTGTGAACTGACTGCTTTGATGCTGTCTTTCTTTAAAACTGTTGAACATTTTTGTTGGCACATGTAGGAAGAGCAATCGTCCCACAAGCTATCAGACTTCACACATTTAGTTATGGTTTTTTTTTTTTCCAGTCTGCAGAGTTCAGATTCTCCTGCAAGCCGGCTCTGCATATTCTGGGAAATTTTAGCAAAATCAAACTGCCATATTTGTATCTGTATTCCTCTAGCAAATATGCAACAGATTGGCAGATTCACGGCTTTAATGAGAAAATCACAATAACTTAAAAAAGAAACCATCAACAAAAGATGGTTAAAAAAATAAACCATTTTTAATATGTTGAAAAAATAAAGCATCAACAAAAGCATGAATTTATAGAAACTTAAAAAAGGAAACTTGCCTTGTCAAAACCACCATAAATGACATTAGACGTTTCCAGACACATCTCCATAATCCTTTCAACTATCTGAACAAACCAAACACATTCCAAATCTAAAATCAATCCAATTATAGTCAACATATAGAAACACAAAGGACCAGAACTGAACCTCAGTGTTGGGACCAGTAGACGTTCGCAGAGAAATGGGAGAAATGGGGTGCTTCCTCGTTGACAACAACGAGACAATGATGGAGGACTTGGGTAATTGGAAGAATCGCCACGTTTAATGAGAAAAAACGCATTTTCCCCCTCACCGCTTGATTTTGAACCATAGACATGATTGTGTCGGCAAGAGTTCGAGCTTTTTCACAGAAAAGTTTCCATAGAATCTCTAGAACTCTCCGTTTCTTCGCCATCCTGGGTAGGGAGAAGTTGAAGTGAAGAGCAATAGAGCGGTCACTGGGAACGATTCGGCGTCATGGATCGGGAACTGAATCAGCTCCCCGAATTGATGTAAGAAGAAGCAGAGGATGAGCACGAGCACCAACACAACGGTCGGTAGTGAGAGAGAGCGCCGGAGAGCACCACTTCACGGAAAGGCAACTGTCGATGGAAGAAGAGTCCATTGACAGAGAAATATCGGCTAGAGAGAAAAAAAAACACTCGTTACGGCGAAGGAGGAAGTTCAAGCACCGAAGGAGTTCGACGGCGCCAGAAAAATAAGCCAGAGCAGAGAACCGCTCGCACAGCCACGACGAATAAAGAGGCGCCGGCAAGATGGAGATGGTGCAGTTGTGGGGGCAGCAATGCAAAAAGGACAAAAAAAGCCCTAAAATGTTTGTGCTTGAGGGATAATATCTTATTTTTAAATATTAAATATATTTAAAATAGGTTTAACGTGACTGATATACCTTTATTACTCGTAAATTTTATTACTAGTAGCAGTAGATGGATTGTTTTTCAGATTTTGAAACTTGGCAGTAGAATTTAACAACACATGAAACTTTGGGTGGGAACAAGTCTTTTTGCCTTATTACTTAATCACCAATAATTAAGGTTTAAATATATAATCATTTTCTCTACTCAAAATTTGAAAAATGATTATTTTTTCCATCCAATTTTAGAGTTTCATACTTGTCAAAATTTCCTTTTGCAATCAACGTCGAAACTTTTTGTCTCCATCGTCAAATTTGGCTCTCTTCCTTGTCCCTTTCGATGTGTTGCCTGGTTCTTCTAAGAGATTGATATCATCATCATCCCTTCAAAATCAAGAGACCAATGTCGTTGTGTTTGTTATCACCGAAGATGGATGTTGGGTTGACAATGGCTCAATCTCGGGCATGAGACAATCGAAGACAGAGGGAAGAGGTCATCAAGAGAAGGGTAATAGATGGAAACTATCTGGCAAGTGAAATAAAGTTTTAAAAAGTTTGGGATGCTTGCAAAAGGAAAATTTGAAAAAGTATGAAACTCTAAAATTTGGTGGGAGAAATGGTCATTTTTCAAATTTTAGATAGAAAAAATTTGTTAAATTTTTAAACTTTCGAGAGAAAATATAGTAAATTTTTAATTTTTTGAAATATTTTTACTAAATGGTATTTTCATCTTTAACCCCTTTAACTTGTTAGTAGCGTGCACTTTACACTAAATTTTTCTTTAGCCCCTTTAACTTTAAATTTTGTAGACACAACCCTGAATACACTAATGAAAATTATATTAATTTCCTTATATTTGATAAAGTATTACATTTGACCCATTCGAAGTTAAATATTTCAAATTATAAAGTTTGATTCCAATAAAATAAAAAGGGAATTTTTTATTTAATTAATTCAATAGGAGTTTTTGTTTTCATTCATTTTTATGGGAGTTTCTTAGGTTTTTTTGTTACTCTCCATAACAGTTAATAACTATAAGTGGTTTATCATATATTGTTATGATTTATATATTTATCTTGAAGCATAACCTTAAGAAAATATAATTTTATTCATGCATTAGTGAAACTTTGTTTTATAGCAGTTTTAAGGTTTCATATTTGCCTTTTATACATCTAACAAGTTGTTGCCTTTTAGGGGATATTAATTAAAATAACTATTTTTTTTTTTGTCTTTTATACATATATAATTACTTTCTTTTCTATTATACATATATAGTTTAAAATATAAAATATCCAAAATACCTTCAATATTTATAATCACTCAATCAACATATAAATCTCACTTATCTAATTAACCTATAAAATAAATAAAAAATTGGTTGGCTGGGTGGGGTTAGCCGACCGACCAACCAATTTTATAACCCATTATATATATAAAATTGGTAGGCTGGATGTTTAGCCCACCCAGCCAACCAATTTTATAACCCATTTTATATATAAAATTGGTTGGTTATGTGTTTAACCACCTAATCAACCAATTTTTTATTTATAAAATTGGTGTATGTCAACCAATCACTCAGTTAACCAATTTTATAACCCATTTTATATATAAAATTGGTTAGTCGGCCAACACCAATTTTATAAATAAAAAATTGGAGACTTTTAAAAGCAAAGTCAAACTAAAAAGTGACTATATATGTATAAAAAGTAAAAAAAGTTGTTATTTTAATTACTATTCCTCTTTTATATGTAAGAGTGAGGGGTGTTAAAATATATCCGATAACCAAACCCAACAATTTTCAAACTGAAAATCGAACAAAAATATTGGTTATTTGAAAACTCGATTTAGATATTAGTTCAAAAGTATAGAAAAACTGATTTTTTTGGTTTGATTATTGGTTTGTTAAATTTTTAAAACTAGTTGATCAAACCAAATTGGTTTTCAAAAGAGTGAATAAGAAATTGTTAAAGATATGAACCTATTTTTTTTAAAAAGGAAAAAAATAATGAAATAGAATAATCTTTCGAAATATGATTCAAAACAATTTAACTGATAATTCGGTTAAGTTAATTAGTGTTTTTGGTTTAGTTCAAAATTGGTTCAGTTTCAGTTTATGATTTCCTCTAAACCAAAAATTCAATTCAGTTTGAAAAATTATTAAACTGGTTCAGTTAAACGATTTTTAACACCCATAGTTAGAGTGGCCATTATATATTTATCAAAGCTTGCTTTGTACCTGAGAATTGTTCTACAGGGGGCAAATTCAAGTATCCATGCAAATTTCTCTAAATTTTCCAACATATTATTGCTATTACGAAATCATTTTTTTTTAATTTATTAAGACACTATGTGTCTATGGCCTTATACCCAAATTGATTCGCACAAAAATGTTAAAATAATAAATAAATATGATTCACACAATTTTTTGTGCAAAAAAAATAAAAGAAAATGGTAGATCGAAAATATAACGGTATTTTTTACTGCATGGTTCCCAAGGAAGCTGCTCAAAAGAACAGGAGAGGAGATCAAGCACACTATTTTTGCCATGCATGGATAGTTACAAAGCTATAAGTCTGGATGGTGCTCATTTTTTCAAGAATGCAGGGGAAACAGTGAGAAAGGATGTGGTTGAAGCTATTTAGTATATCCTTATGATTGAATCCCTTTTTAGGGAGATTAATTGTTCTATTATCACATTTATTCCAAAATGTGAAAATCTCTCTGAGTGTAACGATTATAGGCCCATCTCATGCTGTAAATTTATTTATAAGTGCATTACAAAGATTATGACCAATAGACTTAAATGCATTCTTCCCGCCTTCATCAACAAAGATCAAGCTACTTTTGTGGGAGGGAGAAGAATTAATGATAATATCATCCTATACAATGAGTTGATCAATAGATATCATAACGAAGTGAAGAATAGGAAGAGACGCGCTATCAAGGTAGATTCAATGAAAGCCTATGATATGGTGAGTTGAAACTTTATTGGAGCGATCTTAAGAAAAATTGAGTTGCATCCTACGTTTATCAATTGGACTGAGGTTTGCATATCCACTTCATCTTTCTCTCTTTGCATTAATGTTGAGCTTGAAAATTTCTTTAGAAGCTTGAGATGCCTAAGACAAGAGGATTCCAAATCTCCTTATCTTTTTGTTGTTACCATAGAGATTCTTTCAAGAATTAATTCTTGAAGATATAACATCTAAAAAGGAGTTTGAGTTCCACTGGAAGTGCAAAGGAAGCAAAATTTCTCACCTTTGTTTTGCAGATAATCTCTTCATTTTTTTTAAGGCCGAAAAATACTCTAGAAAGCTCATCAAAGAAACTTTTGGTTGTTGCTTTCCTTGGATACATTTTGGTTGGCTAATCTGCTGACTGCCTCTGATGTCCTGTCCTTGTCGTTGGGTAATTTTTTGTTGTGAATTTCTTTCTTGTTATATGCTGCTGGTCGGTGATCTATAAAGTCTTCTGTGTGGCTACAATATGCTGTTTCTGTCAAAATTCTCCATTTCTGCAGAATGTGCTCTAGTCAAGGATTCTGCTACTGCACCTAACTCCTTCCTCATGCTGCAGCTTCCTCCAGCCCTAGGTTCGGCCTTCTGGCCTCTCTGGAATTTTTTCCGGGTTGATCTGAAATTTTCCCAGCATCTCCTGGTGGTTTTCCTGGAGCAGACCAATTTCAGCCTCTGTTTTTGCCCTGAAGTATGCCTCCAGTATGCTGATCTCCTGCAGTCTAATTTAGGCCTCTTTCCTTCGTTTTCTCTTGGTTGCTGGCCCCTCTCTGTTTCATAGGTTGCTGATACTCTCCGGACCTGATAGGACTCACAGCAATAGCATCTATTCTGGGTTGTCCAGTTTGCCTAAAGCTGCTCCAGCCTAGGCGTTTTTTCTCTTCGGTGGGCTGGTAACCTGCAAATTAAGCTGGGTTTCTGCCTTTTGCTTGGACCTTCAGATTAGTACTTCTCGAAGAGGTCCAGCTCCGTACAGTGGCACCATCCAAGCCAAACAGCTACAGCCACAGCTACAACAATCCCTGTGGAAGACAGGGTTGTTATTTTTGTTCAGTAAAATGCTTCTTAGCTATATTGTACATATTTTATTAGTTTAATGTTGTTTTCCTATTCCTCTTGAACTCCATCATTATAGAAACTCTAATAAGTTTTCAAGAGGAATTGGTGATCACTAGCATTTGTGTTTATGGTGCAAACCTGGTTTAGTCTAATCTTCTTTTTCATTGTCCTCTCTTGGAGGATAGGTGAGCTTAGTTTATTTTTTAGGTCCATGCTTGGCTCATTGCTTCATTGTGCTAATATATTTTTACATACCCAAAAAAAAAGAAGAAAGAAAAACTTGATCATTTAATAAAAAGGAAAATAATGCATAGAAATGGAATTTTTTCCGGTCAGGATATAATTTACTAGACTATGCAGTAGATATTTAGCCAGCCTCATTATGCTATAGGCCGCTTCATGCATAAATAATAAAAATAGTAATAACAGTAACGAAAACAAACAAGTCTTATATTATACATCCAACTTGGCTTTATTTATCTCCTGTTACGTCACATTAAATCTAACAATTAGCTCCTGACTATGCTAATAGTGTATTCCCTATGCCAAGCCCTTTTGGTTTATAAATTTTACAATACACCCCTAAATATGCGAATGAAAGTTTTTTAGTCCCCATTATATTGAAAATCTTACACTTACCCCTGTTTGAAGTTTAGTGTATTATGCTAGACTTTTAGGAAAACTTTAAATTAAAAAAATCTGCAAGTATTGCGCAATTTACATCAACTAAAAAGCAAAAAACTAGTACATATTAATCTAAATACTTGAATTTAATAATCCTTCTAGCTTGGAGTCATCCTTTCTGTGTGAAATTTTGCAAATGAGAATATTAGATAATATAAAGGGCAATTATGGTTGAGGGACGTTAAGGTCTGTTGAAAGGTTTGAGACAAAGACAAAATTATATTTAATTAAGTTGCTTATCTTTATTCTATATTGGTAGAGTTCTCAAGTTATTTTAACGGGAAAAGGACTATTTCTCATCCATTTTTTAGGCCGATCTTAAACTGATATCCATAGGAGATGAAAAATCCTTTCTCCCACCCATAACCAAAATGCCATCTAATTTCTCAGTTAGGGACAAGGGCAAAATCAACATTTTACTGTTTAAAACCTCAAAACTTTAAAATTTCACCATTTTCCCCCTTCAAGTTTTAAAAACTAACAACTCAACCCATCCTCAAAGTTTAAAAAGTTTAGATTTCACCCCTAGGGTTTGCTTCATTCTCCGGCCACCACCGACGACCGACGCATTCCACTGATCTCGCATCTCTTATTACAAAGGACCACGAAGGACGACCCTTTATCGCCCAGATCTGGACGACGAAGCATTGTCCAGATCTGAAAGAATAGACAAAGGACGACGCTTTGTCGTCACGTCTGGACGATGCGACGAGCGACGAAGGACGATGAAGCATCGTCTTGGTGGAACGACGAAGAGATCTCTGTCTCTTTGTCGCATCGTGCTACAAAGAGATCTCTGTCTCTTCGTCGCACCGTGTGATAAGGAGATAAAGATCTCTTTGTCACACCGTGCTATGAGGAGATGAAGATCTCTTCGTCACACCACCGTTGTCGCACCAGGAGAAAGAGGAGGCCAGTGACGACGTCGGAGACGACGTTGGAAGATGAAGTTGAGGAATGGGGGTGAAACTACTATTTTTGAAAGTTATGGAGAACGACTGCATTTTGAAAAAATGGAAACCCTAGGTTTGGGGGTGAAAATGTTAGTTTTCAAAGTTTAAAAACTTTGGTTAAAGATGAAATATTAGTTTTTAAAACCTAAGGGGGGTGAAAAGTAATAAGTTTTATAACTTTTTTAATATAAACAGTAAAATATCGATTTTGCCCTTATCCCTAACTAATAAATTGGACGGTAGTTTGGTTATAGGTGGGAGAAAGAGTTTTTCATCTCTCATGGGTATTAGTTTGAGATCGGCCTAAAAAATGGGTGGGAAATAGTTCTTTTCCCTATTTAATTTATTGGAAATTGTGAGAGTCAATGCCGACAAGAATAAAAAGCAATAAAGTGAAACAAGAGAGAATCATATCATTGTGAGATGGGCTATTTCTTGGGCTTTCGTCAGAGAGTTCACTTGGAATGTTCCGTATAAACACTGACATGTTTGACCTTTTTATTATCTATAATATTATGTATATAATTTTTATATAAATAATAATATATTATTATATAATTAAATATTATATTATTGTTAATTTTTAATTATCTAATCATATAATAACATATCGATATTTATACACAAAGTTATATATAAAAGTTATATACATAATACTACTATTTTATCATTAATTAAGGTTAACCCATTTTCCTCTTTTTTGTACTAATTAAATTATATTTATTCAATTTTAGTTTTATTAAATAAAAAATCATGTATTTTAAAATTAAATTAAATTTAAAAATTTACACACGTTAATACCAAGAATTGGATTGATTGACAAAAGCAATTATAATTAGATCATGTAATAAATGTGGACTCTCATAAATAATATCTCACGAGTAGCATTATGTGTATAACTTTTGTATATAATTTATAAATAAATAACGATATATCATCATGTAATTAAATAATTAAAAATTAAAAATAAAATAATATCTAATCATACAATAATACATTGTTATTTGTGCAAAAATTTGTGTACATAGTTTCTTTTATTATCTCACATATATAACTTAAATTTGATTTAACGTTTGGGTGTGCTTAAATTTTTTGTTGAGAAATGTCAAATTATAAAGATATAAATATTTACAAAGTCATCGTATTGGTTGATTTAGGTTAAAGAGCAACAAAAATATTGATGGCTGGCAATTGATTATTATATTTATTAAAAATAATTTACATTAATTTATGATTTTAGGTTGTTTTTAATTTAAATATGATGAATAATTTTAAAAATTTAGTAATTTCAACTAAAATCTTTGAGTTTGACAAAATTGTTAGTTTGAAATTAAAGTTTTGAATTTTAAGTGGTAAAACTCTTTTTAAATCAAACTCATAGGAACGGTATCAAAAAAATGATTAACCACACCTTCTCAAGTGTTTCAATATTGTTTTGAAAACTTGAGAAGTTAACCTCTTTCTGCAACCTTTCGGTCACTAGTTATTAACCCATCAAAAATTTGTGCTTACAAATAGGGGAAATTGAAAATATAAACAAACAATTCTTAAACTTTTTAGAATATTAATAGATGTTTAAATAAAAATTTTAAAGTTTCTATAATCATAGATTTAATGAAAAAAAATTTATTATAAATGATATGATAAAGGTAATTATTTTATAATTTAACAAATTATTATTTAAATAAATAAAATAAAATAAAATCACTATATGTTTGAGTTCATGAAATTAATGTCTTGAGCCATGTTATTGAAAATTTCAAACTTTTTTTCTATGGTACATTAACTTATAAATAATTTATCTCTCACTCATTCTTCATCATAAAGATAACATTTATAAGTTATTAGAAGTGATTTTCCAACCATTATCAACTTGAACCATTTTTCCAACACTACAATATTATCTCAAATCATATTTATTGCTAGTAAGAAGTTGACAGTAATAATTTATCATTATTTAATAATTTAACAGATTATTAATTTATAATTATTAGTTTATAATAAGAAAATTAATGTCTTTGATCCGTGTGATTATAATTTTTTACCTTTCTTTCACGGCATTGTAACACCCAGATTCAAGTATGTCAGTAAACTCCACTTTCAAAATTACCCTTAGAGTTGATTTTATAACTTATTGTTTAAAGAAATTGCAAAAGAATTATAGAAAACTACAAAATGAGCAATAATTTTCAAAAGGGGTAAAATGGTCATTTTAGAAGGATTTAAGAGACAAAGTGGGAATGAAAATTGAATGACACACTTGAAATTATATGGTGGTGCTAAGGGTTTTTGGTAATTGACTAAGGATAAAATAGTCATTTATGGAAAAGGTTAAGGGTAAATTAGTCCAAAAAGCTCATAAAACCCATCAACTATTCATTTTCTTCTTCCTTAGCCGAGAGTCTCCATAATTTTAGCTAAAAGTTTTCCTTCAAGCAAAATTCATCAAAAAACCTAGCTAAACCACCTAATTTCCAAAGCCTCAAATTATAAAAAGTATAGATCTATCAATTCTAGTAAGTTCTAAGGTAAAAAGTTTAATGTTTAAGAGATGTCAAGTTTAGGGTTTTGATGAATGATTATATTTTTGATTGATTAAGGTTGCTAGGAAGAAGAAAAGAAGGAGGATAAGCTTAAATCACCTAATTAGCAAAAAAAATGTAAGAATTTCATACTTTACATACTTGAAGTAAATTTGAGTTAGATTATTTAAATAACCTTTACTTATATAAGTGTGTAAGGTATTAGAATTAAGATGATTTATGCTTAAAAGGATAAAGAAATTCATTAGGATTCATGATGTAATTTTTAGGCCATAAGGGTATTTTAGACATTTCATATTCCTAGGGTTAGCTTAGTGGATTTTGTGTGTTGAATATATGAGAAATGATGAATTGATGAAAGAATTGGCATTAAGGGTAAGCATGTAATTTTATTCATAAGGTTAATTTTTGTTTAATTATGTGTATGATATGTGGAATAACCCTTATATCCATAAGGGCAAAAATATTATTTTATGTAATGTAGGTTAATTTTGCTTAATTATGTGTATGATATGTGTAAAAAACCATTATAATAAATATGTATATTCAAATGGAATGCATGAGATATATGTAAATGAATGAGAAAATAATCTAATGCTTAATGAGGCTTGAAAAGAATAAGCAAAAACAATGAATTATATTTCATATTATAGTTATACATGCATACATAAAGAATCATAGCATATGCATGATTTTAGAAAAAATAAAGAAAAAGGAAAAACATTTTCTAAGTTATGTATGTTTTCAGAAAATGGAAAACAAGTATTTTTGGTTTTATAATGACTCATATGATACAGGAAAGCATAAAGCATGCGTAAAATCCTTACAAGCGAGCTGTACTATGTGGACAACAAAGAAAGATATCGGTTGTATTATGTGAATAGCCAGCTGTACTGTGTGGACAACAAAAAAAAAATAGTGAAATATGCATGTAAGAGATAACTGTACCTTGTATGGTGATTGCAAGTACTGTCATATGTAGTCTAGATCGGTCAATGAAAATATTTGAAAAAAAAAAAAGAAAGAGAGAGAAAGAATTAGCAAATATTTTATGAAAGTCATTTGCATCAGAATCATGCATACAAGCCTATGTAGCTGATAAAGAGTTGAGAAAGATGTATGATCAGAAAATAAAAAAGTCATGGCACTTATACATGCATAAATCATAACGAATGAATCATATTTGTATACTAAGGAAATGAATAAATGGGTGAAAAAAAGAGAATTATGATATGTGTTTAATTCGTGTTCCGTATCAATTATTTTGTATGTGAATAGCCCAGACACGCTGAGTATGAAAGATATTAGTACTGGTATGAAATGCTTTGAGTGTTAAGTATGATTTTCTTACTGAGTCGTGGTCGCTCACTCCATTTAATTTAATTCTTTACAGGTAAAGAGATGCAGCAAAAGTTCCCGAGGAGCACTAGTGAGACATGACACTGAGGGAGAAAGACACCATAATTTTGTTGATTTATATGTTTTGATGTATATGTGAATATATATATATACTTGATGTAGATATTGATGGATATGTATATATTTTGTTTCCTATATGTATATATGTGATTGTGTATAGCTATATCTATATATGTATATATATGGCTAGTTATGAAAATTGGTTGTAAAGTTTCTGTGGGTGATAATTTTTATGATTATTATTATTATGTACTTATTTTATTAATTGTGATTAAATTGATGAAAATCCAGTCGGTTAGTAAGACTGGTTTATATGAATTGCTAATTGAGAATGTTACAGGGCATAATTAAAAAGAAAAAAAATTCCCTGAGCCCTCTAAAATAGAGAAACTCTTGCCGTTTTTCTGTAACACACCTATTGGTTAGAAGAGATTACAGACATATTACATAATTTATATGTTGACTAGTTGACTTTCATCCTATTAGAAAAGTGAATCATGGAAAAGAATCATAATGTTTATGTCATCTTTCATCAAGAAGATGACATTTATCAATCTTAACGTGTTGACTCAGAGTCATTTATACTTATGTATAAGTCTTTATATGTAAAAATCTTACAAAAAAGTCTTTAAAGTCAGGCCTTACCAATTAGGGCTGGATTCGAGCCGAGCCAGCTCGAGCTCGAGCTCGGCTCTGCTCGATCGAGCTCGAGCCGAGCTCGAGCTGGCTCGGGTTGGCTCGGTAATTTTTTTTTAAATTTTTTATACAAAACGACATCGTTTTGATCTCTATATATATACAAAACGGTGCCGTTTTGATATGAAAAACGAGCCGAGCCGAGCCATAAATAAGCCGAGCCAAAAACGAGCCGAACTCGAGCCGGCCATAAAAAAACCGAGCCGAGCTCGAGTTGGCTACAAGCCGAGCTCGGCTCGGCTCGAATCCAGCCCTACTACCAATTGAAAATAAGGATGCAATAATTTTGAATAAGATTTTTGGGTTATTAATTAATTTAGTTACTTTTTAACTCATGTGAAATCTTTCAACAAAACATAATTCAAAAGGTAATCCTACCATTAATAACTAATTGAAGTCTCAATTTTAATTATATAATTATGCGTGTTGATTACATTTTTGTCAATATATATTGAATTTAATTAAGAAGTTTAAATGAAATATAGTATGTCTTATACACATATTTAGAGGTAGGCATGAACTAGGCTAGACCTGAACACCCATAGGCTTAAGTTCGGCTCAAATAAAAAATAGTCTAATTCGAGTTTCACTCAAATAAAAAATGGTTTAACTCAGTTTGGCTCAAGTTCAATTCGATTTCGTAATTTGATTCAGTTTAAATTCATGATTTGAATTAATAGTTCAAATTTATGGTTCTGATTTGTGGCTCAAATTTATAGTTCATTAACAAAAACACATTGTTTTACTCAAATAATATTTAAAATTACTGATTCGAGTCAAACTAAGTCATGAAATCGAATCACCAATTTAAGTTATGAATTTGAATAATAAATTCGAACTACTTATTTGAGCAACATCTCTTAGCTCGAATTTGGTTCGATTTAAAAAACAAGGCAAATCTTTTGGCTCAAATTAAACAAATTTAAACTAAATTGAATTGAGCTTAGCCGGCTTTAGAAATTGAGTCAACTTGGATCATATCCAGGCCTATATATTGGGGCTTATTAAAATTTTGCAGTGTGTAATGCAAGACAACATATTGGAATTTTACAAATGCATTATGCGTAGGAGTTCATTGATATTGGACAATACATTGATATTTGACAGTACCTTTTGGGGCAACCAAACCAAGTGGAAAGACTTAATATCTTCAATATTAATTAGTACGTCCCATCAATGAGCCAATCTTCAAAGGTAACATAGTGTCGTGGGGAATGTGGAGCTAAGATAGTTACATGTTTAATACTAATTGAACTATGAAAAGTAAATGTACCAATTTGAATTTCAAGTTGCAAGAATAAGTCAAATAAAAAACCGTGTTATTTGTTTTTATAGAGTTGATGAAATGCTAATTGCAACTACAAATGGTGGGGACTAGGGGACCGATAAAAATTATGCCTTTTTTGGCCTCTTCATCACTCTATAACAATTGAAGTTATTATCTAAATATTAGTTTTTGTGAAATAGAAATATTCTTATTTTTTAGTTGAGCAATTCTATATATACTCATTTTTAGTACACAATTCGTATACACAAATAATATATCATTTTATGATTGAGTGTTGTTTTATCTTTAATTTAAAATTACTCAATCATATGATGACACATCATCTGTATATATGAATTGTGTACCAAAGATAGATGCACATACTTTTATTCTTTTTAGTCTATATAATATTGAGATCTAATATAATATTTGTGAGGCGAATCAATATGGGTGAGCTTAATTTGTTTTTTCGGGCATTGTTTGGCTGCTTGTTTTTTTATGCTAATATATTTTTACTTATCCAAAAAAAATTGATCATTTAATAAAAAGGAAAAAAATACATAGAAATGAATTTTTTCCACTTTGGATGTAATTTACTAAATTAACCAAAATTTTGTCAACATCTCATCCCGCCTTAAATTTTACACTGCTAGGTAAAAATTCCGCTAAAATGTAAAATTTTAAATACTCTCGTAGTTTGAAATTCTTAAATTTACCCCTTAGATATGCTAAGAAAAATTACATAAATCTCTTTTAGCGTCAGATTATATCTTACAATGAGCCCCAGAATAAGCTAAATTTATAAAGATACCCAAGATAATATGCTAAAAGTGTTATTCCTTATGCCAAGCCCTTTTGGCTTATTCATTTTGCAGATATGCCCCTAAATATGCTAATGAAAATTATATTAATCCCCTTTATATTGAAAATCTTACACTTGCCCCCGTTTGAAGTCTAGTGTATTATGCTACGCTTTTAGGAAAACTCTAAATTTAAAAAATCTGCAAATATTGCCCAATTTACATCAACTAACTAGCAAAAAACTAGTGCATATTATGTACAGTAAGTAGTACATATTGTGGTAATAAAAAGCAAAATTTTTATGGAAGTTGTATTTTACTGAATGTAACACTTGAGCTCTCCAGCAACTATAGTTGTCCTCTGCCAGCTTGTTGATTGTTAAAAGATTTTTTATTGGAAGCGAAGTTTCTGACACTGATGCAGTCACCACACCAGGTCTGTTGGAAGATAAAGTCTCACATCTAATAAATACAATATAAATAAAAGGTATATAAGTGTAAGAAATTGAACCATATCATAAACGAATTAGTTTTATATAATATGAGTTTTAATCTTTATATTTATAGTTTCAATATATTTTGACAAGGTCCAACAAACGACATCCTTTCATGCGTTTCAACATTATTGGTAAGAAACTAATATTAATAATTTACAATTATTTAATAATTTAGCATATTATTAATTTATAATTATTATTTTACAATAACAAAATTAATGTTTTTAAGATGTGTGATTAGAATTTCTAACCTTTCTTCAATGATATATTACATAATTTATGTGTTGACTAGTTGACTTTTTGCCCATTTGGAAAAGGGAACCAAGTGACACATTACATAATTTTAAAAAATCATGTATTTTAAAATTAAATTAAATTTAAAAAAATTTACACATGTTAATACTAAGAATTGGATTGATTGACAAAAGCAATTATAATTAGATCATGTAATAAATATGGACTCTCATAAATAATATCTCACGAGTAGCGTTACGTACACAATTTTTATATATAATTTTATACACAAATAATGATGTGTTATTATATGATTAAATAGTTAAAAATTAAAGATAAAATAATATCAATCACATAGGAACATATCACTTTGTGTACAAAATTGTATAAGTAGTTTCATTTATTATCTGACATATATAACTTAAATTTGATTTAACTCTTGGGCGTGCTTAAAGTTTTTGTTCACAAATGTCAAATTATAAAGATATAAATATTTACAAAGTCATCGTGTTGGTTGATTTAGGTTAAAGAGCAAGAAAAATATTGATGGCTGGTAGTTGAATATTATAATTATTAAAAATAATTTAAATTAATATATAATTTTTGGTTGTTTTCAATTCAAATATGATGAATTATTTTAATAATTTAGTAACTTCAATTAAAATCTTTGAGTTTGATAAAATTGTTAGTTTGAATTTGAAGTTTTGAGTTTTTAGTGGTAAAACTCTTCCTAGATCAAATTCACATAAACGGTATCAAAAAGATGATTAGTCATTATACCAGGTCTAGCAAATGACACCTTCTCAAGTGTTTCAACATTATTTAAATAAACAAAATAAAATAAAATAACATTATATCTGAGTTCATGAAATTAATGTCTTTGGGCCATGTTATTGGAATTTTTAACTCTTTTTTTTGACATATTAAATAATTTGTATATTTCACTCATTCTTCATCATAAAGAAAACATTTATGAGTTGTTATAAGTGATTTCTAATACGACCATTATCAACTTGAACCATTTTTACAACACTACAACATTAACTCAAATGATATTTATTGTTGGTAAGAAGTTGATGGAAATAATTTACAATTATTTAATAATTTAACATATTATTAATTTATAATTATTATTAGACAATAAGAAAATTAATATCTCTAAACCGTGTGATTAGAATTTCTAACATTTCTTCCACGGCACATTACATAACTTATATATTGACTAGTTGACTTTTTGCCCATTGGAAAAGTAAACCATGGAAAAAAGTTATGATGCTTCAGTCATTTCTTCATCAAGAAAATGATATATATCAGTCTTTTACATGTTGGCTCAGAATCAGTAATACTTGTGTATATGTCTTTATAACTTGTGTATATGTCTTTATATGTAAAGGTTTTACAAGAAAATCTTTAAAGTCAGCCCCCACCAACTGAAAACAAGGATGCAATAATTTTGAGCAAGATTTTTAGGTTATTAATTAATTTAGTTACTTTTCAAAACACATGAAATCTTTCAACAAAAATATAATTCAAAAGGTAATCCTACCATTAATAATTGAAGTCTCAATTTCAATTATATAATTATTTGTGTTGATTACATTTTTGTTAACATAGGTTGAATTTTGTTAAAAAGTTTAAATGAAATCTAGTATGTATGATACTCATATTTAAGGTGGACATGAACTAGGCCAGACCCGAACACCCATTGGCTTAAATTCGACTTAAATAAAAAATACTCTAGTTCAAATTTGACTCAAATGAAAAATGATTCAACTTGGATTGACTCAAGAGCTCGATTTTGTAGCTCGATTCAATTTGATTTCACCGTTCAAATTTACAGTTTTGATTCGTGGCTTAAATTCGTAGTTAGTTAACAAAATGACATTATTTTACAAAAATAATATTCAAAATTATTGATTTGAGTCATGAATTTAAGTCAAACCAAGCCATAAAATCAAATCACCAATTCCAGCTATGAATTTGAGCCATAAATTCAATCTAAATCGAGCCATAAATTCGAACTACTGATTTAAACTATGAATTTGAGTCAAACACCTCTTAGCGCTAGTTCAGTTCGATTTAAAAAATGAGACAAATCTTTTGGCTCAAATTGGTTCAAATTCAAACCAAATGAATTGAGTTGAGTCGACTTTAGAAATCGAGTCAGCTCGGATCATATCCAGGCCTATATATTAGGACTTATTAAAATTTTTAATGTATAATGCAAGACGACATATTGGAATTTTACAAGTGCATTATGCATAGGAGTTCATTGATATTTGACAATAAATTGATATTTGACAGTACCTTTTGGGGCAACCAAACCAAGTGGAAATTTCTTATTTATAGCCTTATGCCTAAACTTAAAATGTCTAGTATTAATCATTAATGATTTGATTAGAATTAAAAAAAACATTTATATCAATTTCTAATTTAGCATATCAGATAATTGTAATCTCATGAGCACCTTAGTTGAGCGAGATTAATACTTTTTTCTGTCCAACATTAATTATTTTTTAGTTTTGGATTCAATCAAGCATAACCTATCAATCAAGGATAATGTTAATCTTAATTAGAATTTAAAATTAACATTTAGTTAACTTGATATTTAGAGTATTTAGTAGTTGTTTCAACTTCTTTTTATTAATTTTTGTAGATCTGCCTACTTTCAAGAATTTGAATGTTTTGAAGATATATAACACTCATCTTAACATTGACTATTTTCGGATGCTGAATGGATCGTTTAATTCTCTACAAATTTTCTGGTTAGATGGAAACAATCTACCAAATACATTTCTTGAGCAAGGTTAATATATACTTCTCTCTCCTTTACATGTTTAATTAAGTTTTTTGCTTGCAAATATTCAACCAAAACCTATTAATGATACACACACACACACACACACACACACACAAACATACATACATGTATAAAAATTTATACAACATAAAGAGATTTTGTGCTATATGTTGAAGATTTTCTTATCAAATTTCATAATTATACTCCCTGATTATTTTCATATAATAATATTTAAAGACAGTGATTTAAAGACAATGATTTGTGGGGTGACTTGCCTTGGTGCCTTACCAACTTGACTTCCCTTCAATTTGTTGATATCTCATCGAATCAATTTACTAGAGACATATCCGCATCTCCCCTTAAGATGCTAACATCTATCCAAGACCTACAACTTTCAAACAATAATTTCCAAATTCCAATTTCCCTTGAACCATTTTTTAACCACTCAAAACTCAAGACCTTCTATGCCCAAAACACTGAATATATATGATGGAATTGAGTCACAACATTTGGCCCCAAAATTTCAGTTAAATTTCATCTTATTAAATGCATACAAATATAATAGTTCATTTCCTAAACTTCTCTACAATCAACATAACTTAAAAAAAATTTATCTTTACAACCTTAATTTGAAGGGAGAGTTTCCAGTTTAGTTGTTAAACAACAATACCAACCTAGAAATACTTTACCTAGTTAATAATTCTTTTTCAAGGCCTTTGCAATTGCCAATTTATTATCATATCTCTTTGAAAAGATTACATATCTCCATCAATTCTTTCCATGGGCATATTCCAACAAGAATTGGAGCTTATCTACCAATGTTACAATATTTAAACATGTCTAGAAATGCTTTAGATGGTAGTATTCCCTCATCAATTGGCTGGACAAATACCTCAACAAATGGTCGTAGGTTGTCTCTCATTACAACACCTTGCATTGTCAAATAATAGTCTACAAGGTGAAATATGTTAGATTTGAGAGATATTATTAAGTCAAATAATCATTTTATAGGTTGAACCTATTGTAATTTTGTCAGTAAGAAAATTTTGTAATATTAAACATTTCAAAATTTTCCTTTTCTTATTAATAAGAATATTAACTTTGGCTAAGCCCTCCACGTTTCGTATTTAACTATAGACTTTTAATTCTTCTAAACTTATATGGAGTTTTATCACATTGTTTATGCGAAACTCTATAAGAATATCTGCAGAAAATAAGACTCTATAACAAATTATCAGGCAATTTTGGAACCAAATATAAGATATTTTTAAATTCAATTTATAAATGATTTTAATTATTACTGGGACTTAAAAAGAAATTTACTGGGACTGAAGTAAATAATTTTGGAACCATAAACATTATGAACATTTTCTCGACATAATCATAAGCAAGACGTAATATTAGAAGCATGCCCACACTTTTCTTCTCTCCGTTCATGAAATCGATTCTCCACAAGCTGCTCACCTTGAAATATCTTGAAAAATTATAAATTACTGACTCTAATAATAAAAATACTATCATAATTGTCGGCACTTGGGTGCCCAGAATGTTGCTTGAATTGAAGCACACATCAAATGGAAATACTGCACGGCCGAGATTTCTCCACCTCCTCGTCGCCATGACAACAATTCTTTCCATTTTATCGTCATCTATCAAGTTTTAACATAAACTTCACGCCCAAAACACAACTTTTCAAACACTTCCCCAAAGTAGAATCATTCGGTCTCTCTCTGGCACGGTACAAATTCTTGTTTCTTTAAAGTTGAAAACTCTCTTTTTCCTCTCACGTTTTCAAGTTGCTGTTTCCGCAAAGCAGAAAGATTTGGAATCTCTCTTCTTCCTTTCATTATTTGCGATTGCAGCCATCGAGATCTGATATCATGATGCATCAACCCACCTACAAAATCTTCAATCTTGATAGATAAAAGGATGATGGGTGGTATAGGATTGGAATGAGATCAGGATGAAGTTGAAGAAAAGGATGTGGATTTTTACAGAGATACGTTTTCAAAATAGAGAAATGGCTTTGATTTGGTTTTTGTCTTTACAGAGAAAGAGAGGCACAGAGGGTTTCGGGCCAATTAGTTGGATTTTTTATTCTTGTATCAAATGTCTATTGTACCCTTGTTTTTGATAGAATTTATTAACTGTAATGGTTGGAGTCACTAGGTAAACTAGTAATTAAATATTATTTTAAGCATGTAATTCATTAGTTCTTGGAATTTTTAACCGTGGAACATTATTTGGTTATTAGTTTTGATATTTATTAGGGGAAAGGACTATTTCCACCCAAATTTTAGCGTGAAAAACTCAAATACCTATATATGGGTTAATTTTTCTAAAAATTTTTTAGTAAAAAGAAGGATAAAATTGTTATTTTTTTTATAAACCCTAAAAATTTATGATATTTTACCCCTTTAGTTTGAAAAACTAACAATTTCTTCTCTATGATTAATTTCAAAAAGTGATATTTCCCTCCAATTCAAATTTTCTAGCAATTTTTCGGCAAATGATGGCCGCTCTCTCCCTTCGGCACCTTCTCTCGATCTGATGCCCTCTCCCTTCAATTGGATTTCGTGTGGTTTCTTTGAATTTAGATAAAATCCACTCGGAGGGAGAGAGATTCAGACAAAAAGAAGGTGTCAGAGGGAGAGAGCAGCTATCATTTGTCAGAAATTTGAATGGGAAAAAATATCACTTTTTAAAATTAATCTTAAGGGAAAAATATTAGTTTTTCAAACTAAAGGGGGGAAATGTTATAAATTTTCAGTGTTTTAGGGTTTAAGAAAAAATAACGATTTTACCCTTTCCTATAACATAAAATTTTAACAAAAGTTAGCTCATAAATAAGTATTAAAATTTTTTAATTATCGTAAATATATTTTTAAGATTGGACTAAAGCTTTGGTGAGTCCCCATTTATTAACACTGAAACTATATTTAGTACAATCACATTTCTCAAGTTTATTTTTTATTTTGCGGGTTTCTGTCAAGCGCAGGTGGGCTGGCAGACATGAAGCGCATCTTTGGGATAACAACTTATTTTTGTCAATTTCTCTCTCTTTTGGTTGGGTTTAAAATTGGCCAAAAGAGTAACCCACACCCATCCATAGGCAAACTTTTATTATGATTAAGAGTAAAATTGTTATTTTACTACAATTTTACTAGTAATATTAAAAATTATATAATTTTATCTTATTTTCTCTCTTAAGTTTAAAAAACTGACATTTCACCATTAGACCTCAATTTTGAAAAGTGACTTTTTTCCTCATATCCCTAATGTTTTCTTCTCTTTAACAACAACTATAACCACCATCTCCTTCCTCTCTTCTGCCTTTGCCACCGTCGACCACTCCAATGACAGATGAAAAATCTTTGGCCGACAAAGAATAATAGCTCTAGATTGTCAAAATGGCTTCAAATCCGTTACTTTTTTGTCACTTTCTATCGTTGGCTCTTTGTTGATTTCAAAACTGGTCGTCGATTCCAACTGACGAAGACAAATTGATAGCCTCGTCGATTTGTTTAGGTGAAGACTCGTCTTTTCTAGCAAAGACAACTCTGGAAGAAGGGAGAGAGATGGTCGAAGGGTGCTTATTGTTGGAGGGGGAGAGGTTTTACCAAAAAATCAAAACCTTTAGAGGAAAAAGTGAAATTTTCAAAATTTAATCTTGGGGGAAGTTGTTAGTTTTTCAAACCAGTGGAAAAAAATGATATAAACTTTTAGGGTTTTAGAGTTTAATAATAAAATAACGATTTTACCTTTTATAATTAAAGGTTTTAGTTAAGTTTAACAACCTATGGGTGATGGTTTGAGCTTTTGAAATCTTGTGGGTGTGTATTAGGAATGGGCTAAACGTTGGGTGGAAGTAAGTCTTTTGGCCTTTCAAATATTGTATTTGAAGTATGTAGGGTGTATGTAGAATCGTGTGTTATATATAGATATTTGTGAGATACATTATGAGCTTAAAAGAAAATTATCACACTTGAATAATCTTAAGGGGCTCTATTTGGATGAGAATGTGTTTAATGACAGCCATATTTTATCAGTTTTGAACGAACATTCATTTATCAAGTAATTAAGTTTAGCTTATAATTATTTTAATTGTATCTACTAAATCATTTTAATTGTAATGGTCCATTTCTTAATTTAAAATTTTTATACAACTATTATCGTTATAAAATTTTTACATCTATGCCAAACAGAAATACAACCCTGAAAGGAATATGAACAACAATTAATATTTACCCGTTTAATAACTTTTGAAAGGCCCCTTTCGCCAAGCAGTGGATATTGAAGCTGCCATCAAACCTTAGGTGGGAATAAGTCTTTTGGCCAATTTAAAATTACACTAATAAAAGTTTTGAATTATTAAACGAATTAGAAGCAATGGTAGTTCATCTTAAATAAAATTATTTCTAAGTGGTATGAGAAATGTTTGTAGGTGTTTCGTGTTCTCTCTTTGTCTCTTCATAGTAGTTTAAAGGATTTGCATACGTACCATTTTAACTCTTGTTTTAATTATTTCCGAATTGGTCTCTTTGAACAACTTAGAGATATTATTCATAAATGGAAATGAGATTAACAAAATTGTATTCTCAAAAGGTATTAATAATGACATAATCTTTTTTTAATAATTTTAAACCAAAACTTAATGTGGTAACCTAATAGTTCTTGTTTTCTACATTGCCCATTTATGAAATGCACAACTACATTAGGCTCATTATCATCCTTACAATATTTTCAACTACTGGAGATTGTAATATTAATGGAAGACTTCCTAGTCATGGTAAGAACATTAACATTGCCATATATATGTGTAATACATTCCTTTAGCTAATAACTTGGCTAAAATTTGTTTTGCCTTTTCAACAAAATAAATTTAAAAAATTGAATTTTCACTTTAAAGGTGCACATCTTTTTTTTTTTTTTTTCCTCTTGTGGACATTTTAAATAGGCCAAAGCACTATTTCCCAGCCAAGGTTTGTTGAAGTAACAAATTCCCACAGTTAAGTTTGAAAAAGCCGAATATCTACCTATCATCCATTTATGCTAATATCTTATGTTACTTCTTAATTAAATTACTTATTTACCTTGACAAAAACCACGCGTCATCCATGAAAGTAAACACCAACTTGAAATCGGAGAAGCCACTGATGAAGACGACAAAGACGATGAAGTAGGCGAAGTAGAAGATATCGGAGAAATGGATTTTGGACTCAGGAGATTCTGTATAGTCTCGGACCACTCAGTGTTAGTATTGTTATCACTGAAACTGCATCACCTTCTTCATCGTTGTCATCCAGTAATTGTTTCTCAAGCTCTTGAAAACAATTAAACATCTTCTTCTCTGAATCTTGCGCTTGAAATCGATTTTTCACCGTATTGTGATTATTATTACTCATTTACGGCGAATTTGGGATAATTTGTTGATGAGGCCTTAATTGTTGTTGAAGAAGCGGCAAGCTGTAACAGTGCTCTTTGCCTGTCTTGATTGCTTGCTTCATCGCTGCCGCTTTCACCTCTATTACTGTCGTCGCTTCTCCGTCGTTCAGCTCCCGTCATCGACCTCCGCCATTCATTCCTTATCACTGGTTTGTCTCTATTCGTCATTTTCATCTTACTGAAGTCCGGTTTCAGTTGAATTGTTTTGTGGTGTTGATTAAATTGATTGGAAGCTGCATTGTGAGGTTTGATTTTGTTGAGGATTGTTATGAGTGGAGTGTTGTTTTGTGACTGGAATTGGTTCTGCGAATCGGGAGTTGGTTGTTTGAAGGTTCCTACGTTTATGCAAATAATTGGTTTGTTGAAATTCCTCTGTACCCAGACGGCTTCACAAACTGAGTATTCGGTAGGAGATGAAATAACTTTATTCATAGAATATTAAACTAAACAAACAAGACAAGAAATGAAGCAAAGAAGAGAATTTGGAGAGAGAGAAAATGAAGATGATAAGCGCTTCAGTTACAGGGACGAGTCAAAAGGCGTAGAATAACAAGAAGACTCATTTTCAAACTTAACGGGTAACAATCTATTTGTCATTTCATCAAACCTTATACGGAAAATAGTATTTTGCCCTGTTAAATATTATATGCCCAATCAAAATAGTCTTTGATACTTTATTAACAAGGTTGGGTTTGACACCAACCTAATATAGTTTAATCAAAATATTGCCGAAAAGGTTATGATTGACTATATTGAGATTTGTACGAAGGCTATAATGAATTAATAACAGATTCATCACTCTCGAGCATGAGCATTGATATCACAGTTAGGACATATTTATGGATGTCACTAACTAGTTAAATATGTTACCATAGTGGAATTGAGTTGATACTCAATTTAATATTATCTAGTCATTAAAAAAAAATCAATCTATATAATTTAGGGAGCCTTGATAGAGACACTTAATATATACCTTAGCCTCAAAAATATATTGTATAATGAAATAATTGAATTGTATGAATAACCATATCACTGATAGGTTAAAAAAAGTTACATACTGACCTCTATGTCTTACTACAGGCCAATCCTGGTCTGTATCCGGACAAATATCGAGTTGAAAGTTTGACATTAATCTGGTCACTGCCGACTTAGTGGGGAGCTTATAGGTCACACAAAAGAGTTGATAAACTTTGAAGGTATGAGGATTATCTAAGTTGGATTTGGTCTAGATTTTAGATTGAGAATCTAGAGACTTGGAAAGGTTTATAAACCCAAAATATATTTTAATATATATTGGGACCTTAGTGTAATAATTCTAAGTTACTAGGGTGTATGTGAGAATTAGCAAGATTGAATTGGATTGACTTAAATCCGTAATATTTAATTTGAAATTCAAATTAGAAAATGTGAGATTTTATCTTAATTTTATTAAGTAAATAATCCCATAAATCATGAGAATTAAATAAATATATATATGTATTTAAGAGAATGTTGACTGATGAGCAGTACAGTTACGCGGTGGGACAATTCCCATCCCAGGGAACACATGCTATTATGTATATATTGGTGCATCCTCGCTTTAAATTTATGAATTTTATTTTTATAATATTTTCAACCCTAGCAACAACACAGAGATGTCCTTCTCTCTCACAAAAAGTTGTCTTCTAGTTTTAGTAAGCCACAAGTATAGTTGAGTCTCCATAGTTATTGTTTCATGTGGATACCAAGGAGACCTATGCTTAGTTTTGAGAGTGACTTCTTTATGACTACTTCCATTAACGAAAGACGAAAGAGCTGCCCACGTAGATATATCTAACAAACACCCTATGTTTGTTTTGTATATTTATAAATTAATCTTACTACGAGGATGATCCAGAAAGGGGTTTTGTAAATTGTTTGATATTAAATTAAAATTTTTAATTTGTTATTTCATTGTCGAAGATTGCAAAATTCCTACAGTTGACACGTATAGATTGATTTGTGAACTTTTAACTTTTAATGATGATGGTCCTACATGGAAAGTGCAAGGGTAAAAAAGGGAAATCTAGTTTGAATGGAAGTGGGATGTCTAATTAACTAAAAGCAATAAAATTATAAAAAAAAAAAAAAAATTTCAATTTAGCCAATGTGTGGTTATTGTAGAGGTGTCCATGGGCCAAGTTAGGCCTTAAGCCTGAACAATGATAGACCTTCAAGTTGGGTCGACTTATAAAATTTTTAAGGGCCAAGGTCTGCCCTATATATATATATAGGGTCGGGCTAGACCAGGCCTTAATTAAACAGATTTAAAAAATTAATTAAGCAAATTAAACAAATTATTTTTTAATTATTAAAATCGAGGATAATGCTTTGAACATTTTATTTATAGTCCCTCATTTGTGGTTGAGAACATTTTATTTTAATTATTTTGTAATGATAAACTTCAAATGAAACGAAATTATAAACACAAAATTATTATTTGCGAATTCAAACAGTTTTTTAAAGAAAGTTGATGAGAGAAAATGGAATTAACAATATAATGAAAGAATTGAGATTAATAGATTTGTAAATAAAATTAAAAAATGAAGAAGATTTGAGTTGTTTATATAAGAGGAAAAAAATAAAAAAAATAAATAAAAGAACAGCTTTTGTCTGTGGTAAAAGCCATTCTGGTTTCTACCTGTTGCAAATTGCAGCAGCTAGAAAGTAGAAGCCAATTGTTATTCAGTTTTTTTTTATATTTTTAATATTTAAATAGTAACGGGATGGGGTGAATTGGCTCATGAGCCTAACACCTAGGGCCACAGCTCGATCCTAAAAGCCCATAGGTTAGACTTGACATGTTATAGTATCAAACTAAACTTTCTTATTTTCGAGCTTAAAACAGAGTCTCTATTTAACTCACCTAATTGTCGTGTCTAGGTTATTATAAGTTTAATTTTTTTTTCCAAATTTATGAATAATAAAATTATTATTTTGTCCATTATACAATATTTTTTTAAAATAAAATTTAACTTTGAATTAAAAAATGTTATTTATATCACCTAAAGATGAGAAAATGTTTTTAGACCAAAATTTGGATGATAACTAAAAATTAATGCTGAAGGTCACTCTCAAAATTGGCACAAGTAACAAGAGACTTTAAGACTAATTAACATAATAAACCAATAGAGAGTTATAGAAAAATATTTCAATTTAGCCAATGCTTATTGTATGTTTAATAAATATCTAAGTCTCACTTTTTTATATTTTCGGATTTAATAATTTTCTGAAATTATAATTAGCAGGACATTTTCGTTATTATCCCCAAGGCAAGGTCCCCCTTGGCCTTGGCTAATATATTTCCTCATTTAGCCGTCATACATATTTACAAGTTAGATTTTATCAGTTAAAAACAGTTATTTATTTATTTTTAATTAATAGACTTATCCGGCTAATCATTTTCTATTTATAATCCCCATATCGTGTAGAAAAAAAAAATCTTTTCGATTTTACCTTCAAAAATATTTTTAAATGATAATAATCATTTGAAATTACAAAAACTATGAATATGTTTAATATTTAAAATAATAATTCAAAAATAAATAATTGTAAGTTCTTTCCCCCTTAAAAATACTTATATACATATTTTTGTTATATAATTTAAGTATATAAATAATATATTATCATATAATTAAATATTATTTTATTTTTAATTTAAAATTATTTTATAATATAATAACATATAATCTATATATTTAAATTATATATGAAAAATCTAAAATCGTATTATTTGGCCTCATAAAATAATGGGATGGTAGTTGCAATCGAAAAGATATTATTTTATGACTGATTAAACGAGGAAAAGATATGATTAATGATCATGAAAGAGGAAAGAAAAAAGCAAATTGTGTTGAAAATGATATAATTAATGATCGTGACATCCTCCCTGAAACCAGGCATGCAGAAAAAATCATAACATGTAGACAGATGAAAGAACAAACTTTATCAGCTGCTGCATGAACTTTTATCCCGAGAAGATTTTAAAACAAAATAGTCACATAAGTCACAGAAAAAAGAAGGAAGTCCTCCCTTAAACATATATATTTTTTACATAAGATTAAGAATAAAGCAGAACTTGTACATTAGAATCACATATCAGCCTTTGGCCACAATTGAAGCATCATAATACTTTAACACTGTACAAAACAAACTCATAACATTCTTAACACCTCTAAGACTTCCATAATCAGAACTGGTCTCCTGTGCTTCTTCAGATAGATTCATCTCCATATTACTTTCATTATTAGTTGGGATGTCCTTTGAAGTGACACTCAATTTACCTTAAGTTCTTCAAACCTTTTTGTAGTAAGAGGTTTAGTTAGCAGATTAGCAACTTGGAATTCTGTAGAGATATACTGAATACTCAGGCTTTTCAATGTCACTTGCTCTCTAATGTAGTGCACATCTATTTCAATGTGTTTGGTTCTGCTATGGAACATATAATTAGAGGCCAAGGAGTTGGCACTCTGATTGTCATACCAGACAATTGAATTTTGCAACACAATGATCTTCATTTCAGTGAGACTCTTTTTCAGTTAGACAAATTCAGTGCCTACTTGACTGAGTGACCTATACTCAGCCTCAGTGGAGGAAAGAGAGACAACTACTTGTTTTTTAGAACTCCACTAAATGAGATTCTATCCTAAAAATACAAGATAGCCACTAATGGATCTCTTGTCTCCAACATCTCCTATCTAGTCTGCATTTGCATACCCTTCGATTTGTTAAAAAGGGAAAGGTTTATTCTATAAACCTTAATTTAGAGTGCCCTTTATGTACCTAAGGACACTTTAATAAGCTTGCCAGTGTGGCATAGTTGGGGCTTGTTGAAACTGGCTTAATTTATCTATTGCAAAGGAGATATCAAGCCCGTTCGTGGTGAGTTATTGAAGAGCTCCTATGGTACTTATATTAAAAGTGGGTTCTTCAAATATAAGGTTGTCATCTAGATGAAGTTTGGTTCTAGTCACTATGGGTGTGGCACAAGGATTACAGTCTTGCATTTTAGTTTTTAACAGTAAGTCCATTGCATATTTGGACTGTGACAAATGAATACCTGATGAAGACCTGCCTGCTTGCAAAGCCTAGGAAATAACTCAAGTCTCCTAGGTCCTTTAGAGCAAATATAGCATTAAGTTTAGTTACCAGATCATGTATATAGCTTTGATGAGTTCTAATGAGTAGGATATCGTCAACATAAACTAAGATGTAGATCTGAACATCAGAATTAAGTAAAAAGAAAAGACTGGTATACAAAACAGAATTAACAAAACCTTTCTGTGGGAGAGTATTTTTCAGTTTGTCATACTAAGCTCTAGGAGTTTGCTTCAGTCTATACAAAGCTTTTGTCAGTCTGCACATAAAATAAGGATTTATTGAATCTTAAAACCTTGTGGTTGTGTCATAAATGTTGCCTCCTTGAGATCCTCATTGAGGAAGGCATTGTTGATATCAATTTGTTGAATGGGTCAGTTTCTAGATACAGCAAAAGTAAGAATCATTCTAATAGTAGCAGGTTTGACAACAAGATTGAATGTGTCAAAATAATCAATTCCAGAGGTTTGTTGTAACCCCTTAGCCACCAATCTAGCTCTCAATTTCTGTAGGGTACCATTAGGTTTAACTTTGGTCTTAAACACCCATTTGTGGTCAACTATATACATGTCATCAGTCACGGGAACCAAAGTCTAAGTACAATTTCTCATTAGAGAATTATACTCTTCTGTCATAGCCTAAACCCATAAAGGATCTTGAAGGGAAGCTTTAATAGATTTTGGCTCTGTGGGAGGAGCAATGGAAAGGGCAAAAAAGATTCTTGTTGCTGGGAGAGATCCAGTGATCATAGGGTGGACATTTTGTGTACTTTTGACAACATAATCATCAAGGATTGTTAGTTCTAATTGTTGTTGAGCTATTGTGGATTTTGATGTTGTTTTACTAGCAGGAATGGCTACCTCTAGATTGGTAGTAAAAAGTGAGTGACTAGAATCTAATTTAACAGGTCTTGTGAGGCTATGATTTTGTGTAACAGGTTCGTCAGCTTTAGGTGTTAAGGCTAGGGTTGTTTCATTTGTGGAGTGGTGAAAAGGTAAGGAGATAAATATGTTTGAGTCTAGTAATTTTGAGTTTGGATAAGGTAGGATTGTGGACTGACCTCTTTCTTTAAGTGGTGCACTGGAATTAACCTTATCAACTTTCTTTGGATGGAAGGATTTGAGTCACTTGGATGGAAAAGACTGTTAATAATAGTGTGTGTTGGAAATTCTAAGATTTTAGATTGAAAGTACAAACCCTGGAAGAATTTGGGAATTAATTTGAATGGAAAATCTGACTCACTAAATTTACACTTATGATTATGTACAATAGACTAGTGGGACTTAGGCATTTATACCCTTTATTTGTCAAGCTATACCCTATAATACACATTTTTGTGCGTGGAAATCAAATTTGTGTTTGTTGCAAGGTCATAGATGAGGGTAACATGCACACCCAAATGTCTTTAAGAACTCATAATCTGATTTTTTATTAAAAAGCACCCGATATGGAGACCTATTTTCCAAAACTAAGGTGGGCAACCTGTTAATAAGAAAAATAGCAGTTTGGAAGGCCATAGAAAAGACAAGGGCATAGCAGACTAAGCAAGCAATATTAGCCCTAATTCCACTATATGTTTGTGTTTCCTTTCTACTATACCATTTTGTTAGTGAGCATAAAGACAATAGTGTCTTATTCTAATGCCATGTTCTTGCAAATAAGGGGTCAAACTTCTGTATTCTCCACCTCAGTCTGTACATTGGATAGTTTTGAATTCCTTATCAAATTTTCTTTCCACTAATTTATGAAATTGCATGAAAATAGGTATGCATTCAGATTTGGCCCTTAATAGAAAGACCCAATTGAACTTAGAGTGGTCATCTGTAAAATGTATGTGGTACCTAAAACCTTCTCTAGATAAAATGGGTGCAGGACCCCAAATATCACTTTGGAGCAGTTCTAAAGGAGCTTCAGCTCCTGGATTAGAAGTAAGAAAAAAAGTTTGACTCAATTTACCAAACTAAAAATCAGAACAAAACTCAAATTTATTAAACTGTTCAACAGAATGTTTCAACTTATTATAGACAGTTTGAAAAACTTTAATACAGGGGTGACCTAATCTTTTGTGTAAGACAGAAGCATTAATCCTATTTGCAACTAAAATAGAGCTAGGCAACTGACTACTCACACTTGAATATTTATTTGACAAAGACTCTGATGGTTGTGACGCAGAAAATTGAATTGAGGAGGGTAGACTTTGTAAAATAGATGCTAGACCAAGTGAAAAAAGCTGATAAAGATGATTTTTTTGGAGAAGTATGGTTTTGGTGTCCTTATCCTTTATAAGACAGCAATCAGATTCAAATTCAACAATAACATTTCTGTCAGTGTTATGTTTTGGAATACTAAGTAAATTTTTGGTGATTTTTGGCACACAAAGTATGTGCTTAAGGTGTATGCTTTTGTGAGATAAAAACAAAGGTAAAGAAAGTGAACCTGTGTGAGAAATAGCAAGGCACTTTCTACTGCCAACCTAGAGGAGCTGTTGTCGTACATGTCGTACATAGTATGACTTGACATAAAGTTGTGTTGGATTAGAGGCCACATGATCAATAGCCCCTGAATCCATATACCAATCGGGGTCATTGATAGAGCTTGGTTGTGTTATGGACTGATTACTAGGTATGGTATGATTTGATTGGGAATTTGGAGACTAAGCAAAGGAGTAAGGTTGTGTGGTAGAGTTGTGATAAGGCATAGGATTCTGTGTTATATTAAGAGGAGTTTCAGATGATGGTTGCTTGATAGGAGTATGGTAAAAGTTTTGAGACTTGGGTGATATTTGTGCTGCAAGAAGGGAATATTGGTTCTGATTTTGGGGATAGGCAAAATATGGTTGAATTGTGCACAGAAAGAGGGGAGCAATCCTGGGAGATTAAGATTGAATCATTTTGCTAGATATGTTGGCTCGAGGAAAAGGGTTTTGCGTTTGGTCAGGATGATTTTGTATTTGAGGGATTTGAGAATGAGATATATTACCTACAAAAGTAATGTTAAATCTGTGGTAACACCGAAGAGCAGTATGTCCATTTTTTCCATAGACTTGACAGAGCACTTTAGGGGAATTTTCCTTTACCTCTATCCTGACTAAAATTATAGTTACCAGAACCCACAAATTTTTGGGACTGTTGAACAGTGTGAGAGTTGACAGAACCAGAGTTTTCAAAGTTGACCATATAAGAAACCATACCCCCACTATTTCCAATTTTATCAGTTTTACTATTCATCTCAACACTAGCCATATATTTTGGTACCCTTTTTGCCATATTAGCTGTGCCACCAACAACATCAAACGAATAGACAGAATTTCTATTCAATCTCTGTTCATATTTTTGTAAAAAAAAAAACTTGGTTTCTGCCAAATTAATTTCCTTAGACACAGAATCTAACTTCAACATTAAATGGACCACCACAGGATCAAACTCAGGTCCTAGCCCATCTATAATAAAGCTAATCAACTCTTTTTCTGAAATAGACTGACCACGGTTTAATAATGCATCGTAAATCTCTTTCATGCGTATGATATATTCAAGGACAGTTAGAGACCTTTTTTCATTGACTGTAAATTTTTTTAAGGTTCATAAACTTTGGACTCTACTATAAAGTAATCCTCCAATGTACTCCGGATTTCAACAGCAAGTTTGGCACATAGAAACATGACTGAACATGGATTCACTTATAGAAGATAGAACCCAGCTCATTAAAAGTTGAAAAAATTTCTTCCAAATGGCATATTGAGGGTTGGTTTTCTTCACAGTCATAACATTATTTTGGACTATTAAGAAGGGTCAGGGACACTGAACTAACCCGATTGAATGCTCCTCAAGATCGTGAGCCCCAACAGAAGACAGCGCCTGTGCTCGCCAGTACCGGTAGTTCTCCTCCATCAGTTTGAGATTCACCGCCTGTAGTGTTGACAGTGGAAACGCTCCGATCTGTGGTGGCTGAGTAAAAGAAGAGTAATTAGAGTTAGGATTTAAAAGAGGGCTAGCAGAGGCAGAAGAGCCTTCCATGAAAGGACGCCAAGGATTGAAACAAAAACAGTATATTTGCTTTACTTACCTGATTTTACAAGCTTTACAAATGTTTCATATTTATACAAGAAATTCAAAATAAACAATGAAGCAAAATGACAAAGGGTTGAGATACTCCAGAATTGCTGATGGAGTCACAACTTTCATCACTTGCTTTAGAAAGAAATGAACAAATCTTGTGCAAGTTGGAGGTCACGAATCTTCTTCTGCTTGAAGGAAAAATGAAACAGATGAAATATAAAGCGACACCGTTTCATTTTAAGCAAAACCCACAACATCAGGCCGAAGCAGCCAACATCATTGGAGTCAACTCCTTTCTTTGACTGTTGACAGAATTACTGAAGCTCCTCACTTATTCGGGAAGTACAAGCTGACAGTCTCCATTTTTTCCCATTTTTTAATCATAGCTTTTGCATCTCAAATCGAGTTTTGACTGAAACGCGCTATCGGTTGCTTTTTCAGAGTTTCTTCTATCATAGCACATCACCATGAATCTTCGTCTAATGAATTAGCTCATTAAATCATTCCGAAAATTCATTAAAGGATTCACCCTTTTCATTCTCAAATTTTCAAAATCTTTTCTTAAAGTTAGGAGGTTAGCAGTTTTCACTTTATAGCTTCCTCGATAATCAATGTGAAGAATCTTACATGCTTTATTTGCGGTGGAAGCCCCAATGATTCGTGAAAATACAGCGCCATTAACTCCTTCTTGGATTTTCTCCAAGGCACAAGCTTCTCTTTGCCTGATCTCCTTTAGAGACTTGATTTCAGTATCAGACACCTTTTCTTCCAGTTTGGGTTTGTCAAACCCATTCTCTACCCAACCTCACAAATCATATGACTCGAAGTGGGTTTGCATTTTAAAAGCCCAATTGTTATTTCTTTCATCGTCAAAGATTGGAATGGTGAGCTGTGAATTTTGTCTCATTCAAAATCGTAGCTTTTCAACACTTCCATTCACTCTAACTAAGAATTTTCAGCTCAACCACAAACACAATAACATAACAACATTCCAGGATTTAAAGTGAGAAATGAACTCAAGAAATGAATAAAAAATGACCTTAAAAAATAGTCAAAATAGGGAAATTAAAACACACGGAGAAGAGAAATGTTTAGAGAAGTTCAGCTTTTGTGATGTATATTGTGAGACATTGAATTATTTCAATAGGTATATTTGTTCATATCTTTATTTATTTTATTGCTGTTCTCGTTTTATCATTAGTGTAGAATCAATTTTTTATATTAATTATAAATGTTGAATTGTGCGTAAAGATTGGCCAAAAATGATGACCTCCCTTGAACTTTGTTCAGTTATCAGTTGGATGTCAATGTTCATGTTTTAATCAAATTTGTTCTAAAAGTTTGCAGAAATTCATGGCCACTCCAAATAACAAATTCTGTTCATTTTCTGTGCTTGTATTAAAATGATTCATGTTTGCTTCTAGTATACTGTGCTGGAAATCTGCATCAAGATTGCAACAAACTTATACTTTTGAAATCTGGACCAACTGATGGGAATCGATGGCTTGTCTTGTCTAGGTGAAGCTTTCAAAGTGTTTAAATTATTGAATCACATTCAATTGCGATTGAATTGGATGAACAACATCAATTTGTGGTTCGATTGGGTACAATAGACTTGTTGATGTAGCATGACTTTTGCTAAAGGATGCAATGCATCACTAGATCTCAGTCCAATGAACCATATTTATATTTTTTATATCCCAATTCAATCATTTAGACCGAGAAAGACCTAGATCTATCATTGTCTAGGTTAAGGTTCAGTTTAGGTTTGACAACAGTGCCCATACTCCTACCCATCATAGTTCATTGTAGACTTAGGATTTCCAACATTATATCCAAATGAAGTTTAAGCCTTGCCAATAAAATTTTGTTGGTACACACACTTTTAATAAAATTACGTGTTTTAATAATGAATATTAATTTATATATTTATAGGATGTGTTACTATATGATTGAATGATTTTGAAATATAGATAAAATAACAATCAATCAAATAATAACAGTTTATTGTGGTTACACAATTAGCAGTGCTTAGTTGTATTCCTCTATTTTTTCTGCTTTGACTTAATACATTTCTGTCACCAAAGTCATTAAATCATTAGAAAACCTGTGATTACCCTTCTTTAAATTTCGGGTATAAAAAATAATAACCACATGAACCAAATTTGTCCATTGCATTCTATTGGTAGAGGTGTACACAAATTGAACTTTGATTGAACACCTCTTGGTATAAGTTCAGTCATTAAATTTGTAATTCAGATTTGTGACTCAAATTCATGACATTATTTTGTGACTTATTGATAAAACAACGTTATTTTACCAAATAACGACAAAACAAAGTCATTTTGATATAAATTTAGCATAATTTAAATTGAATTATGGGTTAAACTTGAATTGAATCGAGTCATTACCTAACTTTTAACTTAAATTTAGTTTAGTTTAAAAAATAAGATGACTATTTTGACTTAAACTCAACTTAAATTTGATCTAAACTAATTTGAGTCAAACCAAATTGAATTGAACTAACTTTTAAAAATGAGTTATTTCAATTCGATTCAACTCTACCTACAAATTCATCACTAGTCATGAGTTTGAACCCACACAGCCAAGCCAACCTCCGAACAGCCACAGCATCTCAAATCTGAAGATCTACCCGGGAGACTTCAACCTAACAGCCCGTGATTATTGTCAGTTTCCATTTGATACCAATTTAATGATTCGCAGCTTGTGTATTAATGCTTTCATATCCAGCAAGAAAAAGCTAATATCATATCACGCATACTGGGTCCTAGATCGTATTACGCAAAAGCATACCTAGCTTCTACGACTTTTAGTATGGTTCTTGCATCACATGTTAACATGGGCTGTCTTCAGAAATAGTACAGTACAGATTCAAGAGAGTAGTCTATATGCTGATTGAGGGACAAAGGTTGGAATACTCAAATAAAAGGTATAGATGATAAAAACATGTAAAGATTAAACTTTTTATTTATATAATATATTCGTTATGAGATCAATTATTAGATCCAGAGTTATCATTTGTTTGGTGTAGTAGTAGATTCAGACCTATAGGTTTGGTCTGGTTTAATGTTCCTGGTTATTAAAAAAGTACTATATTTTAAAATATTTCATAGAAATTGGAATGCATACTTACATATAAGATATATAGAAATCATGAATCAATGGTTAAAATCAATGTTTGAAGGTTCACTAGACATTAACCCAAACAAAGGTTGATTTATGTCTTGAACAATTAGATTGACAGTTAGATATGACAAATTAAATAACATTAGAATAATATTCAATCAAATATAATTGTGATCTTGTGATATGTAATGCATATTTCCCATTGGATTTAGATTATATATATTTCATGATTAATTATATAAAAAATATTTTGAATATTATTTTAAATATTTATTTAAATAATTCATCAATTTGTCTACAAGTCAATAGTTTTGATTATTGTTTTAAATTTATTCGGTCGACATTTAGTTTAGCTTTGAAAACATGATAAAAAATACAACTCCCTATCTATAATATCCAAGATCAATATTATATGTATCCACTTTGAGTATACAATGAATATTCACTTATATATATCATCACATGATTAAGTGTTAATTCAAAATTATTAAAGTAGATACACATATAAATGTGTACTTATACAATGAATAATTTTAATTCAAAATTATTCAATCACATAATGACGCATATAAATGTGTACTTATTTATATACTTAAAGTGGATACACATAGTTTTACTGAATATAAAATTATGAAATTCTTTTTTTTTTCTAACTAACTTAGGAAAATATCCTGCACACCCTCCTTCCACATTTTACAATTAAATTTGTTAGTTGGCGTCATTGTTCATAGCAATAGTTAATCTACCTATACTTATTCCTTAAATTGATTGTTTTACCCGAAAATTTTTGCTAATTTTCAACTTAAAAGATCACATTTGTTAGAAAATTACATGACCTCCAAAGCACAGGAGCCTCAGCTGAATCACTTGGTGGAGACGCCGTATGTTGAATAAAAGGCGGGTAGTGCTCAACAGGTGGTGATGGCGCATATAAGTGTAGTTGCCGACACCTTTTTTATAGGAAGTGGAGGTCTATAATTAGGCTTTGGAGAAACCTGATACACTGGTGGAGGAAAAGGTGGAGGAGATGGTGGTGAATGGTATGACTTGTGGGGTGGCGAGGATGTGATTTGCAAGAATGTGAAGACTTTCAAGTAGAAGGTGGCTTAGCAACGGGGGGACTTCTCTTTGTTGTGGTGAAGGTGACAGTCTTGGTACGGGGGTTGCTGTACCACCATCACTACCTTCTCCTCCACCACTGCTTCCACATTGCAACTTCTTGCAGTCCACTGGACGTGCAACATCTGAGGAACATTATTCAGAGGATCTCTGATCGGACTTTCCAGGAATGAAGTTCATATCACCATTGCTGACCATCTTTCCTCCAGGAGACGTAGCAACACAACTGTGTGGCTCTCCCGTGAAATATTTGTAAGAATAGGTTGAATTCTGCAAATCGGGAAGCTGACAGATGGTTGAAGGTGTCACGCCAGTGAAGCTGTTGTAGGCAACATCGAGTTGTTCCAAGCTCTCCATTATGCCAATATCGATTACAATTTGGATCACGAAAACCCAATAAGAACCACTTCAGGAAACTTGCCAAGGAAGCGATTGTTGCTTAGGTCGAGCTTGTAAAAGAGCTTCAAGCGGCAGAAAGTTGTGGGGATAACTCAGTAGAGAATCTATTGGAGTACAATAGCAAGATCTGTGAGTTAGCGTCAACGGGTGGAAGGAAACCAGCAATGTTAGTGTGATTGAGATCAATGGTGGCAACAACTCTAATAGAGGAACTGGAGGGAGAAGGCGCACAGAAGATGCCCATGTTGGAGCAAACATTGGAGCCATTCCAGTTGAAGGTGAAGTTATTTGGGTCAGAATAAATGGCATGTTTCCAAGCTTGTAAAGCAAAGTAAGCTTCACATAGTCTTAGGTTTTCGAAGTTGAGATTTGAATGTACATTGTCATCATGGGCAGCAAAGGAGATTTGGAAGCAAGAGGAGGAAGTGTAAGCAAGGAAGATTAAGAGAATGAAGAAGAGAGGAGGAGGAAACATTTTAAATGGCAGAGCCAGAAAGTCACATGAAGGAGAGTGTTAATTTATGTCATGAAATGTGAAAAGCTGGAAATTTTGCCAAACGCATCTCCTAGGGCTTTCTTTTAGCCAGCCTAGAATTTTAACTTCTGTTCTATTCTTGTTTATTATGTTTTATGTGACATGATGACACGTCTAGTATTCTTTAGAGGCCAAAGGACTTATTCCCACCCAAAGCATATTGTTTTTCTAAATTCTCATCCATTAATTTTGAAAATCTCATTTATCTACTCATAAACAGTTAAGCAAATTAATTTTAAGGGTAAAATAGTTATTTCACCTATAATATTAAAAATAAACTTAAATTTTATCTTATTTTCCTCTCTAGACCATAAAAACTAATCATTTATCTACTAGACCAAGCTTTAAAAAATAATATTTCTCTCATAGGGTTTAGTTTTCAAACTCTGATGCCACTGTAGGCGGCCTTTCTCTCTAGACGCTTCCTCTTCCTCCGACAATCTCTCTTCTCTCACTTAGACATCTGGCTGACGACGATTGAAGTCGGGGAAGAAGGCTCTTTCTCTTCCCAGACGAGGACGAAGATTTTGTCTTTGTTTAAGAAGATGATCATCTTCCTAGACAAAGGCAAGATCATCGTCTTTGTCTAGGAAGATGAAGAGCCTCATCTTCCCAATTTTAATCGACATTAGTCAAAAGTCTAAGCGAGAGGAGAGAGATGTCGGAGGGAGAGGAAGCATTGAGAAGGAAATGTTGCTGGCAATGGCACCAGATTTTGAAAGCTAAACCCTATGGGGGAAATGTTATTTTTTAAAACTTGGCTTAAGGGCGAAATGATTAGTTTTTAACCGCCTACAGACAGATAAATGAGATTTTTAAAATTAAAGGGTGAAAATTTGAAAAAACAACATATTCTAGGTGGGAATGAGTCATTTGACCTTTTTTAAAAGGCCATGAGTATTTTCCAGACAAACTTTCATGTTACATTTGAAAAGTTGAATTTCAATCAATTTTGCTTGTGAATTTGTTACAAGGAAAAGGCAAGAAAATCATTTTGCATGAATATTTCTATTTCTCTTTTTCTTTTATTATTTTATTTTCTCTTTTCCTCCATTTTCTTTGTCTATTCTTACCACTGTCACTCCTTCTTGTCATTGGTAGTTTGTTCTCATATAAACCTCAAATGGTTTCTTAAGAGTCAAATATGGCCTTGACCAACACCAATGTCTCTTTTATCACCACCGGTGACCATGTTTCACCTCTCTTTTCGTGTTGTGGCTCAATCAATTGAGTTTTATCATTGACAATAATCTCCCTCTTCTCATTATAATTGTATCTCTTCCATCTCTAGTAACAATAACCTCCCTTTTAAACCACGGTTGATTTGACTATTTCTTTCTTGTCGGTGGATTGAATTTTTTTCCAAGACTTTAAGTGATTTAAGTTGGTTGATAAGTTTTCAAATTAGTAACAACATATTGATAATTTGATATTTGTATTAAATATTAAATCTAGTTTCATAATTTCAAAAAAAAAAAAAGATAAAGCAGATATTTGAAAAAAAGAAAGGATTACTTAACCAAAGTAGACAATAAATGATAAATTGAACATTTCAAATTTAAAAAAATATATATAGTTTCATCAAAATTTGGGTTAGAAATAGTCTTTTGGCCTATTCAGAATAAAAGTCTAGCCCAATTTGAGTCTAAAAGAGTCCACATCAATGGTTTGTGAAGGTGTCAACCACTATTTTTATCACTTACCTAGTTTTTTTATATTTAGACTATAATCCATAAGAGCCAAAAAGGCACGCATTCTAAAAGCAACTATGTGGTTTGAGCCCTCGATGAGTAGTTCGAATAGTAAATAAGGGATTCCAAATATAAAAGTGCAAGTTTAAATTCTCTTCGATGACATTTTAATATTAAACTTTTGACTTACTTTATTCAGTAATTGTAGGATCAGTCACTGGACTGAGAGTTTTATTTACTTGTGTGGTTGGTTTGACTCTAAAAGTTTGATCTAACTCGGATAGGATTCCTCCTCTTTAAAAAAATTTATGTGACTAAAATAAGTCCAATATTAAGAACGCTTCATATATCTATGTTGTATCTGACATTTAAGTATTATATTAGTGTCAGCTTGTATTATTGAATAAGTAAGTGGGCATATATAACAACAAAGCATCTAGCTTTTGATGTAGTAAAGATGTATGAATTAATACTCAAGATGATGGATGAAATATGATAATATAATAATAACAAGAACAGAGTTATGTTGTGTTAACAGTAGGGTTAGATTTAAACCAAGTTGGCTTTAGATCTATTGCCAACTCAACTCAATTGAGGTTTAAAGGAGCCGTTTTAGTTAAGTTCGAGTTCAAGCTTAGGGTCCAATTAAGGATGGATATGAATCAAACTAAACTAAGTTTGAACATTCCCTGATGCAAGTTTAACCTGAATGAAAATGAGACGACTTGAGTTCATCAAGCCAAAGTTAAAGGTATCTCAAGTTCACCTTAATCCCTAAGTTTGAAGTTTAACGCAAGTTCATAACTCAAATTTATGGCTCATTAATAAAACAACGTTGTTTTACCCAATAATGTGCAAAACAATGTTGCTTTGATAATTGCTTGACATGACTCCAATTGTGTGGTAAGCCAAAGATGAACCGAATCAAGCCATTCACTCAGCTTGCAAGTTGGACCAAGCTAAACTTTCTCTAGTTGAAGTTTTTAAACCCTTTTGACTCGAGCTTAACTTAAACGAATTTAAGTCAAACCAAATTGAGCTGAGTTAGTTTCGAAACCATGCCAGTTCTCTTTGGGTTTGACCCTAGGTGCAATATTATCTAGTTTGAGCTCAAGTTTGAGTGTACGGCTCATCAAGCTCACAAGTTTGAGTGAGCTTGATTCAAAACAATCAAAACGATGTCGTTTGAATCTATACATATCAAAAAGATGACATTATGATGTGAATTAAGTTAAGTTAATTTGAGCTTGCTAGGTACTTTAGCCAAACTTGAGCTTCATTTATGGGAAGCTCATCGAGCTTAAGCTACTTGAGTTGGTCCAAACTCAAGTTTGATTTGATTTGAATCCAATACTACCTTAAGTGAGAAAGTGTTGTTGAGATCTAGGAAGATTAAACACAAGAAAGGCGAGAAGTCATTTGTTTTTAGTTGGGAATCGCCAAAGAGGACATGAGTCATATTATACACTCTCTGCATGATTTTTAAGACCTTTTTCAAAAGAATCCAAATCAAATTCAAATGGAAACACCCTTTGATTATGCTTCACCTTTAATTTTTTTTTAAACAAAAAAATGGTTGCACGAAATTTTTATGTCACTTTGACAACATCATAGGTGAAGATCATATTCAATTAATAAATAAAACTTCAATCCAATCTAGCAGTAGTTAAGCATGGAATAAAAAAGAAATGTCTCGACAATAATATCTACCTTGATATTGGTCTCTTGTAGACCTAGCAATGGCTTGAGGCTTAGCAAGCCCAACCTGGGGGCAATGCCATGCAAAATTTATAGGCCTTGTCAAGACCCACTGGAAAGACTCCTAAGCTTGACATAATATGTAAAACTAAAAAAAAAAAAAGGACATTTTAAAAAATATATAAAATAAATTCATGTTTGATTAGTTGATCCACAAACCATGTGTTGGCCTGCAAAAAAGCCTACATAAGCACAATCAAGGGGTTATGGGCCATGCCTCAAGCCTATGTGTTAAAGCAAGTCTCAACTTTTGTACGTTGGCAAAGCCTCGGCACAAAACCACCCTTATCATAATGGACCATACAAAATAAGAATGACCTAGCTCAACCTAGCCCGTCACTATGTCTAACATCATGTCATCAACCAACACCACCTAATTTCAATTGCTTTCTTGAACTTATGATAGACTTGTAAGTCAGGCCTGAAGAACTGGGCCCGGTTTGTTTAACTTCAAGCCTAAATTTTTTTTTTTTTGAGTTTAGGTTTTGGAGAAATCCGTTTGGACTTCATTTGTATTGTTTTAGTCAGATTCATTAAAAGTTTTAGACTTGGGACAAATGTTCGAATAAAAACTAGAAGAAAGTTGTAGATGAAATTGCTAACAATTTGACTGCAATTCCAAGAACCTTTGGTCCCCTCCATGGATTGAGATATAATCTAACAAACTCATGAAAAAACTTGAGATCCTTCTCTTACCATTATGAACACGCGAGTTAACTTCTCTGTTTTGTTTGGAATTACAATTGAAAGTATAAGTTTTGTTGCAAAAACATACATTGAGCTCTTTCACCTCTTCAGTTTCTTTTCCTGATGTCCTTTTAGTTGTTCCATGAGAGATGTGATTTCCTATTTTCCAAACTTGCAAGAGTCGCATGTCTACCTGTGCACTGCCAAGACTGCAAACTCTGGACAACACATATTAATATCACCTAGACTGCTATTTTACAGGAGTTGAATCCATCAAAATTCAAAAGTAAAATGTCATCAACTTGTGCCATTATGCAGTCAGTCTCTTGTAGCAATCAATCTCTTCAAATGAGTGCTTTGCAACATCATAGTATCGACCATATTTTGAACAAACCATGCAGAAACTGATACTGCTTTTAATACTGATACTATCAAGTAAAGTATGTGCTCTCTCAATGAGAGTCCTAATGCTCTTCTTATCCATCTCTGTCATTGAAAACACAGTCCATCAATCAAAACCCACTTGTAATAGATTTTACTTTATATTATAATATTTCTGCATCTTTACTCTTTGACATTACAGTACTTTTCCAGATTTCTCCAGCTTTTATTTTTCATGTTGGTGGAAAGATGTTCCAGTTTCATTAGTAAACACCTTTAGTAGGCTGAGATGCGGTGATGACTGGTGGACAGTAGTGACCGGTATAGTGGCATGATGGTCTGATTGAAAGAAGAAAGGTGGTTGCCACTAGACGGCTAGGGGAGTAGAGGCTAAACGAAATGAACGCATGTTTAAGATTACAGTGAAATGGGCCTAGTAAAGTAGGCCTGAGAGAATTTTATTCATGTTCGCGTGAGCTTCCGGCTTGAATAACTTATGTTCACGCCTGAGTTCGAAAATGATTTTGGACACTAAACCTGATATATTTTTTTTCAGGTTAGTCTTGATCAATTCAGTTGACAGTTCTAATCTATGCTTTAGCAAATAAGGTTCTTTAAAAAAAGAGATTATGTAATAGTACAAAAACTTTTTTATTTTTACTAATTAAATTTTAAAAAAAAACATAGAAACAGTCTCACCTTCTATAATTTTTTCTCTTATTCTTATAAACAAAGTTAAGGCCTCCATCAAGTTTCATTATCGGTTGTCCATTGGAGTCTTTGTCATTGTTGTTGCCGTAGTGGGAAATTTAATAGAGGCGCTAGGGCAAATTTACTGAAAAAGATTTTAGAGTGAGATAAGTAGAAGAGTGAAATAATTTTTGCTTGGGTTGATGTTTTGTTAATTAAAGTAATAAAATGATATCGTTTTTTTTTAATTTTTAAAAGTGATTTACAGTATGTTTTCATTTTCTATTTTTGTGTACAAAAATATGTGTGAATAATTTTTGTTTATTATTTAGGCATATTTGCGTGATTCAAGTTAGGTATGAGATCGTAAATGCACAATATCAATAGATGAAGACGAAAGATAACACTATAATTTATCTTGGAGAGAAAAATGGCTATAATTCAACCAACCATAATGTATGATGGATTGGTAGAGTTATTAAGTGGGTATCTATATACTGCATTGGTAATTTATTCAAATGGTTTTCCTAGCTTCTCATCCACGACATCCTCCTACTTTAAGTTATTTGTATGTTGATTTCTTGCCCTATTGGAAAATAAACTGTAGAAAACATATTGATTTATGTCTCTCTTTTTGAACATATAAGATATTTATAATCAGCTATGACAATCATATTTTCCAATTCGACAATATCATCAATTAGGTCTCATAATTGTTATATGTTTAATAAAGTGTAATTAATTAAAATAATTTTTTTAGGAGTTATAATAAATTAGCCAACTATCGGATGACTATCATTTGTTGTGGTTGATGAGCTTGTCTTTAAGGTTTGAACACATTTTATTGTGAAAATAGGAAAAAAGAGTTATTTTTACTCTTTATTTAACTAATTTTGTACAAGTAAGGGTAACATTGACAAATTTTGGCCTAGAAAGACTAAACTTTGAAGAATATTCAATGTTCCACTCTGATATTTGAATACCGGATAAGTGATAGATTTATAAGCTAAGGGGGTTTATTGTGATTTGCTTTAATACACTAAAATGTCTTATTTGAGTATGTATGTATAAATTTTATAAGCTAAGGGGACTAAATAAAGATTTACAGCTCATATAGTATGTTGTTATGGTGAAATCATGTTTCTTTTAAAAAAAAAAAAAAAACTTTAGCATAAGTAGGGGCAAGTGTAAAATTTTCATGCTAAGGGAATAAATGCAATTATGTTCATTGTATTTGGAGGTTTAAGAATATTTTCAAAATTACTGGGGTTGTTGATATTTTATATTTTGTGGGAAATTTGTGAAAATTTTTAATATTCTTATTCTTTTAAACAAATTTACATAATTTGTTGAATAAAAGTTGAATTATTTAATTTTTGTGTGTTGCTAACTATTTTTTGTGGATTTTTTTCTTTGCAAATTGGAGTACTTTATCAAAAAAACAAATTTCAAGATTTGACAAGCCAACCTGAGCAAGTGTTTGAGAAATTCCTAATTTCTCACCATTTTAGAGAGCAAATGTAGATGAAAGTCTAAAAGAAAATAATCAATGAGATTCATAAAGGTTGAATGACAATCAAATGACATTATTTAGAAAAATGTGTTTGGGGTCTTTTTGGATGTCAATGTCCATATTCAACAGTGTATTAACCTTGTCAATACTGTAAAGGGAGATCAATAAGAGAACCCAAAGAATGAGTTTTGGCTCTGACTTATTAAAGTGGACATTCGGTTCAACTAATACGAGTTCACCTTAGTCATGAGTTTATTGATTGTACAAATGACATATTGACATACATTCCATTTGTTATGTGGTCATCTTGATATTCATTGTTTCATACTTGATTGTACAAACTAATTATACATAATTTATTGGTTTTTGATTTCATTCAATAGTGTTACGAGAAGTAAATTTGGATAAACAAATTACTGAACAACAAGTAATATATACAATATCAAATAAGGTTTAAGATTAAACTTTAGGGTTAAGGTTTATTGTTTAAGTTAAAACTAAAAATTTAAGGTTTACCTGTAAGGTTTATGGTTAGAGTTTAAGGTTAAGGTTTAAGTTTAAGGTTTAAGATTAAGGTTTATGTATAAGATTTCTGGTTTAAAGTTTAGAGCTTCAGTATAAGGATATGGTTTAAAGTTTAAGTTTAAAATTTAAGACTCACAGTTAAGATTAATGTTTTTGTTTAAGGTTAAGATTTAGGAATTAAGCATAAAGTTAAAGTATAATGCTTAAGTTTAAAATTTAAGACTCACAGTTAAGATTTAATGTTTATGTTTAGGGTTAAGGTTTAGGAATTAAGCATAAAGTTAAAGTATAATGCTTAAGCTGAGAGTTTAAGTATAAGGTTTAGGTTTAAGTTTAGGGTTTCAATATATGGTTTTGGATTAAATTTTGGAGTTCACATTTTAGGATTTACAATTTTGTGTTATTTTTACTGTTTATGTTTAAGGTTAAAATTTTTGCAATAAGGTTTACTGTAATTTCATTTGTATAAATTACCGATGTAAATATATAGACATTCACTCAATAACTCTATTAATCCATCATATATTATGGTCAGTTGAATTATAACAAATTTTCTCTCCGACATAAATTATAGTGTTATTGTTTGTTGTCATCCATTGACTTTCATACCTAACTAATACAATGATATTCAACATTTTGATCATGCATCCATGCAAGTTTATAAAAAATTTCCAACACATGTTGCTACTACGAAATCATCCTTTCTACAATGTGTGTTTATAGTCTCATGCTAACTTGAATCACAAAAATGTGCAAATAATAAATAAAAATGATTCATGCAAATATTTATGCACAAAAATAGAAAATGAAAACATGAACAAACGATTTATATGCACAAACACGATTTTGGTCTTTGCATAAAAAATTTGAAGCTTCAATGAAACAGTTGGGCCACCAATTCCAAAATAATAGATATAGTCATTTCTTATTTTAAATTATATATTGAATGTAATTATTTTTTAATTTTTAATAATTATTTTATAATAATAAAATCAAAGTAAAATGACATTACTTTGAGTTCAAGAAATTAATGTCTTTGCGTCATGTTACTAGAATTTTCAACCTTTTTTTCACGGCAAATTAAATAAATTTATTGACTAGTTGACTTTTTGCCCCATTAGACATGTAAATTGTGGAAAATAGTTATAATGTTTCAGTTATTTCTTCATTAAGAAAATGATATTTATGGGTCTTTACATGTAGGGTTAGAATCAATTATACTTATGTAAAGGTCTTCCAATAAAATCTTTAAAGTCAATATTACCAATTACTTAATAGGAAAATAGACTGTTATTTAAATGACAATACGTATCTTTTGAAGTAGTATCTTTTTAATATGGTGGCGAATGTGGGACTAAGATAGTTGTATGATTGATGCTAATAGAAGTGTGAAAAGTAAATGTACCAACTTGAACTTCAAGTTGCAAAGATAAGTCAAGTCTAAAACTGCATTATTGGTTTTCATAAAGATGGAATGCTAGTTGAAACTAGAAATGGTGGGGACTAGGGGACCAACAATAATTGTGCCCTTCTTGGCCTCTTTATCACTTTATATAGATTGTTACTTAAATGGCAATACGTATCTTTCGGGGTAGTATCTTTTTAATGTGGTGGTGAATGTGAGACTGAGATAGTTGTATAATTGATGCTAATAGAAATGTGAAAAGTAAATGTACCAACTTGAACTTCAAGTTGCAAAGATAAGTCAAGTCTGAAACCATGTTATTGGTTTTCATGAAGTTGATAGAATGCTAGTTGAAACTACAAATGGTAGGGACCAGGGCCCAACAGTAATTGTGCCCTTCTTGGCCTCTTTATCGCTTTATGGTAATTGAAGTTGTTACCTGAAGATTAGTTTTTGCAGAGTGGAAATATTCTTATTTTTAGCCAATACAATATTGAGATCTAATATTATATTTGTGAGACAAATTAATATAATTACATTAATTCGTGTTACATGATTTTTAATTTGTTTACATAGCTCATACAGACAAAGTATAAACTGAACTAAATCTATATATATTTCTCAAACTTATTGTAGATTTTCTAATTGATTGATACCGAATATTTAATTAATGTATTATTATTTTTTGTTGATCAAAAAATTTAATAAAATATATAATGACTGTAAAAGAGGAAATATATAAGGAAAATGTATTGAAAAAGACATTCAACATGTCACTATACTATAAATACCCAAAGTCAATCTCTTGGTAGTCACAGAAGCAAAAGGCTTGGAGTATAATTGAGTGAGTGTCTGCATATTGATGTTGGTAATTTATTCAAACGGTTTTTCCAACTTCTCATCCACGACATCCTTCTATTTTAAATAATTTGTGCATTGACTTCTTGCCCTATTGGAAAATAAACTGTAGAAAATGTATTGATTTATGTCTCTTTATGAACATATAAGATATTGATGATCAACTATGACAATCATGTTTTTCAATTCGGCAATATCATCAATTAGGTCCCATAATTGTTATATGCTTAATAAAAGTGTAATTAATTAAAATAAATTTTTTTAGGGGTTATAATAAATTAGCCAACTACCGGATGACTATCATTTGTTGTGGTTGATGAGCCTTTTTTTTAAGGTTTGAACACATTTGTTTGTAAAAATAGAGAAAAAAACAGTTATTTGTGACTCTTTATTTAACCAATTTTGTACAAGTATGGGTAATATTGACCAATTTTGGCCTACAAAGACTAAACTTTGAAGAATATTCAATGTTCCATTTTGATATTTGAATATCAGATAAGTGATAGATTTATAAGCTAAGGGGGTTTATTGTAATTTGCTTTAACATATTAAAATGTCTCATTTGAGTGTGTATATATAAATTTTGTAAGCTAAGGGGGCTAAATAAATATATAGAACTCATATAGTATGTTGTTATGGTAAAATCATAGTTTTTTTTTTCTTTTTAATTTTAGCATTAGGGATAAGTGAAAAATTTTCACATTAAAGGAATAAATGCAATTATGTTCAGAGTATTGGAGGTTTAAGAGTCTTCTCAAAATTATAAAGGTTATTGATATTTCATAGTTTGTTGGAAATTTGTGAAAATTTTTAATATTCTTATTCTTTTAACAAATTTACATATTTTATTAGATAAAAGTTGAATTATTTAATATTTTGTGTAGTTGACTATTTTTTCTGGATTTTGTTTTTGGTTGCAAAATGGAGTACTTCATCAATAAAGAAAATTTCAAGGTTTGGTGAGACAACTTGAGTAAGTGGCTGAGAAGTTCCTAATTTCTGACCGTTTTAGAGTGCAAGTGTATATGAAAGTTAAAAAAAAATTAATGAGATTCAGAAAAACTGAACGACAATCAAATAACATTATTTAGGAAAATGTGTTTGGGGCCTTCTTGGACTTCAACATGACCATATTCAACAATGTATTGATCTTGTTAATACTGCAAAAGGAGATCAATAAGGGAACCAAAAGAATGAGTTTTGGCTCTGACCTATTAAAGTGGATGTCTGGTTCAACTAACACGCGTGTCTGGTTCAACTAATACGCGTTCACCCTAGTCATGAGTTTATTGACTGTACAAACAACATGCCAACATACATTCCATTTGGTATGTGATCATCTTCCTTAATATTCATTGTTTCATACTTGATTGTACAAACTAATTTAATTAATTTATTGGTTTTCGATTTCATTCAATAGCATTTTGAGAACTAAATTTGGATAAACAAATTATTGAACAACAAGTGATATATACAATATCAAATAAGGCTTAAGATTTAAGTTTACGGTTAAGGCTTATAGTTTAAGTTTAAACTTAAAATCTAAAGTTTAAGTATAAGGGTTAGGGTTAAAGTTTAAGATTAAGGTTTATGTATAAGATTTCAAGTTTAAAATTTAGAGTTTAAGAATAAGGATACAGTTTAGAGTTTAAGTATAACGATACGGTTTAAAGTTTAAGTTTAAAATCTAAGACTCCAGTTAAGGTTTAAGTTTATGTTTAGGGTTAAGGTTTAGGAATTAAGCATAAAGTTAAAGTTTAAGGCTTAAGCTTAGGGTTTAAGTATAATGTTTAGGTTTAAGTTTAGGTTTTCAATATATGGTTTTGGATTAAATTTTAGAGTTTACATTTTATGATTTATAGTGTAGGGTTTACAATTTTAAGTTATGTTTAGGGTTAAAATATTTGCAATAAGGTTTATTGTAATTCCATTTGTATAAATTACTGATGTCAATATGCAGACACTCACTCAATAACTCTATCAATTCATCGTCTATTATGGTCGGTTGAATTATAACCATTTTTCTCTCCAACATAAATTATAGTGTTATTGTTCGTTGTCATCCATTGGCATTCATACCTAACTAATACAATAATATTCCAACACATGTGTGTTTACGGTCTCATACTAACTTGAATCACACAAATATTTGTGCATAAAACTAGAAAATAAAAACATAAGCAAACGATTTCTGTGCGCAAATAAGATTTCAGTATTTGTATAAAAAATTTGAAGTTTCAAATAATGAAATGGTTAGGCCACCAATTCCAAAATAATATATATAGCCTTTTTTATTATAAAATATATATTAAATAAAATTATTTTTAATTTTTAATAATTATTTTACAATAATAAAATTAAAATAAAATGACATTACTTCAAGTTTAAGAAATTAATGTTTTTGCATCTTGTTACTGGAATTTCCAACCTATTTTCCACGGCAAATTAAATAAATTATGTTGACTAGTTGACTTTTTATCCCATTGGAAAAGTAAATTGTGGAAAATAGTTATGATATTTCTGTGATTTCTTCATCAAGAAGATAACATTTAAGAGTCTTTGCATGTAGGGTTAGAATCAATTATTCTTCTATAAAAGTCTTTATATGTAAAGGTCTTGCAAAAAAAGTCTTTAAAGTCAATTTCACCAATTGTTTAAAAAGAAAATAAATTATTATTTAAATGACAATACGTATCTTTTGGGGTAATATCTTGTCAATGTTGTAGAGAGTGGGGGATTAAGATAGTTGTATAATTGATAATAAAAGAAGTCTGAAATGTAAATGTACCAACTTGAACTTCACGTTGCATAGATAAATCAGGTCTAAAACCGCGTTATTTGTTTTTATGGAGTTGATAGGATGCTAGTTGCAGTCACAAATGGTAGGGACCAAGGGACCAACGCTAACTATGCCCTTCTTGGCCTCTTCATTGCTTTATAGCAATTAATGTTGCTACCTAAAGATTAGCTTTTGAGGAATGGAAATATTGTTCTTTTACAATATTAAGATATAATAAAATATTTGTGAGATGAACCAATATAATTACATTAATTTGTGTTACATAATTTTTAATTTATTTATATAGCTCATATAGAGAAAGTATAAGTTAAACTAAAGTTATATATATTTCTCAAACTTATTGTAAGGTTTTCCAACTGATTGATACCAAATATTTAATTAATATATTATTATTTTCTATTAATAAAAAAGTTAATAAAATATTTAATGACCGTAAAAGAGGAAAGATATAAAGAAAATGCGTTGAAAACAACATTCAACATGTCACCATACTATAAATACCTAAAGCCAATCTCTTGGTAGTCACAAAAGCTAAGAGATTTGAGTATTATTATTGAAAGATGGAGTTAAAATGTGTGTGGGTGTGGTTGATTTTGATGTTAATGTTTATTTCATCAGAAAGATGGAGAGTTGAGAGTTGTTTGAAGCAAGAGAAATATGCTCTCTTACAACTTAAACATTTCTTCAATCATCTTTACTTAATTCAAGATTCGGTTGAGAGCGATAAGGATTCATTAGATTGTTGTCAATGGGAAAGGATTGAATGCAGCAATACAACAGGCAGAGTGATAGGTCTTGATCTAAAATATGCAAGAGATCCTGAATTAGGCGAGTGGAACTTAAATGTTTCTTTGTTTTCTCCCTTCCAAGAATTGGAAAGACTTTATTTAAGTAACAATCTTATAGTCGGTTGTGTTAAGAATGAAGGTATTTCACTATCCATCCTTATAATTGATGAATTGTTTTTAAATAATGCATATTTACTTTAATTTGCTAAATTTAATTTATTAATGAGATATTTTTACAGGTTTTGAAAGATTATCACACTTGAGTAATCTGAAGGATCTCTACCTCGATTACAATATGTTTAATGATAGCTATATTTTATCAACTTTGAGTGAACATTCATCTCTCAAGAATTTAAGTTTAGCTTATAATCATTTAAGGGAACTAAACCATTTTAATGGTAATGTTACATTACATAAGTTAACTATTATTATTATTATTATGATTATTATTATTATTATTATTATTATTATTGGTGGGTTGTTTTCCAGTATCAAAGTTGGCCAACTTGGAGTATTTCAGTTTAAGCGGTAATACCTTCAACCATAACATACTATCATATGTGTCTGTTCTTTCTTCATTAAAAGAATTACGTATTGTTAACATTGGATTGAAAGGAACATTCGATTTTCAAGGTAAGTCCGCTTCTCTTCTTTGATTTCTCTTATTGATAACAAGATTTTATATACTATCTTTCTTTTGTTTTGTCAAACTGAAAATATCTCATTAGCCGACTTGAACATCATTTAAAATTAAACTAATAAAAGTCTTTTATCATTAAACATATTAGAACCAATGATCCTTCATCATTAATAGATTTATTTTTAAATAATATAAGGAATGTTTATAAGTGTCACATATTCTATTTTCGTCTCTCCTGAGTAGTTTGAATAATTTGCATATAAGCTTTAACGAATTCAAGAGCATTGAATTAAATTCCTTTGAACACTTACTATCTTAACTTGCTTTTGTTATATTTATTCCCAGAACTGGTCTCTTTGAGCAATTTAGAGGTATTATACATGGGAGGAAATCAAATTAATAAAATTGTATTCTCAAAAGGTATTGACAATTACATAATCTTTTTTAATAATTTCAAACCAAACCTAATATAGTAATCAAACACTAGTCATTGTTTTCCTAAATTTCTTTTTTATGAGATGCAAAACGAAATAAAGGGTATTTCTATTACAATTATCTTTTTATCCCTTAAATCAAATAAATTTAGGGAACATTTTTTAATAAAAAGCAATGAAAATAGTTGTATTTGAATCTTTTTATATACACACAGGTGATGCAGGTTTGAGGAAGTTATATTCACTTTCTCTAAGTAGTGTGTCTATTAGTGATGGGAATAATCTCTTTCAGACATTGAGTTCATTGTCATCCTTACAATCTTTTGAATTGTGGGATTGTAACATTAGTGGAAGGCTTCTTACTCATGGTAAGTACATTAATATTGCCTAACAAAAAAAAAATCATTAAAATAATTCTCTTAATTACTAAATAATTTTGGTAAATTTTGTTTTACCTTTTCAACGAAATAAAATGAAAACATTGAATTTTAATTTAGAAGAAAGGATTTGGTGAGAATAAATTGAAATTTGATTTATATATTCTTTAAATTGTAAATGCACAATATTATATTTTCACACATTAAACGAAAGACTAACTTTATTTAATGGAGCTGAAATTATTTTAGACATGTTAAATGTTATATGCCCAATCAAAATAGTCATTAAGAAGGGCATTATAGTAAATCTATCAAACACTTAACTTTAACAAAGTCTAGGTATTAAGTGGTCTTTTTAAATAAGTTTTTGTAAGTTACAGTCTTTTACTATTGTTTGTAAAATTAGTTTCTGCAATTACAAGTGACATTATCATTATTCCATTTTAATTGAAAACAAAAATAATCGTTTATTTCCATTTTAATTAGTTTTTGACATTTTAACGAGCTGTGAGTTATTAAATTTAAATTTATTTGAATCTGTAATACTATGAATTTATGATTATAATACAATTATTTCAAAATTATAATTAGAACCAATAATAATATGAAAAATACTTATAGAATTTTAGGATGACCATTTTCATATATAATTAGTTCATGGAAGGTCTTTATTCAAAAGTTTGACAAAGTTAAAAATCTATAATTCTATTTTTGATAACTTCTCTTCAAGGTTATTGTTACAAATAGTTGCTTATTGTTATTGTTTAGGATATGATTTTTGAATACACTAACACATTTATTATTTATGGCCTATGCCTAAACTTAAAATGGAAAATTTTTTAATATTATTACTTACATAAAAAAAAAAAAATGTCTATGCAAATTTCCAACTACTTTAATTTATTGTCTTGTATTATTTATAATATTAATAATGCTAATAATTTCTAATTCAGAATATTAGCATATTCAATTAGTGTTTTACTAAAGAGTCTATATTAAATATATAAAATAGTTCTTGTCCATAACATCAACAGTTTTTTTTATAAATTTTCATTATAAGGGTATTACTGTAGATGTAATCAAACAGTTAATTTTAACAAAATTTGGGTGTTAAGTTGCCTTTTCAAACAAGTTTTATAACTTATGGTCTTTAATTTTTACTCGTACAATTAGTTGTTCTACATTAATAATCTCCCTTATTTAAAACAAAAATTAAAGTTTAATTTCCATTTTAATTATTTTACCAATTATATTTTTATCATTTTAGATATCAGTTGTTAAATTTAAATTTATTTTTAATCTATAAAACTTTGTAATTTATGATTATAATACAATTATTTTGAAATTATAAAAACCAATAATAATAAGATAAATACTTTGAAATTATTTTGAGTTGATCATGTTAATATATACAATTAGTTCATGAAATGTCCTATTTATTTTCCTTATACATATTTTTTCTTTAGTGTAGAATTGTCTACATTCAATAATTTGATAAAGTTAAAAATCGGTTACACTATTATTCACTGTAACTTTCTTTAAATGTTTGGGGTCATAAATTCTCTTTAGTCTATAGTAATTTATTATAGTAACCTCAACGATACTTTTTTTAACCGAGGTTAGAATATATTTTCAAATAATTGCAAATTATTGTTGCTTGTTGTTACTTATAACACTCATGAATTCACATGCTTTTTGAATAAGTTACAACATTTTTTTGTGGCCTATGCCTAAACTTAAAAATGGAAAACTTTCAAATATTAATTTTGAATTTTATTACTCACATAAACAAATTATTTATAATATTAATAATGATGGCAAATTTCTAATTTAGCATAATAGTTAATTGAACTAGGATATTCAATTAATTTTGTACTAAAAATAAAAACTTTGGTCTTAAAGATCATTCATATTACATTGTCCAATATTTGATTTGATTAGGAAATTTTTTCATAATTCATTTTATTCAATATAAAAAGAATTAATTTAGATTAATGTTAAGGGTATGTCTTATTTATTTTCACTTACATATTTCATTTGTTTTATGTAGAATTGCCTACTTTCAAGAATTTGACATATTTATCAATTATTAATAGTGACCTCAAAAACATTTTAAATCAAGGTTAGTAAGTTTTTTCTCTCCTTATATGTTGAATTTATTATTCTATTGAAAATTGGTATAATATTAAATACTCAATGACCTATTAATATGGCATGATATCATGTATTATTTCAGTTAAGATAATTAAGCTAAGATGGCCTAATAAATTCATATGATATTATTTACAGTTTTATCTACTCTCAAGAGTTTGAAACATGTAAGTATGGGAGGAATTGTGCTCAACAACTTTCCTACAATATTGAGTGGATCGTGCAATTCTCTTGAGACTTTACTACTTTATAGTTGTAATCTTACAAGCACATTAAGTAAACAAGGTCAATACTTCTTTTTCCTTATAATATTAATTAGTGATCAATCAATTTCTTTTTTGGGAAACATGTTCTAAAAATGAAGGATAAATACAAATTTTAACTTTGCTAAAATTTGTTTTGCATTTTCAACCAAACAAAAAGGGGAAAACACTGTATTTTTTTTTTTTATAATAAAAAATTTGATGAGAATGAGTTATCAATTCTTTAATTGTATATTTTATTTTCACACTAATTAAACTGAAAACATCTTTTATTTAATCCTACTGAAATTATTTCCTAGTGAACATGTTAATTATTATATGCCTAATTAAAATAGTCATTAACAAGGGTGTTAAAGTGGAAAGGGTTAAATTTAATGGAATTTGGATGTTAAGTGGCCTTTTTAATCAAGTTTTATAAATCATGGTCTTTTAGTATTGTTTCTAAAATAAGTGGTCGTAAATTGATAATCTCCTGAATAAAAAAGAAAAATAAAAGCTTAAATACCATTTTAACTATTACATAAAATATCAATTAGTTCTTATAATTTTAGCTATGAGCTGTTAATAAATTAAATTTATTTTAATCTATAATACATTTAAATTATGATTATAATGCAATTATTTTGAAATTATATTTAGAACTAAATTTATATGAAAAATACTTGATAAACTTTTTGTAGTGATCATGTTCATATATACAATCAGTTTATGAATCTATGATTATAATGCAATTATTTTCCTTACACATATTTTTTTATTTGTGTAGAATTGCCTACATTCAAGAATTTGACAAGGTTAAAAATCTATGACATTATTCACTACAACTTTCTTCAAATGCTTGGGACTATGCCTTCTCTTGAGTCTATACGAATATGGGATAGTATCCTTAAGGACACTCAATTTGGCCAAGGTTAGAATATATTTTTAAATAATTACAAATTATTGTTGCTTGTTGTACAACACTCATGAATGAACTTGATTAATAATCTTCACTAGATTATGCTTTTTAAATAAGTTGAGACTAAAAATGGAAAACTTTCAAATATTAATTTTGAATTGTATTACTTACATGAACAAATCATGCATCATTCATATCTCATTGTCCAATATTGATTTGATTAGAAATTTTTTCATGATTCATTTTCAAGAATTTGATAATTTGTCAATTACAAATAGTGACCTCAAAAACACTTTAAATCAAGGTAAGTAAGTTTTCTCTCTCCTTACTATATTAAATTAATTGTTCTATCGAAAATTGGTATAATATCAAGTAATTAATGGTCTATTAATCTGATATGATATCATATATTATTTCAATCAAGCTTTTGAATAAATTAAGGCATTTCTTATTTATAGCCTATGCCTAAACTTAAAATGAAAAACTTTTGAATATTAGTTTTGAATAATGTTTCTTATATAACCAAATTAATTTTACAAATTTTCCTCTACATTAATATATTGTCTAGTATTATTCATTAATGATTTGATTAGAATTTAAAAAAAAAAATTATATTATAATTTATAATATTAATAATGATATTAATTTATAATTTAACATATCAGATAAATGGTTTGCGACGTTCAATTAGAGTACTAAAGAGATAAACTCAAGTCTTATAGATAATTTATCTTTTATAGTCCAATATTGATTTGAGTAGGTTTTTTTTATAATTTGTTTTGTTCAATATAATAAAACATCAATTTAGATTAATGTTTAGAATATATCTTGTTTATTTCCATTTATAGATTTCATTTGCTTGATGTAAAATTGCTTCATTTCATGAATTTTTTCTTGTTCTTTTATGTTGAATTAATTGTTTTATTGAATATTAATATAATATTGCTTACAGTTTTGCCTATTTTCAAAAGTTTGAAACGGGTGGAGATGTATGGAGTTGATCTCAACAACTTCTTTGCGATATTAGATGGATCTTACAATTCTTTGGAGATTTTGAGGCTTTTTAATTGTAATCTCACAAACGCCTTAGTTAAGCAAGGTTAATACATTTTTTTTCCATACAACATTAATTGACTTTTAGTTTTGGATTCAATCAAGCATAACCTATCAATGACTTGTTTAATTCCTTTTTTGAAAATAATGTTCTACAAATTAAGAATAATATTAATCTTAATTAGAATTTAAAAATCACATTTAAGTAATTTGATATTTAGAGTATTTAATTGTTGTTTTAACTCTTTTTATTAATTTTTGTAGGTCAGCCCACTTTCAAGAATTTGAACATTTTGGACATATATAAGACTCATCTTGACATCAATTATCTTTGGATGTTGAATGAATCGTTTAATTCTCTACAACTTTTACAACTGGATGGAAAGAATCTATCGAATACATTTCTTGAGCAAGGTTAGTATATACTTCTCTCTCCTTTACATGTTTAATTAAGTTTTTGCTTGCAAAAATTCAACCAAAACCTATTTCTGAGATATATACTCACTCACACACCTCTTCACTTTCAGTTTTAATAGTTAATCATATTGATTAATTATCAAATTTCATAATTATAATCCCTGATTATTTTCATATAATAATATTTAAAGAACATTTTTGTTCTTTCAGGAATTTGTAAGTCACTTCATCTCCAGTATTTAAGCATTGCAGACAATGATTGGGGGGGTAACTTGCCTTGGTGTCTGGCCAACTTGACTTCCCTTGAATCTGTTGATATCTCATCAAATCAATTTACTGGAGACATGTCCTCATCTCCCCTTAAGGTGCTAACATCTATCCAATTCTTAGAACTTTCAGACAATAATTTTCGAATTCCAATTTCCCTTGAACCATTTTTTAACCACTCAAAACTCAAGACCTTCTATGCCTATAACACCGAAATATATACAGGAATGGAGTCACTATATTTAACACCAAAATTTCAGTTAAAATCCATCTTATTAAGTGCAAATAAATATAATGGTTCATTTCCCAAATTCCTCTACAGTCAATATGACTTAGAAGAAGTTGGTCTCTATAACCTTAATTTGAAGGGAGAGTTTCCAGTTTGGTTGTTAAACAACAATACCAACCTAAGAGACCTTTATCTATTTAATAATTCTCTTTCAGGGCCTTTGCAATTACCAAATCATTCTCACATGTCCTTGATAGGATTAGATATCTCCACCAATTCCTTCCATGAGCATATTCCAAATGGAATTGGAACTTATCTACCAATGCTACAATATTTAAATATATCTAGAAATGCTTTGCATGGTAGTATTCCCTCATCATTTGGTGACATGAAACTATTGCAAGAATTGGACTTGTCTAATAATTTATTGACTGGACAAATACCTCATCAAATGGCCATAGGTTGTCTCTCATTATATCGCCTTGCATTGTCAAATAATAGTCTGCAAGGTGAAATATGTTAAATTTGATAGATATTATTATGTTAAACAATCATTTTGAAGGTTCAATCTATTGTAGTTTTGTTAATTAGAAAATTTAAAATCATTTTGATTTTCCACTGTGAGGTGAAATGCAAATTAATTTGTGTGATTTTCCATATTGGATTAATGAACTTTTTAATTTGACTTACCTTATCTTGAGTAGTAATAATTTTCAAGGTAAAATGCTGCTTCTAATACCTTACTTGATGTCAGTGGGCCTCTAACTTCCTTAGTTATGTTGCTGGTGAAGGGATCTATTAAGCCCAAAACACAAAAATCATTGTTGTGACAAGGGCAAAATTAAAATGATTTTGAGATCTATATATTTTTCATAAGGAAAATGTTCTAAAAAAAGTACAACATCACAAGATTATATCATAGGGTTATTAGAAATTTCATGTCCTCCCTAATTTAATACCACAATCTATGAGTAACACTATACAAGGAATATCGAATAAATTCACAATCAATAGTTTTAGGAATTATTTTCCTTTTATTAGTAATAGAAATATTAACTTTGGGTAAGCACGCCACATTTTGTATTTAAGTTTAGGCTTTTTAAACTTCTAAAATTCATATGGGATTTTATCATATGGTTTATACGAAACTCTATAAGAATTCAATTTATAAAAATATAAACAAATTTAACTGTTCATACAAATATAAACAATTTATCCAAATATAAGATATTTTTAAATTCAATTTATAAATGATTTTAATTATTATTAGGGCTTAGAAACAAATTTAGTGGGACATGAACAAATGATCGATTTTGGAACCATAAACATTATGAACATTTTCTCTACGTAATTATAATGTTGACCTAATATGGAAATTACATAAAATTCTTGTTGTTGTATTTGAATGAAAATATTATCTCTATCCCTTTCAACATGAAATTTGTAGCATGATAATAAAAATCATCCTCATTTTAAGCCTATAGACAATAATATTAATTGTATATAAAATTTTGAAAATCCAAAATCTCATCTATCAACAGTTAAAATTAATCAAATTTGTTAATTTTAAAAATATAATTATTATTTAATATATAATATTAAAAAATAAAAATTTATCTCCTATAACGATAAGTCTAAGTTAACAAATACGCATCCGACTACGTCTTCTCAGTTCCCAATCTCTTGGGCTCAATCCCGTTTCAATCGAATAAGTTGGAAATGAAAAAGTTTGAATTTTCCAGGGAGTTAGTGGTTAATGGTGTCGTGTGTAATTTTTTTTTCAATTACTTTATCAACTGTAATTATTTTCTAGGGCATTCTCATGGATAACAAAGAGATGACCAGAGAAGAAAAAAAAAAAAGTCTAGGGAAAAATTTACTTTATCAAAAAAATTTTAAACCTCTTTATTTTTTTTTAATAAGAAAGGTATTTTGATCATTTTATTAAATATAAAGTAAAATATTTGGTTAAACCTTAAATTAACAGAAAATGTTTAACTTAACACTTAATAAGTGAGATTTTAGATTTTCAAAATTTAACAAGAGTTTTATATAGAAGGCGCATTAGAAACATTAATTTTTTTTTTTTTTAAGAATTAGTTCCTAAATTTTCTTTTTTAGAATCATTCTATATAAGTGGATACAAAATTATTACGTTATTTTCTTGCGCCTGGCGCACCACCTAGCCTCGCATACTTCTCGTTGGAGTATACAAATTGGCATCAACAAATACACAACAATTTCCTTTCGCGGTATTAGACACACCTTGTTTATCCTTTGATTTCATTGACAGGGAAGTATAAGAGTAGAAATATGTCAAGTATGATGATCTGGGCCAATCAGAACTATGGTGCAAAATCTGGGCCATTGCCATTGGTGCAAGACGAGTTGATTGTCACAAATAGAAGCCTCAAAACAGTAACATGCAGGAGAGATTGCTCTTCAGTTACATGAGCCCAATATCCTCTGGTTCTCTGGATGGACCTATATACGCAAATAGAAGTCAAAGTTATCTGGGCAATGACATAGACGACCTCCAAGCCCAAAGATTTATACAGACAAGAGAACAGCAACAGCCAGGAAAACTTGGGTGTTGGTTATGATGATCACTCACAATGGGCAGCCCTTTTTCGTAAAAAAAAATATCTATACAAATTTCCAACTACATTAATTTATCATCTTGTGTTATATATAATATTAATAATGCTAACAATTTGTAATTCAGAATATTTGTAAATTCAATCTGTGTTTTACTAAAGAGTCTAAATTAAATATATAAAATATTCTTGCATCAATAAATTTATAGATTCTTTAAATATATAATTTATTTCTCTTTTTTTCACACCAATTAAACTGAAAACAACTTTATTTTTCTTCTTTTTCTGTAAACTTAATTTTATCTTGTCCACAACTTCAATAATTTTTTAATAAATTTTAATAATAAGGGTATTACGTAAATGTCATTAAACAGTTAATTTTGACAGAATTTGGGTGTTAAGTTGCTTTTTTAAACAAATATTATAATTTATGGCCTTTTTTTATTATTTGTATAATTAGTTATCCTAAATTGATATTCTCCTTTATTGGAAACAAAAATTAAAATTTAATTTCCATTTTAATTATTTTATCAATTATGTTTTTATAATTTTAACTATTAGATGTTAAATTTAAATTTATTTTTAATCTATAATATTTTTAATTTATGATTATAATACAATTATTTTGAAATTATAAGAAACAATAATAATATGATAAATACTTGATAAACTTTTCGGGTGACCATGTTGATATATCAATTAATTTATGAAATATCCTTTTTATTTTCCTTACACATGTTTTCCCTTCTGTTGATATATACAAGAATTTGACAAGTTTAGAAATCAATTATACTATTATTCACAACAACTTTTTTCAAATTTGGTATAATACCAAGTAATTAATAACCTATTAATATAATATGATAATATATATTATTTCAGTTAAGATAATTAAGTTATAATAAATTAATAAGATATTTTAACTACCTACATAAAATATCAATTAGTTATTATAATTTTAAATATGAACTGTTAATAAATTAAATTTATTTTAATTTATAATACAATTAATTTATGATTATAATATGAAAAATACTTGAAAAACTTGAAAAAATACTTGAAATACAATTAAATTTATTTTAATCTATAATACAATTAATTAATTTTTAGTTTCGGATTCAATGGAGCACAACCTATCAATGACTTGTTTAATTCCTTTTTGGAAATTAATGTTCCACCAATTAAGGATAATATTAATCTTAATTAGAATTTTAAAATAACATTTAATAGGCAATCAGATGGACTTTACTCTGCAAAGGGATTTTCCCAACTTCTAAAGTTAGTTTAATATCCACAAGAAGTATATTTCTCTGCAGTCTCGCCTTTGAAGTAGTCTTCAGATTCTGCTTTAGGCTGCAGGTTAGTAGGCAATTCAATGGAGCAGCTCATTGTGTCTGCTTGCTGCTGCACTTTTGGCTTCACCTGCATGATCCAGGTTTCTTCCCTTTGCCTAAAATTCCATCCTGGCATAATCTCCTTCACTCTCCAGGAAAACTGCCTGCTGAACTCTGCACTTTTGTTTTATTTTTACTGCTGCAGATTATTGCTTGCAAACTAACTGCTTTGATGCTGTCTTTCTTTAAAACTGTTGAACATTTTTGTTGGCACATGCAGGAAGAGCAATCGTCCCACAAGCTATCAGACTTCACACATTTAGTGATGTTTTTTTTTCCAGTCTGCAGAGTTCAGATTCTCCTGCAAGCCGGCTCTGCATATTCTGGGAAATTTTAGCAAAATCAAACTGCCATATTTGTATCTGTATTCCTCTAGCATATATGCAACAGATTGGCAGATTCACGGCTTTAATGAGAAAATCATAATAACTTAAAAAAGGAAACAATCAACAAAAATGGTTGAACAAATAAACCATTTTTGATTTGTTGAAAAAAAATAAAGCATCAACAAAAGCATGAACTTTACAGTAACTAAAAAAAGAAACTTCCCTTGTCAAAACCACCATGTATGACATTAGACGTTTCCAGACACATCTCCATAACCCTTTCAACAATCTGAACAAACCATTCACATTCCAAATCTAAAATCAATCCAATTACAGTCGACATATAGAAACACAAAGGACCAGAACTGAACCTCGTATTGGGACCAGTGCACGATGGGAGAGAAATTGGAGAAATGGAGTTCTTCCTTGTTGGCAACAACGAACCAATGATGGAGGAGCTTGCGGTAATTGGAAGGATGGACTTAAACTTCCTCTTCACCGCTTGATTTTGAGACTACAGACATGATTGTGTCGGCAGGAGTTCGAGCTCTTTCACTGAAAAGTTTCGACTGAATCTCCAGAACTCTGCGTTTCTTCGCCATCCTGGGCAGGGAGAAATTGAAGTGAAGAGCAGTGAAGCGGTCACTGGGAACGATTCGGCTTAATGGATCGGGAACTGAATCTGCTCCCCGAATTGATGTAAGAAGAAGCAGAGGATGAGCACGAGCACCGACACAACCGTTGGGAGTGAGAGAAAAAAGGCGAAGTCTCATCCATTAAATTTTTAAAAATTTAAAAATTTATTTTTTTATTAAAATTAAAGATAAAAATATTTAAAAAATAAAAATTTATTACATTTTTTCTTTAAATTAAAAATTTAATAATTTTCTCTATTTAAAATTTAAAAAATAATTATCTTTTTATTGATAATTATTTTAATAAGGTTTCAAATTTTAATATAAATATGGGTATTTGAGTTTCAAAAATTAACTGTAAAATTTTGAGATTTCACTAAACTTTAGATGGGAAGAAGTCTTTTACCAATTAAAAAATACATAGAAATGAATTCTTTCCACTTAGGATATAATTGAAGTAATCTATGCATTACACATGTCCGGCTTGAAAATACCATAAGCCCCTTCAAGCATCAATAATGATAATAATAATAATAAACAAAAAACATTCTATGTCTTACCTTCAACTTAAACCTTCTTTTTCAATGCAATATTTATATTCTAGCACTTCCCACAATTCAACAATATTTCTTGCTTGAATTCGCGCGGAAAGAGAGATGGTGTCACTTACAATATGTTTAGCTATATCTATTGTAATGTATTTTAATAAAATATTTTATTAAATATTTTAAATTACAAAGTTTTACTTCAATTAAATAAAAAAGGAATTTTTATTTTATTTAATTAATTCAATGGGAGTTTTTCTTTTCATTCATTTTTATGGGAGTTTCTTAGGTTTTTTTTATTACTCTCCATAATAGTTAATAACTATATTGTTCAGTAAAATAAATGGTTTATCATATAGTGTTCTGATTTATATTTTTATCTTGAAGCATGAGCTTAAAAAAATATAATTTTAATTAATGGATTAGTGAAACTTTGTTTTATAACAGTTTTAAGGTTCCATATTTGTAACTGCACCATCGTAAAACTAACAAGTTGTTGTATTTTAGAGGTAAGAGTTAGGGGCGATAAAAAATATCTAATAACCAAACTCAAACGATTTTTATATCGAAAGTCAAACAGAAACATAGGTTATTTAAAAACTCTATTTGGATACCAGTTCAAGAATATAAAAAAATCGAATTTTTTATTTGATTACCGGTTTCTTAAATTTTTAAAACCAGTTAATTGAACAAACTGGTTTTAAAAAGACTGAATAAGAAATTATTAAAGATATGAACCTATTTTTTTTAAAATAGAAAAAAATAAAATAAGATAATTCTTTAAAATTCAATTCAAAACTAGTTAACTGAAAATTTAGTTCGGTTAATTGGTGTTTTCGGTTCAGTTCAAAATTAGTTGATCTTTAAATTGGTTATGTTCAGTTTATGATTTCCTTCAAACTAAAAATTCATTTGGTTTGAAAAATCGTCAAACTAGTTCAGTTAACCAGTTTTTAACACCCATAGTTAGAGTAGCCATTATACATACATACATACATACATACATACATACATACATATATACTGAACCAAACTAGTTCAGTTTGATTCAAAAAACTGTCAAACTAGTTCAAAGTTTGCTTTGTACCTAAGCATTGTTCTAAAGGGGGCAAATTCAAGAATCCATGCAAATTTCTCTAAATTTTTCAACAAATTGTTGCTATTATGAAATCATCTTTTTTTCATACCCAAACTGATTCTCACAAATATGTTAAAATAATAAATAAATATGATTCACACAATTTTTTGTGCAGAAAAATAGAAAATGGTAAATCGAAAATATAATGGTATTCTTGACGACATGATTCCCACGGAAGTTGCTCTAGAGATGGTTAAAGAGGTGATAGGAGAGGAGATCAAGCCCACTATTTTTGCCATGTATGGATAGTTACAAAGCTCCAAATCCGGATGGCTTTGAAGCCCAATTTTTCAAGAAAGCATAGGAAATAGTAAGAAAGGATGTGATTGAAGCTATTCAATATATATTTATGATTGGAACTCAAAATATATATTGAAATTCAAAACTATGTTGTCTTGATAGCCAAGTCTAAAATACAAAAATATCCCTGACATTTTTAATTAATTACTATAATACTATGACTACATAAAACAAAAAAAACTCCAATTTTTTTTCGCTCAAACAAAACAAACGCTGTTGAATTATCCTTGGTTAAATGAGACTTGAAAAGAGAAGAACTGAAGACTTAGAAAAGAAGAGCGTAGATCTTTGTACCAACAGTACATTCAGAGTCTTCTAAACGAAGCTTCAACTAACTCTAAACGGTATATTTTGACTTAATGAGAAGTCACCAAAATGCACAGTATTGAGTAGAGGTAAATGGGCCGCTGTATCTTCAACTTAAACCAACTGCTGGACTTTTTCTAACTCAGAACTTGGCTTGAAATGGCTCTCTGAACTTGTCTTAACAAATTAATTGCTATAATACTATGACTACATAAAACAAAGAAAAAAAACTCCAATGTTTTTCACTCAAATCCCTACTCTCTTATACTCTGTCCTTCGTTCTTTCATAGCAATAGGCAATAGCAGCAGGCCAACAACAACAATTTTACTCCAGTTCTGGTTACTGAAGCCAACTGTGAAATTGCGGCTCCAGTTCTGCTGGGATCCTCTTCGTTATTTGTTAGTTTCTTTCAGCTACATGTAAGTTGCGTGACAAGTCAAGTTGTTAGTTTCTTCACAGCATTTCATTTATTTGTTAGTTTTTTATTATTAAAGGCTATATTATTTTTATATTATTAGAAACTTTTATACCATTTGAAACACTCTTGTTTGATTATGAATTTGTTGTTATATATTTGTAATTCAAATATATCTATGTTATGTGTGCTTGAGATTATAATTGAATCTTGATATATATATATATAATGTGTTTAAGAGTCTTGAAAGAATAATTTGAATATTAGATTATGTGTTATGTTATATTAGATTTAATAGTATATTTGATACTTTATATTTAAATTATTATATTGATTTAATAAGAAAATTTATAAGAAGTGCTAAAATTATCACTGTATTTTTTAAAATATATTACCGATGATGTACCTTATTAAACTTGTATATACACGTTTCGTATATTTTTCATATTTAAATTTTATAGACATTTTTTTTATAAATGTATTTTTTACTATTTACTATACTTATATAAAAAATACTCACTAACTAACTATGAGAGTGGGTAGTATGCAAATTTGCACCATAAGACTCACATTTGTTCCTCCTATTAAAGCTTTTTGGTTTTTTCTAATTTTTTTAAATTTTTTTCTTTTTTGTTTTTCTCTATTGAACACAATGTTCTCTTACTGTGACTCATCGATTTTCAATTTTTCTTTTACTTTGTTGTGCATAATTATTGTGACTCATCAGTTTTCAATTTTGTTTTGGCCGAAGGGCTTATTCACACTTAAGGGCTTTTTAATTTATTTAGGTAAATTTATTTTCCTGACAAAAGATCAGTGTGGCCAACAACCACTGACCGAACACAAATCCAGAAACACTCCTGCAACTTGGACGTCAGAAAAGTTGCCACTCAACGGCAAGCTTTCAACAACATCATGCCTAGAAAGTGAGTAGCTTCAAGCACAGCAAGAGAAGATTAGACCACCCTAAATTTCTTTCTTAACACCCCCGTGAATGACAAAGACTTGCATGAGTACTTCCAGATTGTTGCTAGAGAAATGATTGGAGATAAAAATGTTAGGCATTATGCAGCCATTGACGGGTTCTGAAGATTTTGCATTCTATCAAGAGGTGATCCCAGGAAACTTTTTCTTTCTCGGAATGAGGAATGAGACAAGTGGGAAGCTTGAATCCCCTCCCCCACCTTATTTAACAGTGATTGAAGATGCACTTCCATATGGTTCTGCACTTCATGCATCTCTGGCTTTAAGGTATCTTATTGATTTCCAACCTAAAATTTCTTCATCAAAGGGAAAACATCGCGACAAACTGTGAGTTGTTGATTGACTATCTTCCTTATAAATATAAAATCCGGTGTTGGCTTAAACTCTTTCACGGACGAAAGTCAAATTAATACTCTTGTATGTAGTTAGTCTTAAATTTCTTTACCGGAGTGTTTTCTGGACTTGTGCTCAGCACCTGTTTGATGAATTTCCTCAGTGGCTGTTTGATCTTCTGATCTTTTGCCCGGAAAACAAATTTTCTCAATCAATCAATGAGAGCTTGATTTCTTCAATCAATCAAAGTTTGATTTCCTCAATAAATCAACATTCATAGCATGTATATATTTTTATTCTTGTATAAATACCCTTGTACAAACTCTTCTACATCTACATTAAATGAAATATAAAATGATATATTTCTAGTGCTAACAAGTAGATACTCAATTTAGATGTTGCCTGGTGCACTCGTGGTTCGGATACATTTTGGCTGGCTAATCTGCTGACTGCCTCTGATGTCCTGTCCTTGTTGTTGGATAATTTTTTGCTTGTGGATTTATTTCCTGTTATATGCTATTGGTCGGTGATTTATAGTCTTCTGTATGGCTACAATATGCTACTTCTGTCAAAATTCTCCATTTCTGCAGAATGTGCTCTGTTCCAGGTTTCTGTTACTGCACCTAACTCCTTCCTCATGATGCAGCTTCCTCCAGTCCCAGGTTTGGCCTTCTGGCCTCTCTGGAATTTTTTCCAGGTTGATCTGAAATTTTCCCAGCATCTCCTGGAGCAGACCCATTGCAGCCTCTGTTTTTGCCTTGAAGTATGCCTTCAGTGTGCTGATCTCCTTCAGTCTAATTGAGGCCTCTTTCCTGCGTTTTCCCTTGGTTGCTGCCCCCTCTCTGTCCCATAGGTTGCTGCTACTCTGCGGACCTGATAGGACTCACGGCAGGAGCATCTTTTCTGGGTTGTCCAGTTTGCCTAAAGCTGCTCCAGCCTAGGCGTTTTTCCTCTTTGGTGGGCTGGTAAACTGCAAATTAAGCCGGGTTTCTGCCTTTTGCTTGGACCTTCAGATTAGTACTTCTCGAAGAGGTCCAGCTCCGTACAGTGGCACTATCCGAGCCAAATAGCTACAGCCACGGCTACAACAATCCCTGTGGAAGACAGGGTTGTTATTTTTGTTTAGTATAATTCTTCTTTGCTATATTCTACATATTTTATTAGTTTAATGTTGTTTTCCTATTCCTCTTGAACTCCATCATTGTAGGAACTCTAATAAGTTTTCAAGAGGAATTGGTGATCACTAGCATGTGTGCTTATGGTGCACGCCTGGTTTGGTCTAATCTTTTCCTTTGTTGTCATCTCTTTGAGGATAGGTGAGCTTAGTTTGTTTTCTCGGACCCATGCTTAGCTTGTTGTTTCATTGTGTTAATATATTTTTACATACCCCAAAAAAAAAAAAAAAAACTTGATCATTTAATAAAAAGGAAAATAATGCATAGAAATGGAATTTTTTCCACTCAGGATAAAATTTACTAAACCATGCAGTAGATATTTAGCCAGCCTCATTATTCAATAAGCCGCTTCATGGATAAATAATAAAAATAGTCATTCTACCAACTTGGCTTTATTTATCTCCTGTAGCGTCACATTAAATCTTACAATTAGCTCCTGACTATGCTAATAGTGTATTCCCTATGCCAAGCCGTTTTGCTTTATAAAATTTCGATAGACCCCTAAATATGCTAATGAAAGTTTATTAGTCCCTATTATATTGAAAATCTTACACTTACGTCTGTTTGAAGTTTAGTGTATCAATATGAAGTTTAGTGTATTATGCTAAACTTTTAGGAAAACCTTAAATTTAAAAAATCTGCAAGTATTGCCCAATTTATATCAACTAAAGAGCAAAAACCTAGTACATATTAATCTAAATATTTGAATTTAATGATCCTTCTAGTTTGGATTCATCATTTTTGTATGATATTTTGTAAATGAAAATATGAGATAATATAAAGGGCAATTATAGTTGAGAGACGTTAAGGTTTGTTGAAAGGTTTGAGACAAAGACAAAATTATATTTAATTAAGTTGCTTATCTTTATTCTATATTGGTAGAGTTCTCAAGTTATTTTAATTTACTGAAAATTGTGAGAGTCAATGCAACAAGAATAAAAAGCAATAAAGTGAAACAAGAGAGAATCATATCATTGTGAGATGGGCTGTTTCTTGGGCTCCAGAGAGTTCACTTGGACTGTTCCGTGTAAACACTGACACGTTTGACCTTTTTATTATCCATAACATTATGTATATAATTTTTATATATAATTTTATACATAAATAATAATATATTATCATATAATTAAATATTATATTATCTTTAATTTTTAATTATTTAATCATATAATAACATATCAATATTTGTGTACAAAGTTATATACATAATACTACTATTTTATTATTAATTAAGGTTAACCCATTTTCCTCTTTTTTGTATTAATTAAATTATATTTATTCAATTTTAGTTTTATTGAATAAAAAATCATGTATTTTAAAATTAAATTAAATTTAAAAATTTATACACGTTAATACCAAGAATTGGATTGATTGACAAAAGCAATTCTAATTAGATAATGTAATAAATGTGGACTCTCATAAATAATATCTCACAAGTAACATTATATGTATAACTTTTGTGTATAATTTTATAAATAAATAATGATATGTCATCATATGATTGAATAATTAAAAATTAAAAATCAAATAACATCCAATCATATAGTAATACATTGTTATTTATATAAAAAATTGTGTAAATAGTTTCTTTTATTATCTCACATATATAACTTAAATTTGATTTAACTTTTGGGTGTGCTTAAATTTTTTGTTGAGAAATGTCAAATTATAAAGATATAAATATTTATAAAGTCAACGTGTTAGTTGATTTAGGTTAAAGAGCAACAAAAATATTGATGGCTGGCAGTTGATTATTATATTTATTAAAAATAATTTACATTAATTTATGATTTTAGGTTGTTTTCAATTTAAATATGATGAATTATTTTAATAATATAGTAGTTTCAACTAAAATCTTTGACTTTGACAAAATTGTTAGTTTGAAATTGAAGTTTTGAATTTTAAGTGATAAAACTCTTTTTAAATCAAACTCATAGAAGCGGTATTAGAAAAATAATTAACAACACCTTCTCAAGTATTTCAACATTGTTTTGAAAACTTGAGAAGTTAACCTCTTTCTGTAACCTTTCGGCCACTAGTTATTAACCCATCAAAAATTTGTGCTTACAAATAGGGTAAATTAAAAATATAAACAAACAATTCTTAAACTTTTTAGAATATTAATAGATGTTTAAATAAAAATTTTAAAGTTTCTATAATCATAGATATGATGAAATTTTTTTTAATATAAATGATATGATAAAGGTAATTATTTTATAATTTAACAAATTATTATTTAAATAAATAAAATAAAATAAAATTACTATATGTCTGAGTTCATGAAATTAATGTCTTGAGCCATGTTATTGAAAATTTCAAACTTTATTTTCTATGGTACCTTAAATAATTTATGTCTCACTCATTCTTCATCATAATGTTAACATTTATAAGTTATTAGAACTGATTTTCCAACCATTATCAATTTGAACCATTTTTCTGACACTATAGTATTATCTCAAATCATATTTATTGCTGGTAAGAAGTTGACAGTAATAATTTACCATTATTTAATAATTTAACAGATTATTAATTTATAATTATTAATTTACAATAAGAAAATTAATGTCTTTAATCCGTATGATTAGAATTTCTTGCCTTTCTTCCACGGCATATTACATAATTTATATGTTAACTAGTTGACTTTTCACCCCGTTGGAAAAGTGAATCATGGAAAATAGTCATGATGTTTCTGTCATTTCTTCATCAAGAAAATGACATTTATCAATCTTAACGTGTTGACACAGAGTCATTTATACTTATGTATAAGTCTTTATATGTAAAGATCTTACAAAAAAATCTTTAAAGTCAGGCCCCACCAATTGAAAACAAGGATGCAATAATTTTGAATAAGATTTTCGACTTATTAATTAATTTAGTTACTTTTTAACTCATATGAAATCTTTCAACAAAAACATAATTCAAAAGGTAATCCTACCATTAATAACTAATTGAAGTCTCAATTTCAATTATATAATTATGCGTGTTGATTACATTTTTTTCAATATTTATTGAATTTCATTAAAAAGTTTAAATGAAATGTAGTATGTCTGATACACATATTTAGAGGTAGGCATGAACTAGGCTAGACCCAAACACCGATAGGCTTAAGTTCGACTCAAATAAAAAATAGTCTAGTTCAAGTTTGACTCAAATAAAAAATGATTTAACTCAGTTTGGCTCAAGTTCAACTTGATTTCGTAATTCGATTCAATTTGAATTCATGGTTTGAATTAATGGTTTAAATTTATGGTTCTGATTTATGGCTCAAATTCATAGTTTATTAACAAAACGACATTGTTTTACTTAAATAATATTTAAAATTACTGATTCAAGTCAAACCGAGCCATGAAATCGAATCACCAATTTAAGCTATAAATTTGAGCCATGGATTTAAATTATTTATTTAAGCTATAAATTCGAGTCAAACACCTCCTAGCTCTAGTTCGGTTCGATTTAAAAAATGAGACAAACATTTTGGCTCAAATTGGTTCAAATTCAAATTAAACAAATTCAAACCAAATGAATCAAGTTGAGTCGACTTTAGAAATCGAGTTAGCTCGGATCATATCCAGACATATATATTAGGGCTTATTAAAATTTTTAATGTACAATGCAAGACAACATATTGGAATTTTACAAATGCATTATGCGTAGGAGTTCATTAATATTTGACAATACATTGATATTTGGCAGTACCTTTTGGGGCAACCTAACCAAGTGGAAAGAATTAATATCTTCAATATTAATTAGTACGTCCCATCAATGAGCCAATCTTCAAAGGTAATATAATGTCGTGGGGAATATGGAATTAAGATAGTTGTATGTTTAATGCTAATAGAACTATGAAAAGTAAATGTACCCATTTGAACTTCAAGTTGCAAGGATAAGCCAAATAAAAAACCGCATTATTTGTTTTTATAGAGTTGATGAAATGCTAGTTGCAACTACAAATGGTGGGGACTAGGGGACCAATAAAAATTATGTCTTTTTTGACCTCTTCATCGCTCTATAGCAATTGAAGTTGCTATCTAAATATTAGTTTTTGTGAAATAGAAATATTCTTATTTTTTAGTCAAACAATTTTATATATACTCACTTTTAATACACAATTATTATGCAATATGACATTATATGATTGGGTATTACGTTACCTTTAATTTAAAATCACTTAATCATATGATGACATATTATTGATATATATAAATTATGCACCAAAGATGGATGCACATACTTTTATTCTTTTTAGTCTATATAATATTGAGATCTAATATAATATTTGTGAGGTGAATCAATATGGGTGAGCTGAATTTGTTTTTTCGGGCCTTGTTTGGCTTGTTGTTTTTTTATGCTAATATATTTTTACTTATCCAAAAAAAATTGATCATTCAATAAAAAGGAAAAAAATACATAGAAATGAATTTTTTCCGCTTTGGATGTAATTTACTAAATTAACCATGCACTAGAATTTGAAGTTTGAATTTTTAGTGGTAAAACTCTTACTAAATCAAACTCACAAAAATGGTATCAAAAAGATGATTAGTCACTATACCAGGTCTAGCAAATGACACCTTCTCAAGTGCTTCAACATTATTTAAATAAACAAAATAAAATAAAATAACATTATATCTAAGTTCATGGAATTAATGTCTTTGGGCCATGTTATTGGAATTTTCAACTTTTTTTTTTGACATATTAAATAATTTGTATATTTCACTCATTCTTCATCATAAAGAAAATATTTATGAGTTGTTATAAGTGATTTTCTAATACAACCATTATCAACTTGAACCATTTTTACAACACTACAACATTAACTCAAATGATATTTATTGTTGGTAAGAAGTTGATGGAAATAATTTACAATTATTTAATAATTTAACATATTATTAATTTATAATTATTGTTAGACAATAAGAAAATTAATGCCTCTGAGTCGTGTGATTAAAATTTCTAACCTTTCGTCCATGACACATTACATAACTTATATGTTGACTAGTTGACTTTTTGCCCATTGGAAAAGTAAACCATGGAAAAGAGTTATGATGCTTCAGTCATTTCTTCATCAAGAAAATGACATATATCAATGTTTTACATGTTGGCTCAGAATCAGTAATACTTGTGTATATGTCTTTATATGTAAAGGTTTTATAAGAAAATCTTTAAAGTCAAGTCCCCACCAATTGAAAACAATGATGCAATAATTTTGATCAAGATTTTTGGGTTATTAATTAATTTAGTTACTTTTTTAATACACGTAAATCTTTCAACAAAAATATAATTAAAAAGGTAATCCTACCATTAATAACTAATTGAAGTCTCAATTTCAAATATATAATTATGTGTGTTGATTACATTTTTGTTAATATAGGTTGAATTTTGTTAAAAAGTTTAAATGAAATCTAGTATGTATGATACACATATTTAAGGGGTGGGCATGAACTAGGCCAGACCCGAACACCCATTTGCTTAAATTTGGCTTAAATAAAAAATAGGTCAGTTCAAATTTGACTTAAATATAAAATGATTCAACTTGGTTTGACTCAAGTTTAGCTCGATTTTGCAGCTCAATTTAGTTTGAATTCATTGTTCAAATTTATGGTTTTGATTGGTGGCTCAAATTCATAGTTCATTAACAAAATGACATTATTTTGCTCAAATAATATTCAAAATTATTGATTTGAGTCAAACCAAGCCATAAAATCGAATCGCCAATTCCAGCTATGAATTTGAGCTAAATCGAGCCATAAATTCGAATTATTGATTTGAGCTATGAATTCCAGTCAAACACTTCTTAGCTCTAGTTTGGTTCAATTTAAAAAATAAGATAAACATTTTAGCTCAAATTGGTTCAAATTCAAATTAAACAAATTCAAACCAAATGAATCGAGTTAAGCTAACTTTAGAAATCGAGTTAGGTCAAATCATATTCAGGCCTATATATTAGGGCTTATTAAAATTTTTAATGTATAATGCAAGACGACATCAATATTAATTAGTACGTACCATCAATGAGTCAATCTTCAAAGGTAATATAATGTCGTGGGGAATGTGGAACTAAGATAGTTGTATGTTTAATGCTAATAGAACTATGAAAAGTAAATGTACCAATTTGAACTTCAAGTTGCAAGGATAAGTCAAATCAAAAACCGTGTTATTTGTTTTCATAGAGTTGATGAAATGCTAGTTGCAACTACAAATGGTGGGGACTAGGGGACCAACAAAAATATGCCCTTTTTGGCCTCTTCATCGCTCTATAGCAATTGAAGTTGTTATCTAAATATTAGTTTTTGTGAAATAGAAATATTCTTATTTTTTAGTCGAGTAATTCTATATATACTCACTTTTAGTACACAATTCGTATACACAGATAATATGTCATTATATGATTGAGTGTTATTTTATCTTTAATTTAAAATTACTTAATTATATGATAACACATCATCTATATACATGAATTGTGTATTAAAGATGAATGCACATACTTTTATTCTTTTTAGTCCATACAATATTGAGATCTAATATAAGCTTTGTGAGGCGAATTAATATGGGTGAGCTTAATTTGTTTTTTCGGCCTTGTTTGGCTGCTTGTTTTTTTATGCTAATATATTTTTACTTATCCAAAAAAAATTGATCATTTAATAAAAAGGAAAAAAATACATAGAAATTAATTTTTTCCACTTTGGATATAATCTACTAAATTAACCATGCACTAGATATATAGCCAGCGTCATTATGCATCAAACTTGGCTTTATTTATATTCTTGTGCTTCTCATAATGCAATGGTAGTTTTTGTATCGTAAAAAATACAATATATATTATCAACAACTGTTCCAAAATTTTCCCCGTTGTTTAGAACTAGTTCCAAAATTTTCCGTTTTAGAACCTTTCAATATTATAGAAAAAAAAATTAACCAAAATTTTGTCAATATCTCATCCCGCCTTAAATTTTACACTGCTAGAATAAAAATTCCGCTAAAATGTAAAATTTTAAATACTCTCATAGTTTGAAATTCTTACATTTACTCCTCTAATATGCTAAGAAAAATTACATA